>NC_060246.1:36761529-37386529 GCF_921293095.1 Ischnura elegans
TTCACTCGAATCTCGATATCTAGACACTCCGCGGAAAATCGACAAGCCTTACACATTTTTTTCTCACATCTGTAACGAATTTTTGGGGGGGCTCGGGCCCCCTCAGGCCCCATGGAGTCGGCACCACTGCTCGGGAAACGTTGGGGCCACCCAAAACTTGGCGCGGCGACAAAGCCCAAAAGTTTATATTTAGCATGAAATTCAAACTTTTTTTAATCAGCAGGATACAGCAATTCATGTATTAAGCAGAATGAATATGAAAAAACTACGTTTTCCAATCAGAATATTTCCATTTGTATTGAAGTGCCCGCACGTGATTATTTCAGCTATTATCCATAAGCACAATAGGACTTCGGCATCAGTTTGATTTCACCAATCGGTAGATGATACAAATCATTGAAATTGAATGGGTTTGCATACTGGGAAAATGAGTTAAGAAAGTGGAAATAATTAAAAAATATTTAAAAAGAATATTTTTACTATTTATTAATATTATTTGTTTTTCATAAATGAAATAGAGATTTAAGTAATTTCTAGCTGAATTCAATCAAAATATATAGCTCGGAAACGAAAGGCTGAATGAGTTAAATTCCATAGTTCTGAAATAATCATTGCTATAGAAAACAGTTTTTTACGTGCAGTTTGTAACGAAAAAACAGCGCCACAAGTTCCAGTTTTGATCAAAATTTAGGGTTGATGCATTTTTTTGGCTTAAAATCACCCTAAAACGATAACTAATTGAATTTCCGTGGTTCTGAAAATTTAAGCTCCAAAAAAATAGATAACTGTCAGTGATTTAATCCTTCGATAGATTTGTCAAGGTGACGGTAAAGCTTAGCCTGTAATAAGCCATCGGTTAGTGTAAAGTTCACACATTGAGAGTAGGGTGGGTCAGTTCCTTTACCTCTGCCTGCCACCTCGCACTTCGAGGTTTTTTTTGTCATCTCCTCAATAAAACCTTCAACTTTTCCTGAACCTTCCACTCATTATATTCTTGTTCTCTCAACAGACCGGACGGTTCTGAGCCGCCGTAAACTCGTGGTGGTCCCGCGGAGGGAGTGGGTCGCCCAGCCGCCAAAGTCCACCACCCTGCTCAAGCACCCCGTGGAGTACGTGGTCATCTCACACACGGCCACCGAATCGTGCACCACGCAGGCCGAGTGCACCTACATCGTGAGGTACCAGCAGGTGTTCCACGTCGAGAGTAAGAAGTGGATGGACATCGCCTACAACTTCATGGTGGCGGGCGACGGACAGGCTTACGAGGGCCGCGGCTGGGACGTGGTCGGGGCCCACACCGCGGCCGGCTTCAACAGCATCAGCATCGGCATATCCTTCGTGGGCACCTTCGAATCCGTGATGCCGCCTCCCGTGCAGATCAGGGCGTGCAAGCTGCTCATCGAGGAGGGAGTGAAGATGGGGAAGATCTCCCCCAACTACAAGCTGATCGGCGACCGGCAAGTGTCGCCAACGAAGAGCCCGGGAGATGCTCTCTTTGAGGAAATGAAGACGTGGGAGCACTGGACCTCGGTGGTTTGAAAAAAAATGTTCTCTCCTGACTACGCAGTATACAAGTTTTACCCGCCGATCCTATGAATCGGTAGTGTTTTTTTTCTTTTTTTTTGGAGTTACACCAGGTGAAGCAGCTAATTCCGTAGCCGAAATTTCTATCCCCTCGAGATTAAATTCATTCATTACGGCAAGAAATATATTTCTCGCAAAATGGAAAGACAAATTCGAAGTGCTGGTATCACCTCTCAATCTTCAAACTTTCCATTTCAAAAGTTTCATTTGTTCTCTATCCAGACCGGACGATTCTAAACTGGTGATAACTTGGGGTGGTCACGAAGTACTAACAGAAGAGAGTCGTCCGCGCCGGATTGGGGGGGGGGGGAAACTCTTGACTAGAGTGCATAAATGTCGGCCACAATGAGTTGGGCTACAATAAAATTTATTACGGGGAGCAACACCCGAAAAACTGTTGATTCGCCTCTCTTGACTCCCTTTTAATCCCGCCAGTTGATATTTTAATGGGGATTTTTCAACGAGGTGGACGCGTGCGCCGTGAATGACGATGTGATATTCTTTGGTGAATGATTTGTCCCATAAACAAAGTTGTCGAGTGACTTGGACTTTGACGGAGTTTTGCTATGGGATATTTAACTTATTTTTGAGTGTTCGATGAAGTAAAGGACCTCTATTGGAATGAAAGTGTGTATAGTTTTGCAGTGCGTGTATGTGTGGACATTCAATAAATAAGTAGCAGATGATTGTACTTAACGGTGGCTTTTCATTGAACAATGTTTCAATTTATTTTCTGTTTTCCTGTATGCCGTCCCATCGTTGTTTATTTCTAATTGTTTTCTAATTTTTGGCATCCTCTTGAAACAACCACAATGCTTAAGAACTGTTCTTCAAGAACTACTTACTTACTGTCGCCTAGCTTATGCGATGAAGTATTTTTTAGCCGTAGATTCAACAATTGTATATTTTGTAACTGCAATTTATGCGTTCATCGATATAACTGCCAGAAAGCTATACCATATGTATGGCTGACAGAATGATATCATATGGTCATTAGTCCGTAGTCTTCAACAAATACCACACCATAGCATGAAGCTACCTGTAAAACGAATATTGAAGGAATAAATACATATTGTACTTTTCCCTCAGGTTTACTAATCACTAGTTCTTGTATTCCTGTGGAGCCTCACTTTTAGTATTAAGTAAATACTGTTGAAACCTATCGAGTTGAAAAAAAACAAGGGAAAATTACAATTGTTAGAAGCGTATATTTCCTACAGACTTGCCATTCCCAGAGGGCTTATCAACTTCACTATTGAAATGGAGGAAAAGAACTTTGAGATCATTTATTGGTGCCTTTCGACTTCAGTTACAAGCCAACATTGCTACTGCTACCTCCTATCTTTTTGGGGAAAATACTCAACAAATGTATATGTTTTACACACACGATCGTGGTACATTTTCACAACGTATCATAAAAAATACCTCATTCTAAAACATAATCAAATAGCTCTTTAAGGACCATACTCACTGAGTAGGCTAGTTTAATGTCGACATATACCTCAGAAAATATTTAACTCTCAAGTAGTTACTAAAACGGGATTTATACATAAATCGATTCATCAATTTACTTTTTTATTGTCATAATTTCTTTTCTTCAGAACAATCCATGTCAGTTAGAGGTGAAACGAAATCAATTGTTACATTCATATCCGGTGAAGGGTGTCAATGAAATACTGTCATTACCAAATGCATAGGGAATATTAAATATATTTGGAAATAAGATTTTTAGGCGAATGCCGGAAACTATTGAGGAATGAAAACATTTTACTTTTATTATGAATACATATTTTATCAAAAGTAACTCTTCCCATGGTAGTTTGGAATCTTTGGACTACAAAAATGTTAGGAGTAATAAAATATTGTCGTGTCCTCTCGTAGACTGCTGGACAAAGGGCGACTCAGACTTATGATCTTGAATGACGCTGAGGGATTCCGGACTCCGAAGGTGGTCCTCTCGGAGGGACTGTATCCTTCTACTAAAATTATTCAATTATCATTTTATAGGTATATCAACCATTTGATTTTTTATTTAAATTTTTAAAGTTTTTAAACAATTTCTTATTAATATTTATTGTAAAAATATCTTTATATTTTGACGAATTTCTATGCTTTCGACCCAGCGGCTTCTATGCATGTGCCGTGTTCCTGTCTGCGCCGTACGGTTGAGATCAAATGGCGATTTTTTATTCAGCTTAGTAAAACCACTTGTCTGTTTCCACACACTTTTAGTGGCGATGTTTTTAATATATATAATTGTCACCCTTCCTCGGTTTCTTCTTCACTACCCCCCTAGACGTGCTGCACCACCAACTCAAATGCCTGATAGATCCCGAGCGTGCGTTCGGGGGAGGATATCCATCGCCTTCATCGATGAGTGAATTAGTAATTGTTTTCGGATCTGCTTGAAGCCCTGACCAAGATGACTCGCTACTTACTTATCGAAAAAGCTTGCAATCACGAAGACCGGATTGATTATTATTTACGCTTTTTTTTTCAGGGGAGTGAAATAACTCAGAACGGCATTTTCTTCTCAATCTAGCATGAAATTGTGCGAATGCATGAACGGAATAAGATCAGGGGCAGTTTTTCCATCTGGCGTTCATGCATTCTGGTATGCGTTCTAGCAGTGCACCGATCTACTCGGCGGAAAAGGAAATGCGCTCTCTATCGTAGGTCAGATAGTGCAAGTGCATGTCCCACGTAAAACGGGATTTAATAGTACGAAATGGTTAAGTATCAATAAACTGCTGCAGACGTACAGGAAGCGATACTCAGATGTTAAACCAATTAGGCTGGGAACCACTAGAGACTCGGGATGCTGCGCGTTAGGCTTAGATTGCTTGAGCAAATGAGAATAGATATCTTTAAGAGCGACACGGAGAACACCATATTATTACCCCACTACATTTCCAGGTCCGACAGAAACGATAAATTAAGAAAGATATTTAGCCGAACTAATATGCATGAGAATTCCTTTTCTCCAGAACCATAAAGGGCTTTAGTAAATCATCATCACTGGTCAACAATCCTAGGATTGGTTTGACGCAGCTCTCCACTCAGTTCTCCTATCAGCTAATCTTTTCACTCCTACGTATTTCTTCTCTTTCATATCTCTCTTTACTTGTTCCATATATTTTGTTCGAGGTCTTCCTTTTCCATTCTTGCCTTCCACCTGTCCTTCGACGATTGTCTTCATCAGGCCATCATGTCTCAAGATGTGGCCTATAAGGTTGTTCCGTCTTCTTATTAAGGTTTTCATGAGGCTTCTCTTCTCTCCTACCCTTCTTAGGACTTCCTCGTTACTAACTCGGTCGATCCATTTGATTTTCATCATTCTTCTGTAGCACCACATTTCAAAGGCCTCTATCCTTTTCTTTCTCCGCTGCGGTCATTGTCCATGCCTCACTTCCGTATAGGAGCATACTCCAGATGTAGGTTCTTATAAATTGTTTCTTTACATCCATATTTAAGTTTCCCGCTGTTAGCAGGTCTCTCTTTTGGTGGAATGCTCTCTTCGCCTGGGCTATTCTGCTGATAATTTCTTTCTTGCTTCTCCCGTCACTAGTTATCTTGCTTCCCAAATAACAGAATTCATCCACTTCTATCAGTTTTTGCCTCCCTATTATAATGTTGGTCTTGACTTCTTCTCTTCTACTGCATACTAAGATCTTGGTTTTCTTCGTGCTTATTTTCAGTTGATATCTACTCATTACCCTACCCATATTAACCAGAATATTTTTCAAATCCTTCTCTGTTTCTGCTATAACGGCTATGTCATCGGCAAATCTTAGCATGCTTATTTATTCTCCATGGATATTCACTCCCAATGCCTTTTCTTTGATTTCTTTGACATGATAATAAATGCCAGTCGTAATTTCGTTAGACCATTTCCTTTTTATGTGCAAATGGCTGGCGTCCTAACACCCCCTGCCAGACGTCTATTAAGGCGACTTGCGAGGTAGTATGTAGATGTATAAGCCATGTGTGACCATTGCCTAATCCCTTTCATGTCAATCAAATAATTTGCGTTTTTCAAGATGGACTTACTTGGTGAACATATCCGAACTAATGGGATTAGCGGTATTGCATTCACAAACAGCGGTCTGTTTGTCCTATATGTCTCATTCTCGGTGAGTCATCACCATTATTCAGAAATTAATGAACTTTAACTATTTTTAACTCCTCGAGAATGGCAATGAGCATCTGAAACCGCCGGTGGAAAATGAACCGTATTTTGTGAACAGCCACTATGTTATACTATTTCTTTCAATGCCATCACGTCAATTATTTCTAGGCATCGTTTTACGTAATGATTAAAGTCTTCAGGCTGAAGTATTCCACCATATGTGACCTGCCGTATATAACTATAATCAACTCAAGTCGTACGTGTAGCCAAATTTTTGCCAAATACGTTGAATAGCTCCTTCGAGATAGCACTCTTCTGAGAATAAGGTTTTGTCAATCGCTCGTCGATAGGTAATCAACGGTCTCTTTGAAATATCCACAATTCCGTATCTAAGGAAGCTTCTCGCTACGAAGGCAGGTTCCTAGAAGTCAACGGATTCCACAAATGCGCAGCGGGTGTTGTCGGCTACCTCTTCAAAGATTTTTGGCCGATATTCCCTCCATTCACGCTATTGAAGCCACTCAATAGCGTGCTTAATAATTTCCCTGCACCGATTTTTACACTCGTAAGTAATAAGACACTCGACTCACAAGCGGACAGTGGATCAATTGGAGCATATGAATGTGAGCCGTGAAATGAGGAACGCTGAAATGTTATGGACAAAGTCTTAAAACTACTGTGTAACTCTAATTATCACAAACTAGCGGAAGCCAATTATCTACGTCGATCGAATTTCATTGAAAGATCGTTTGACACGCGCAATTAGCTGTTGTAAGCGCATTTGTTGTGACAGTAGCAATAGAAGTAGGTTTTAGTTAAACATACTTTTGCAGTATACTGTTCACTGTACAATAAAGAGTACAGTGTACATTAAATTTTTTAGCGAACAAGCTTTTTTTCCGTCATATTCATGAATCCGGATACTTGGTAAAACGGAGGTGAAAAGTAAGTTATTTTCAGAGACGGATAAAGAGAGGGGGCGTGCGCCTCCCGTATTTTTCCTGGAAAATTGGATAAATTTAATCTTAAAGGTGGCTCTCTTGTTTAATTTATCATTTCACTAGCTTAAAACGCGATACTTATAAAAACTCATGAATATCTAAAAGCCACTTGTCTATCCATATCGGGCCATTGATGCATTAGCGCTCGAAGGAATTGCATACTACCAAGGCGCCGCGGAAAGTAACGAACCGTTCCCAAAACCAACGACAACTTTAATTCGCACCTGGTTATTTTCGCCTTCATTTTAAAATCATCTCGTTTATAGGGCACGATACATGAAGTCCACTAATTATTCAATTTACATAAATAGCTGAATGGTCGGTGAGAGCCCTCTGGTGTGCCCTCTCGAGCCCAAACAAATCATGGCCCGCCGCAGAGCTTGTGATGTTCCGACACAGAATTAAAAAAAGTGATAGGGTACACTTGTCTCATTAAATTGATTATGTAATTAAATGTGTCAGCAGTTATAAATCTAGCTGGTATAAAATTAACAAAACAAATAAGTGGAAAAGAACTACCACTATTGTTTAATTTTTATTATACAATTTATACTTTTTCCGAAATTAAATATAATGTTAACTGATGAATACAATCATTGTAAACGGTGCGGCCCTCCGATAACCTACGCCCGTACAAAGTGGCCCTCGATCCCAAACAATTGCACACCCCTGCTCTAGTGCATCAAATGCTGGTGTAATAGTTCTAAAGGCAATGTATTTTATTGAGTGGTATAACCGTTGTTAAAACATTCTGCATTCCAAGCACGCTCTAAGGCTTACGGTGAGATTACGCGTCGATTATTAAGTGAGTGTGATTAAGTACACCCAATATAGTTCTCCTTGAAGGTTTAACAATGAGCATTGATTGGAGGATTTCCAGACGCAGCGTTCGCCAAATATTGATTGACGGAGCTTAACGAAGAGGAGGAAACATTCGAACAAAAATGTCTGGCGAATGTGGCGGAACATACCGTGACGATCGAAAATCAGAAAATGATTTTCAAAATGAAGAGGCGAAAACAACGCATTCCAAATTTTTATCAACGAGCATGGAAAATACGGTATTAACCGTATTCGAAAATGCGAAGGAAATTTAAAGGGAGAGACAAATTTACGGGGATTGAGACGGACGAGATAAAATATAAGTGCAGTCTAAAAAAAATGCTCATCTCAACATGCCGTGCTGTAACAGAAAGGAAAATGAATTGAATATACGATAATTTAAGTAGATATTTGGAAATCTACCCGCATTGTCAGCGATAACTCAAACTTTCCAGGTAATCTTAAGGCTTATCTAATCATAGAACTATCTTGAGTGTTTTAAAATATTCTCGGAACCTCCACGTAAGTAAGGAGTCGATTGAATAAGTTAGAATTATGCATAGCAACAATTTAATACTGTTTATTCGCTTTATATTTTCACTGAATGAAATACATGGTGATGTTTCAAAAATAATTTACGTATTTCGAGGGCACATTTATTTAACTTCAAGACGTACGAATATGAAAATTCACACACACATTTACGAACCTATCTAGTTCAGATTACAGGTGTTCAATTTGTCCTCCATCAGCGACATGAACAATATCACACGACATCCATACTCAAATAGGGTGGTTCTATTATTTTATTGCCTAAATTGAAAGATTATTACTCCAGGAATACGTATTTTACGCTTTTAGATTTTTAAATGTCGATATCCATTTTTCGCGATAAAATAAAATGTGAAAATTTTCTAGCACGCGAAAACGCGGCGGCTAATTATGAATGCTGGGAAAAGCCCGTATGACGTCATTTTGGTTCCGGCTGCCGCCGTGTGAGGCCACCTTGGCAGGAGGCTATGAACTCCGCTACGATCCAGGCTGCTAGCAGATAGCAGAGTACCCTGCCAGCAGGTAGCGGTTGGCTTAAATAAGGATTATTAATACCCTAACAAACGAAGGAAACTTTCCGACCATAGGCAATTTTAATAGGTGATTATTAAGAGATGTTTCCCTGAGGTCTGAGCCTCATGCATGCATTGGTAATCTCAGACGATGTCCTGGATACTCGTGTAGCATCTAGGCCCCTGTGACGTCACGTGGAGTGGCATCGCATGGGCGCCAATCTGGCATTTTTCAAATGAGGTTAAAATTGACCATTAACATTCGTCTAAACGGGGATTTCTAAAACCAAATAATTGGTAAATTTGAACATCAATACACTAATGGTGGGCAACGAATCGCAATCAATGCCTTTCGTTTTTTTTATGAGGGAAACTACCCTATTCCTCCCATACTAGGGCAAGCATGCCCTTCGTCACTGATGTTACGGCAGTATGGATGCGGTTCTTCACCTCTTCGAGGTGCAGTGGGAGTGATGTTGAGAGTGAATCAGTACATAAACTTTTTTTTCTAACGAAACCCCACATGAAGGAGTCACAGGTTGTTGCTGTTGGCAGTTTTGACGCCCGACTGGCGCGACGAGTTGATTTTGAAGGGCTACGTCGGAAAGCAGTTTGAATTCGTGAAACATTTTCTTCGTAAACACTCATGACGGCCTGTACTTTTATTTTCATACTCATCCTGTATTTAAAAAACTGTCCATACCATCTGCGAATGTTCCACAAATTCGAAGGATCAATTTGGTACCTCAACCTGAAACTTATTTGCACTGTAATTACGGAACTGCACTTTGCAAACTCGAGGACACAAAATGATTACTGTTGCGGAGTAGCTATTTCAAACATATAACGATTAACTATCAAAATAGAAGACAATTAACATATAGCGGCTATTAATATAAACTATACTATTTATTCGTTTCTCCACTGACCGAGCCAAGGCGCAACGATTGATAGTTTGGGCAAAATAATACTTGGTAATACGTATATTCTTTTCGAAACACCCTGCATAAATATCGTCGAATCTTCAAATCTCTTGCAACGAAAAGTCACCCATTCACACCTCGAGGATGAAAAAAATCTATAATCCACATAAAGCAGTATTTACCAAAACTATTATTAAATAAAACACAAGTCATCGATCGAATTCCGCCCTTATAAGGTATAAGTGTGATAATTGCTAATTCAATCCCCAATGGTTTCATTTCTCCGTAGAATAGCACACAGGTAACGGGGAAGTTATGATTAGATAAATAAGATACCTTCTAAAAACAACTGTTTGAGCAAATATTTGTTGCCTACCTTTGGTATCCTCTACTTCAGCTGCGATCGGGTATCAATCCTTCTCCTTTGATGACGGAAAAGGAAAAACTTCCAGCTGGTCCTTTTCAAACGGATACACACGTGTTTTATGTACAGCTTTCCAAAAATAATTATCTTCTCCTCATGGCTTTTTATGGTACCATTACTTCGGCAGAAAATCTGAAACGAGAACGCGTGAATCATCTTTTACTTATTGCACCTTTTAGTCCGAAAATTCGTCATTTAACATTATCTCTTAATTTCATCTTGAGCGATTGGAGTTCGAAGTACAACTACGTTATGATACAAATAAAGCTAGAATAAATCTCCATTGAGGTTCAAAGACCTCTGCTGCTGTTGCTCGATTGAAACAGTCACAAAAGTTTCATTCGTGGTTGATCCACCACATGTGAAACATACAGAAGTCGATAAAACCAGGTAGAGCTATAATTGCAAAGTGATACCTAATATACGGACCCTAATGCGGAGTTTAATTATCAATTCCTGTAAAGTTCCCTTTGGCACATTAACTAACGTCTTGGTTAATTGCCGATGAAAGATATTTTACCAGATCCTTAGGAATCATTTCAATGAGACTTTTCCTTTACTGCGCTTATCTGCATACAGGTATTCAACCATTAGCTTTAACCTGCCCAAATTTTCAACCCGCAAGGATTTTTTACATACCTACGTATGGTCAGAGCTTATTCGGAGCTCTGCCACAGATGTGCGAGTGAAGCACATCTAGAGGTTGTAGGACAAGTTCCTCTCACTGGGCAACCTCGAACTACGAGGATTTTCGTATGCTTATAAAAGTCTGGGGCAGTGAAAATATTGAAAATTGAACTGACAAAGTTAAAGTTCCTTTCAAAAGAGTTCACAACCAAACAAGTGCACTGATAATTATATTTTACACGAAGTATTTGTTGACGCATGATATCAAGCGAACACAAAAAGAAGTAAATACCTATTTAAAAAAATATTTTTATATCACGAGATGGAAAACACTTAGAACTCCGCAGGATATACTGACACAAAAGAGGGCCTTCGCAAGATACCAATGAAAGTTAGTTTACGCCAATATTTTAACGGTAATTTGACAGCATCAACCATACATTGATCGGAGAAAATATTTATAGATCTAATCTTTATCAAAAAACAAACAATTTAGGTTTTACCGAATGGAACTTTTACATCACGGTAGTAAAACAAAAACTATTGTCGTATTGATAAACACATGTTGACCTACACATTTAAAAAAACACGCAGATCCAAGTTTCGACGGTTAGCCGTCATTACCAAGGTGCCGAAAACCTTTCAAGTACCATTACGTATAGGTATACGTCGAAGTTGGGGTGGGTCGAAAGAAAAATTCTTGAAAGGGGACAAGGGGTTGAGAAAAGTATGCTGGCATCAGAATTTTTCTTTCCCCCACCCCAGCAGGCATGCAGCTAGGGAGGGAGCTACAGGGGCTGAAGCACCCCTCCGAAATTCCCTCAGCCTTCCAAAACTTTTGCGTGCGACCTACTAAACTCAATATTTACTAGCGCATAATAATTTCCATAAACATAAATTATGCCCATAAATCCATATCATTACAGATTTGTATAAATATGTTCAATCCATGCGCCGAAGGATTGTTTTCCTTTTCGGCATTTAAACGGGAATATTGACTTGCACAAATATCTGCCCTGGCTCTTAATCTCTGACTACGTGAATCCCAACTAAGACATTAATATGTCATTAATATTAATAATTTCCAGTGTGGTAATGACGGTTAACCGTTGAAATCTGATTCGATGCGTTTTTCATGAAAGTATTGATCAACCTATATATATTATACATATAAAAGATGATGTTTGTCTGTCCACTATGCGTTTTCATACTTCTGTGCATCTCATGCTATCGAACCCCGTAGTGCGTACTCTGGTTGCGTTCGACGCGTCCCTTTTGTCGTTTTCTCATTTCCGTTTGTTACGTCACGTCATACAACTTTTGCAGTAGGACATCCTGTCGGGTAGTCACACCCTTTGCACGTTCAAAGAGAAAACATGAAAATTCTGCTATGGGACCATGAATTCCAAGTTTCCCACTTCTCTGGGTCAGTGGCGTAGCGAGGGGGGAGGTCCGAGGGGTTCGAAACCCCCCCAACCCCCGAAATATAAAAACACAATTAATTTCCTTCTTAAAAGAAAACAAAATATTGAAAAATCATGATTTTAAAAAAGATTTCTTTAACAAATGAAGTTTTTCCGATTGTGAAAAGTGCTAAAATTAGTTGAAAACCCTCTACTTAGTACCCTGTTCTTCAAAACTTTTCCCCCCTGGTTTTGGACCCCCCTCGAACGAAATTCCTGGCTACCCCACTTCAGCATGAGAAGGGGAAACAAGGGAGGAATGGGACAGCGGGAGGTATGGGACAGTTCAAATTCCCCTCCCGTGATTTGAGTTCTTTTAGCTCTAGCTTTTCTCACATGCATGACAAGCAGTAGCTGCATTTCCTCTTATAATGGCTCTTGACTCACTTCCATGAGTGTGAATGAAGAAGAGGATATTGGTTTTCACACCAATTTTGGTAACTTTCGTGAGATACTTTAACTTTAAATTTCTGTTACTTTAATTATGACTTTCTCTCGCTGGAAGCAGTAATGAAAATCCATGTCCTCTGGGTGTATAACTGATAATTTTAACATCTAGTTGCTTCTTAATGTCTAATAATGCATGTGAAATACAAAAGGGAGGTCTGGGACATCGGATATGTGGGAGGCATTGGACAGCGTCCCACTCCTTTCCAGCACTGTTATCTTTTTAAGTTTTATTTTATACGGCATTTTAATTTTTTGAACTAGGTAATCATGCCTCATAAGTGATCCAGAATGGCACCAGTGAAAAAAATCCAGATGTGGTACCATTCTGAAAGCTGTGAAGATGGTTTGCGATGAAGGAAAAAGTGTGAAGGAGGTAGAAAGAGTAAATAATTCATCAAACTCTGCATTATTAAGAAATGGCTTGAAAGCTTTTGCTTCCAAGGACAGTGATGGCGTAATTTTTCCAAGTAATCTGATATGTGAAATGGTTTTCCTCTTTTGCACTACACAGGGAAAGGTTTTAGCAATGAGCATGATGATGAATATAATGTAAAATTCATGCGAAAAAGGGGAGCCAATTTAAAATTTTTCTTCTCAACAAGAAGAATTTGTTTCATAGAGAAAAAAGATATTTCTCTGAAAATGAATTATCCAATTTTGTTTAAAGGCACTGAAAGGGTGAAATCCTTGTTTATATTTATTACTACTACCATAAAAAGTATAAATATGATCAGAAATAACTACAATATCTACTATTAATGCATTATGAATCAATAATTTATTTTTCTCATTATTTTATTTTCATTTTTTGTGTATTTACATTAGTGTTTCATTCCTCCCACTTAACCGCCCCATTCTTCCTAGTGTGAGGGAGGACTGGGACAAATGTCATATGTGCAGAAAATGCGAAGTTCCACAGTACTCGCACATTATAATTTCTGGAAGAATTTTCTTTGGAATTTAGAAGGGTCGAGGCACCTAAGAATTGCAAAAAAATTGATTTAGACTGCTAATGTTTTCACAAAAAATTTTATCCCAAAATGTGTCCTAGTCCTCTCTAGTCTCCCCTGCTATCCTTCCGAAGAAACGCCGGGTGGCCTGCTTGTAACAGATAAAGGTGTTTTTCTATTACCGTTGGCATAAGCAAAGGTATTTGTCTTTTACCCTTGGCATAAGGTTACTATCAATCGGAAACATAGCCGAGGACGAGATGAAGGTCTAATCTCACGCCTTGCAATATGGCTAGCAGATAAATTTGGCGGCGTAGTGAAGTGGCGAGGTGAAGAGCAAACACGGAAGGGGAATTTTCTGAGGGCGGGGCCGAATAGCGACAGAAAAAAAGCAGTCTGGATAGAGGGGAAGTCAAGCAAATAATTTCAGATAAGAGAGATTATTTTTGGATAAAGTTCCGAGAAAAAAAAACAAACTGGAAACAAAAAGATGAACAGAATATTTGCGGGGACACGTTGGTGTTACAACAAATTTGGGATTGGCTTGTAATATTACACGAATCGAAGACGGAGGTTCAAGCGTTTATCTTTGCGGGTGGAATATCCAAGCCATGACATTAATTTGAATCTGTCTCACATATTTTCGACTGTTTAGATTTTGGTAGTTTTAAAGATATTTTGATAGTTGATATCTTTTTTTAGCTTCATTAAACGAGGGATTTGAGCGAGTATCAACAATACAATTGCGCTATGTCACCCATTTTGAGATTGATTGCATCAGACAATTATAATGGCATATATTCGTCCAAGCTTAATTATTTTATGTTCCTAAAAACACAGAATATAAAATAAAATGTTTCAAAATGTTTGAAAATACCGTGGTATATGAAAATGCGCGATATAAAATTTAGAAAAAGCCCTGGCCTAAACTTAACCCTTCATCCAATTTTCAGGCACCGCTCTGGCCCTAACGAGAAAAAATGCGTGAGTGATTCAAGTTTGATTCGAGTGGGCAACTCCGCCTCGCGGCGCAGGCCATCGCCAAAGAAATTTCCCCACCCGGGAGGCGCTTTGGATGTATTTTTTTATTCGGTAGGGTGACGTCACCGGAACTGCCATGACGCCGCCGAAGCGGGGCTCTGAGCTCGGGGAAGAACGGAGGAGGCGGCGAGAAGCAGGCGGGAAGAGGTGGGGGAAGGAACGAGATGAAACTACTTTTCGCGACCAGTTGATCGAAGAGCTCGCCACGGGAGCGACGAATTCGGCTGTGTTCCGAGTCGTTCCGGCACGCTCGAGCCAGCGCAACAAGCGTGGAAGGAAGGCGTTGGAGGAATGCTGAGTTAGGAGGGCTGGAGAAGGAAAGGGTGATTTAGTACACTGGATAAGGTGGCAGAGCAGAGAGGACCGGTGGCTATGGAAATAGACCTCCATGGCGACAGACGACAGCGTGCGACGAATGTACTCAAATAGTTGAAGTACTTGCAGGTGATCTCTCGAAGTAGGGGGCGTAGTTTAGAGGGTAGATAGCGGTCACAGGTTAGGGTGGACCGGTATTGATGGCAACAACTCCTCAAAGGACCTCAGGAATAACATTACGACAGGTAGATTTTCACGGTTGACCTTCTCTGTCCTCAATGGGAACGGCTTTCGGGTGTTCCTAAGAAGGGGGGGTTTAAGTTAAGAAAAAGGAGTGCAGTGATATAGTGTACTTAGAGGTTACAAGTCATAGCATCCATTGTGACTGATATATTTATACCATTGGTGTACTCTATCATACACGGTAACGGGGTCCGGTTGTTCCCTAGAAGTGCGAGGATGAGTTTGGAGAGAGTGGAACTGAATGACAGGCAAGATTGGAATGATCTCAACGAAAACTACTCAAAGTTGCCAAAAATAAAAACACGTCATTCACCGAGCGGAAAGTCATGGTTTAAGTGCCATCTCCCCAACGCAAGCAAGCTATCAACTCATCACCAGTGAAAAAATAATCATCATAATCGGAAACCAAACTGGTGAGAAGTTCGCCGAAGTTCGACCACTTCAGCGAAGGAGATTCCCTTCAGCGCATATTTCTCGGCCTGTCGAAATGATAAGAAGAACGGGTTCCGCCTTGCAAACTGTCGAACGCTTTGACGAGTGTCAATCGCGATAAGAGAAGCTGGGAATATCCGGTGATATCTGAAGGGACACTCCTCTCCGGTGATTTCCCTCAGCTGTGGTAGCGGAGGCTTCAGAACAATATCAAAGCGGAGAAAGTCAGTCCACTCGCGAGCAAAGACTCGTCCATCATGTCAGACCACCACGGTCGCGAAGACGCGTCCTCCGCGGATGCCCCCAGTCTGGAGGATACGATCAGAGATCGCGGAGAAGGCTCTGGCGGTTTCTCTGCGCGATCGGAACAGTCGGAAACCCGTAAGACGTTCATTGACGGCCCATCCGAATCAATGGATGAAGGAAGCATGAAAACTGAACAAGAAGAAAAGACAAGGACGGAGCAGGACGATCTCGACAGCGATGGAATCGGCAAAATCAAGAAAGTCTCCAAGCATGGATCGAAGCCGATCGGAAACATCGATGACGTTCTTTCGGAAGTGCTGGGTGGCTCCAAAAGCGGATTGTCGGGCTGCGATGCGCCAGCGTTGTGTCCAGACGGTGGTGACAGCGCTCGGAGTCAGGCCAGCGTGTCCGCAATGACGGACCCACCCGGCCGAGTCAGGGCCTACAACTTCGGCCGCGTCGAACTCACAGGCACTACCGATGACATAGTGGTCGGGGATAAGACGGAGTACCTTAATTCGGTGACGGTTCAACAGATCGTTCACCAGGACGAGGAGGGGATGCTGCAGGCGGCCGGCGATTCGGCCGTGCGCCGGAGGCGAGTTCTCTCGTCCTCCGGCGAGCCTAGTCCGAAGGCCGCCCGGCGAACGGGCATGGTGTTGCGAGACGACGGGTCTGCAGCCGGCGATGGAGCGGGAGATGACGGTGTGAAGGCTGGTGAGTCTAGGGCATGGGAGTAACCAGGGGATTTGGCTAGAGGGTGGGCCAATCCCATGGGACCAACCCAGGCCCACCACCCATTGAGGGGTTAGCCCTTGTTCGAAAGGGATTGTTTCTCACCCCGAAATTTTAAAAAAATATAACCTCTTCAGCAGTAGGGTAGGTACCTAGTAATATGCTTTGGGAGAAGATGAGGGTGAGGGCCTGGGGGGGGGCGACCCCCCAGGCAACATGGGGTCCAAAAATTTTTGGAAAATGACATGCCCTAAAATACATTTTACATCATTTTGGCACTTAAAATTTGAGTTTTACTCATGATTCCATGGGAAAGCACCACAACAGGGAAAACATTAGCATACTATACTTTATTTCTCTTAGGCTTTGGGGAGGGATCCATCCCCCCTACCATAGATATGCTACTGCTCCTTAGAATTTAAATTATGCCTAATTTCTGATGATTGCTGCAATCATGGTCCTTATGTATGGACCACGGTCCTTATGGTCCCTATACGTATACAGACCATGGTTGTAATACTGAGACTATTTATTTCTTAATTAGTCAAATTGCTCTGTGGGTCCATGAGCCTTCTGAGACGATGGAAAGCAGGGGCGCAGCTAGGAATTAAGGCTAGGGGGGTTTCAGGTGCAACTAATACTGGGGTGCCTTGGGGTGTGGTATACCCTCCAGGGTAATCGGGAGGTGCGGAGGCCCTCCGCCAGATTTAAGATAAATGGTTCAAAATGTTGAGTTTTACGGCCTTCTGAGGGATAATTTGTTAATACTTTATTCTATAAGCAATCCAATTAAGTAAAATATATTTAACTTAAAAATTTCTCTGAGCTCTGGGGGGGTTTTATCCCCCAAAACCCCCCTTGCTGCGCCACTGATGGGAAGGACCCTCTTACCTATGGCCATAGTCTAAGGTGTTTATTCCGGTTGTCATTAGATGTCAAATCCTAATCCTTCTCGCAAGGAACTCAATGTATCGATGAAGTTAGCAACTCTCGCTCCAATTGATGACATTCTTCTTAATGTTAGCTTTATGCACATGATCGGTCAGAGGGGAATGTATGGCTTGGGCTGGATGGTTTTCCAGTTCACCAGTTTAACTGTTGAGTTTTCATTTAGAGGATGCAGTACACCCCACAAAGTGGTCACATTTTGTCTTCCTTTACAACCTATAATGTGATTAAAAGCTAAGCTGTCATCTTGAAATTTTCAGGATGTAAGGAGTCAGTGGAGCATAAATGATAAATATCTTGCAGAAAATGTGGGGCTCAATCAACATTGATATATGTTGAACCAACTACTTAGTGAACTTCCACGGGATGATTTATTAAGAACCTGGCGATATCAACAGTTTGATGAAATATTGCTCGTGCAATAAAGCATTCCGTGGAAGTTTGTTTAGTGTTTCTCTTGTTGGCTCACATGAAAAATAGATTCCACTAAGTTACTTCTGATACCATCTTATTTTTTATTTAAGGTTAGGTTAAGTAATTTTAAGTAAGGGTATCCCCTAATATGTCATGCCTAAAATAAATGTGAAATTTAAAAAAAGTAGGAAGTGCTCAAGTATTTTTCCACCCAACACATGCTACCCTGGTGAGAAAAGAGTGTTAATATAAATCTTGCATCTTAGCTCGGGCTCAGATGAAATTACAATTACAATTGAGCATGAACATGCCTTGTGGTATGAATGAGTTTGTATTATGGAAACCCAGGGAGGTAATTCAATACCCATGCTTCTGCAAGCTATGTTTAATACATTAATAAAATTTTTAGAAACATTTTTTTTGGAGATTTTGGGGTTTTGGTTGATGTGGTAGCTAGTGTGTCAGATTCCTACTCTTTGGATAAAGGTTCAAATCGTGGTGGTAGCAGAGATTTTTCAGTAGAAGCCCAATCCTTACTTGTGTGCTGTGTGGAGGGAACATCAGCTTCAATTCTCCATCTGATGTGAATATTCCCTTCTTGAATAAAACCTAACAATAATTACTATATATTACTAAAAACGATTAATGTAACATGGTTTGAACCTAGAAATTGTGGTCAAATTTAAAGTACACTCCTCACGTTTAAAAATATTGCTGATAGCCAATTTAAAGCTAAAATGGAAGGCATTACTGTAAAAATTATATCATGGTAATCCTATAATTTATGCAGCACCAAAGAGGGGATTGAGCTACCTTAAAAAAAATTTCACCTCTGCCAAGATTTAATCATGAATCAAAGGGGTGGTGAACAAAAAGTAGCCACTGAATTAGTGATAATCCACAATAAGTTATTTGTGAAAATCATCATGCCAAATTTTGCAGTAGAGCTAATGAGGGAGAGATACGAAAAAAAAATTTCATTCAATTACATAGATATTTTTACTAAATCATAGTTTTGGGAAGTGATGTCCCATCATCATGGGAGAGATAGGAGTTCCCATTTTGCAGAACAAAAACTCAATTATGATGCCTATTAGAATAACAATCAATACTATTCTGATGTCTGTATGTTTCCATTCTCCACAGGAAATGGTTTGTTATTTAGACATCTTCTTGGAAGAAAAGTGGAAACAGCTGCTTGGATACCAATCGCTTTGCTCAGCTGTATTACCTTCATATGTATTACCATTTATGGTATGATTTTTGGACATTTTCAACCCAGAAGAGAGGCAGCAATTCCCAGTGTCCTTTGTAAGCCCACAGAATATGCTGAGTGCCCGCAAATTCCTTCAAAGAGTAAGCCCCTTATTTCTATCATTAAGTTGTGACTTCCAATGGGAAAATCCTGGACGATAGTTTTCTCTTCCATGAACTTTTAAGCTAATCCAATTTAATTCAGTGCCCACAATGTATGATATTCTGCCAAAGCATGATAAAAAGAAATATAAAAATGTGCACCAGTGCGATTCACAGCCTTCTGTACCAAATGAGAATTGATATTACGATAAAGTAATTTAGAAAAGGTTTTGGTTACATATGAAACAAAAAAGTAGGTTCTCTATGCTCATATTGATGTGCCTTAGTTGTTTTAAAGTCAACAAAAAGTGGGTCTAAAAGTAAAGAATCAGCATCCCAATCACACCAGTGTAGAATATAAGTCCAGACATAGCTCCTCTCTGTAAACAAGATTACAGGGTGAGTATTCATTTGAATGGTGAACTCAACACATCCAGTGCGGAGCACATCAATTGACATGCTCTGCTGGTCGGGCCAGGAGGCCTTTCTCCGCCTCCGTACGTGACTAATATCCACTTCCGAGTCCTCCGATTGTGTGTATGGCCTTCAGCAAGCTTCCCTCTTTCGAACCGTGTGCGCCATTTGTAAAAAGTAGTATTTGGACGGAAGTTATGGTGCGGAAACCTCCCTCTATTTTTCTTTCTTATTTTAACAGCCGATTTTCATGACTTTAATGAAAATTGGGCCCGCATTGAATGTGCTAAATGCACCACTTTGATGGCTTGTTTTACCCTTTCGTGCCGAACATGGGGTGGAACCAACAAGCATTTTCATACGTAGGAGTTCTAACATTGGGTATGGCTGGCATGGATTTTCCAATGCGAACTACCAGACGTTGGCTATAGCTGGTCCGGGTGAAGGGAAGTGACTGCTGAGGTAGCTATGGTCCGATGCATTCAGGCACTGCCAGAGACCGAGCTTAGCAAGACCTTATGGGGCCACTCCTTGTCAATTAAGCACAATCCTTCCACTCATTTATCATCCTCCTTGCTGCGGAAATCCGTTAAGAAGTGGTTATATTGTCAATGTTTTTTGCAAAGAAACATTTTGTTTCATACTCCAATATTTCTATTATTTGATATGAATTCTTACATTGTGTTCGGTGCGTTAGTTCTTAGTACCCTGAGTTCACTAACTTTGTCAATTATCAATGCTAGGAATCTGTCTAGATTCCACAATTCTTAAAAATTGTTAATTATTATTATAGAAGAGCAAATTAATGAAAATCAAAAGCAATATTTGTTTTAAAAAACTCTAGTAAAACAAACAGTGGACTGTGGACTCCAGCTAAGATAGGGTTTTAGGATCTTGTCCAGTGACAGGGGTAATGGTCGGCAGGGGCGCAGCTAGAAATTAAGGCTGGGGGGGTTTAGGTGCAACTAATACCGAGGTGTGTGAGGGTATGGAATACCCACCAGGATAAGCAGTAAGTGCGAGATTAATAAATTGCGGAATTTTATGATAAATGGTTCAAAATGGTGAGTTTTACGGCTTTCTGGGGGATATTTTATTAATCCTTACACTATTCTATTAGTAATATCAATCAAATTAAGTAAAATGGATTAAACTTAAAAATTTCTCCGAGCTCTTGGGGGGGGGGGGGGTTTATCCCCCAAACCCCCCCCCCCCCATTGCTGCGCCACTAGTGGCCGGGCACCCCATTTTGGGTTCCAAATTGAAGGAACGAGAATACAAGGGCAACTCATCTCCAAAAAAGAGCTCCATACAAAGAAGTTAAAAATATTCATACGCTACTCGTAGCACAGAAAACGTTTTCCTCTCGAAGGCACTGGCAGGAAAGGGTTAAAAGTATTCCAGTATCCTAATCTTGGCAAATTTTTCTTGCATTTTGGACATTTTTAATACAGACAACTGCTAAGATAACTGAAAGTCATAAAATGATCTCTCATGCATTGAAATTACAAATTATGAAGTATTCTGCACTCTACTTCTTACTTATGTCTTAATCAGTGATATATTTCAGTTCAAGCTAGGTTATGATATCATCACATTCTTCACAAATACTAATTCTGAAATATTTGGTGTTTATTTCTTATTGATTCACTTTCTGATTCTATATTCATTCCAAGTAAGGCCCCACTGATTCATTGACTTTATATTAGTCTCAGTCTCTCAGGCTCAAAATGGTCAAGTTTTAAAGTACATAAATGATTTTTTATAAGTCGCTCTTATTCACAGCATCAGTGTATGAAAGGGAATATAAATCATTGATGCTGGTGATGTATCATCAAATTCCTTTAGCCGATGAAACTCTCAAATTATCATATATCTGTGCAAGTGCAGCTATTTCATAAAATTGTGCTTCAGCACTTCACCTTGGGAGACCATTCCTAAAGCATGAAAAGGATTGCCTGAATGATCATCTTTCTGAATTTTTTTTAACCTTTCTCGTAGTTCTTGTCACATAATTGAATTCCATTATCTTACCCTCAGCCAGCACATACCAAGAAAACCCTTAGGTCAATGCTGGGTGAAGTGAGCAGTGAAGAAGTGAAGCGTCAATGCAATATCTTTTTTAATGTTGAAATATTCTAATGGTGAAGGCAAATTTACGAACAATCATCATCTATGAACCTCATTGTTTTAAACACAAACAAACCAAGAATCACTATGAAATAGAGTGAAACAAGATTATGAAACATCACTCTCCCCACTTTAATCCGAACATATAGTTCCTCCTATGGGTTGCTTACAATATCTTTTATATTTGCATTATATAGTTAGGGTGTTGGGGGCTATTTAGTTTCACACCTTTACCACTGTGATTCTCCGTCAGCTACCCTCACTTCTGTAGTCTGAGCCATCTACAGATTATGAATGAGTCACCTGTTCGTTAATTCTACACCCATTTTCTTAAAATGCCCTGTAGCTAAACCCAGTCCACTCTAATACAAGGGTTTTCATAACTGATACAGCATAATCTGTTGACTTTCTTGTCATTCAACCAAACTGATAATTCCCCAAGTAATAGTTTGGTCTAACCTCCATTTGTCTGCTAATAATCTTCAACAATATGTACTTTAATCTCATACAATATGAGGCTAATATGTATTCCTTAGCCTCCACATTCTACTTCCTTCTTTTTCAGTAGAGAAATAAGAAGTCTTCATAAAATCCTTATGCTTAATTCCCTCTTCATACATATCCATCAATATGGAAAACATTTGTCACAATCTACCATATAATTTTGCACCTTCAGTGGAGATAGGAAGAAATTGCCCCATTCTGAAATTGATGTGCTCTTTTTCAGTGTTTGACTTTGATTCATGTGTATTTCTGCTTACTTACTTAAAAGATAAATATTTCATCACACTTGTTGCATATTGGTGCTCTAATAAAGAATATTGATAATTATCTTTTTCCTGCAGAAATTCCTGAAGCCTTGCCTAAGCTTCAACGTACTATGATAATCCCTCGAAGCATGTGGCAGGCCAAACGACCGCTGGACACCATCCTGTGGAATATGAAGCATCCTGTGGAATATGTGATCATATCCCACACAGCAGCGGAGCAGCAGTACGATCTGGCTGGATGCCTGGAGCAAGTACGAATCATTCAAAAGTTTCACGTGGAGAGCAGGGGATGGAGTGATATCGGATACAACTTTTTAGTGGGAGGGGATGGGAACGCTTACGAAGGTAGAGGGTGGGAATATGTTGGAGCCCATGCCAAAGGTTACAATGCTGTTAGTATAGGGATTTCCTTCATAGGCACCTTTATCGATGTTTTGCCACCGCCTGCTCAGATAAGGGCTTGTAAACTCCTCATAAAAGAGGGGGTGATCCAGAATAAGATATCTAAGAATTACAAGCTAATAGCACATCGGCAGGTATCTCCAACAGAGAGCCCTGGTGAAAAGCTGTACGAAGAGTTGCAGAATTGGGAGCACTGGTCTCCAGAAGTTTGAGCAGTGATGTACGTATCAGTGACAAGATTAAGTATATACATGGATAACACTCATCAGTAGGTGATAGGGAAGATCAAATCACAACCATGAATATAACTCGGTAATGTTTGTGATAATTCATCATGTTATTGAAGACTGAAAAGCTTAAAAAATATCAAAAGACAAATTCATGCCATGATTAACACATTCTGTGCTGGTCATGAGGAACGAAATGAAGACATTTTTATCCTGCAACGTAGATCATCGCATAACTGGAAAATGAATCATATCCTTTGCTGTTTGTAATGTGCCATTGGTAACTATGGTCGTATTGCTGTGCATAAGGTATGACCTACATGATGTCTAGGGCCACGTCATAGCAAACCCCGAATAAAAACAATACTTTAAAAAAATGGTAAGGTTATGTGATGACTTTCTGCACAATTGTTGTAATCATAGAAAACATTAAAATGTGAAATCTTAGTTTTTGTGTGTAAATGCAGAACTGAGTCATATTTGATGCATGACAATGGTTTCTGACTGTATGTTTTTTGTTCTAGTAATGGTTTGTAAAACTGTACTGGAAAATGATTGGTGATAACCAATATCTTGAGATGCTGCCGCGAAGCAAATTATTATTTTGGGACCCTTTTTGTGCAGTCATAGCAAAAATTATTATTAACACCTCCAGTATTATTCAGTAACTACATACTCTCCCAGGATTGGGACTGGTTTACAGCATTTTTTGATGTGATATGTAATTAAACAAGTGAAATGTGATGGTAATTGCTACCATGTTTTTAGTGAACAATACCTAAATAATAATTTATGTGACAACAAGCTCATTTTCTTAATCATTTACAATTATATGTGTACATATATGTAAGAATAAAAGTTTTTTTTATACCTTTGCAATAATAAACGTATTATTTATTCCATGGATGGCCAACTTTCTGGCAAAGGTATCACTATCATAAAAAAATTGTGTGCCACTTCCAACTTTTCCTACCTACTAAAAACATAAAAAGTCGATAAAATGTTATTAATAGATTGATGATGGTATTTATACGCAAATATCAATTTTTTTCATTTAAGCCTGAGTAGTAGAGATAAAAAAAAAGTAATAAGTAAAAAAAAAATTCAAGCTTGGGTTTTAATTTTTCTAATTTAGTCAGTTTGGTTATGTATAAAGCAAAAATGAATTACTTCATACATTTAATTCTAAGTAGTTATTAAAGAGATGGAGCGATTTATGGATAGAACGAGTACTTAGCAGGGAGGGGATGTTGAAAACAGTGTAAAAGGGTAGATTGTTGGGTATACGAAGGAGAGGAAAGAAGAGAATAGAATTTTTAGATGAAATGGAAGGGAGTAGTCCCAGGGACGCCGACTTACAAAAAATATTGGGGGTGCCCAAACCGGGGATCTTGCCCCGGGAAATTTTATAGGTAGTGAGTTTTAAGTTTTTAAGCATTTTAGAAGAGTCATATGGTCAACATTAGAACCCTGATAACTTGAATCTCAATATGTGGACACTCCGGGGAAAATCGACAAGCCTGTCGCATTTTTTCCTCACATCCTCACACCCATAACAAATTTTTGAGGGGGCTCGGGCCCCCTCAGGCCCCATGGAGTGGGCGCCCCTGAGTAGTCCTTATCATGAATTGAAGAGGATAGTCCATGGATGGAGGGGTTATTTAATTAATGTGTAAGTGGGTTTTTAAGTAGCAGATTCTTTGCAAAAATCATCTTCATCAAGATTATTCCTTGAATACACAAACAAAATTAGTTGTGTATCAGTTAATCTTAGATCAAAACTAGAGGGAGGCAAGCCGTGGTTGTTCTAGTGGCAACAGAAAAGGTAACGCAAACCAAAATCTCAAGAAAATTATAACAGCACTGTATTGGTTTTTTTATTATTTGCTCAGGAAAAAAATAATTTTTTTTTTATTTTTTTTATTTTATTCTCAAACCACCGGATACAGCTCTTATTGGCCGTTTTCCACCGGGGTGTTCAACAAATGTAACAAGTAAACGTACACATACGACCATGCCCTGGACCGGGGAAACCTACCCAGGCGGGACTCGAACCCACGACCTCTTGTTTGGCAGGCGAGAACATTACCCCGCCGCCACCGAGGCCAGCAATAAAGCGTGGAGGTGTCGGGGATCGAACCCGGGACCTTTCACACCTTTCTATTGTATGTTCTATACTAATAACATTTTTCTTGAATTTGAAGAAAATTTGTTCAAAAATTTCGTTTTGAACTAAATTTACTTTTGCTTCTAGGAGGGCTGCTGCCCCCTCCTGCTGGGTATGCCCATGATCTGACAGCCAAATGCGTAAAATTGGAAAATTGCTTATTAGTACAAATTTCCAAAATTCAATATAACTTGGACCATTCACAGTTGAACTCAGTTTCTTATATTTGCTTTTTGGTATGGTATTGTGTTGTAGGTCAATATCTTGGATTTGGATTTCAGATGGGCAACAATTACCGTCTTACAGAGAAATTGAAGAAGGCTTAGTGAAAGATCAATTTTTTTATAATCTTCAAAATCATGGAACCTGCCACTGAATGAATCCTGCTAAATTGATACTAAATTCTGAAATCTATCATAGTTTGGAGGAGCATTCAGGACTTATGGTAGCTGTTTCCTGACTAAATAGGAAATGTGTTAATTTTTCGATTCACTCAATGGCAAAATCTAAAAAGCTTAATGCATGGCTCATCCGAGTAAAATCAACTGCTGGTGAGCCAGACAGACTGTGCTGCGATCGCTCTCACTGGAGAATGGACAGCATCATCATAAAGGTGTGCATTGGTTCTACATCCCCATATTTGTGAAAAAACTATGGGTCTTGTCCCATGACTAGAGATGCGTCAAAATCGCAAATGCGATAAATGCTATATAGATTCGATGTGTGCAAATAAATGCGACATAGATGCTGGACTTTTATGATATTTTTACGCAAATTTTCCTTTTTGATGGTAAAATTTGTACATTTGGTGCCGAGCACAGATTAAATGTTCCACCGACACTCACTGCTTAAAGCATGTGAGCGACTGGCCAGCTGCTAGTTGGCTGGGAATCTACGTGGTCGCGAACTACAAGTGGACGCGGGCAAGCTACACCTCCACCACTATGTGTTATTCCTTAATTTATTATTGTTATACAACATAATTATTTAAATTATTCTGTATTTTGTCATATAACTGTGTTTCACTACATTTTATCGTCATCTACGTCATTATGAAAATAAAAAAAATAGACGGTACAAAATGCGATCAACTTTTACTGAAAGTGCGATAAAATAAAAATGAAAGTGCGATTTTCACGTATCTCTACCCACGACCATGCTGTCTTCCAGCATAGGAATATTCGTGTCAAACAGTGCCACCTCTTGGCACTGTTTTGACTCTGTGGCACACATGCTGCCGGTTGGCCATCCGTAATTTATCCCCTTCCTTGAAAATATTTAAATGAAAAATACCACTTTTAATCCATTTCTTAAAACAAGAAAACCTACAGTCAATTTAGAATGGCAACTGATTAGGACCGAATTACCATTGGGTCAGTTCACTTACTGACTGCCTAGTTGCATAGATAGACTACTAGCCAGGACACAACAGGACTTGTTTTCCTCTCCTTATGGGTCCTCTGAGATAGGCGTCAACTCAAGCGACAAAGTAAAACAACTTAGTAGATCACTTTCAATGGAAATTGCTTCAGGTAAAAGCATCTCACCCAATATGCAAAAGCTTTGACCACAGTTGGAGAACTATACCCTCATCTCACCCAAATATCATTGATTAATGGATTCATCATCAACCACTTAAACCAAGATGACAATATCAGTCATAAATAAATGATACATTTTCATTCAGTGAGCTGTAAATTCTCTCTTACCTCATTTCGTGTCATCCATTTGGTAATTTTCCCATATTATAATCATTATCTTCTTTACTTTGAATGAGCATACATATCTCTCAATTCTTCAGACTAATTTCATCCATTCCAGACTTCTACCATTTCACTGTCCTCAATTTCACACGGTAAACAGATGTCTAAAAATTAAAGACCTAGGGAGAAAAAGTATTAAACTGATATAAATTGCCAATGACCAAGCACTCATCATCATATGCACCTGAAGATAAATTTGAAGACCGTAATATATAACTCAAATAATTCATAATGGTATTAACACTCATGAAATTGAGTTATGTACTTGAAAATATTCATGGTTCTTTGACTTTGTAAAGATAGGTTCAGCACACCGTGGTCTCCTATATCATAATATGTATTGCTCTCGAAAATTTATAAAATAATTTATCATTGGAAAATATCCGGATGACAAAGTTGATTGTCAGTAAGCAAGGGGTTTTAAGCTAGTTTTACATGTGGCATGTACTACTTGAACAATCTGACGCATGTACGAAGGTGCAGTCAAAATTGCGTCGTGTAAAGTGGTGAAAGGCTAGAACACATGCGAGAATGCATGCACATGAGATGGCAAAATAGCCCCTGTTCTAATTCCATTCATGCATTCCCGCAATTCCATGCCATTTTAGAAATTAATGCAGCTCTAAACCTGCCCTGTGTAAAATGGCCTTTAAGAAGAAAAAGAAAATTTTGCATGAACAGCTTAAGTATAAGTAAAAACCATTTCAATGCAACCCGCTGAACTATGGTTTTGGATATATGTACTATGTGGGTCTTACCTGGTCCCCCAATGTCATAATAATATAATTTTGATAGCTACTTGAGGATAAATTTTTGGTGAATTTTATCCCTATGCCTTGCTGGCTGATTTGCATCAATAGCACAACCTTAAGCAATAAAGGCAGTCGGCCACGTACTCTTATGCCATCATTCCAAAAATTATTCCACCCTCTATTTTCATTGTAAGTGAACCGCCACTCTTTAGAAAGTTCACTCTTCAAGCATCTAAATGGTGCTACTTAAAGAATGCATACCATAAGCTATCATCTCATATCATAAGCTTCAAGAAGGCATAGCATAAACTATGTATCATAAAATACATTTGAGGTTAAATTTAGTTTCAAAGGATTTTTCCTTTCTTTCCCAAGAAGTTCCCACTAATAATGATGGTTGCCATTAATGCAGGTATAAATGTTGTTGCCCTCGCTCTGTATCATAATCACATTTTTACTTTACCAGGATCAATGCTTCAACAATGGAATTATTTTTAATTTTTCTTAATATTTCAGAGTGAGGCAAACTATGAATATTAGTTTTGAAGTAATTGCTCCATTATTTACTTTTCTGTAGTAATCATTCCATTATTCCAGTTTTCATTACAGTAAAGAGTATCATTGCCAGCAAGAAATTTTGAATAATAAGTTCAAGGTTTAATTAATTAAATAGAACATTTTGATGAAAATAATGCAACGATCCATATCTGTCCAGGAGAACAATGTCACCACTCATATACCAATCATTTCTACCATGCCTGTTGAGGCACAAGGATACCACAGCTTAGGTCTCATAATCCAACAGACAGGGAGCAGCACTTGAAATACTACCATGGGTATACCCAGCGAGGGGCAGGAGGGGGCAACTACCCCCCCGCCCCCCCAGAATCAAAAATTGCAAATGTCTTTAAGGAAAATAATATTTTTCATGCAAATAATTTTAAAAGCTAATAAGGAGCTGTTACAGTTTCCTTAAAATCTTGAATTCATTCACCTTTTCCATGCTTAAATCTTACCTACAACTTAAAACAGCCATGGATTGCCCTCCCTAGTTTTGATCCTGGATACGCCCTTGAATGCTACATATGTGTCATGCAGTAAGTATCCCCCTGCCAGGCTGCATTTCTCAGATTCAAATAGGTATGGATTCCATTTGCAGTTTTATGTTAAAATGACGAAGTTCCAGAAACTACTTCATGGCCTCAGGCCCAACTGAAAGCTTTCCTTTGACCAGAGGATTCCAAAGTGAAACATCACCATCTCCAAGATGTTATCATGGATGGAACAAAACCTATTTACTGCTGGATAATCGATTATCCTTCCATTAGTATTACCATCACCAAACAGTTTGCTTCACCTAACCATTGCCACCAGTCATGAACAATCATATCTTCATTGGACATCCAGACAATAATAATGTGTGGGAGACGGCACCAAAAGAATACAGCAGGTAAAATAGGTATCAGTTCTTGACAGCTGAGGAAGATTTGCCGATTGACTTCTGCTTGCACGTGATTGACTTGTGCCTGATGTTGCCTTCATCAGGTCAGACTTAAAAGCCCACCAAATTTCTGAAATTAGTCTCATCAAAATTCTTTTTGTTCCTTGAGATCTGTGGTGGAAGGGGGTGAAAACTATTCATGAACGTAGTGGCAGAGCCAAGGGTCAGTTGCCGGTCAAATGGCACAACAAATGCAAAGGTCAAATTGAAATGATCAATAGGAAATTATGGTTAGCCCTTCAGCTCCAGGAAATGTACATGTGCAATTTTACAGGTGACTGCGGGGAAAAACGTACAAGGATACAGGGGCGCAGCTAGGAATTAAGGCTGGGGAGGGTTTAGGTGCAACTAACACCGGGGTGTGTGGGGCTATGGCATACCCACCAGGATAAGCGGTAAGTGGGAGATAAATAAATTGTGGAATTTTAAAGATAAATGGTTCAAAATGGTGAGTTTTACGGCTTTCTGAGGGATATTTTATTCATCCTTACGCTATTCTATCAGTAATATCAATCAAATTAAGTAAAATGGATTAAACTTAAGAATTACTCTGAGCTCTGAGGGGGTTTTATCCCCCAAAACCCCCCTTGCTGCAAGGATGTGCGGCCATCTCTTTTCCAACATCAGTCTTATCTTAATTGTTCACTGTCTTCCTTTCATGATTGGGACAATCGACAATCCTCCCTTCTTGCCCAAACTTGTCCCTCCCTTGCTTGTTAGCTGTTACATATCTTTTCCTCCCGGTACAAGCCTGTCCTTCCATCTTCTTCTCAATGTACTGCAGAGAACAGCCGTGAGAAGTTAGATTCATAGAAGAGTTTTAGCAACATTTGTAAATACCTACCAATTTCCTTGATGCTTGGTACCAAATTAAACAGATAATTACATACAGTCAAACTTCATATAATATTAATTTCTTTGTAGATTTTGAGATGAAATAATTTCACCAAAGTACCCTAAGTTCTACCAATATGTCCCTTTGTGGTTGAAGACCTCCTTGCGGGCCCTTAAGAAAAGGGTTGGAGGGAGGGCTGCCTGTACTTTGTACCATATTTTTACCTGCTATGTCTCTCCCTGCAGAAAAAAGGCTATGGCCTCCTTGGCACATTTTTCCGCACAGAATAGAAGACTTGTGATCTAGCTACTGCAGCCGAGGGGGGTCAACCAATGTACAGATGTATTAAAAAAACTAACACTGAGTAATTAATAACATATCAATTTGTGCTCAGTAAAAAGTTTGTGGTACATGCCCAAATACACACTTTCAGCCTGGGTGACTTTAATTTGACAATCTGAAGGGATATAAGGGGTGTGGGTGAAAGTGACTATATGTACTCTTTTGGTACTCCAATCAAAACCTTTACATTCACTGTCATCCACCCAGCATTGGTTTCCCTGAGATAAATAAGAATGAATAGCTTCAAAGTGGCCCTCTTGTGTTGGCTTCTCTAGCAACATCACCTTTAGTTGTAAATGGTTGTTAGAGGTAATAAACTTAATATGAATTTTAATAGCAATGCACAATGCTGCAGTAGGGCCGGTACGGTGTACTTACCACCTAAAATCCAAACTCGTTATAAGCGTACCGGTTAAACTACCTCTTTAAATATGTAAAAAAATAGCCCTACTATAAATTGTCCGATGGATTTCATAAAGAATAATTGGAAATGGCTATTTATTTGTTCAGAGTTATCTCGTGGCACAACTTGGAACTAATATAAGAGTTGGAGTTTGACATTTCAATCGTGGCTGGATGTATAATACATGTTCAGCTGTTGGCAATTTTTGGTGAGTACCGACTAATTTTTTTCCCCAACTACAGCTCTGACAACGTATAAATAGTGAATACACAAGACTAGAGGGGAAGGATGAGGAGAAGGAATTCAAAATATGGCATAGCATAAGCAAATGTATATGTATATGGTGAAAATACTAGCCTGACTTAAATAAAATGTTAAGAAAGAATTCAAATGAGAAAGCTGTTAGATGACAGGTGAAGAGGGATTACCTTCTGAGTGGAAGAGAGGGGTGCCGACTTACAAAAAATATTGGGGGGGCCCAAACCGGGGATCTTGCCCCAGGAAATTTTATAAGTAGTGAGTTTTAAGTTTTTTAAGCGTTTTAAAAGAGTCATATGTTCAACATTAGAACCTTGATAACTCAAATCTCGATATCTGGACACATTGGGGAAAATCTACTAGCCTGACACATTTTTTCCTCACACCCACAACGAATTTTTGAGGAGGCTCAGGCCCCCTCAGGCCTCATGGAGTCGGCGCCACTGGTGGAAGAGGCATAGTTGGTGCTTTGTGCAAGAGAAAGGTAAAAGGATATTGTGACATTTCTACGAGATGCATGCAGGGAGAGAATAAAAAAGACATTAATGGAAGAGGTGGCAAACGACATGACTTATGCTGATTGGAAGGGTTGGGTAGGGCAATGAAAAATATTCATCATGACCTTGGAAGCCAAAATGTGCACACAGGAGGCTCTCTAACGGCTCATTCAGCCGTCATTTATCAGAAAACATCAAGTTAGCAAAATTCTAGAAAACCTTTCGTCAAATAAATCTGTAGTTTAAAATTCTGGATCAACAATCTTCCCTTGTATCTTAATTTTGCTCGTCTTTAATGATGCAATCATGATGATTTTTCGAATACATAGCCACCAACCCCACACTTTTTCGAGATAAATTTGAAAAATGCATTAAAACCTCTGAGCAATGCATAAAAATGGAATTATTATTAATATTGAAAACCATCCTCAACAATATTCCTAGTGAGATTATTTTTTCATTAATTGACATTAAACTGCTCTTAAATTATTATCCACATATGCTTATCACTGTTATTTTATCTTCCATTTTATAGCTGTTTTCTGAAAATTGTTTTCTGACCTTCTTTGGTAAGAGCCAAATATTTTTATTGCTGCATGTGATACCCTTTAGTGACTTGCAATTGTATACATAATTAAAGGAACTCTGTTTTAATCATTACAGTCTCTAAAACTTCTGAAAGTGACAGGTCGTCATTTTCTACTTTTACGCACGTGTTTCAAATTTTGTCCCCCCAGAAAACCCTTTTCTTAAGTTTCTACTATGTATGTAATTAATTAAATTTCAATGTTAACTGAATATACATATCTTATTATAATATTCGCTGAAGGTAGCTGCACTTTATTTTATAATGCAACAAATAAAGTTGATTTTTCTAATTAAAATATTAACTGAGCATTTAAATTAATGTATTCTCAATGTATCATGTCATGTTCATAATTATTTCATTTATTTTATAATCTAGTTATTCCCAAATATTATTATTAATATTAAATTAATTTAACAAAATCATTGTTTTTCAGAGCAATAGAATCTTATATGAGGGAACTCCAGCAAAATTATTACATATTTCTCAGTAATTGGCTTTCATAACTTTTTGGTACACTAGGAATGGCCACCCTATATACAGCAAAAACCTCCGTGCAAAAAAATATTTTCATGGTCCCAAGAAGTTTGTCATAAAGGGGTTTGACTGTAACTAAATGTTTCCAAGGCAGAAATCTCTGTTGCTTTCATGACAGCCAACCCATGTGCTTATAATTGTCTCGGACTTCCCTCTTAAGTAGCCACCATCAGCGATGCCGACTTACAAAAAATGTTGGGGAAACAAAAAAAAACGGGGAATTTCTCTGGGAAATTTTATAAGTAGTGAGTTATAAGTTTTTTAAGCATTTTAGAAGAGTCATATGAATAACATCAGAACCCTGAAAACTCGAATCTCGATATGTGGACAATCCGGGGAAAATCAACAAGCGTGATACATTTTTCCTCACACCCAAAACGAAGTTTTGAGGGAGCTCGGGCCACCTCAGGCCCTATGGAGTCGGCACCACTGGCCACCATCTATTCATAGCACCCTCTCTCCCATGTGACAGAACCATTCACAAGTGAGAAATATGGAAAAACATGGTGGGCAACCACAAGGCCGAATCCAGGATTTTGTTCTGGGGGGGGGGGGGGGCACGATGTTACCCATGATACAAAAAAAATTCAATGATAATGTATTAAAAATTTTGCCTGTGTTTTATAGATCTGGGTGGGGGCACGTGCCCCCAAATCCCCCACCCAAAATCTGCCTATGTGCTCCTCTCTGCTATGGGTAACCATCTCAATTACTTTTCCAACAGCAAATACATTTTATTCCAATTACTTGGCTCTCCAGGACTTGAAGTACATATCTAAATTTTGCTTAAATTCTTCTGATTGTATGTTATATCAACATAATATGTATGTACATATTGAAATTGAAATGCATTGAAGAAAAATCATAAAATATTTCTTTATGATTATTTATTAACATTTTAGATCATAAGCATTTTACGTATAAAATATTATACTCATAACAGCAAATCTGACGTTCTTGATTGCAAAACCCCAACATATATACAAAAATAAGTGCAACAAGATGGACAGCCGCCAAAAATTGCACTTTTAAAATGTGTTCTTTATATTTACATGATATGGAAGACTTGAGAGGACCCACTTGGGTAGTGGTCAACATGAAAAGTTTTTACTCAATTCTTCGGGATTCAACATTTTTTTAGACACAATATTATTACGTATTTCAAATTTTCACAGATCTAAAACCGGGGAAAAATAAGATAACTTAATAAAAAAGGGTAAACTACAAACTTTTCATGAAAGACACACACCAGTAACAGCATCCAAACAAGCTTCTTCGGTCCTCATAAATATAGGCGAAACTCGGTTAAGTGAGCAATGGATGTAAAAAAAATATGCCAAACTCCTCCAAATAAAAAAACTTGAAGGCAACTCGGGTGTTTTGTAAAATTTTCAACATTTAGTCACACACCATACAGTTCCCTTTTTGAGTTTACAAAACATTATTTTATGCATCTACATGTAACCTTTCCTAGTAACCTCGCAAACACCTCTGATGTTCCAGAATGTACAACACCTATGTACAACTTTCTGTTAAAATGTCAACAGCAATTTGTCATTGTCCCAACAGTTCCTCTTCAAACAGAAACAATCTCTAGGCCACACTCCCACGGAGATATGTGCAGGAAGTAAGGTAACAAAACTTGTGATTGAAGAGTATAGTGATCCACGTCATCAATTCAGTGATTTCACTGCAGTTTTGAAACTACTCTCCTCAGGGCATCACTTGTCTTTTACAGGTCTCATAGTCTCTATTTGTGTACTTTTATTTGTCTTTCCTGTGAGTCACTGTGCTTGTGCCATTACTACTTGCAGACATATAACCATTGAAGACACCATTGGAGTAGCAGTTGGAGTAGGTCTTGGAATACTCAGTAGTATAGCTGGATACACCATTGCCATTTGCAACTGTTGTACCATTGCTCTGCTTTGCAACAGTCTGAGGACAAAATAAAACACAAGAATTAGATATTAGTAAGAACTATAACTATGTAATGATAATCTTATACTGTAGAAGTTCATTACTATCATTTAATATACCATGACTTTATCAACTAGATTGGGTATCTGTTCACTCAATCCAGACTGGTGTTTATAGAAGGTACTTCATCTTCCATTAAACTTCATTGCCTCAGACAGTCATTCACGATACGATTCCAATTTTCAAATGCAATGACAGATAATACGACTGGTACTCAATCTCTTTATGAAATTCTCATTTCACAAAATACATTGACCACCATCTGCATACTTCATTTACCATCTACACATCTACAAAACATGATAGTAATGGTTCAACTAAGTCTGGAGCCTCCCAGCAGTTTGCCTCGGCATAATGTATAAAATTTTTTAATGTATTCGATGCACACATTCATACACACATGCATACATACATAGTATTGCAATCCTAAGATTGGTTCTCCATTTCTCTTTATACCAAGCTGATTCTTTCAGCCTCCTCTTTCCTGTACCCTTCTTGATCTCTCCTAAGCACACCCATACCACACACATTCGTGTCACTACAAAATTCCCTTCATCATTAAATTCATCAAATCATTAACAGTCCATGCACCTTCCTTACTACCCACACATCATGGACTAAAGGAGGTTCACATGAACTGCATACAACAGCAAACACCGGACTCATTAAAAGATATGCTTATGTCAGCAGCCCAATGTGAGTGTAATACTGACTAGCTTAGTGTCAAACTCCCAATTTTTACCCTTTTTTCAGTCCCCTTTATTAAAAAAAAAATATTTTCCAGACTTCAGCTTGAGCTTTTGTTTTGCATTAATGAGAAAAAGGCCAACAGAAAATGTAACTGACCAAAATGAAGAATTGAACACACAAACGTCATATTGGTATCGTGTATGGTGAATGGACAACAGCCTACCATCCTCCAAGTGCTAATGCAAATGAACACATACAAAGCCAAAATTTGCATATATTATAAGTTTTCAAATAAGCATTGCAAAATGACCTTGTGAAGTTTCAAGATGTAGTATTTAGGACCTAATTCATTCAACGTGGAGAACATGTTTCAGGTGAGATACTGATGTGCAAGAGTAGCAAGAAATACATCCCATAATCCACTCTTTAGCTTACTAGCAGAAAATAATTTGTAAATATTAAAGATAAATACAAATTATCAAGGAGTAAATTGAGGAATTTTAAATTTACTAGCCACAGGTGTGCAGAAAATGATGGTTTATCAGCAAGCATTTTCTTTAGAAACGTTGTTTCCTCGCAAAATTATTGACAGCTCATTGGAAAGCGAATAAAATTGTAAATCACTGTTGCACTTTGTGTAGTAGGCTATACTCATAAGCATAGGACTAAATATTTAAGTATACAACTCAAATCCTACTTTGAATTCATGAGCACATTCAGTGTGCATATAAGTTCTAATTGTAAGTCCGAACACCAGCAATGACAACACGGGTACACATGATACTGACACCTATCAAATCAATCAGCCTCATTGGTAGCAAAGGGGAACACGAAGGGAAAGTCTATGGATCGAATCTTGGATGCTACCTATGCTGACCTATTATTTAGAGTATATTATGACAAGTATTTTGCCGAACTTTTTGGAGAACAAATTTTTACCGGAAATGAATTGAAAGAATATTGGCATTTTTACAGTGAATAACTGCAGCCCATTTGATGCTTGTTTTGGTAGTCATATAGAAACACCTATTATTATTGCCTTGCACCTTGCACATAAACTCAGTAGTGGCTGTGCATACACAGAGCCCAATGCATTAACTCATACTTTAAAAAAATAGCTTACCACTGATGCAGCTCCGCTTCCCTTGCCATCCTTCTTGTAGCTGGTCTTGTAAAAGTCAGAGAACAGGAAAAGAAAGAGGATACCATGGAATCCAATCCAAATCATGAAACCCTTGGGATAGTTGCACTCAATGAAAAGTAGCTGGAATTGATGTACCATGATCAACACAAACTGAACCTGTGGAACAAATGAGAGAAATCAGAAAATTTTAGGTATATAGAAAGAGAAGTGGACATAAGAATGAGGATAAAAAAGGCTGGGTAAATAACGGCAAGTATACATCTACATTACATATTTACCCACAAAGTAAAAATTATATGCCACTTTTATGAAAATTTTCACTAAATGTTCAAGCACTTGCATTGGAGGAATACAAATGGCAGGGAAACAATTACATACATGAAACAAATAAATTATAAGATATAATCAAATTTAAAATGCCTAAGAACTTGGGAACCGTATTCAATTACAGGATTTATAATTATTGTCTGATCTTCATGATCTTTATATTAAAGTTAATTGTATGATGAATTATAAATATCTGAGAAGAGAAAGGGGAGCAACTTGTGAGCAATGGGTATCTTCTTCACTGAAATTTGATATATCTCATTACATTAAAGGATATAAAATATAGCAAGCTGAAGAATAAACAATTTTGGGAATTTAGAATCCCACAACAAGAATAAATTATCAAACAAAAATTAAAGTGAAATATTTCAGTTTATACTGATTAAAGCAATTAGGTAACTCTCACATTATGCTACTTTTTTACGTCAGAGAAAACTTTCTTAGTTAATTATGACCAAATTTGAACAATATGCATGCCTTTCTGGACTTTTTGAAAAGGTTCCAACATTTACCTATTCTGAAGGTAGTGTATTGTAGTAAACTCCTTTTTAAGCACTTTTTATTATGTAAACCTAGTTTTCCTGCATTTTAGTGAAAAATGAGCTAGTTTGGTATTACAAAAGTTGGATTAATTAAGCTATTAATATAACAACAGCATGTGGTTAAACTCATTTTTCTTAAAAATAAGTGGTTGCAACAAGAATCTTATCAAAGCAACACACTGGTATAATGGCATCTCTTTCCAAGTGGTATTTCTGTTCTATTCATTAATGCCAATAGTCACAATTCCATTAGGATTCTTTCATGTGCCCTTGCCATACGTACCTCACAAAAATTCCCATACATTGCCTAACTACTTAGTTCTCCATAAAATGGTCAACAAACAAAAAACATATAAAAAATACCGAGGAGAAAGCCAGCCTTTCAACGAGCCGCAAAATGTTCAGAGAATAGAACATCTTCCCTAAATTAAGAAAGGATGCACTATGCTCATCATTTTACCTTCCTTACATGAATGCATCTGTGCATGCTAGTTACAGATATCTACATACCTGAACTTCAGTAATAACTAACAGGAAGAATAGAGACAACAGTAGTTTTCAAGGTGCACAACTAATCAACCACACTCTTTAGCCAAATAAACCTTACATATAATACACTTATTGAAGCTTCTAGACTTACCATCTGAAGAGTGGTAAGATACTTCTTCCACCAAATGTACTTCTGGAACTTGGGTCCCATAGCTGCCACCATGTAGTAGAAATACATAACAATGTGAACGAAGGTGTTCAGGAGGGAAAAGAAAGTGCTGTGGCCACCTGAAATCAAATAATAATTTTTTTCTGAGATCCATGTAAGAAATCAGTCAAGCAATTAAATATCACTACATTTAAAGCCCTTAAAATCTTCCATTTAAATATAGGATGGACTACAGAAGTTCCCATATTAAATGCAAAAAGCATTTATTAATGAATAAGAGAATGAAAAAAATTATTAACAAAACCTGACAGTCAGATATTTGTAAGGTCATTATTGTATTATGCACATCTCCTTCAAAATATGACTAACAAGCAAGACTATATCAAAAGAAGATATGTTAATAGTTCTGCAATAAATGACTGAAAATAAACATTGTAGAGTAGAATAAAGTTTTAGAATCAAAATATAATTATACTACTTTAAACAGCTAAGTTTGAACTGATGAAAAGCTACTTCTTAATATCTGTGATTGAAAATAATAATGCCAAATGTAGCCTTTTAATTATGTAGATCCCTGTTTCACTATGCTGGTCCTTGTAAATCCTTTTGCAGAGTGAACTAACTAATAGCTGAATAGGTCTGCTTCCATTCTTCCAAATTTTTGGCACATACCTGGTGCGAATTTCATTCCAAACCACACGCTCATGGGCATGCATCCGTGATGAATGACGTGGAGATTAGACACATGATTATTCTTTTTCCTCAGGATAAAGAATAGCTGGAAATGAAAATAAAAAAATATGAGTGAGATGGAGAAAAAAACTGAGGAAGCAAAATTTATGCAACTTCAATGGCAGAAAAATGATGAACCAAGCGAAGAAAAAGTTTGCAACAATTTGCATTGGAAAAATTCATAATCAACCCTGTTGTGGTCACTGATGACATGATTGAAGCTGCTTAGTAATTAAAACTGATGTAATGAGGGAGAAAAAATGCTACAGGAATTAATAATTTGATAAAATTGAGACAGCTAAAGAATCATAAAATGAAAAATCATTGAAATAGTAGTTTCCATTGATAGTACATGGAATCTTTTGGTAACTTCACGACTGAAAATAAAATTGATAGTGATTAAATAATTTTACATACCGTATCGAAGAACTCTGTGAACTTAGAGAAGTAATACCACCAACAGGTGCGGGCCATCTGCAAAGGGAAAAATTTTTAGTCAATATTTTTGTCACAAATTTCACATTTAAATAATAGAAAAATATACCTTTTGAATGTATTCTTATTTACAAGAAAATATATTATTTTTAAGTGATCATAAGAAAGATGCATGAATATCATAACTAATTTCCCAGAGTTTGATGATCGGAAGTGAAACATATTTCTGACTTTCTAGGGGAAAACAAAGAAAAATAACAGCCATGGAAAATTAAACCGAACAACATAACTGAAGGAACCTTGATTTCTTGCAGTGACTCCTATATTTATTTAATAATTTAATGCCATGATAAAAATACGGCAGTTGAAATTACACATCCCATGTTTGCTATTTAGAAGTTTTATTGGTATTATGGTTTAAAAATTTATATATAAAATTTATACATTTAAAAATAATTATTAATTAAAATTAAAAATCATTATTACAAAAAAATTAGAAAAATCAAATAAATTTTCTAAATAAACTTTTCAAATTTTGCCGCCCCATGAAATCTGCCGACCGGACAACGTGCCCCCTTGCCTAGGCCTAGTTCCGGGCCCACCAAACAGCATGTTTGAACGCGGGCTAAGGAGGAAATGGAAATCATTTTCACTTCCTCGTGAAAACGCCACACTTGCACTGATTGAAGGCGAGTCAAGCTTTCATGCAGTAGTGCGCGTCACGGACATGACTCACGGGAAATCGGAAACCCCTGGGACGAGCGAAAGAGCGGACCGCAACAGCGACGCGCCCAATCATTGCACCAACCGGCTCCCTCGAAAGGACTTATCCATCCCCGACCTGCGTGCGAGAAAAACGTTCTCCCAGGCGAAAGCCAGCATTTCCTCCTTTCACGACCAATCCATAGCCTACACCATGTGCTCGCAAATCGCTAGAGCAACAAAAAACAACCGCTTTGTCTCATTTATTATCCCAGGCTTGTGATGATTCCACTCGAGACGAAATCATATCAGAAATCTCTGATTTCATATCTGGTGCTTTCCACTGTCCAAAAAAATAAACCATCCAGATTTTCCTGCACGGGTAAGCAATGAACAGATTCATCGGCTAAAACATCAACAGAACGTGGGACCACTCTAGAAGTTACACGTGACGGCCGACCGATCACGAGACGCAGAGAGGAGAAATCCCACGAATATGGGGAAGAAAATATATAAAAAGGCAATTGTGGACGGAATAGAACGGGATAAATGCTCACAAAAAATCACTAATCAATAAAAGATTATTGACATGCCCTGAATAGGAATATTTCATACAACGGGGTCCTTGTTTTCTATACGCATCGCAACTCTACTTTACCATGTAAATATTATTGTGCAAAGGCAGCAAACGAAATAAACGTTTCTCAATCAATCAAAGAGGAGAAATAGCACTTGGATTCGAGGATCCCTGAAGACAATGGGCGGGTTGAAACGTTGGAAGGAGATTTACAGACCCCGAAGTGAAACCAGAGAGGTCTTCAGCAAAGTCTCAGATTTAATCGGGAGTGGATATCAGTGCATGGATTAGAGAAATGGCAACGGTGTCGACTTCGTATTAGCGATGGTCAGATAATGCTAAACGATGCCCTATGATCGTCTATGATTGAGGATCACCAACGTCCAGCAAAAGTGTTCCAATGTATAGACCAATGACCTGAATGGAATGACATGACAATCTTTGATCCTTGAGTTAAGCCAAAAAGTTACGCATCCGACCAACTCGGGAAGGATCTTCGAGCACTCTATTTACAAACACATAATTTTTTCTCAGCTTCGACTATTAGGATAATACGGCGGCTTGGATGAAAAATTACCGAGATCGTGCGCAATAGGCAAAGCACTTCACAAAGAAGTATCACCCCAAACTCGAAATTTGCTCATTTTCCTAACCACGTACGAAGGTACGGTTCTGCTTCAAAACCCAATGCCTTTATATCGCCTTGACCTTTCTCGTTGAAATTCTACATAATTCTTGACACATGCTATTTCCCACATCGTACTTAAATACCTTAGCTAAGAAAAGGGAATATGGTAATATATGGACCGAACATTATCCTGTTGCCATTGTTACGAAAACCAAACATGTGTGAATAAATATGATAAAAATGACTGATAGTGACGAGTGAATACACTCATCTACCAAGCAGCAACTTTCGTCATGGCATCGAGAAGGTAGGGTAAAATAAGCTGGGCGGTGATTTTTCCGTCGTTCGAAAAAGCTAATCATTGTCTACTAAGCTATTCGTGTCACGCAGCATGGGGATAAAACCAGCTCTACGGCCGGAAGAAATTAACTCGACAGGGAAAAGCAATCATAGCTGAGAAAATCATCACGCTATCCTTCGCGCAAAAGAAGTTGCAAATGCAAAAATCGGCTCTCCCAGGGCGACCGAACAGGAAACAAGACCCATAAGGTAGGAAGTGCCCAGTAGGGTGGCAAGACATCCCCATTATCGCTCCGCAAGGAGAGCGACATTGAGATTTTTTCCTAGGCTACGAGAAGGACGACTAGGAACTGCACAACCCTCAATGATGGCGATAGTGGGGGGGATATCATAAGTTGGCGATGAACACGTGGCCCTTTGCCCAGGAATACTGTTTGAGCAGAAAGGGTAATTATTCATACCAGACTTGTGACGAGATTTCTCCTGGCCTAAAAAATCACAGTGCCACGCAATTTGAATTGCACCATGCAGCTCACGGGATTAGCACGAAAATGGTCACGCAAGACAAAGACAGGCTACTAGCTGAGATATTTGCATAACGCAGGAACAAGAATCTTTGCCAGAATCAAGACAAAGCTGACGCCATATAATATTTAATACGTACGTATAAACATGATATCAGGTTATATGGCCACAAAAAGAAGTCTAGCTCGTCAATAAAATTTATTACTGTCATATTTCTTCACTCATAGGTTCCACAATGATGACAGCGCACAAAGCAACCATTTAACAACTGAACCACATCCACTTGTTCAGAAACGGCGAGGAGTCTTTTTTGGAGCGAACTTTTAGCGCCTCATGGGCGTCTCATTATTAAGATGACAATAAGTTCGGTTTCCAGTCATTCGCAATAGCTTACAAGAAAAATTTACATACAAAGGTATAAAGCTCCGTTAAAAGAGAGGTGGTTCCTGCTATGAAATAAAAATAGCTGAGACTGTAGAAAAAAAACCAACTAACTCACTGGGATGAACTTCTGAAAATCGATTTAATTGCATCGATGGCGTTAACAGGAGCAGCTACAAAAACTAAGCAAGAAGTCTAAATTCCCCGTTGGGCCACGGAATATTATTTCACGAAGTAAATAATCTGAATGGCATGCAAATCTTAATCTTCAATTAGGGTGGCATCCCTCAGAGAAAAAAAATGCGACGAATTGGGTTACACTGAGAAAAAACTAAATCAAGTGATATCCAGAATAAAATGTGCTAAAACGAATAAAAATTAAAGAAATTGGAGTTGACAGGGAGAAAAAAACTAATATCGTGACACTGATAACCGAATGTGAGACACATTTTCGTCAGAAAATGATTATTCCAGCACAATAATGATCTCAACGATTGAAAAGGGGTTTGAGGAAACAAAGTTCAGCGTTAACGATCTCTTATTATGAGGCTCTAAACAAATTTCAGGACGCTTTCTAAAGAGAACATATTACATCCTCCATAGGCAGTATTTATTATTTTCTGCCTACTTAGCTATCACTTTAGTTTTAGGCTTAGGCAATTACCTCAAAAATTTCCAAATGCAAGGAGTAGATTTTAGTCAGAATTTGCCTGAACCTCAAATATTAAAATATTACATATCAGGGGTAATTTCTTTTTAATTTCAGGTATAAAATAATGCATAAAAGGGCCTGCTTAATATTGTATACCCTGAGTTAAATATTAAGTTAGTAGCATACATTTTAAATGATTAACAAAACACGACAACAAAGAAAGTTGAGCGGACTGAAAATTCCTCTTCAGGCTCTAATTCCGATCAGATTGATAGCATTCTACTCGAGTAAAAAGTATCTGTAACATCTTCGAGATCCGACCCAAGACACAGTACTCCAGTCATTTCTCCGGTGACGGCGGATTCTCAATGGAAGCAAAGGAATGGGGACTTGAGAGAGGCAACGTGGAAGTTCACGGCTCTCCGATAGCGGAAATCCTTCACGTGCCGCAGCCATCTAATTCTGCAGAGGAGTCACGTTTAGAGGCGACCTGAATAGTCGTCGCGCCATCGGTGCCACAAACACACAGACATGCGCGGTGACCGAAGGAACGTTACTGGTCTTCGAAGGACGTCTGCTCCGATCGCACTTGCAACAGGATGGTTGGCAAATCGCGGGGGAAGTTTTCATTTCCGCAAATGCATCGCGCGAGACGACAGGCATGACAGGGCCAGAGCGCATATCGATCCCGTGGAACACGTTCTGCATGCATAAAAATACATATGCGAGAGAATTAGCGGTCTGAATTCGAACGGAGGAATGACTTGACACCCTCTTAGAATTGAAAAAAAAATGATGAGCTAGGTTCGAAAGGCTTAGTAAGATCATAATTGGAACGTTACTCCGACACGGTATAGAAATTAAATATGAGAATCCCTTGGATGGAAGCTAAATCAGATTTTCAGAGATAAAATTTTCCTAGAGCTACATCTGCATACTATCCCGCAGGCTGCGTGTGAAAAGGCGTGTGGCAGGGGGTGTTGGGACACCAGCCGTCAACATATAAATAGCAAATGCTCAAATAAAATTACGGTTAGCATTTATTAAAGTCCTTTATGGTTCGGAGGAAAAACGAATTCCCATATCTAACCGTTCGGCGAAATATCTCTCTTGATGTATCGCTTCTGTCGGATCTGGAAATATCGAGGGGCTGTAATATGATGTTCTCCGTGTTGCTCCTAAAAATATCCATTCCCAATTGTTCAATCAATCTAAGTCTAGCAAGCAGTATCTGAGTTTCTTGCGATTAAGACAAAAAATAAATAAATCGCAAAAATGCGCGAAATTTTACGTCGCCGGCATGATGTATTCCATTCTAAACAATCGCTCGTAAACGGGAGGAAGACAAAGGCGCGTATCGCCAAAGTAAAATGTAGGGGCGGTGTTAACAATTGTTCACGCCCCTCACTGCGGTTGGATTAGGACTGATTAAATGCTTCGCTATCGACAATTCGAAATATGGCTTGAAATTTTTAAAAGCGCTGGTCTTTTTATTTTTCAAGTCTCTCAAATAGAATAAACCTAGTAAACTGGACCATTTCAAAAAATTATACTAAATTTCGCATTTCCTGGGAAAACTGCGGATGACCAAAGTTTCCTTACGGGAACATTTCCATCTGTTAACGACTAGATTATCTTTCTCTAGTATTGAGAAAATGTCACACAAAATAATCAGTTGCCTACCTGCAGTTTACATGATTGCTTCTCCATTGATCATCAACTGTCCTAAACCTGAAGATTGCCAGATATCTTTTTCCTTGCACTACAAGCTGCTGGATATTTTGATTATATTTAATTTTGCTTAAACCGTGGGTGGGACTTGGAGACTTATTTTCTTCGATTTCAATTTTAATATTCATATTTCACTACCAGTATCCACAGGCATTAAGAAGGATCTTCCCTCGATTGAGCTTTTCTACTTTTCTTTGCCCACTTCTCTCACTACACCTGTTTTACCGGTCATGAAAAGGTGATTGCAATAATATGGTGTGACCTGCTCCAAAGTGGTTATGATGATCAGGAGACATTGGGTCACGTGGCAGCCAATCCTACGCATGAATGTGCAAACATGTGCACAAACACAAATCCTAGGTCATTGCGTCACCACAAAAGAAATTATGATTAAGTGTTTTTGTGACAGGTCTCGCCCAATAAGAAAATTACTGCGTCATCTTTTCTAAACGCAAAAATTCACATAAATTGAAGATTTTTGGTATGTCTTCAATAATGAAGATTTTATTTGAGCTTAAAATTGCGACCCATCATAAATAATTAATTCCATCCCTCAAAAACTACGCGAAAGTTTTTTCCTCATCAATTGAAAGAAATCGTAATATCCGTACCTTGAGGTGGTTCGAATGTATATAATTGCAAAAAGTAATCCCTTAAAACAAAATATATTCTGTGTCCTATACACGATGGACGTATAGGAAAAGTTTTAACCAATGCATAACACTCGGCAGTACATCACTTCGGGAAGTATAAAACAAGCGCGTACATTCCTCACAGAGCAATGAGAGCGTTTCGACAGCTTGTGTTGAAGTACAATCAGTAAGAGAGACTTTATCTCGGAAGCACAAGTTGAAATTAAAAATAGTAAATTTCATTCCTTTATTAATTAAAAAATTTAAAATTTATTACTCAACAAAATAATTTAAAAAAATGACATTTTCGTTCAATTAACGTTATCTTCACGTTTGTCGTCACACCATGAATATTTTCCACGGCATTTTCAGAAGACGAATGAATAATCAGCAAAAGTAAAGATATTTCTGATTCCTCCACGGTCTGTGGGGCAATCAGAGTCTAAATGAGGTAATCAATAACCAAAGAATAAAGATGACATAAAATAGATAATTAATAACTAATACAAATAATATATTAACCACGATTGATCATCGTTATTTTTAAAAATCGCTAATTCCAAGAATGATGATATAATGACCACATAGAGCCTTCTTAAACAGAGCGACTTGAGAATGGACAATTATTGAAAGCTTGAAAATTTCTCAACATTCGAAGTTTGAATCGCGTATGAAAATATTTTTTTGGCCCAGCACAAGATGGGCGCGCTCCCACGACCTCCCCTACTCCCTCATTCACCAACCGGCGTTTCGAGGTGAACGACTAAACTCACCGAGTCGGTAAACTTCAAGGTTTTCGAATGGCACCGGCTGCTGAGCGATAGCAGTTCCATGCAAAAATGTTTTCAAAGCGAGCGGCTGGAGCCAAGAAATTGACCTACCAATGCCCGTCCAGGTGAGATCCATTGCGCAAGTCTGTTATGACAAGAAGCGGACAACAATTTCGAAACTTTAAAACCGGAATCGGGGGTGACGCATGGAAAAAGCAAGCTGCCATTTCGAGGCAGAAGGGTAGAAGGCCTTCGCGTGCGGTTTAACTAATAATGACAGATGAAGCATCGATCCCCGTCCAATCAAATATATTTTTCGCACACCAAGGATAACAAGAACAACGTTCTCAACGGAACCCAAATCCTGAACGTGCAACACCTGCTTCACCGGTCGCGAAAACGTGATCAGAGAACATAAAATAAATTTGTTACGAAGCTTTTATTATGATCGCGTGAAAGGGGATGCCAAGAGCAAGCCCTTCCCTTGATTGCCCGTGATATCCCGAGTAAATTCAAGGGCTCATAGTGGAATTAGAAAGCATTCTACAGAATTATTTTCGAGATGCAGAGGGCAAGATTGAGTTAAATGTGTTGCCTTAATTATGCGTCTCAAATATCCACAGACTGAAATGTTAACGTAAAAAAAATCGGAATAAAATATACAGAACCAAATATAATGATTATAATGATGAAAAATAACTCGCAATTGGATGAAAAGCCCAAGTGAAGCATATCACTTTTCCCTTTATTATCTCCAATTAACACAACCTTCTACAAGGATAGTTTCGGTGAATCAAGAGTATTTAATTTATCTAAATAATTCTGTTAATTCGGGAAGGCTATATCACCACCTGAGCTTAGAAGTAGTCTTCTCGGTTTTTGAGGGAGAGAAAAGAGAGGAAGGGAAATATTACACTATAAATCAATGAACGACCTTCGCCATGGTTATTCGCAGAGAATTAAAAAAATATATATTTTGACTTTCAAGCTGACTTACCCGTAGACCAGTGGGGCTGTACGTATAATCGACAGGTTGGCAGCGGAAACTGTAATGACCAAGCCATCCGCTCATCAGGTACTGGAAAAGAACCAAGACTGGATTAGTTTTCTGCCGACGAATATTAAGCAAGAAAATAAAATCTAAAACTCCTGGATACACCATTAGAGATACTTTGGATTTACATAAAAGAAATAGATTAAAAATAAGAAATGTAAAGTATTAAATACATTTCGCATTTTCAAGTTATACAGAGTTGTCCGATTATTGAGACCTTTCTCTAGTTTAGCTTAAGTGCAACCGCAATGCATGCACATCTACATCATAAATATGATTCAAAATATTCTCAAATAGGTCCTCAAACTTTGAGTAAGCTGCAATAGACCGAGATCTCATGAGATGCACTATTGCCACAGTTTTCAACCACAATCAAGCAATTTAAATAAATGGAGAAAAATAATAAGGAATGGAAACTCAGGAAATTTAGTTTAGCCCAAAAGACTATCTCGACATGAATTCGGACCAAACCATTCCGCAGAATAGAGAATCAAAATTTTGTGAAGACACTGCATGTCATGAATTCTCTGCAATGATGACCAATGACAATGTGTTTTGTTCACACCTTGATCACCGACTCGAAAATCACACCACTATTTTAGAGAGAGAGAAAAGAGAGGAGTAGAAATATTACACTATAAAGCAATGAACAATCACAATATAATGAATGAAGCATGAAGGAAATGACCCTGCGGTAAACAGGAAAAGAGCTCTTCTGCACTATTTACTGGGAAAACGTGTCATATTCCATCAGGCCAAAAATCTTACAATAGACCACAACTGGAACTCCCTTCCTATGACGTAGAACAGTTGGATACCTCAATCTTTTTATGGAATTAAAGCCGGCCTTAGAACAAATGAAGGGTGACTTAAGTTCTCGCTAGAATACACTTCGTAAAATCCTCGTGGTGGCTACCTAGCTTGGAAAGCCATCGCAGTGTTAAGCCATGTTAAGCTCGGAAATGAAACCGCCGTTGATCGAATGTAGTAACTGCATCTTCTACTTCGCTCCCTTAGTCACTACCGGCTATGCCGATCGTTTCAAATCATTAAGTAACACTGCAGCGGAGCTTCAAAAGGCGTCGAGTAGCTTTCACGTCGAAAAGAAAACAGCTCTGCGGGAGGAGAGAAAGCTTCAACCCGCCTCGGCCACTCGACATCGTCCGCTGAAGACGAAGTTTTTCGAATCGAAGCAACTTATTTTCCTATCCTTTCGAAAACTCGATTCCGACACACAAAATGCAAGAACGTACGGACACGGCATAAGATGTAAAAACTAAAGCCTGAAAAGTATTTATTTTGGAAGCCTTCCCCCAATATGCATCGTAAAAATAACACAGCTTCTATCAGACAAAGGCGCCAGGAATGAATGATGCCACGACTGTACCATAAAACATTCGAGAAATAGGAAAAAGGCCCTAGAAAAGGGATGGCACGAAATAATTATTAAGTTACACTCCTTTCAAACAAGCGGTTGCACGTTTTTCCTGCTGCTACTCGTAATTAAGTTGTTTGTACTACTTGCGCGTGATCATGTTGGGATATTGCTTTTTATTTGACATATTCTTGAGGCCTCCTCGCTAAGGTAACTAAAGTTAAGAACAATGATGCTACAGCGAATAAGCCGTCATTGTTTAAGAAAACATCTGACATTGAAAATGGAGAGTTTGATATGCCTCGAAAGAAACACCGTGAAATTAATGAAGTTTGATCATTTCGCTCTTCCACGAGTGGCTTCAATGGTTTCTTCGGCTCATATTTAGTCTTTCCACTGACGAGAGATTCGATTACCGCTCCATATTTAAATTCCGATTTCTAACTTCCCATACCAGAAAAATAATTCCGGGTCTTCATTCAAAACAAATCCAATACAAAAATTTAATAAGCATCGCTGCATTATAGGTTTTCCTCCAGATCTAATAGTAAGCCGAATACTACTGACAGGCACACCACATGTTTCACCACAGTACCACAGTTGGTAATAGCGGAATAAAAGTAAAAAGCATGAGGTATCTCACAAAAATATTTCGACTTAAATTTCTATTACGCAAATAAATTGCAACGGTACATATGCAGGAGTTTCGTGAACAAGCCAGTGATAAGGAAAATCAAAAGCTTGTTTGAAAAGTTTTAAATTCACCAATTCGAAGCCTGTTATTACGCTTCACTCAGCGATCCTTGAATTCGATAATAACGATTAAACGACTTAAGACCCAAGTTTCCGGGTTATGACATTGGACGTCACCAGTAAGAGTAACTAATAAAAATTCAAATTAATTGCGAATTACTTATGAAACTCGTTTCAACTAGCCACACTACTATAAATTATGAGAGAAAAATACTTAATTTCAATTCCATTTATCGTCAAAGTTTCAAAATGAGGCTCGTCCGGCTGACCAATTAACAGAATCGAAAGGTCTTCCATGACTGAGAAAGAACCTCTTCGACCAGAGGGAGTCCAAATGAATTTTAAAAATAGTCCCAAAATTGGATGGGAATTCTCAAGAAATTTCTGTTTAATGGGTCAAGCTTTCTCCACATGTTCGAAGTATCCTCACCTATAACATTACTCCATAATATGTGAGGGAGAGAGGGATATTTCCGGAAACAGGGCAATTTCGTGCGCACATAATTTCGTTGAGTTGAAACTCTTGCCGGCTCATCGTTTTCTAAACACAAGAGGACACCCAACAAGTACACACGATGATTTTGAAAATCTCAGGTGAACAACAGAACTCTTGTAAAGAAGAAGTAATAAAAATTGAGCTAAAACAAATACAGCCATACCAAACGCTCATATCAAATTACCATTTGCATACATAAATGACCATAACTGATACCATTGCTATCCTCATCCCATTTCTATTACCCTCTCATAGCTAACGTCAAACGAAAAATTTTTTTATCTCCCCTTTCCAATTAATTTTTCCATAGAGATATTGGATAGCTGGGTAAATATAATTTTTTACCATATTTTTTCATTTAGGAGTAATGCTATTTAGGGTAATATCGATCTGTTATGACATTTCTATGGCAAAATATTTATCTCTCAATACTTTATATTACATCCGATGATGCCGTCTTTTTTTCATCAATAGCTAAATGCTACTGCCTGTATTTGCGATACATGGGCACATATCTAGAAACACTGGCATTCCTTATTGCACGGCCCACACCAACAAGCCCACTGCATCAGCAAGTGATGCACTGCCCCGTTAGCGAGTATACTGGATTCAATTAAGAGGACACGTTACTCCTACTAGACCGGCCTTTTCTTTCGAGGCATATTTTTCGTCTAAAACTTATAACTATCATCTTAAAAATTTCAAGGTATGTAAGACAGACAGCTGAATATTTGCCAGCATCTCATATTAATTAATTTTAATACCTTATTTTCTCAGATGAAAAAAATTACTTTAAGATTTAAAATTACTTTAATTAATTTAAGATATATAGACATATGTTCTATATGTACCTATACTTTGCATGTTCTGAATATATTAGTATAATTTTATTACTTTAATTATGCTAAATTGAAATAGAAACAAAAAAATCTCGCAATATAGGCATTTGAGAGGAATAAAATAATAGCAATGTCGGATTTCCCGACTAACAAAATTCAATTGGCTGGTGACATCAAACAATTACAACAATATTACATTACGTGCTAATATGGGAATCATAAAATTCGTCTAAAATGGTGTGTCCCATGCAAAAATACTTTATGCAATAGAAAAGGAGCTATCAATCAAAATATTTGTGAAGGAAAATCAATTTGACTTTTGGAACCGTAGCACAGCAGAAAAAATTACAGCAACAAACTACTGAGTAAATGTAAACCATACGCACACTCATGACACTACAGTACAAAAGCAATGTTCAATATTGCATGTGGAAAGAAAATCTTGAGTAATTAACAATATTGACTTTAATTACGAGGTATGCAAAAATGGGACTACTCAACATAACAAATTTATATAAATATATAGTTATAATTGATAATTACTTTAATAAGAAATTCTTAAAGTATGTAGAGAGAACGCACACAATGTGCAACAGGAACAAACCAGCTTACTTTGTACCAAGATATTATAATAAGTATGGAAAAAACAAATCAAAGGTAAAAATACCAATACTTTTTAATGGTCTACCTGAAAGCCTTAAATGCCTAAATCATTTGAGTGAATTAAAAAGGAAGCTTAAAGAATATCTTAGCACAAGCTAGACATAAATCTTTCCGGACAAAGAAATCTTTATGCAGTGGATGCTATTTTCTTGTGGGTGAAGGCATTTTTTGGTGATGGAAATTGTACTACTTAAATGAGAGATATTTTTGCTTGTTGTAAATGAAATTATTATGTTGTATATTAACTGAGTGTTAATCCCACATACATGGTTGTGTTTTCTTTTGTGTGGCTTGGTTGTATGGAAAAAACAAATCAAAGGTAAAAATACCAATGATTTTTAATGTTTTATCTGAAAGCCTTAAATGCCTAAATCATTTGAGTGAATTAAAAAGGAAGCTTAAAGAATATCTTAGCACAAGCTAGGCATTAATCTTTCTGGACAAAGATTTTTTATTGCAGTGGATGCTATTTCATGTTGGTGGAGGCATTTTTTTGTAATGGAAATTGTGCTACTTAAATGAGAGATATTTTGCTTGTTGTAAATGAAATTATTATGTTGTATAATAACTGAGTGTTAATCCCACATACATGTTTGTTTTTCTTTTGTGTGGCTTGGTTGTATGGAAAAAAACAAATCCAAGGTAAAAATACCAATGATTTTAATGATTTACCTGAAAGCCTTAAATACCTAAATCACTTGAGTGAATTAGAAAAGGAAGCTTAAAGAATATTTTAGCACAAGCTAGACATTAATCTTTCTGGACAAAGATTTTTTGCAGTGGATGTTATTTCTTTTTGGTAAAGACATATTTTGGTGATGGAAATTGTACTACCTAAATGAGGGATATTTTGCTTGTTGTAAATGAAATTATAATGCTGTATATTAACTGAGTGTTAATCCCACATACATGGTTGTGTTTCTTTTGTATGGCTTGGTTGTATGGAAAAAAAAACAAATCAAAGGTAAAAATACCAATGATTCTAAATGATTTACCTGAAAGCCTTAAATGCCTAAATCATTTGAGTGATTAAAAAAAAAGGGGAAACTAAAAGAATACCTTAGCACAAGCTATACAATAATCATTTCTGAGCAAAGATTCTTTCTGCAATTGGATGCTATTTCATGTGGGTGAAGGTAATTTTTTTGTAATGGAATTGGTACCACTTAAATGAGAGATATTTTCGCTTGTTGTAAAGGAAAATATTATGTTGTATATTAACTGAGTGTTAATTCCACATATATGGTGATGTTTTCTCTTGTTTGGATTGGTAGTATAGAAAAAACAAATCAAAGGTAAAAAATACCAATGATTTTTAATGATTTTACCTGAATGCCTTAAATGCCTAAATCATTTGAGTGAATTAAAAAAAGAAGCTTCATGAATATCTTAGCACAAGCTTGACATTAATCTTTCTGGACTAAGATTTTATATGCAGTGGATGCTTTTTCTTGTGGGTGAAGGCATTTTTTTGTGATGGAAATTGTACTACTTAAATGAGAGATATTTTTGCTTGTTGCAAATGAAAATATTTTGTTGTATTTTAATTGAGTGTTAATTCCACATACATGGTTTTGTTTCTTTTTGTCTTTTCTTTATCTGTGAACGCACTCAATATGTATTTTTATGGATAATTTTATGTTTACACACTCCAGCCGGCACCTGCTGACAAGCCTTGATTGGCTTAGCAGGACCGTGAGGATATATTGCTGCTAATGTTATAAAAATCTTTTTTTTGTTATATTGGTTAAAGCAATTGTTTTGAAACTACTGCTGTTATCATCATTATAACACATTATTTATTAATATGTTAAATCCTTGGCAATAAAGCAGAGTTTATAAAATAAAAAAAATAAAAAAATATGCAATTTGTTGCGGCAGGCTGTTACAAATCATTGGGGCACAGCATTCAAAAGATCTCTTAAAAGCTTGATATTTTTGGTTTAGGACATTTTTATTATTTCAAGTTTCAAACGAGTAGTCTACCAAAAGTTTTATAAAGACATAAATTGGCGATTTACATTCCTCCAACTACTAATTTTATGGTACTAGACGTAATAATATCTTCAATACTTTTCAAAGTAACGGTCTCGATTTTCTACATTCTTCGTGCCCTTCTCTACCCCATGTACGAATTGAAACGAAAATCACCAAAAATTACAAAAAACGGCCACTCGAGAGGGAGCGACGCGTCATCTTAAACGTGAGAAAGACAATGCAGCGAGGATCGTTAAAGCCCAAGCGTGAGCTTGATTAGGAGATATGGAAAGATGAAATTTTTAGATTCCGTGGAGGGGATGGCGCGGCGTCCTTTTGAGCCGAAGAGGCCGATGGGTAGAATATTACGCGGAGTGGGGAGGAGGGGGGGGGCAAGAGAGAGCTGCTGCCTCGAGTGAGAGAGGGAAACTTTCACTGCTTTCACTTTTAGAAAATTGTTAGGCCATCGGGAGAGGAGGAGGGGAGGGGGGTAAGGGGTCTTCGCCGCCGCCGCCGGCCGCTGTGATTTAAGGCGAGGACACGGGCACGCTATATCTATTCACCTGGCCACCTATATGCCTCCGGTTCGGTGACTGGAATCCCCGCTTCACGATTACGGAGAGGGGGGGTAAGGATGGTGGTGAAATGGGGCAAAGGTTGTGAAACCTCATAAATAGGAGAGGAAGGGGGGGAAGGAGAGAGAGAGAGAGAGAAAAGGAAAGTGAAGATGAGCACGGGTATTGGTAGAAGGGGTAAGGACGAGTGGGAGGGGGGAGGATTCCCAATTAAGGGACGGAGGGGAAGGAGGAGCCAGTGGGTAAGTCAGCCGTGGCCGAGGCGGATGCACCAAGTCCGAGTTTCACTCGGAAAATTCTCAAAAAATCATAACTGGACTAGTGGGATCCGTGACTGAGAGCGAAGGGGGGCAATAACATCCTAGGTTTCTTCTTCGCGATATCACCGACACTGAGGGGGCATCAAGGAATAAGGGGGAATACCTCAATTGGGCTACATATCGTCACCATAAATGTAAAACTTGTTAAGTAAAAAATATCAAAATTTACAAAATGAACAAAAAACTTTATTTTTCTTATCATACAACATTTAAATAAATGTTTTAGTTTTTTATAAATATATTAAATTCACTTTTTAATAGATTTTTTTCTGCTGTACTATACGAAACACGAGGTTTCACAACTTGTGGCATAAAAATCTAATTTTCACGTCATTTTTGATTCACGTTATTTAAATATGTTTCTCCATTAAAATCGTCGCATTTTCAACTAATCTGCAGTTAGTTTCCACCATCCCTTTCACAACTACTTTCATTTATTAAGGTTGATATTATTCGGCTATCGGTGGCTAAAATACCCCCCTGTCAGACCGAAAGTTGAGTCCTCTTCTAACAACAACCCAGGTCGTTTTTTTTGTTAAGAGGATACTTCACTCTCTAACGACTCGTTTTTCTCATGACCCATTATTTTTTATTTTAAAGGCATTCGTGTTTTATGGCATTTTGAGTAAATATTTACCGATATTTTCCTCTATAGTGTGCTTTTCATTCACTTAAAGTTATAAGACTATAACGTTTAGAGATGGTGAAGTTAAACCAAATAATAAGTCAGGAAAAATGAAAAGAAATACCACGGGTCGAGTGGAATTGATGCGTCCTCTTAATATCAGGCTGGTTCAGCGATAGGTTTCTCTCCAATCCTAACAGTCTGTACAGTAAAAACAAATGAAACAGACGAGATATAGTCGAAGGATATCCTGAGTTAATAAAAAAAGATATGGAATTTTTCCTCATTACGTTCACTCGAGAATTCAGCAGTGTACTCGAGAGTAACCCAGCAGTCGAAACGCGTTGTACGTTACGCGATAAACTTGTGGAAAAAGGGCCATCTCTTTTTCATTATCTTAGTCTGTACAGTGGCCAATGCACCTACCTGTTCTTTGCATCGAAAAATAATTATTCCCTTACAATTACCCACAGTACAAAAAAATTAAATGGACCTCAAGTTAGTAGCTACTCAACAGAAGAATGATGATAGATGCACACAATAACTTTGGTAATTTTATACGCTTTAATCAAACTTATTGTTAGAACCGATGTAGGTTTCAATGGACGATCGTCGTTCTCAAAGTTGAGAATAATGGTTTCCCATGAGAATGGCGATTAACCATTGAAACCTACCTAGGCCTGCGTAAGTTTTATTACGGAGAGAAAAATAACAAAATTCTGTGTGCTCTTTTATCATCATGATGGAAAAACTCCACCGCATTAACCTATCGTTTATACTCAACAGAAATAAGTGAAAGGCCCCACGGGACAGGGGCGCAGCTAGGAATTAAGGCTAGGGGGGGTTTCAGACGCAACTAATACTGGGGTGTCTGGGGGTATGGCATACTTGCCAGGGTAAGCGGGAGGTGCGAGGGCCCTCCGCCGGAAAAAATTTAAGATAAATGGTTCAAAATTGTGAGTTTTACGGCCTTCTGAGGGATATTTAATCCTTACACTATTCTATAAGTAATATTAATCTAAATAAATAAAATAGATTAAACTTAAAAATTGTCTGAGCTCTGGGGGGGGGGGTTTATCCCCCAAAAACCCCCCCTAGCTGCGCTACTGCTACGGGATGCACACGATGATGAGATAAACAAGATTAGCTACATGTGTAGAGAACCCGGAATTGACTGTTTGAATAATGAATACCATGACGTTCGAAGCGGATGATCATAAGTCCCCAAGGGTATCACTTCCTTAACCGAAGAAAGTACGTAATCACCATGAAAGCGGCGCCGTTTACTGAATGCATAAGGAAGCGCATGACATCGCTGGGGTTGAGGGCGGTAAGGAAATGCAAGAGGGCGCTCCGTAACAGTTTACGAGGAAATCATTGCACAATTGTGCCAATGGGAGTTATTTCATGCACTGCAACGGCGAAAGGGAAACTTTCATTCACTCTCTCGCTGCTTAGAAAGTACTAGGCCTAAATAACTCGAGGAAACCGGACATGGGAGGGATCATTACCCTCGTAAATCGTTGAAATTAGGTTACAACCAGTGAGATGGTCGAGTTCTTCCACAATGACGGGTCTCATCAAAGCTAAGTGTAGATCCAAAAAACAACGATTCTCTTAGATAAATACTGAATCATGTTTCCTGGAAATAACAACTTTTTCTTTCACAATAAACGTGATGAAAAGAGAAAAAAACAACGTCAGAGAGAAATTCAACAAAATACCAGTGTCAAAAACAAAACCAAAAAACAGTAAATGACCTCGCCAAATCATCCAGAGAATTACTACTGTGAAGAAAAGTTCATACATGAATTAAATTAGGATGTTCATAATAGTTACTATAACTTAATAAGAATGGGATGGGGCAAACGAAGGAAAGAATACATATTCGCCAATACTGGGTGAAAATGAAAGCAACCTTTAAAATGAGTTAAAAACGATGGGATGTCAGTGAAATAATGAATATCGTGCGAGGATAAATGCGGAGATAAGGAAATGCATGAGGTTCAGAACAAAATAAAAGGTAAATATATATTCCATCAACTGATAAAATATAGAGAAGTGTAATAGCTATATCTCCGCAACAAAATGAACAATATGCCCCAAAAATATTTTTCAACGAAACGTCCGATAAAATTCACAAACAAAGTAAATTGCAAAAGATAAAATTATTAACGACCCTGGTGTCGATAAGTTACGCAATTTTCAGATTAGGACCTGAAAAAGACATGATTTTGCATTTCAAAAAATTTCCTCTGATAGCGTAAGCTTTTTTAATGCGGCTTCTAAAGAATTAAGGAATTTGGAAAAAAACGATTAATACACGAAGGCAAGACCGTGCCCGCTTCTAATTTGCAAGGGTTGATGATTCTATTTTACCCCCTCCTGTACATAAAGTTTCTGTCGGGTGCAACCGTCGACGTCAGTTGAACCGAAGTATTCGAGTCAATAAATAAATGCATCTCCCTCTTCCATCTCCGGTAACCAAGGCAAGAGATGTGCAGACACATCCTTTACGCGCTGCTCTGCATCTCGTAAAGCTTTTGTTCTGTAGTGAACGCGGATGATTCACGAGATGAAAATTCACATTCACAAGACTGTTGTGAATAATTCCGGCCGAAGCATTGGAAATGAACAATAGAACTGATTCGGAAGCTTCCGGTATCGATAGTGATCTACGCAGGATTGGAATTCTATGCATTGGCGTCACAGCAACAGGCGTCACAGCAACAGGCGCCACTTTTTGTCTCGCCAATTACACAATCTTGAACATGAGTACGCAAGATGTACATTGACGCACTTAAGAATAAATCTAAACATCTTGTAGCAATTTCAATTATTATGTATTCAACTATTGCTTTACCATATTCTGCCATAGGCACGCTGAAAAATGTAAGACGTATGTATACCTCAAGTTTTGAATCAGTAATTTGAAAACAAGGGCCCAAGAGTTCTCTCCATGTACTCTAAAAATTTCAGTGTACCGATGACAGGTCTTACTCACAATAACAGCACTTATCGTGGACTAATTATGGAGTTGACAACTCGAGAGGAGCGCCAACTTGTTTACAACAAGTTGAAGTGGCGTAATTCCACTTTATCTAATCATTAGTAGACGAAAGCTCAATTTCTTTCGAAATGAACCAGTTGCATAGAAGATAGAGACACATTAGAACTTTGTCAAGTCTTCCAAACTTAATTTCACGACTTCTACGTGGCTTGTACTGCGACTAAAAGAATGTCTCATGACATGGTCTGTTTTATGATCATTTAAGCCATACCGAGTCAAGTTTTTAACGTTCAATCCGTCAGGAAATTCGACAAGTCGAGTGGGAGTGAAGTGATCCTTTCATGTGACGTAAGAAAAACTCCTGGAGTGGCCCCTTCAGGAGTTGGCAGTGCCAAAGACGTCGCCGCTGCAGTCGAGACACGTGGGCCGGTGGGACGCGGCGACACTGAGCAAGTGGCATGGAAGGAAGACTCACTGGAATGGGGGGGGGTCGAGGGGGAAGACCACTCGGGGATTGAGCAATGGGCAGACGCGAAATGCAGACTGAATTGGTCCCGATTGCAACCGGCGGGCCGTGCGCCTCGAACAAGCGAGCCTCGAGTTGCGCAAGCAAGCGGCAGATGCGGCAACAGAGAAGCGGGCGGCGAGCGAAACGGCTGAGGCGCGAAACGGACGAGGCGAGAAGAAATTCAAATTCCCGCCACGGGTCACCAAGTGGGTCCTGTCCATTGAGTTTCGTATTAAAGTGGAAGTGAGGAAATATTCATGGGAAAATATTTTTTTTCCTAAATTTTCATTTTTCCGGTTCTATAAACAATGCCAAAAATTTTCACGTATTTTGGCGAGGAGAGGGAATGTTCAAGGGGAAAATGTTTTTCTTAGGTTTTCATTTCTCCGATTTAATACACAATGGCTATGATTTTCATGTATATTAATTTTCCTACGAAGATTCCCCCAAAATTTAATGAGTGAGGTGCAAACACCGTAAAATTGGCAAATCAAAACTAGGAATGATAAATTTTACACTTCCTCAGATGATTTACAGATAGATACTAATACCATGAGTGACCCAGGATAAGGCGACCGATTTGATAATTGGTAATTCCAGCACGAGAGATACAGGTACCGAAAAGAGTTGTAACCACAGCGGTAAAGGTAAAGAAAAGCAGGAAGATGAACTATATATTTTTATCACGTAAAATTAAACGCAGCGCAGGTATTTCTTGACTACTATCGCAAAAGGGACTGCGTTGGGCGTCTCCCAAGATTATAAAAAGTTCCAATTGCAAAGTTCCACGGCAAATTGCTCTGATTCTTTTCTTCCCGCTCGCGTCGTCTCTCCACTTCTGCACACAAATGGACAGGGAATGGTTTCCGCGACCAGAAACGGCGGCGCGACGCTCCGCTGGTCGTTCCCTTGGGAGGCCGCGCACCCCCGTGGTTTCGAGCTGTTTCACCGCAGGGAGAGGGCGTGCACCCGCCCCGTGCCGCTCCACCGACACTTCCTGGTCCAGGGGAGCACGCGGTACTCCGTGTATGTAAGAACAAGAGCGCTCAAGGCGTCTGAGCAATGACCAAAAGCTGAAGCCAACACTGAAACCTCCAACTGCAGTATTTGCGCGGTAATTGCAAAATGTAGGTAGTAAAATAACTTCTTTTAACGTATAAAATCGTTTCAGGCTTAATTTTGTGGAATAATGCCATATCCATGATTTAAAAAAATGTTAATTTCTACATTATTTTATTTAAGACTTAACGACCGACCATGGTTTCGACACTTTGTGACTTTGAAAATGACACAAAAATTCTAAACCATGGTCGGTCGTTAAGTGTTAAATAAAATGGTGTGGAAATTACCATTTGTGTTTTAATCATGAACTTCTTTTAAATATATTTTATTTTTGTAGAATTTGAGTTTTTTCCGGCGTAAGCTCGGCAGGAATATTTCTCGGGTTTCCTGCCTACTGGTGAACTTAACTGAACCCCTGAAGACGATGGCGGACTTAAGTCATCGAAACGTTAAGACCTGAGACCCAAATTAACATCCGGTGGGAAACACGAGAACTATTCCTGCTATTATATTATCATTTATAAACTTATCATTCGTCCTGAGCATTAAATAAAATGGAAATAAAATTTTAATGACCATTAACATCATGAAAACTATATAACCTCGTAACCAGCCTAATACAGACAAAATCAATCACATGTTTCCGGATTTTGCCATATAAATAGGGCTCCTTGGTTTTTGCGAATGCGAATTTACGCGATTCCATTATTGATTGTCATTCTTGAATGTATCAGTAAGGTACGACCACCATCCAAAATTGTGGAAAATATAGAAATAACACCTCGATTGTTAAATATGGCGAAAGAATTAAACATATATGATGTCACGATTATTTTTAGCTTCGAAAATCACGGAGCCCCACATATTAAGCTTGGCCTCATGCGGAGGAAGTCGATCATCACTCTAGTTTACATTTACTTTGAGGTGCTGATATTTTGGTCAATAATGACGCATTAAGATAAACCCCAATCCGAAGCTTGACGATCTAAAAGAAAAGGCGACTAACCCTGTTAATTGAAGGGGAAAACAAATAATCCAACACTATCAAATGCAAATTGATTGTGAAGAAAAAGAAAATGGCAGCATGGGATAAAGTCCATTTTTATAGAAACGAACGTGGTCGCAGTTAGAACCTTGCCAAACGAGCAGAGTGATGGGGGCATGTCGGCTATTCCTCCACGGCTCCCAGCTTCTGCGGATCGATTTCCTTTCGAGTGAGCGGCCTCTATTGTGCAGCGCCGAATGGACCACCACCGCAGCCCCACTTCTCTCCTCTTTGCACCCGATCGAATTGGCGAACGGAGGGTGGAGGGGGTGGCGCAAAAGACGATGTGGGGAGGAGCGTGGCGAGAGAGGGAGCTTGAAAAGGAACACGCGAAACATATTTAAGTCGGGAGATGAGACGACGGCGAGAGGGAAAAAAATAAGACGATCGCGGAGCGTTCGCGCGGCTCCCGAAAGCGAGCGCATGCAAAATTATTCGCGGGGACGACGTGAGCGCACGGAAAAGAAAGGGAGACACGGAAAGCGAGCGAAAAAAGAGGATTCCCCGATTCGCTAAAAATTTCCAGACGTCCTGTTCGAGCGACAAGGAGACCCTGTTGCCAAATCTACGAAGGTAACAGCCCTAAATCTTCGTTTACGCTTTTATCTGGCAACAATGCTTCGAAATGAAGTCAATGAGGATGTTTTTTTTAAATTATGAATCACCAAGACGCATGGAGGGTTGTTCCTAAATCAAAGACCATTCCACCTCGTAAACCAATACATGTATTTGACATCATCAGGTGAAGGTGAATACGACGGATGAGTATGATCTGGGTTATTCACGCACACGGGTCACGCATATTCCCTTCTACATTGAGAAAAAGTAAAACCTAGAAGGCAGAAAACTAGAAGCGAGTTTATTTTCTAAAAGCATTGGAGAAATACCACAATAACAGCCAACGAGGCTCACCACTCATATACCATTGCATAGCATTGGAACCAAATCAGACTCGACGGAAGCCGAACGAGTTTTTAAGTAAGACCTCCCAAAATTCGCCTCGTAAAACACTCAGGCTGACAAGGAAGCCATACGCACGCACTCGGTGTAAAATGAGTTTGTTCAAATGGTTTCCACGATGAGACACACGCCAACGCTCTCGAAAATAACACAATCCACTGGAAAATCACCATTACGCTGGAAAACGTAAACCTATCTTCATTACCGATAGCGCAGGCAATGAATTTCTCCTTAACATAAAGCCAAAAAAAGTAAAAAAAAGAAACAAGCGGACAGCCGTGAGATTTAAGTCATTTTCAAGTCTCAAACGGCGCACAAGAACGTACCATTTGCAGATCAATGTCATGCAACCATGCAACGTCCGTAAATGACATAGCTACAGCGATAAATAACGCATTTAAATAATTATTGTGATACGCGAACTTCCCAAAGGTATAAGCGACGATATAAGACTCGATACTTGATGAAATTCCGCAAAATATCTCATTTTTTACACAAAAGTATGTATCAAACACCAGCTGAAATTTTCAGAAAGCCAATGAGAAATGTCAAAAGCTAATGAAAATCATGTCGACATAATCAAGGTCCAGACAAAGAATTCACTGTTCATATCAGTCAACGTTTTGTTAGGTATCAGCAATTTTTTCAGATATTATGAAAATTTGAGAAATGAGAATCCTGTATTGCCCATTCCACTCTAGATCCTCCATTCCTATACATCAACAACACCTTGCGTCACTTCTGATTGGGGGAATCTCTATTTTTCCTGACATCATCCGTTATTGTAAGAATTCATCGATTCTAGGGAAATCTTATCGCGATGACAAAGCACCGATCTCACGAAATCAGCCCCGCTGCACATAATCGCCACGCGCCACAGTTTCTTCCATCAGGAGGATATATTTAACCATGTGACACAGTTTCACTTCTAGGATATTCTGCATTTCACAGAAGGGAGGGAATTTATTGATCGAAATTTTGCAAAGAAAAAAGTATTTTTTTTCAGTATTTCTTACATTAAATTATTACAACGAAAGGCGATTAGTTCACCCATAATATCAATCATGAGCATTTGATCACATCTGCTCTTGCACAGCAGCATTCACAACATCACTACAAGGGACAGTTTACTTTATAGAGTTTTGTTCAGGAGATTTTACACATTTGATACGTAATTAATAAAATCGTGTTGAAAGCTGCCGAGACGGTATGTAATCAACTGAACAAGCAAGCCTTTCAAAACTTCCTAAGTCATCAATAATTTATTTTTTGGCGTCGAAATTGCAATGAAATCGATTCGGAAAGCACATTCCGAATACACGAAAATCACATTTATAAAATTTTGGCTCGTAAGATTTATTTTCACAACCGTTGATTGGAATATAAAAAAATCTGGCGAGTAAGATATTTTACTGACAAAACAGCTAGTCTTTGTTTACTGACCACAGACGAAGTTACCTAGGATACCTCTCTTAGCGGCTGGTGTCCCAACACTCCCCTGCCAAACACTCAGTGAGGAGGCTTAGAAGATATTGGGTAGATGTAGAATATAAGCTTCAAAGCTGACAAAGATAAAAGCAGCGGAAGCATAACATAATCCTCTTAGGGAAAGGATTAATGAATGCAGCCGCCAGTACCTACGCAGTTAATGGCAATCAGAAAATGGCTTAGTACTGTCGTAATGGTTCAGATTTTTCCCAATAATTCTAGCCAATCGTGGATAGAAAAAATATGGCAAGTCGTCATGAGTATTGGCGACGCTTCCAGTACTATTTACGCAATGAAATCTAACTAGAAACTTGTAACTCCGCATTTGAGATTCATTAATCTTTTAATGACAACAGAATCCCAGGAATAACACACCTCCTGATAAAGAAGCACATTACTTGAACACTCTACCTAGGCAGACTTCGAATGACTCTACGGGAGAAGAGTGAATCGACACGCAAGAAAAACCCCATTGCAAAACATAAGTTAGCGAGCCAAACAAACCCATCCTGTCGCATTGCTTGAGTGGCAAAAATAAGGTCAACCCATCCCATTGCATAACAAAGATGGTTACTAAAATTTAAATGAGAAATCCCCAGACTTTGACACACTTTTCAGTTAATTTTTATCATATAATCAAGACTACCATAAGATTTACTTTACGGCCCATACATTTTTTATAGTAGAAATAGTTGAATAGTTGAAAAAGTGCAGTTATAATTTAACCTTAAAACAAACCAAGGAAAATCACGATACATAAATGAATTTCACCTGCAACGGAGCAGCATCCCTTAATGTCATAATGAACTTGGGTGGCTTAAAATATAAAAGGTACACTTAGGAATATGAGGATGTCGATGTTTGAATTTTTCCAGGAAAGATTTTTTTTTCGGAAGGGTTATCTTCCCTGAAATTCAGACTTCCAGAACGCGATGGAAATCCATAACTCTCCATTTTTTCAGGAAGAGTAGCCACCCGGATAACTGAGCTACATAAACATTTGTTGCGATTCGCGAGCGGACTACGGGGATATGACCGCGGCCACGACGGTACGCTCTCCGCGGCCTTCCCCCATTCCTCCTCCCGAGACCCCTGCAGGGGTGGAATGCGAGGAATGTGGCACGTGGCGGCATGCATGCCAAGTGCCCCCCATCTCCATTAGCCAGCAACGAAAGCGCACGCGACCGCGACACCCGAAAAAACCAAGCCAACACTGCCACACTCGGCAAATTCAGAAGCGCCCTCATTAAATGCTTCGGACAAGAGAAGATCTTTCTAATCGTTGCGGTTATGCCCCATTTCTCTTTGACGTTGACAGCACTGTATTCGGGCCCAATGCAGATTATCAAAAAGTCCGAATTTTCGACCAGAATCTAAACAAGGCCCTTCAAGGATTGATACTTAAAACATAAGCATGAATAAACATTTCAACAAACCGTAAAAGCCTGCTCCAGTGCAGGAACAAGTAAGTTTCATGCTCAAAAACAGTACTAAAATTATTGGAGAAAGGAAATTAACTATTAATTCAAATTTTCGTCAAACGAGAATTTGAACCCTCTGAAGAATTGTTCGTTTATAACATCTCCCGCCACCACTAAGAGCAAATGTATTTACCTCTATTGCTAAAAGGTTTGGGTATATTTTCCTCTGTCGCCAAAAAGCAACAGGCATATTCCTATTCCACAGCCATATGTTCGTCATACCTTGCAACAGAATTTAAAAGCCAAAATCAGAAAAACGCCAAGTAAGCATGAATTAAATAAGAGTGGATAGTAGAGAAAATTGTGCAATCTATGCCGTCCTTGGAGATGGATATTGTTTGCTAATGATAGATTATTTCCTTGGATTTGTCAGAATTCTTTCCTGCACATGCTGCACTATATTCTGACGTTATATATGGATTGATATCGACCTTGCAGTCATTTATCAAGCACTCTTTCTAAAACTAAGCTTCATGCACACAATCTGCTAATATCCGGGATGGCATATCAGGCAAATTTTTCTTGGGTCATATGCCCGTCATAATCGGCCACTTAAACTTCTACTGGCTAATTTAACTACACAGCTTTTCTAAAAAAAACACTACAAAATCTTGTCACTAATATTAGTCTGAGTCGAAATAATATGAAATATAATGGCAGAACACATGTCATTACACACTAATAAATCTTTGGTCAAAATAGCTTCTGTCAGTTGGTTTATGGGAAAATAAAATGAGAAAAACGAAAGACATGTCACCAATCTCATCTTTGCTTTTATAACTTTTACATCGTGGTAGTCGGTAAGGGGTGTGAGAGGATTAGATAGAAAAGAGATAAGGTCCTGTTTGATATCAAAGTCCTCACGCCACACATGAGCGTCCGCTGAAAAGCGAGATATTTGTGGGGCAACACAACTAAATAAGCGCTGATTAATAAAAAATGTGCACAAAGGCGCTGATTGTCGAGAGACTCGGAGGCTTAACCATAAGAAACAGACCCTTAATTCAACATTTTCTCGTTCTACGTAGAAACTGTATTACATGAACTAACATCAGACCTTGTTAGAGTGAACCAGAAACTTGACCTGGGAGTAATATTTGACTCTGATTTAACTTTTAACAGCCACATTGAAGTAACAATTACAAAAGCTTACAAAACTCTCGGCTTCATTTTTCGCAATTCCAGAGACTTTAATAATATGGCTTGTATTAGACTCCTATACATCACCCTAGTTAGGCCGATTCTAGAATATTGCTCTATGATTTGGTTTCCATTCTATCATAAATATGAGTTAGGCCTAGAGAAGGTTCAAAATAAATTTCTTAGATTTGTGGCCTTTAAGGCCGGAATGGTAAGGGAAAGTGGTGAATATGACAATATTTTGAAAGTACTCAATATCCACACCCTTTCTGCACGTAGAAAACAAATAGGACTAATATTTTTACACTCATTGCTTAATAATCACATTAAGTGTTCTTATCTTTTATCATTAATTAACCTAAGGGTTCCATCAGTTCACTCCAGATGTCACTTCCTTTTTCATATTCCGCATTTGAGAACCAATTACATGTTTCACCTACCAGTTTTTCAGATAATGAGGGATTTTAACAAACATTGTAACTCATCAGATATTTTTCATTTATCCCAAAATGCATTCAAAAAATTTGTTCGCCAAAATGTGTAACTTTACTTTCATTTGTATTTTATTTCAATGTAACAATTTCTATGGTAATTTTTTGTAAAAGGACATTTGTCCGTATAATATTATTATTATTATCAGAAACGTAGTCTACCCATACCTTTTCTCCCGAGGTAATAAAATTCGTTTATCCAAACTTTTACAGCCATTTTCGAAAGAGACACACCAATACAATTGAATAAATGTTCCATATCATTATCCTTCTACTCCGAGAGAGATCAGCCAATCCAAACCATGGAAGTTCCTGATCAATTTTGGAAGAGAGTCGAGGAAAGTTATTGAATCTCTACTCCTCCGTTGGATTTCCGATGAAGCCATAATATTTTAGAAAGAACAGTAAAAATTTTGAAGTTTTAAATACACGAGTAAGTAATTGAATGGCAATAAAATCTTTTTCCGAACACACTTGTTTACTTACAATTAATCGCATGCGAACTCGAGCCAGCATATACGATATCTCAAGCCCAAGCGAAACATCCGAAAGGCGCACTGACGCAAATTTTTAACCAAAGGAAGAGTGAGTGAGAAAAGTGTGACGCGGCTGCTTGCGATGACCACAAAGCACGTCATTTTCCGAAAGTCAGCATGAGAAGCAGAAACTGGGCCTTCCACTCCAAATATCTCACTCCAACACTCGGCCACTGTGTCAAAATACGACCAATGACAACGACGGCCAAAAATTCTCCCCCTTGGGGGCCGTGACTTGGTGTATTTGGCGAAGTAATTCCAGGACCACGGTGAAGCAAGTGCCACTTCCCCGAGCCTACTCACTCTCTAATGACAGCGAGCATGACGAAATAAAAAACTCACACTAACGATCATCCGGACAACAACAATTTTGGAGAAAAAATACCGGGCATTTTCGGTCATTCCGTAATGACAGATTAGACTCCAATATACTATGAAAACTGCAACTTTATGTTGAGGATAAAATGACTTTAGGTATCATAGATTTACTTGTATATTTAAGCTCTTTTAGCATCCATTCCACTGTTTAAAACGCATTTCAAAATGTAAAAATGACAAATATAAACATATTGAAACCTTGAGGAGAAAGTGAGATAACTAGGTAGTATTAATAACAAATGAGAAACAACGAAGTAATCCAAAACAAGTACTTATGAATAAGTAAATACATCTAACATCGCATCATGCTCGCATTGGAGGAAATACTGCATCATAAGGTGAACAAAGAAATAAATGTACAATTATCTAGAGGAAAGATGTAAGATGAATGCGAAGTCGTTTGAGTATAGTCATATTAAGACTGAAACGGATCAGAGGCGTGATTTTCGGTGATGTTATTTGAAGGAATGAGATGGGAAACCTCAGACGGAAAAAAAGTCTTCGAGATTATTTGTAGGAACATATGCATGGGGATTGGAAAATTGAATAGTTAGTATTTCAAGCTATGAATCAAGTCATTAAATTTTCTTACTGGCAATTGCTTATTTAATATGAATAAATAATAACTGGAGGACTAACTCGAAGGTTACCCGCAAGCAACAGAGAAATATGCAAATATTTCAGCAAACAACGAGTAGCAGTAAGATAACTGAGTGACGTATAAATTAAGCGCATTACTTTAATATATTAGTGCCCATCAATAGCTATATAATCTTTCGATAATCTTCAAAACTGGTATGTGCCACTAACCGTCGAGTTGTGTTCGTGGTAATACTTCAGTAATCGGTCAGGGTCAAAAGTTATTTACCCCAAATTGTTGAAGAGTTTCATTCAGGTGATCGAGTCCATGATGATGCACGAAGGAATGATAATTTAAAGCAGTCTGCCCAACATTTTGTTCCTTGAATGAAATAATAATCCACCGAGCTACCCTCAAAATCTCAGTCACCTACGAAATCCCTGCCCGCGCGATAGAGCCTCCCACCGCAACTTGCGAGGATAGATGACATCATCGGAGCGGCTGCTGGGACCTTCACGGAATAAATCATCCTCTTCGGTCTCACGTGCCGCATGTAGATCTTCGGCATGCGTGATGACGTAAGGTAAAAGGAAATTCGTCACATGGAGAGCAGGACGCAATTTTATCTTCATAAAAAATGACTACATCTCAACATATTCTACCTAGAGGTGTATGGATGTAAAAAAACGGGGCGTCCCAGAATTTAAAAAAATACACATCTTTAAAAGACATTTTTAATGTGCTCATACATTCGCATTCCTTCGATAATAGCACTTTTTGGATAAAATTAAAACTATTTCTAATGAAATTAAAAATTAACATAAATAGAATACAATTATAACTATTTGTATGACTGGCGGGCGCAAAGGATTAAAATCCCAAGAGGCTCGTTGGTTAAGCCTGTTTCTTACACTTTAGTGTGTGTACGTCCATCGATAAGGTTACAGAAGCAGTTATCCACACTTTACAACACGCGAAATGCAAACGAAAGAATTACAACCCTCACACGAGAATGAAGCTCAGCTCTCAGCCCTTCACAGAGCTATTTCAACAATTATAAAGTTTAAAAAAATATTTTCAAAGACAATCATAGGTTATGTTTGTATTACTACGTAAATCTACTTATCACGAGAGTAATTAAGTAAATGGTCATTTAGGAATCATTAACGACATAGAGTTTAAGTTTTAAAATCTATCTATAAGGGCTCCCTATTCATTTATTCCCTGGGTTATCTTAAAAATCACACGAAAATATTTAAACGTTTCTCAAAAGAAAAAAAGAAAAATTTATCCAAGTGGCCGATCATTAAATAACCCACGCCTCATCAGACTAAGAACCCACCGACAATGAATTTTTTTTAAATACTCTTCAGATGGAAATGTAGTACGCGCAGCTCCATGTTTAAGCGAAGAATATTGTGTAAACCCTTTGCACATGGAATCATACTACGACGTTCCCACACTGGACTGAACTTTATCACGGGAATCTCGCATCTAAGGAGAGGAGGGATTTAATGAGCACCTATACATATCGGTCCTCCATGAAAGACAAAAAAGAAGGCCCATATGGGGCGCAGCATTGCTCCAACTCGCCATGACTTGGCGGAATTCTCGCCGACCTCAATTAATATACGCCACACGACATCCCAACCCTTTCAAAAGAGATAATCTCGACCTCAGTCGTGTCCGCACAGAGGATAAACACCGGTGAATCACTGCATGGAATCTGGGGACGAAGTTCGACGAAAATTCAGCGAAGAGAACCACGTTATACGTAATAAAGGGGGAAAATGTCCTATATATCGATTTCTATGAAGCTAGCGAGGCTGAATAACTTCGCTTAAACTGAAAAATAAAATTTGGCTTCCAGTTTAGAAGACGCACCACCTCGGCGGAAAGAGCAACGCCCGAAAAGTATAAGCAACGATTGGTCCGCAATTTTTTTATGAAAACTCTACGCATCACATTATTTTACACAATTATACTCTACAGAGTATACTAACATATTTTGAGTTTCGTAAATTGCGCCGTGGAAACGTCAGTGGGGAATTGGAGAAACTCAAAATATTATCTCATAAATAAATAAATCAACCCATGAAAATCTTCAGTGACTCGTTGAAATCTTCAGCGAATCCGAAGCTCTACAGCGCACACAAATACAAAGTTTTCGAAGCAATAGAAATCCAATGCGGCACAATCTCAAAGGTTCTCAACTCCGAGATACTAATGCATTTAAGTGCACATAGTGTTCACTCAGGACTGAAGTAACAAATGATATCCACCGCCCGTAAAAAGTATCTAAAGGACAGAACAACACGATCTTATTTAAGCAGATTTTCAGGGTCTAATTACTGCTCATTTTTCAGAGACTGCGAAAATATCATCACCTACTACCGGGCACAATCAAGGTCATTTTCAACGCATCGTCAGATAGCGGAGAAATAAGTGCCGTTAGCGGAGAGCTTACAAAATAACCAATTAGATAAAGAGATAACTGACTGCTGCGTTTAAATGGAAAAGTAGAACGCAATAATTATCACCACTTTTGACAACCTTGAAAAGATTCAATTTGACGCAACATGGGCGGGAAATCTTTGGAAAGGGACTGCTTTTCATCGCCGTCGCGATATCGGAGCGCAACCGTCAATTTGAGACCCGCCCACTCGCCTCACTCCCAACCGAGCATGACCTCATAATGACGGATCAATTAACCCTCGGAGAGAAAACCTTGGAATGGTTACTAAAATCTCCTAACCTACCCTCAGCCAATATTGCTGCTGACGGCCTATGCCAGGGGTCTTCAATCATTTTTTTAATGCAAGGACCAAAAATCTATTTCACATCGTCCGGAGGGCCACAATGTTCCACGCCACTTCACCACCACATCAATAAAATAAAAGAAACATGCAATTTCAAGGTGCAATAATCTGGTTAAAAAGTTCAATCGATCATTGAGATTTTTGACGCTTTATTTTTGACGAGAGTGTCGATATTTGGTTTTATTTTTGTAGCTGCAAATGTTTTCTTTATCCTCTTGGGGCCGCAAGAAATTAGCCGGCGGGCCGCGGCTTGAAGACCCTTGGCCTGAGCAAAAGATCATAATAACTTCGTCTCCATCAAAAGGTATTAGTGGGGGTAAAATAATGAAGGCATTGTTTGGAGGAATTAGAATTCTTCGTTTATCCTTCGGAATTGGATATAAGATTTTTGAAATCTCCCCCAGACCCTAAGATTGATTAAAATAGGTGACGGTTGAGCTCAGACCGGACTAAGCCACAGGCGTGTGAAGATAATTCATTCAGGGTAGGCCAACTCCTTTATTTTATTCCTGTCACGACAAGGATTTCGTTTAGAGAGTCCCTAAATATGAACCGAGGACTCTTCCATCCGTTGCCCAACACCTCATCCACTGGGTTATAGGTGTTAAATTCCAACAATGAAGTATACTTCTGACAAATTTAACTGAAAAAAAGAAGGGCACCCCCGTGCACCGAGATAAACACCCTTCACCTTCTACCACGCTCTCTGATTGAAAGGATGATTTGCCCCTCACCACCTTTTCATTACGACCACAACTACGTAATTACCCATTAATATATCCATAATTAGTGATAATGAACCCGCTATCCTCCGAGTAATCAGAAAACACCTCACTGAAAGGACGCGAATTGTTTGAAGAATTAACTTAGCTGCGACAAAAAATTTAAGGCTATCAACCGCAGATGCATACACCATGGATTCCTACTAACCATGAATCACGGATGCTTGGTTACTATTTAAGAGTAACCTGCACTATGACATTGCAATTTGGTGCACCGCAAAATTACCGTGGCATGTATAAACAGGATAGGTTTTATTCTCTGGTGACATAAGTTTCTTCTTGTGACGATTCATTAAAATTCATGACACCGACACGCCGTGACTGGGCAAGATTGCCGACGACCTCAATTAATATGAGCCACACGACATCCCACCCTTTCGAACGAGATAGTTCCGCCCAAAAACGTTCTCCCACCGAGAAAAAAACCGTGAGAATCATTGAGTGGGAACATGGAGACTTGAAATTCAAAGTTTACATTAAGTCTGTAATTTTTGCACGGATCCTGTAAGGAGTTGAAACCTCGCAAGAAAATTATTTTTCAGGACTCTGAAGTAAACATACAGTTGACAGAGTACAAAGCATTATGACACGTTTAAGAAAAAAACTAGTAGGAGGGATTGGAAACAGGCAGGGTTGCATAATCCCTTCCAACATCCTTTTTACAAATAGACCTATCTCAGTATGTTAACTTCTTGTAATAACTTCAGACTGGCGCGAAAACGGCAGCCACATTAATTACCTAGGAAAGTATTATCTTCGACTGGGAATCTGACACGGACCTTTGGCTTGGAACAAGAAGCTAATTTCCGAGCACAACGGTAACCATAATACCTAAAATCCCCAAGGCATCGGAAATTCAAAGGTTCGCGGTTCTATTCCTGATCCAAAATTTTTTCCCCTGGTAATCAACGATGGCTTGTGATAACAATAGATCCTTTACTCAAAATAGTACCTTCGGAACAGACAAGACCGAATATAGTCGCTCGCTCGCTCAGAGATCCACACTGAAGATGGTTGGGGCCGAGCTCTCCCAGACTGACATGTGATGCTGGCTTGTAATTTTGAGCATTCTAGGAAGGTCGATCTCTTTTCCTGAGCCACCTCGCACTTCGAGGATTATTGTTTGAGGGTATCTGAGGGACCATTGATGACTGCCTTCGGAGTCTCCAGCCGCATTTGTCGTATTCGATTGACTACAGTTCCAAAAGCCATTCTGCTTTCGTCATGAGGTCGAAGGATCACCTCATTCACCTTCGACCTGAAGACTAAAACAGGATGGCTTTTGAAACCGTAGTCAATCAAACACAGCAAATGCGGCTGGAGAGCCCGGAATTTGGCAGTCATCGTGAACATCGCCGCGAAAACCATGCACGAGACTCAACAATGATGTGAACCTGGGGCACTGGGGACCAGTAACCAAAACACTGCATGCAACTAGGAGATTCCGAAGTTCTCCCTGAGAAAATGGCTCTTGGTGGTGTGACTGGCTAACACACCTGACCGGCAATTGGGAGATCCGGATTCGAATCCCGGCTAAGTCAAATATTTTTCGTGGCGAACTTCATCCTTTGGTGCGGTAACCAAAAGCCCTTCTGGGACTGGGGCTTTACGCTCCCCAAAAGGTTGAGGGTACATTCATATTGCAGACAAGGCTTTGGCAACGCCCTTCGCCCCGGCGACACCTCACAACCTTTCGCGGGGATCTCGAAGGAAATCCGCCCAACCTCTCGACGACACGAAGGGACGGGATGAGCGCAGCAGCGGCCAACACGAAACTTTCTAAACTTTCGCTCCGTAGGGAAGAGCGATGACTTCGCGAGAATAAAGAAAAACAAGGGCCGCTTGCGGAAACAAAATGCGAGGAAGGGTAGGGATGATGATGACTGGGAGAAATAAGCAAGCTGCCAAAGACTCGCTTCCTTTATATATCCATAAAGCCGCCTTCCGATTCATCATGGGGACACAATGGGAGAGGAGAGGGCTCTTGATGAGTTTGGTTACACTCATGATAATAGCTTTCACTCTCCGTTCGATATGGCGAGAAATGGCGATTCATTCGGGAAAGAAAACGGATTCGAAGACAAGCAAAAAAAAATTCACAATATAAACCGTTCGCCATTTGCGACTGTGCGAAACGCACTTTCCTTTCTATGATCCGTTCTATCGTTTCGTGTGTATCCCTTCGCTTTTTTTATCTTTTCCTAATTTGAGAAGAATTTTCGAGGTTTCACCGGGAACTATCTTTTAAGACAGATTGAATTCACGGACAGGAGGACGAAAGTATCACTTTTCCGACCCATATAATTGAAACGAGACAAAATGGAAACTTGAAAAGAAATTGAAACGAGAGACTTGCGGTTGGGATGAAAACTTTGTAACCCCGCGCACAATTTATGAGAATCACTACGGCAAAAGACCAACTTAGGAATGACGATGATCTGTTGAACCACATATTTTCTTAGGGCCAACTCGGAAGCCAATGACTCATTAGAGACATCATGAAAAACCTCATGTATAAGAGGAAAATAATGCACATCTTTTTCAGAATTAATTGATATTTATTCATCTATTCAGCAAATAACTGATTTAGGTTGTATCATAATCTTAGACCCGCTAAAAATATAACATTATCAGTTACCCGATCAAAACTCTCATAAAATTAACAGTCAAAGAAGGTAAGATGGCAGGTTAAATGAGAAATGTTATAGCACGTTCTAAATGCTAACGTATGCACCACAATTTTTCATTGAAAGATCGAAGGAATCCATTTATTTAAGCAGCATTTTATAAATACTCAGTAAAAAGATGCAAAAATTTTGTTTTGCAGTATCAAAAAATGTCTCCCATTAAAGCAGTATTTTTAATGCAATAATATGGGACAAAAACATTTTATTCCCCCCCCCCCTTTTAATCGCGGAAGAACGTTAACAACTGGATATTATTAAAATGCTAACTAACACGCATATTGCAGAAAACTCCTTGGAGGTAGTCACAATAGTAACACGCGAAAATATATAAATAATAAATTCATTTATTGTTCTAAGAGTCCGAACTCCTTTATAACATAGTATTTATATTACAAGGTTTTCATGGACAATGGACATAGGAGTAACAGAAGAATCTTAAAGCAACAAAGAAACTGAATTTCTTCTCCTAAAACTAAATAAACATTAACGTATCCATAAAAATAAATAAATTGACTAGGTTGACAATAAAATTAAAGGTAAAAAATATTCACACAACAAAATGAATAAATAAATTTCCTCTTTTGACACTTAATGAACATAAGACGTAACAATAAACAAATCAATCCACTCCACATAAGAGAGAGGGTGGAGGGGGAAGCGATGATTACGGAGGATGTTCACGATACGATCCACTGGCTGCTGATGTGCAATGATTCACTCGCCGTATACGCCCACCCGCGGCCACGTGGTGGAGGCGGGGGACGCGTCGGTCTACACCGGAGGGGACGTCATCGAGCGGGCGGAGGAGGAAGAGGTGGAAGGGGGTCCCATTAGATAAGAGCACGCGACAGATTGGAACACGGAACTATTTGCGCCCGGGCTCTGCCACAGATAAGGCGAGACGTGTATGTAAGGGACACCAACACGCTGAAGCCATAAAGCCAGGCAGCAGCGGAGAGAAGAGCCCTTGCGGGTGTGTGGACAAGGGGGAACAGATTTTCAAAGCGAGAAAAACATAACACACTCGTAAGAGTTGGACGATACATAATCGCACTCACCTCACTCATGTTAACAGAACATCCTAAGTGTGCTCTACGGATATAATGCGTAAAAATATAGGAAAAAAAGGATTGCACGATGTATCATCGCACTCGCCACTCTCATTTAAACAGCACGTCACCGGTGCGCTCTAAGGATATGATGCGTAAACATTTACCAAGGAGCGGTGAAGTATATTCACAGAATATAGCTCCAACGTCGATACAGTAATCGCTGCTCAGGATCGGCTAGATCAAATGGATGCATGGGTTGATTGGTTAAGGATGTCAAGGATAAGAAAAAAGTTCTCATGGAAAGATAAGATGGCGAAGAATAAGTCGGGAGCAGCGTCGAACCAATCCTCAGATTTCTGACGGTTGCTGACGATAACAGAAAGGGTGAAGGATCCCTCGGGTTTCACACCAGCTTGGGTTCTCCACTCTTTCTTTCAACGTTTCGATGAACGACTCGCCCATCGATTCAGAGATCCAAGAATCTGAATGTTGGAAAGAAAATTGGAGGATCTAACGCGGTGTGAAAACAAAGATACTTCACCCATATTGTTTGCCGGGGAAACATCAGAATTTTAATGATAAAAGTAAGTTCATACGGCAATCGAGTACAATTAAGGGAATCTTTCTACGACCCATGGAAGCAAGAGCTTTCGATCGATATGCACGCAATAGACGCTTATCAATAATACGGGAAAATGTGACCAGGAGCCCACGAATAGGTAATTACTATTTCTTGAGTGACCCATTGGAGAAGAATTTGTCATTCAGTAGCCAGAAACAAGCGCTCAGCCAACGAGCGAAAAAAATACGAGGAAATAGCGCGACGCGATAGAGTATAAAATACAGAACAACAAAATACGACACCGAAGGAGCTGCTTGTGTGATGCTGAATCTGGTGCAGAGACTATGCCGCAACATAATGGAAAAGGGAATACTAAGCTAATGAAAATTTCATGGGTATTCGCTTCTTAAAAAATCCATTACCATTGTATTTTATCCCCTTGATTGAACGAAGGGTAGATTTCTGCTCTCCTTGACTTCCCAAAATAACCGAAAAGAGAAATCACGGTTTAATATCGACGGGATCCGGTGATTATCTCGATTAGCCACTAACCCTAGGTCACATAATGGGAGGGAGAATTGGATATGCGAAATGTTTGAGTTCTGAGACGAATAAAAAACTGAAAGAAAATAAATTATCTCAAAATAATTTAAGAAACACGTGCAGCGGGCACGTTCAATTAGTCAAATTTAGCTATATAATACATACTGTGGGAAATTCCTCAAAATGAAGTAGAGAAAAAGTAGAGCCAAGAAACTTTTTAAACAAATATAAACGAGCGATATAATTTGTGGACAATCGGGTAAGGAGACAATAGATTCGGTTCGTTAAGCACACTATTTTCGGCGCGCTCAAAAAATTCAAAAACAAACGAGAAGAAATGAGTCCAAGGCGCAATGCTCTATGAAGTGGAACCGGCCAAATCGCTGGGTAGCAAGGACAACTTTTTAAAAATCAGCCCTCCCACAACGGAGAGAGAACAAAAAATAGCAAGTAGCAATATGACTAGTGGTGTAGCGAAGGTAATAAAATTGATGCTCCAGTATAGCACCGATGCATTAAAATAAGAATTCATGAATACGTTCCTCCCCGAAATGTAGAGGAAACATTTGAATTAATAGCGTCATGTACTAATTGCAATCAGCAGGAAATGAATGAAAACATTTCTTCCAATAAACTTCTAAATTGCCAAATTTACAAACTAAAAATACAATTAAAACAACGATATTTGCGTGTTAACAGGTATCTAAATATACATATTTAATAAAGAACCAGCTTCAATATTTTATCTCCAAATATCTATCTTGATTCTAGCTTTCTGCTCAAATCACCATCGGTATTGTTTCCGCTGTTTTTATTTCATTTGATATTGAGTGCAGAGTGTCATTTGTTCTGATTTTATCCTGGATGCATTCGGGTTGGCCAACAAAACGCGCATAATTCGATGGCTTGATCCATTTAGCTGGGAGACACCGATATAAGACCCATCGGCCAGCGCATGGGAATGTGTCTCCGCCCTTCCCCTTTAATGGTCTCCAGCTTTAAGAGGCGGCGAACCACGCGCCCACGATCCTCCTTTAAACTCTCTACCAATTCCCCGCCTCCCTCACTTCGGGCACGTCCGTTCGTTACGCAATGCAAGCCAGCTCAACTCCACGTATATTGCAGAGTGAGCCCCTCAACCCCAAATTATATAAGGCGAGGTTAGTGCCTCATTGATTCTTATTACCCTGGCGATCGTCAACCCGTTCGATTTACCACTGCGCCGACGAAAAATGCCACACAAGCAAGCGAACGGATGGCACAGCATAGGGGAATCAAACAGTTAGCAACTTATCAGGGTTCAGAAATTTCGAGCGAAAAGAGTTTAAAGCCAAACCACGCTTCCCTTCGAAATATAATTTTAGGTACTTCGATCAATATGGTAAACTCTCTCATGATCTGCACCCGAATGAAATATAATTTTTCCACTTTTTTATAACTATTCAGTTCTCACTCCGCATCTTATCGACCTAATATCTTCCTGCATTTGACCGTAGGAATAAATTTAAGACGGAAACCTTTCATTAAATGTTTTTAAATCATAAATTATTTAACGCTAACAGTAAATTCCAATGGCCTATGACAAATAGCACACATCATCAAATGCACCTATTTGGTGACTCTGATTGACTTAAGTTCCCACTTCCTAGCATAAAATACTCATTGGAGGTTTTTGCCATTTTTTCTGCCCACAGTGCGCCTAATAGGCCATATATAGAACCCCACCGAATCCCCATGAGCTTACAGACATTCGTGACCCCGAGTGATCACGTAACATCCCTCATCAATGCAAAGGCCCTGGTTATTGGCGGCTGTGGGCTCTCGGGAAACTTGACTCAGAGAAAAGAAGAAACGCCTTAACAAAAAACGCAGGTGGTCAAGTAATAGTTTTGATACAGAAAAGGGCCAGGGGTATCGCCAGCCATTTACGTCTAATTAAATAGAGGAGCCTCCAAAATATTTTAAATGACCACGGTTACAATGAGGAAAATCAGTTCAAAAATGGCGTTAGGTTATTTTAAAGCAACGATAACCGTAATAATCCCTTAGTAAATAAAGTATATTAGGCAAATTGAAAATTTCTCAACACTTTTCCCGGTTACCCTATGATTCACATACTGGACAAGTGCAGCATGGGGTCTTATAAAAATTAGGCAGCAAGAGCGATGCACTAGAAACAGCAATAGGGACGTGAAAGGTGTTCATCACAGGATATAGACGCGAGCGATTAGGGAAGTTGGGACGACCGAGCATGATCGGGTACCGGACGATCGCAGGATGCTTAAAAAAGAAAAAAAAACGATCACAGTGCACATCGAGTCGTCGCGGAAATTGCCACGCAGACGTGCCGCTTGGCAGCCGTGACACAAATATCCCGCTGAATTGCACGCGACACTTACCCGAGGGGAAAGAGCCTTTATGGGAACGCTTTTCAAGGCTATATGAATCGCCCACACTCGGCGACTGAGCGAGCGAATCTATACGCGCCGAACGTAACACAGGTCGTACTTCAAAAACATGCGATCCCTACATTAAGAGAGAAATATAGCGTTCTGTGGAAACATAAAAGTATTAGAAATTACGCTTAAAAGTCAGCAAAAGACAGTAGCCCAAAATAACTTATACAAAATTACAAGCAACTCAAAAATATAAATATGGTAGGATCCGATATCCAAGTTATATATATATATACAATTCCTGCAAGTATGGACCGACGTAAAGGCGAGAATAAACTCGGAAGAGAGTTAAAATCTAGATCTCTGTTATTCTTGATAATGACGGTATAAACGTCGGAACTAGTTGACAGTTAAAATAAAATTTTGTGGTATAAAACTGCTTTTTTCACCATGAACATTTCATCGTTCCACCAAGTAACGCCCAAATCAGTTAATTTTATTTAAAATCTAGAGTTGAATGCACTCTTAATCTGCATCAGGGTACCGCAAGCACTGCGAGCACCACTGTCGCGTGGGGTCTCTCAGCAAGACCCTTACGAGATCCACCCTCTCTCCTCGGCCAGCGTGCGATTGATTTAAAACCCACTCCAGAGGCACTTAGCGACGCTTCTTGTCGATCACTCACAATCGAATTACGCTGCCGTGAAAAGGGTTTCGCAAGAGCGGGCGCGCAAGAGGGAAGAGAGGAAACTTCCGGAGAGCTGCCGCTACACCCGGGATTAAGATATTGGGGAATACTTTTTCAACACCGGCGTTGCTTAAGTAACAAAAGACAAAATACAAACTTTCGTTTAAAATTATTACTACCCAGGCTTTTAACATTAAAAAATAAATAAGCTTTTACGAAACTTGAGAAATTAGGACTGAAGAGTCTTTTCTTACTGATGAAAAGTTTAAGAATCACAAACACTTGTGCCCTAGATGGTGAATATTACCAAGGTAAGACTCAATCCGCCGCCTCGGGTTTAGCAAGCGAGGAGGTTACCCCGATGCCGCCGAGGTCAGCACTATTTCAATTGATATAAATTTAATTATTTTTATTTATGTACGCTTGGAGTTTGAGCGGTCTAGTATTATGGGAGATAACCGTAGGAGAATGGAAATGACTTCGAGTACAGAACGCCATACTGCATATTTGATGAATTGTACAATACATCTGTTGTTTGGTAATTACTGAATGCATGGTATTCAAAATAATCCACTTATAAAACGTCCGCTAAAATATTAAAAATTGAAAGCCCACACAACTATTTGTGTAAACTAGAGAAAACTGCTGATACTAATCATTATGTACTTCGCAGCCATAAGCCTTCCCCAACGACGTAAGATGAGCCTCATCTTACCGGCATTCCTCAAGTACCACAGCTGAGAGTCGTTACATAAAGCCACCATATGGTCATAAACACTACGCTACGCACATAAAAACATACATAAAGTCACCATCAAGAGTCAAAAAAATCCGTGCGATCCATGAAAATGGAGGACATTTAAATATTTACATCAAACTTTGAAAAAGGGCATTGGATAAAACATGGCTGGGAGGATAACAGTACTAAGAGCACAGAGATAAGTATGTACTCATTTAGAGGGGCTGAGCAAGAAAAAAATACACAGAATGCTTTACTTCATCCAACCCCAATTCTCCACAACGGATATAAATTTCTCGTTCCCGATGTTTAACACCTACTTTACGAAAATGATTCATTTCACGCAACATGAAATTACTTAAGTTCTCCATTCTCATTGAAATAGAGCAACTTGGGAAACTCTTATAAGCATGTTTCATTAAAAAATCCACCTCGATGAGGGTATACAAATGTTTCTGAGTAAGTAGCTGAAAGAGCTCGTTCAAAGAAAATACTATTTTGATTGCCTTTTCACCTCCAACAAATGATTATCCTCTTTTGTTTTCCCCAAAGGAGAGGTTTGAATTCGAAAGCAAAGTATCAGTTAATTTACTGACATTCATGCTGCTTTATAAAATTAATCACAATGACACACATACAAACATACATAAAATTACCAACGCCAACAAACTCTAAAATCAATGAGGATATAAGCAAAGGATAGTATTGGAATAAAGAACACCAGCACTTGTCTTTATCAATAGTTATTAATGACAGATTCTATTACGAGCTGTCCAAAAAGTTGGAATTCAAGGCACAATTCCGGGTTTCTAAGGCTTATGCTACACAACATTCCAGCTTATATCGGCGTTTTATACACGAATCTATACGACCTTTTAAAATGTTACACCGATTATGCTTTGCTACCGACATAAAAATACATGCATACAGTCATTTCATCATTACCTATAAATGTAATAGAAATATGCAGCGAAGCAGAGAAATAGAATATGTAGTTTCATTAAAGTTTTACGCAGGAGCTTTAATAAGTCTAAACAATATTAAGGTTTAGGCATTCACACTATGTGATGCTCAAATCATATATTCCTAGAGAAGAAATGGGAAGCCCCCCTCCCCCCAAAAAAAAACATGTAGGACATTCTTATGAATGATGAAAAATATTTCTACGGCTGTTCTTCGCCTGACAATTTTTATGACCTTCCATGAAGTTCAGTGAACTGACCCACTGCATTTCACGAGAACTACTATAGCATCACTTGTTTCTGTAGCGATTGGGTCGTTTTTTCCTGGTAGGAACCGCGAATGCATTTCGACTTGTAGCGCTAGACCACAAGCAGGAATTTAAGCGGACACATAAAAGAGTTCCTCATTTCAGACGACTCACCACTTCACCCACCCAGGAGTGCACTCAAACAACAAATCACCGCGCAAGAGGTCTCGTGGGTAACTCTGAGCATGTCGCCGGGAGCATTGACTCGAGGTTTACATAACAGATGGAAGCTCCGGAGTCGGTTTACCAACCTCCCACCGCGATCAGCACTCCCTCAACCCTCTTCGGCCAAGACTGCGTTAACCCGTTACCTAAGGGGGAAGGACGGCCGGGGGACAGTCGAGGAAAAGGTCTTGTTACGGAGCGACAAGAACACGCGGGGCCCGTCATACAAAGCGTATCAAACGACCAGACATCTAGTCATTACACTTCACTTCGCCAGACGACTCGCACACGTTATGCAGGCAGTTCCTCTCGAGAAACCTGACCGTTGAATAACCATGGTTCGAGCGGTGGCCAAAAAATCCTTAAATACATGTCGCATGGCAACAGCAATCGAATTGAGTACCGTTTCCAAGTAATGTAGTAGCCGTAATAGAGTCCTAACCAAATGTTTTAGGGATTATAGAGGCATGTCTGAAATTTTTGTCAGTGATGTGAGGAGATAGCTGATCTTCATATGGCGTTCTGAGATTCATTTGGCGTGGCCTAATAGAAGCTGTTCCGGGCCATCCCGAAAAGTAGCCAGTCTCGCAAGTATTTAGCCCATCAGACAGTCCACAAGATAGCTGAAAAATTATAACCATCAAAATACCAAAGATTTTTCATATTCATCGATTTAACAAGAAAGTGGAGGAGAAAGTCTCCGGTATTTCTCCGTCACTAAGCAAAGAAGAATGCTGTTCATCGAGCACTGCAAACTTTAAGCGCTGATGAACGAGAGGTATTCATGGAAGAACCCATATAACATAGAAACATATGTTTCTCATGACTGAGGTGCGTCGGATACTGAAAAAATAATCAATATTTGCTATAGATTGCCAATTAATCCATGATATTTAGATGATGTTCCAAGAAAATTCTCAGACGAGTTTTTGTTTTCCTCTTAAATGCCTGAACTGACTGACGATTAATATTCCTCATATTGACCCCAATTGCCCACTCATTCGTTTATCTACCTCCTCCTGACTCAACTCGCACTTGAAATTGAAAATTCATTCTTGTTCATATTAACTTCCGTGAGAAAAATTAAGTCTCTTAAACTAGTATCTATCCAAGAAAATCGTAAGACTAAGCATGGATCTTTACAGAACACTGAGTTTTTCCATTCTTAGAGCAGATTCAACAAGAAGAGGCAATTCAAGTCAAAAGGCATCCTGGATAGCGCATCATCGTGATATGCAGAGCTTCGGAAAGTCGTAGGTCCGTCTAATCTTCGTGGTCCAGGATGATTATTCTCATAGGCACTCACCTATCATCTTCGCCGTTCATGTAGAAGGTTCACAATAAACAATGAATTCCGATTTCTCAAGAAGCATTGGATATCGAAGCATTCGTATTCACCCAAGCTTAACAACGATTACCAGGATAATAAAAGGCTATCTTCATGGTCGCCAACCGGCAAGCCACAACTAGTTTCTCGGTGAAAGGGGTTCTTTAAACCATAGAGATATGGATGAAATTAGATACTAAAAGATAAATAACTGCTGATTAGGAAGAGAAAGAAATGGTAGAGGCAGATTTGAAAGTGAGAAGTGAAAGTGGAGAGAGGTTTTATGATCCACCTGAAATCGGCTTTATATATCAGGTGCCTTATTATTTTGAAGAATTTTTATTGTTTCGATTTTCACACTCACTATCCCTAAGATTCAAAATTTCTAACCTCAAACCGTATTTTCTACCTTAATTACCCGCTGATTTTCTCACAACCTCAAGAAATTCAGAGATAATTACAGGCAGGTATTTTAAAATTTCTTCCATATTCTACAGTCTTTCAGTTTCTCATCTTCATGAGAGTTATGAATACGAAACTTTTTACTTTCACTTTTAACCCTGTAATCACAACCTACACGAAAATAAGCACGTGAAAGCGAACTTGCAGACATTCAGACTACGGATTATACGATTGGACGAAACGCATAGATTCGTATGATTTCGAACGAACTGAAATGGATCCAACTCATCGATTAATAATGGATTCCTCGTTAAGTTGCGTTGCAGGTTCTACCAAGCAATGGTTTAGCCATAAACAGGCGGCCTTGAGCTCTGGCCACCTTGCTTCCGAGCGAACTGCACTCATTAAGTGAGAGGATTAGTAGCGATGTAAATCGACACCAACAAACTCCGCTCATTCGCATCACTTCTTTCAGAGAATATTAATTCTACACGATAAAGGTAATGTTGAAACAGAAATATCGCAATGATTTGGGCAGGCGGAGGAAATTTAAACGGTAAGGAAGATGATAAGTCTTACCTACACAAATTATTTCACTACGGAAAGAAATACTAATTCACTACAGTAATAAATATGCACGGTGTTATGAAATCGCTTTCATAGCAGTGGAAAAACCATTCATTAACGTCAAGCATGAACTCGTCAAGGCATTCAACTATACTGACTAAGCGCTTTTCTTTTGCCAAGCGCATTTAGAATTGATAGAATACCAACGACGCTCTTTTAATTTTGTAGAATATCTACTTGTGCACATAGTAATTAATGCTGACTTGAATGATATCTTCAATCGTCTACTCGGATAAGTCATACTCTAATATTAAAGCTACAACCCATATTGCATAAATAAATTATGAGCAGAGCAAATCTTTTGGCTGCATAATTATCCGGTAACGCGAACAAACATCATCCACATTGCCAACAATAACTAATACTTTCTTCAGCCCTGAACTTAAACAAGAAAGTAGTAAAAGACTTACAAACAGGAAACTATGTCCAGCAAATGAAGAGTAATTGAAGAAACTGCGTTACTCACCTAAAATAAAAAAAAACAAAATGGAATTAGTATAAACATTTCATAGACGAACATGAAGCATTGCAATGTAAATCTAATACACATCAACACATTTATTACGCTTCACTTAGAGAAAAAAAGAGGAACTAAGCGAAAAACAGAGGCGGTTAAGCAACAATTAAGTATGTTCGATGTTATCTGGATGTTAACATTTTTGGAGAATTAATGCTAACACTTATGAATAGGACCATTCTCGCGTAAATTAAAACGAAATTATAATTTAGACGAGAGAAGATTGGAGGCATTCGAGATGTGGGTATGGAGAAGAATGGAGAAGGTGAAATGGACGGAGAGGAAGAGGAACGACGAAGTGCTGGATATGGTTGGCGAGGAGAGGAAGCTTTTAGATGAAGTACGGATGAGACAATGTATGGATGGAGCGAATACTTAGCGGGGAGGGGATGTTGAAAATGATGTTAGAGGGTAGAATGTTGGGTAAACGAGGGAGAGGAAGGAAAAGAATAGGATTTTTAGAAAGGATGAAACGGGATAGGCCTTACAGTGAAGTGAAGAAGGCAGCGCTGGAAGGAAAGGGAGGCTCCCAAATCACTTCTTTAGTACTCATGGAAACCTACCTTAATCGGTAGAATACTATAATAATATTGCTACAGACGAAGTATTCTAAAAAATTGCAATTGAAGATTTACTTATAAATTGATAGTGGATATGAAATATAACTATTATGACATTCATATACAATCAACCAGACAGTAAATAATGAATGGTTTGGTCCGTATACACGGATGTTATTTACCAGCTAAAAGACGTTAAATATAAACTTAATGTATTTTTGGCACTGCTTCTCTGCGCATAGAAATCGATCATGCGACATGTAAAAAAAGTGAATAAGTGTGGGATCTTAATAAAAAAGTTTTAATGCTTTTGATCACACACGCATACGTACATGCTCCTTAATTCGCTTTGCCGATCCCAACATCGGCTCAAGCCACTAACGTCACGCTCTTTATATTAGGAACTGAGGACCCATTCATGGCATCGTTTTCGTCCAGTTGATTTAACTTACGCAGCTCGATACAAGAGACTTGTGACGCTAGTGGTCCAGAGTAACCTCCTCACCCCACCACATGAAACACTTTTGACCATGGAACCAACGTTTATCCCAAGCAACGCATACCATGTTTACATCACGGGTGGCTAACCCACAGCCCACGCATGAATTTATTTAAGTTTTCATTTGTTTTAAGTTTTCATTTGAATTTCATAAACATTTTTCCGTCCCACGAGTTTAGTCAAATTTTGACGAAATGTATATATTGAATTCCTTATACTCGCTACGCTTCAATGTACCTCAAGTGCGCCTAAATCTATTCTACATCTACATACTACCCCATACTACCCCGCAAGCCGCCTGAAAAAGCGTGTGGCAGGAGATATTAGGACACCATGCGTTTAAATAAAAGCAAATTCTCAAACAAAATTATAACTAGCATTTATTCAAGTACTTAATGATTCGGGGGAAAAACGAATTCCCATACCCATCCACTCAATATTCTCCATATAGCTCTTACATGGGGAGGCATAATTTTACATGCGGCTCGTGTAATTACGATGCCATTCCCAAGTTGCCCGCAAGATCATTTTGGTTTACATGATCGAAGGCGGCCACACCTCGACCCTACCACCCCCTCACCTACCTACCTCCTGTTACGACCACCTCCCCTCTTAACGCCCCCGCTCCGCCCCATCAACAGAGCAGGGGGAGTGTCCGTCTGACTGAGACGCGGGTGGCCGCCAACCACTTTCACTCGGCGGCCGTGCCCCCCACCCGCGGGGTGAAAGTGGCCGAGGAAGCCCTCCCCACGCATTCCTCCTGAGAGGAGAGGCCTTTCTCTACCACTGGCCCGCCTCCGGCCGCGATTATACTGAGAAGGGGACGCGGGACGCAACACTGAGTCCATCGCATCGAAAAGGCGATCGGCCCGAAATCAACCCTCCCCAAAGTGTTGCTATCATTATTGACGCCCTTCAACTTGTCATCCTTCTTCAGTCCGAGAATAAACCGAGCCGTTGAATCGACCACATTATTTTTATAAAGAGTGAAAGGGGGAGCAATTTAAAAAGGAAGGCATATTCGGAGTTAACCGTGATTGGAACGACAAACTTTCTATAAAATGGTTATTTAAATTACTTCGCCGACTCTTAAATAAGATAATACTTTTAAACTTTTATTTACGAAAATTTTTGTATAATGACCAGCGGAGAGATGAAGAGTGTTGGGAAATATATAAAATTATCGTTTTTTTTGGACCGATCCAGGTTTTTCGAAGCTGTTACTACCATAGGGCAAGGCCTGCGAAGAAAGCGTCTGTTAAATTACACCATTACCTGCACATAGGTCGACTATCGTCAAAAAAATGATTGCTTTTTTTTCACCAAATAGAGAGTGACACATCAATTCAGAGCCACAATCATTAAATATCATACTTGAAAAGGCTAAACGCATTTTTAACCCTAGATATACGGATTACCCGCAACATTTAGCGAGAAGAAGAGAAGTCACAAAAACACGAAATGTATTCACAACAAGAAATCCGCCAACGAGGAGACAGGATTGTTCGCATCAGCAGTGGTTTCGCAAAGAAAACCCAAGACACCATTACGGAAAAATTTCGAGCGATTGCGAGGGGAAAAACTCCCTTCGCATCCATTTACCCTCGAGCCACAGCTTACGGTGAAGGGCACGAAACTGCTTCCCCAAGTTTAATTTTTTCTGCAAAAACTGCTGTGAAGGTCACATTCATAACCGATGCAAAAAACAGCTAACGACGCAAATAAGTAGAGCCATGCTTTCATACCCTCCACGCCATTTCATGCAACTTAGATTCTAACAATATGTCACTCAAATAGTTCACACAATTATTCAATTTACCATTTTTGGATCGTATCACGTTTTGATTACTATTCATTGACTACGGATTGCTAAAATACTTGACAAGGCGGCATAACTAATGAGATTAAAGAAAATCAAAATGAACCAAGATATAGGTTCTGCAGTATGAGAGGATAATATAACACACTTATCCACCTATCTGCGGATCCTAATATTTAAAATCTCTTATTTACATGCATTCAAAGGAAGTTTTAAGTCAAATTCAATTTCGTGCCTTCGTTGCTCCAGTGACAAAGCACGAATTTAGTCTCGAGATATCCTTCCTATAGAGTTTAGGATAATACGCCAGAGGAAGTATATCTCAATTACTTATTAAGTCATCGTATCTACTAACATTCCATTACGGATTTTCCATTTTATTAAACCAATAAAATGGTGAATGGTTTCCGTTTTCAATATTTTTTTCGGATAATTACACATCAATAAAATTCTAAAAAAAACGGAAAAAGTTTTAATAAACACATTTAAAAAATAAGCGAATCCAATACAAAAGACGCAAAAACATATCAATACCTACAAAAATTAAATTCTTATCTAAACTATACACCCTCATTTAAAGTGTAATCTACCTTCAATCCCATAAAAATAATAAAAAAACGAGGACTTCTCACCCACTCTTCCCCGCCGATTTTTGTAAAGTCTCCCTGACCATCCCGGAAATGAAAAAGAAAAATAATTGACAATTCTACGTTTTCCAGAGGGTCCGTGACGACCGCCGATACTACCACTGGTGATGATATTTGGGGCAGGGGTGGGAGGAGGCTGAGGGAAAACGGTGGAGAAGCTTTAAGGTTACGAAGACGGAAGCGATGAAGAAAAGAAATGAAAGCGACGGGAGGGACAGCTGTTTAGTGGATAGAAATGGGCAGCAATACGAGGAGAAAACTTTAACGGCTGGTGTTCATTCATCGTAAGAGGCAAAAACTTTAAAAGTATTGTTACGGGCGCGGTGGCCAGGGGAAGTAACCGAGTTACTATTAACGGTTATATTTAATGAAATATCACTCATAAACATTTACCTATTACTTGTCATCTAGTAATAATAGCCCGAGTGAAAACCATCAGCTTCCTCCTTCAAAAAAGCATGCTTACACCTATGATAATTACGAAATAATAACTTGGGAAAATCAAAAATGTATATTCTTCAATTAATGAAATTGAACAGGGCTTTCAAAGACCGTTATTTCTAAAAACCAGCACACTAATACTAATACCCAGCACAATAATACTATTACATATAAAATAGCAATCCATTACACCAAAGAAAATTAACGAACTAACTGATAGATAAATTAGTGATAAAAATGTATTAACATTTGAGGGGAAAGTAGATTGCTCATCAAAGGAGGATTCCAGCTTTTCCTAAAGTAAAATGAATAGAAATGGGAATAAATCGAAAATTTAAAAAAATATCCCTAATGAGGAACGACTCCGTATCGATAGTACATCTTGCTTGACGAACAGGAAGAGAGCCACGAAGAAGACTGACGAACACTCGGCCTGATTCACCCTAGATGATATGAATTATCATGCAACGAATAAGGAAAAGGAAGTACTGATAAGCAATAATAAAGAGAGCTCCTAAAAAATTATGACCTATCTTCTCCTCCAAAATAATTCACCAAGTTATCATCATCATCTATAAATTTTCTGATTATTTAGAGTGAATCCCTTTGAGGAAGTCTTAAACATGAAAATTTTACGTTTGACAAAATTTGGCCGAAAAGCGTTACATTTTATACACAGACAATTCATATTTTCTGCCTCCGCTATTTACTCTGAAGATTTCAAGATGATTGCTCAAGTTTTAAGCAACCAATACGGAGAGAAAAATGACTGGTCGAGCGATGAGTGATTCGTCTCTTTAAGCAAAAATATTCGGCGAATTGGCACCTCGCAGAATTTCCACTCTTCGACACGAGGCGAAGACATTAAACGCGACAGAATGGAAACATCAACGACAGCATTTTCGCAATCGGCCTCGACGAGGGTAAGACATAAGTGCCAAAGCAATTACAACGACCGTGAAATTTCTCTCGTGGAGAGGGTTTCACGGGCCATTGAGCAGTGACACAGCCACTTCCGGAAGCGAGCCATCTCATGAAGCGCCACCTCTGCGACTAAAACCGATTCGATAAAATTTTTGCACAGAGAGCTCGACAAGTATTGACTGCCAGAGACGAAAGAAAGCACACGATTGTTATGCGCAGAATTAACCCACAGCTAATAAGAAATGTCTTAAAAGATAATAATAACTACCAGTTATCCCATCGTCAAACAGAGGTGCCAAGGGATCGTACGGCCGGCTTGAGGGTAAAAGGAAAGGTAACTCAGCTTAATATACAAGGCCTTCGTTTGAGAAACCCTTTCATTCATTTTGCATACTTCCATTTGCACGTAAAGAAGATAATAAACTCTTTGCGGTACTAATTATTGTTACACTTCAATGAAGAAATATAACGTCTGTCAAAACGCACACCAATCTTTCAACATTACAGAGTTATCAAGATAATACCTAACAATCAGGGTTAGTATAATTTTTTTCCAAAAATATAATCCTCAAATTTGAAATGTGTATAATAACTCTCTTAAACGAATCACTTCCATATCCTCCTTCTAACTAATCAACCATTTTAGGCATTTTCACAACATGGACCCCGACGGCCAAATAATCTTTACGCCTCAACACCTCCCAACCCATTCTGATATCATCACTTCAGCTCGACTCAAAGCACATTTCCCTTCATTATTTCCAGTATCATGTTCTTAAAAAACACTTTTCGGTCTATCGAATATTATTCCACACATTACACTCCCTACTATCAGTGCCTAACGCTAACCTAAACGGTTAATAAGGGCAAATCAAAAATCGCACCAACATATGCTTTAATCATTTCAACTATTTTTTTAGCGCTGAGACGAAAAATTAAGATTATTTGCCTTGTTTGTCTCTCTAGAATGTAAGAAAATGAATAAATTCAATGATTTTTGCGCTCGCTTTAAACATATGGTTAAAATGTAAGCTTACGGTTGCAACATAAGCAATAAGTGAATGACAAGTGATGGAGCAAACGAGGAATCTCGACCGTTGGCGAAAGCGGAGACAGGTGGCAGCTGACACCAAAGTAATTATCCATTAAGACTCGCCTGTTCAGTAAACATCGCCAGTGATTCAGATATTTTAGAATCAAACCAGCGAAACTGAGCAGCTTACCAAAGCGAAACGATTTCGGTGTAATCATCATTTTGTTTTCCTTACTTCCGTTCAAGGATAATCTTACGCTCGCTATCACTTTTTAATTTTAGAGCAAAAACATCAGTTTAGCAAGCAAAACTTTCTCCCAATTTTTCACATTTTCCTTGCGACACCAAACACTTACGATGAAAGTCGGATCAGTTTCCCCAGAATAGGATTTAGTCGGCTCTTTGCGTTGCCAAATAAAAAAAGAGAAAACCGGGGCTCAGTTTCATTTAAACACCATCATAGTCGTTATACGAATAAATCATTTTTCCCATTGCCCATTTAGAAAAGAAGTCAGCCAAAAACTAGGATTGCTTCTATTGAGAATAAATATGAGGGAAGGAGCCTGAAGAAGGCCGCTTAGGACGACAAATAAAAAAAACGCATTTGTTACAGGCAAAATCAGTATCGCTGATTACTCTTCTACATTCTATTCGATATCATTCGCTGAAACACCTCAGGGAGATTCGGATTGGGTGGATTCAAAAACTTTTCCAAGATCAAGAAAGCTTATTAGTTTTTCACATGGATAATAAACAAAAACAAAGAAAAGAGTTAGGAGGTTAAGAGTTACGAGGTAAGTTACAAAGTTAAGAGGTAAGTCAAAATTTTTTGTGTATTCTATTCTGCTCTAATACATATGTGTATATATATATGTGTATACTTTAAATTATATTATTGTATAAAAAACGCGATCGTAACATTTTTATGTAAAAATATTGTATATCGTTGTAATCTTTGCATTTTATATTGTTCTTGATTTTTCTTTCATAGCCCTGAGGATGATTGAAAATAAATCGAAACGTTGGCTATAACTTGTTTTACATAGATCTAAACTCAAAGAAATATTATAAAATGGATAATAAACTAAATTATGGAAAATAAGCCGTAAGAAAATTCTAAGAAGAGGAGAAGGGAATCTTGGATTCCAGAGTCCCTGAAGACGATGGGCGAGTTGCTTTTCGAAACGTTGCGTTGGACTGAACCGGGGCAAAACCCAAGAATTCTTCACTGCTATTGTTCGCCAGTATAGAACCCAACATTAAATCAATCTATTTATATTTTTTTTTAATCACGAGATGTGGGTCAAATGTAAATATTGTTTATTTTGTCAAACTTTGCCTACGTTTCGGACATTATATTTGTCCATCCTCAGGGCTATAAAAATGATAATGTATGATACAAAATTAGTTAAATACAGGCAATTTTACAGTACTGAGGATGGACAAATATAATGTCCGAAACGTAGGCAAAGTTTGACAAAATAAACAATATTTACATTTGACCCACATCTCGTGATTTAAAAAAAAATATAAATATATATAATAAGGGGTCGTGAAGTATAAAGTTTGAATTAAATCAATCTTTAGATTGAAATCGGTTGATGATGATGAAAGAGATTCAATTTCAAGATGGCAATTCCCCATTCTCAATTCATTGGAGCAAGCCTCGTTGAGCTTGTCCCAGGCGAACATAGGCAACCGCGACGGGGCACGTGCCCAACTCCTAACCTAACAACCCATTCCCTCCTTCCATTCACAGAAGCATCCCACATCTTCCACGCGACCTTCCCGCGCAACGGGCTCTCCCGTCCACATCCGGGCTTTCGCTTCCGGTCGTCCGCTCTTGCTGTCCCCGTTTTCCTCTTTGGTCCTCCTCGAAGACGATCACGCGTGCCCGATGGATGTGCCGGCCGCCTTTCGACACCAACGTCACGCCGAGACACGAGAACAATCGGACTGCGGAGGACAGTCTACGCGAACTAGAGTCATTACACTACTTTAAATTCATGAAATAATAGCAACGATAACATCATGCAATTAGTTATCCTAATGATTCGAATGACCAGCGGCAGATCGGCTATACCCCCCCCCCACCTTTTTGTATCCTATTTACAGTAAATAAAATGGTAATTTTATTCGGACCCCCACTACTACCGGAAGATTACCCCCTAGATCCCCGCCTAGCCCCCACTCACCCTTGTCCCAATATTGAATCCGGCGCTGCAACTGACCATACTTGTCTAGCTTCTCGAAAAATGCTCTGATGCCCGTTTTTCAAAAAACCGGCGAAAACCTCAACACTAACAAATGGCAAGGGTGTCGAGTTTTCCTGCCATCGGGTAAGATAATTAAGTCATCAGACTTATGATTCCGACAAAAACAATGCATACTACACTTAAGGAACTATGCATTCGCTGAAACTAAGGATAATGCTATTTTAGTCATCGATTACTGACGTTATTATTTTCTTCAATTTACAGTTATACTGCAAGAGTTGTATTACATTTCCAGCCAATCCAGATCACCCTCCAATAGACCAGCATTCAAAAGAAACAAATCTGCCTCCTTCCCTTCCCAGCAAGAGCGCAAAATGTCGGAATCTCAGTTACGTGCGGCTAGGACTGGGGCGCGCGCGAAGGAATGACAAAGTCCCCCCTCTCCTATCAACGCTCCTTCCTCTTCTTTCACCCCCCCTCACTCTTTCACCACCTTACTCCCATCTCCCTCCCTCCTTCCTTCCCACTGACACGGACGGTCTTCGGTTGTGCAAATAGCGAAGTGGCCCGTGAAGTAGTTTCTCCCACGACCTGAAAGCCGGAGAAAGGTGTTGGGCGAAGGAAAGAAGGCGCGGGCTCGCATGATGTCGCGAGCGACAGTCGCGTTGCGCAACGCTCCCGGAAACCCCGGAGCGAGTCGCGGGCGACAAAAAAGCGTCGAGGGCTACACGACAACGGGGGACGATCGGGGCATTGCACGCCCACCCCCAGATAAGGCAGCAGCAGCAGCGACGCCGGGCGAGATGAAATGCACCGCGAATGCATGAACGAGGAAACGATATCTCTCCTGACTGACTCAGGCTCAAGGGAATTCCAAGGGGCTTCAGACTTTGTGTATCTGTACCTCAGAGGTAAAGGACACTATGCCTGTTTTCCTAATTTTTTTAGGAGAGCAGTTTTTAAATCATTTAAAAATTTAACCAGTAATTACTAGAAGGTTAGATAACAAGTTTACAACATATTTATATCACAATGTTATTCGTATAGTAACCTAACCTTCTTACTGCTTAGAAGGAGAACTGCCTTACATTTGTTCTTTGTGATCGGCACTTCATCTTGAACTGATGATGATATATATGGAGCGGCTCGAAAAATGTGGATTGGTTGCAGACACTTTCCTTGGAATAAAAGGAGAGGAAATTTAATCCGCGAAATACGGCTCGGCTCCCCAGCTGCATGGTTCATAAAACCCTAGACAAAACCTGCAGCCAGGCCAACGTGCCCACGTCACACCGCAACTACGAACCCTGCCGAAGGATGAGGGAAAACTTAAGTCTCGAAATAATTCCTATGGCGTCGGCGGAGGGCAGGGGTAAGATTGATGGGGAGGCATGGCATTTACGCGTTCCCAGAGACCTCAAGCGGGGGAGGAGGAAGATGGCCCCAAATGACGATTCCCGAAAAGGACGGGCAAGAATAAACACGCCGCAAAGGCAATAACTCACGAACTTAATTGTTTTGTAACGCGTTTCAGTCCAGCCGAAGCCGAGACGAGCTCCAACCCCGACCAGCGCCCGTTCCCAGCGGAAATACATGCCACCAAGGGTGGCACACCTAACGGTGGCACGAGGACAACCATCCGCACAGCTTTAGTTTAAGCCCTATAAATAACTTATCTCTTTCGATATTAAGTGAAATTTCTTCGCTCACTTTATTATGGAAGAAAAACCTACAACCGACGCTTAATTAATAACATAGGGCACTTCATAAGATAGGTACTGTAATAATGGCACTAAGGACCGAAATCCGAGACGAATTTAAAAAAAAAGGGTGAAATAGAATATAATTTCATTTGATTTATGCAGACGTCAGAGGGATTAAAGATTAAAGAATTAACGAACTGACAAGGACTGCTTAGTAATTCCTTTTCAAGTTTACGGAACACAGCTTACAATCATTTGCTTGGCCAGTGCCCTACATTTCAGAAAAGAAGATTCAAAAGGAAGAATTACACATCATAAATACTTATTTCAAAATACAAAAATTAAAAAAGCCAGTATATTAAATTGGTGATTCAATATAACACCTGCCTGGCATATTTTGGCGGATGAAAATAACTGACACCGAACAGAAATCTCCGACAGAATCATACGAAAATCTTTACGTTAACTTGGAGAAATGCATGTGAATTTGCATTAGGAAATGCAATTAACAACAGTAAATCCAATTTCGGATAAAATTAAAACATAAGCAATTATTTAACCGAACATAAAGGCCCTTAATTATGAAGGTAATTAATAGTGAAGTTAAAAAAAATCTCTACAAACATTTCTAATATTCTTATTGGTGGGTATTGTATATTTTAATTCACTTTGCAAATCTTTGTAAGTATTAAATATTAGTTTGAATAGGGGTTGGATAGAAGAAGCAACTTCATAGTTTCAAAATCGCCCTAATGAAGGCGTTTTATTATTATTATTGATTGCGTCACATTCTATGTTTATTGTCTGTTTACATTTTCCTGAGCCGCGTTACATGTTAAAATTTTCCATTTTTTTCAAGCAATATGGAATTTCTCTCAGCCAGCTCCGTCATATGTATTTAACCTGATGGATCTTAGATATTCGATTACTTGAAAGTAGGAAAATAAATTGTTACTATTACTTTGAGAGCATGGGGGTCTTTTTAGCAAATCATAATGTAGCTAACGTTCCTCATGCCTTGTAATGACCAATAATCTCCAATTCAGCGTGGAAAAAATACATTGCAAAGAATTGCAAAAATTCACATACCAAGATAAAAAATTATTACTATTTAAACAAGTGATTACCATTTTAAGCTTATTGAGGAGAAATTATGTTCAACAAGGAGAGGGCTCGAAAAATCCAAACGCTGAGCAAGGATCGCTCAGAAGTTTTGATATGAGAACAATGGTCATCATTGTTTCCCTCGTACTAGATTCGCCATTTGAAAACACGATTATGTGACCGATGGCTTGAAAAATTCCTCGAATTCAACAGTAGTTAAGTCATCACAAAGGATTCCCGTTATCATTTTTCCGGTAAAAATTGACTCATCAACTATAAGAAAAGAAAGATAGGCATCGCACAACTCGCGCGAAAGATTCTATCAGATAAAACGGAAATATTGATTTAGAAGTAGCTGACTAACATCGCCATGCAATCTAGTTTCCGGAACACAGGCGAGTACGTACACCGTTTTCGAAATGTGCACCAATTTCTTTTTTCTCCATTTGTGTTCAGTTTCTACACTATATCAGTGACAACGTCAAAAATAATATCTCACTTGGAAGATTTCCCGCTTCTTGAGAACGCACGATAACAGACACCTACCTTCAGCACGAGAAATGTGGGAGCTACACCACTGGAAACAATATCGCTGCGTTATAAGGGAGATAATCAAATGTAGAAAGCATTCGGAGAACGACAAGGAAATACAGTTGGAAACAAACTATCAGGTCCCTTGTTTTACACGTTCACAACACGTCTGTGAATTACTTAATTACAAGGCAAAGAACGTTTATTCGAGCGATTCATAGCTACATTCACCCTCAATTATGTGAATTGTCGCAACTCTTAATGAAAATAATGAACTAACTCTGAGTTCAAACAAAGAAAATTGTAATTATGGTCCGTGGTTTGACTAATTGTCAAGGTAAAATATTTTCCACATTTCGCGTACCCCTTTTTTCTCTCCTTCAATTTGAGTTTATACCAGCTTTGCGCCTAAGCCGACCAAATGTGATAGAAATATACATATGTATATTTTATTACAAAGTGGCTCTCATTTCTAATATGTACGTCCAAAATGAGGTACGCCACAATATTTGAGGGTATGAGAAGCCAAGGGGTGACAGTGATTTCTGTCTTAACGGAGTTAGGAACAGAAATTGATAAAAGAAATATACAAATACTTCGAAGTCAAGGAATACGAGTGATTCCCTGTTCTGTGCTGACATCGAGTGAAAAATCAAAATGCACAGCTAAATATCCAGTTGATCTCGTTTGTATTCTTTACCAAATTTCAATTCCTAACCCTGTTTAGGAATAGAAAGTCGGCCAAGAATACAATTCCTAACCCTTTTTAGGAATAGAAATTTGGTAAAGAAACTCAAACTCTGTTTAGGAAAAAGAATCACTTTTACCCCTTAGCTCCTAACCCCCCATTTGACACAGCCCTTCGATTGTCGTCTCGAAAGCGACTGAAGACTCCCGTTTTTGTTTCCGTAAACAAATGCACGTGAAGATGCGAGAGAGAGCGTGGGTGTGGAGGCTGGGGAGATCCAATTCTGGAAAGACGGGTAGGGGGAGGGAGGGGGGAGAAGAAGGGAATCCGTTTGAGTGGTGGGGCAAGGAAGGGAGGCAGAGAGAACGGAGACGGAAATAGCATATGTGCCATCTCTCCACACCCCCTGCCTCTCCCCGCCGTATTTTTGCTGCACGAAACACTTTATCGGACACTATAGCGAGTGGGACGGAGAGCCTCTAGCGGGCACATATCGCCCCGCTCCCATACGACTAAGCGCCCTCCATCGGCTACATCTCCAAGCACGGGAGTATCGTCGCGTGCAGCAATGGGCTCAGTCGTAAGCTCAGGAATGCGAGCCTTTCTTCCGCGGAGAGTTGTGAAACGAGATCCGACGAAGATCTTAGAATAGTTAAAAAAAAATGAACGCCGAATCCGTCTGCTTGGTGATCGTAATTTGAGATCAACACTGAAACCACGTGACAATGAATAACTCGAAGAAATGATCATCACGAAAAAGTGATCATCCCTGCCGCGGGAAAGTCGGGGATAGAGGGTGGAAGATCACATGACTTTGGAAATTATTTTCTTCGTCAATATTGGTCTCAGAGTTCCTTCTCACATTTAGATTGAGACAAATACGGATGAATATAATAATTGAGTATCCCTTAAGTACCTATTAAGTGCGAAGAAGCACTATGAAGTCAGTTTGGTAGGATTTTTCACAATAAATATACCTATTCAGCCCCACAGAGCATTTAAGAACGTGGTATTCCAGTAGTGATGATCGATGGAGGAAAACATCGAAGTACCTACAAACATCCCTCATCAGGAAAAGCACAAGGAATGTGGACACGAATTCCTTTAATTGAAATACAAGTTTTTACATGAGAAAATAGAGAAGAAAAGGAAAAAAATACAATGGTATGAAAGTAATAAGAGCCATTTTTTTAACTGCCACGAGTTTTTTTTTAGAGCCGTTTCCATCAATTGTTTTTGGCAATGGTTCTAATGCAATGTCATACCGTTTCACGTAAGAATGCATTGGCCCGAAGCGTAGGTTGTACGAATACGTCGATAACGAATCTTAAATTCGAGAAACAGGCATTAATAGATTTTAAATTTGATTTCAAATCGGAATACTTTCACTGAGGAGGATTGATTCAAATCTCCATCATACATTACCGAATTAAAACAAACGGTTTCGCTCTTTGATAAACGAAATTATAAGTAACAATGACCAATTCCGTAAAATTACCCTTCTCTGACAACTCAATCAGCTTCTGAGAAATAATTTCGGAGCAGCAAACTTAACGTAAGTATCATCACATTTTAGATTAAAATTTCAAAACACCTTTCGCATGAATTGGATTCGTTTAAATAATCATGCGATGAGTGAGATAATGACGAGTGTCGCTTCGATTTGCCATTCTTTAAGGGAAATTGCTTTCTTCACAATACTCAGCTTTCCGTATCGTACACAGTACCACTTTCACATTGAAATATTGATCCCGGGACACTAAATCGACATTTTTGCATTGGATTTACTCTGATTAGCGAGATGCGGACTGGACAGGCCTGTATCGCATCCGAGAGGGAAAAGGGTTCGAGGCGTGTGGGGGAAAGAGGAGGAGGTGGAGGCGCCTCTCAAAAAGACGCCACACCCATTTTTAGCCTGGATACAAAAATGCATCGCTCAACAGCTCGCCACGGAAGAAGAGGAAACAAAAGAGTTGAGAGGAAGGAGCTCGGAGAGAAAGAGAAGTGCTTCGGTAGAAAAGTCTGCCTTGAGAGAAAAAAAATGAAACCATGAAGAGAGTTGGAGAGGAACCACGGATCATGCGCCAGTCAAAAAGGCCTACGTGATCAGGAGTGCATCGGCGCTTCCTACTAGACGATGGCCTGCAGGTAGACCGACCACTCTCAAACCCAAAAAAAAAGAAGAAGATAAAAAGACTGGAGCCACCTTCAGCATCTCAATGGAGCGACCGCTCTCACCTTTCTGTTCCCGCCCGAGTGTCCGGGGCATTCATCCGGAGGGCTTCGTTACATAACGGCGAACAATGCACCACTTGTGGGTGACGCGTCAACGGGGGAATTCACGGCGGACTCAATTGAGAATCGATTTGCTCTCGAAAGGGAAAGAAGGGCTGGTTGAAAATCGCTCAGGAAGCACTGTTTCCGCTGAGTAGGCCTCGGCTATTGATCACCGATACAGCCTCTTGAACCCTCCTCCACCGCGGACGAGACGGCGAATCCATCGTCCGAGCGATTCTAGAAATACGTGCTCAATTGGGCGGCGGCATCCTCGCGAGACGAGCAGGAACCTCCGGGATCGATGGAGAAATAGAACCGTGTGCATATAGTAACATTGAAATCTTAGAGCTGCGTAAGAAAGGAGTTTCTAAACGTTCTTCGAAAAGCCGTTCACATAAAAGTTCAACTAAAAGAATAGGTTTAAATGTGAGGTTTGTTCCTGACAGGATGAATGATAAAATACGGCCATTGCTGTATTTAACATCTATTAATAATTGAACTGCACATGTATTCGGTATGCATTACGTATAAATAAACTAAACAATTTTTGGCCTAGCCGTTGATTTTCTGGTTCGCGTATTTCCGCCGAGATTGGCACTCGTGTGCACAAGCACGTTATAGTTTCATCTCAACGAATACACTGATTCTAACCTTATAGAATGATAACCTCTCAATTCAACACTAAGCAATAATCGTCATTTTATTTTTATTATAAAATCAAATAATTTCATTTCTCCCTAGGTTAATCGCTACTTGCCGTAGTTGCTTTTATAGTTTAACATTTTTATGCTGTTTTAAAGGTTTTCAAAATATCGGCACAAAGTTAACTGAGATTTAAAGCAAGTGAATATTACGAATGAAAAATATCTATTACCTTCAGTAATATTGAAATTATTCATCTTAATAATAAAAATGAATTAATGCCGGGAATATTTTATTAAGATGAGTTTTCACATTAGCGGCTCTTAACTGTAAATGAAATAAACTCACACCGAGAGACAGCCCACAAATACGTTTTTTAACGCAAAGGGAGCACATTTATGACAGTGTTCCCTCACAGCCAATGAGAGAAAACATTCTGTTTCCAGTGCAATATTGTAAATCCTTTGCCGAATATTCAAACTGTCTTCCTAGCAACGAAAAAGTTTTTCTTCGTGCGATATTGAACTGAACCCACAAAGTATCAACTTACTTTTGGGGAATAAATTCCTAGTTTCTCCCAATTCACTCCTCGGACTAAGTATTACGCTTCAAAATTTTTTAGATACTTTTGGCAATACCGACATCTCTGGCATTAGATACTCCGCTTAACTCATTTACGTAAAATCAGAAAATGTGACTGGGAGTCCCTCAATCACTAAGATAAACGCCACAAGACTACCAAATCACAACGTAGCCGATTGGAATAATACGACACGCGACAAAAATTTTATCAATATAACCAATTTTTTCTGATATCTTGCCCAATAAGCAAACTCATTTTACAGGCCGATCTATCGATCGCGCATCACGGCAGCAATTCAAAATTTCCGGAACGACAATCCGAAATGTACGCTCCCGGTTATAATTTGTAATTGAGGACGAAACTGGACACGCGAGGGTGCCTTTCAAACTCTTAATGCCCCCGCTATCAATAAACTGTCACGCGAAGGGCCGTCGGAAAGACCACAGACGGCCGGGGCGGGGGAAGAATTGCGGGACCCGTCGGCGCCGATCCTCGCCAGCCATCAAAATTTCACATCTACGGCAATCCATTATGAGAACTTTCCACGCTAAATGGCCAAGGTTCATGTTACTCACGGTCTCTACGTCCTTCCGAAAGTGGCGAGTCAACAAATAATGAATTGTTTCCCTCAGGATATAAATACAGAGTTACGCAGGAAATAACGAATTATCCGGACACAATAGCTTTCATGTGAAATAGATGGCACGCCGAAATAAAAATACAAACATTTAACAATGGGCAAGTTGTAATTGCTGCATGGCAAATACCTACATATATATAGTGAAAATCACATAGATAACTGAGTGGGTCCTTGAATTTAGAGAATATACCATAACCAGAACATTTCACAATGACTTTCGTCATTTTATTCATTACATTTGAAAATTTGAGCATCGAAATGTTGCGAAAATTCATAGAAATCCAAAAGATTTATTACTCGATTGCCGATACAAATTACTCACTTAGAGTAAAAAGTACAAGAAAATTAAAGAAGGATTCATACATATCGGCTTAAAATTTTCGAAACATACCATTTCCTCAAAAAAATCATCACCTTGCTCTAGAGAAATAGACAATCAATTAAAGTTACACCTTCAATGACAGCTTGAAGGGGTGTATTGTGCATGCGTCGTGAAAATCCAAGAAGAAAATGTACGATTCAATTATCCAAACACGAAAGCAGATTGTGTGAAAGAGTAAGAGAGGATCAAATGGAAAATTCAAGAGAGTCGAAAGTTAGCACACCTCGGTAGAAAAGGAATGAGCTCGACTCTGGGCCGGTTTGGGATACTCAAATTCTCCGCATCCCTCGAGCCAAAATGGGTTATTGCAAAACGATTTTTTCAAACGAGATAAATATTGATGTCATTTACTATAAATAATACAAAAATCCATCTCATCATTATCGATTATCCATTTAATAATAAAAACTCTGTTTGGAGCGCTGAGATGATATAAAGAAAACACTTCCAACCCATGAGGTACTCTTGCTACGCTAATGTGTCAATGCTGGAACGTTGACGTAAGGGACAGAATATTACAGACTGCTGAGTGGAGGGAGATAGACTTTCAGCAGCGAATGGATAGGGTTGAAGTTCTGCAGAAATTAATGCCCCTTGAACCCGGACGAATCGACCAGTGCGAGGCGCCAAGCGAACGAGATTAGAGGGAGGGGGGCGTCGATAGCGCCAGAACCTACTTCCACGAATATGTTTCGACACGATGAACGGCTCGAACAGACCGCGGGAGCTTTGGCAAATAAAAAAATACTGAACACTATTTTTTGGGGCGAAGAATGCTTGCATAAAATAAGGTAGCGCATAGAAGTAATTATGAAAGACGAGTAATAATTAATCAAACGCAAAAAGGACATCCATTTTTGTCAAATTATGGGTTGCGCATAATTCACTTTTTCATTCACTAATGATTTTAAAGACTTAATGTCTAAGCTTAGGATAAAATACGAATAAGGCTAAAATAGTTTAAAAAAATGTTTTTATCCGAACAGTGTAAATACAAGATATTCATGATAAAGAAAATTAAAGATTTGCTAGTTTAGTGATGCTCCTTCACAGACAATTAATGAGAACTTCTTTCAAACGGAAATTACTCCTCTTTACCAATTCATGCACATTTTTACAGCCTGAGCTTACAAAAAAAAAACAAATCAAATCATACCAACAGCATGGAAAAAATAAAAAGCAAAATATGGAGGCTACATGCTACGCTAGTTATCTTTGAGAGCGATATGGAGAATATCATCTTCGAACCTCACTACATTTCTATGTCCAATAGAAAAGATAATTTAATAAATATACTGCGCCGAACGGATAGCAGTTGGAGTTTATTTTCTCCCAAACAATAAAGTACTTTAATGAAAGATAGGTGAAACTCAGTTCCGGCATTTCAGTTAATTTTTTTTGTTAACAGCTGGTGACCTAACACACCCTGCCACACGCCTAATGAGGCGGCTACTCGGAGAGTATGTAGATGTACTCAATCCAATATTCATTCGTCTTAGCCACCGCAAGGCGCCATAGAGGGACGTGAGGGAACGCGGTCAGTAGCGGCGGCTGCAAGCCACCAAAAATGCGACTCCCAAGCACTCCCCCAGAACCGCTACACCACACTCCGCCCCTCGCTAATTCGCCCCCGCCAGGGGGGTGGCCGCGGAATCTCCCCTCTTCCCTACCTCCCTGCCCCTCCCGCCCTTGGGACTGCTCAATGGAATACTTGGACGCAACGGTTCCTCCGTCTCTCCACCTTCTCCTCTAGCTTCCTTCCTTCCTCTCCACTCGCTGCGAGCTGCGCGGGGGACCGCGAAGGATACGTGTGTCCGGCGTTCCCACTCGTGCTTTTGCTCCACAAACAGGCGTTGGAACAGTAAGAGGATTAAGGGATGAAGGAAAAGGAGTAGAGAGACGTCCCTAAAATAGCGTTATTTGATGGAGCTATTTTCGACTTTTACGATTTTGTACCAATCGTTTCCGTTCTGCAATGCTGTCAAAACAAAAACTTTGCCATCTCAAGAATAAGGTGTGTGTACATGATAAAAAAAATGCACTGAAAGTTATTGAAGAATTATAATTTTGCAATTATTTCATTGATAGTTAACACTTTTTCTGTACTAGTTTCATTATTATTATTTTTGTACGCAGAGTCGGGTTTACAAATTTTTGTGAAAATATTTTCAAGGGACCGTATGGTTTGAATTCCAGCCTCCTTCAACATCAAATTAGCGTTAATAATACCAGATGGCTTCATAATGATATTAATAAGGTAGGTGATTCAACAAAGGACTTCGACTTCCACTTCTCAAGACCATTGACCGGCACACTTCCACTGGCTATCTTCACATTACGTCATTTATGCGCTCACCCTTGCAAGAAACAATGGAGTTGTGGGGTCATTACCGGAGGAATTAAAGGCCACTAAAGTAAGCTCGCTAAGAGGAGGCACATACAAGTAAAAAAAAGGAGAGAAAGGAAAAGAATTCACGCATGATTGGGAACTAATTCCTCGTTCTTCATGGTAGCTTTCCTAAAAATGGTGACTCACACACAACGAAAATAAGGTTGTTCTGACGATCCGCAACACTAATTATGATTGAAAACTCTAGGGTGGTTGAGTTACGCATGCTAGTATTCATCTTGGCTACTTATTGTCATCGAAACAAATTTGGTAAACAATCCTAGCCAGATTTAAAAAAATTGAAGAATGTTTGAATCGGCTGCATGCGAACTATTGCACTTAGTGATATTCGTTCATCAGGAGCAAAATAATGCAAAAAATAATTTTGACAAAAGGTCACAATGCAGTACGAATTACTCTCAGACATCTTATAATCTGATGGCTGCTTCTACTGATAATGCTTTATTTAGACAAAAGGTTACAAAGGTAGGGGGTGAAGAGCAATAATTAGCTATTCCTTTGCAACAAATTAAATTCATTCCTGCTCGAGGAGAAGAATGCCGTATACGACAACATAATACTTCCTGTCCACTATTTTGAGCCGTTTCCTAAACAAAAAACGTTTAATTTGCCATACTGACTTTATTGGATTTTCCTATGCTCAACTCCTGATCAATTACTAAACACCACGGCACCAAAAAGGCATGGTCAATGACTTGGAAAATTGAAATGAATAACTGATAATCAAAAAAAAAAGACAACTGAGCCAAAAATCTATTCATTCAACTATTGCAACACAGCACAATTATTTTTCAGTTTGGCCTTAACGTTTTCCGGCTGGTTTCACTGGCTGACCGAGCAAAAAAGTAAATACTGGAAAACAAGCCCGATACCGAAAGTCAAACGGCAAATGTCGGCAAACTAGGCCTATTTTACTCGCGGAAGAAACAAGAAAAACGCAAGTTCACAGGTCTCGCCGACAAAATTCCACAGAAACCTTGAATATATTTGGTTCCGTGGAGTTCTTTTCCTCGCCAAATGGCGGTGACAAGATTCCACGCCTCGTGGTGGATACACTCCTCACTTCCGCAAAGATAGGAGAATCGCTTGAATCCACAACCGTAGTGGTGGAATCGAGTCACTAATTGATCTGGAAAACCTCACTCCGCGGACTCCGGTTATGAACCCGATACATGCAGAGAATCATGTCCCTTCATGAAATGATACTCAAGTAACATCATACATATTGTAGCATCTGAAATTCCGCCAAAACGAGTGAATTGAATGAGGGTGCACCCAAAAATCCCTGGACTTGTTCCGATGAGGAAAGACTGTAGCCAAATTGCTTCGGTTGTTCCCCAAACAATATTCTCCTTTGCTCAGCTTCTTCCTTAGACACAGAATTTATTTACTGGGAAAATTTTACCAATATAGTACTTATCCATGAAAAGATACCTAAACCGTGGGACTTTAACCGTTAGTACGGGCACTTTAGGCCATACCTAGAGTTTATTTTTATTCCTCATAAGGTGAATTCAAGATGACGGAATTGAAACCTATTAGACCGCCTCTATCTAACATTCTATTATAATCTCGAAAAAAAAAATATCGCAACCCTAGAAAATAATATTAGAAACGAAAATCGAATATCAATGAAAAACGTGAACAGAGGTAAAAAAAACTACAGCTCACGCGACCAATTCTCTAAAAAAGCGGCAAGGAAAGGATAGCCAGACAACTAGGTGTCATGTACGAGATTTCATCCATGCTAGCATCAAAATTAGCATTCCGTAAACAAGAAATGAAAAAAAAAACGTTTGCCAGACTTGAATCACAATGCCGTCGTAGCATTTAATCTTGTAAATATCTTGCATGTAACCTTTCAAGCTGACAGAGAGTTGTAAAACTAGTGAATGTTGTGACGATACTGATTAAACTTATCAGTGCCGAGTAAAATGAAGGCCTGACTTCGGTTGATAAGTGAATATTGTCCTCTCTTGGATCGCCAGCGCCCTCGGCAAATATTTCGTCAAGGTCGGCGACTTAAAACACCGAGGAAAAAAAAGGTGCGGGGCGAGCGAAGGAAAATATTGCAGCAGCAAAACAAAGGGAGGAATCTAAAACAGCCATTGGCCACACTGTGGTTCACGGAGAATTGGGAGGCCGCGACAAGAATCCAAACATCCGCAATAATTACATTAAAGAAAACTTATCACATGGTCGATAGTGGCAATGAAAATAAATATGTATTATCATAATAATTAGAGGCCTTCGGGTACTAAAAAATCATTCGATTACGTACAGCACTCTTAAAATTGCATATTATCATTAAACTAACTCATTTAATTAAAAAACTTCAGAATTATTGCAGCCTAAGTTTGGTGAATGAAAAATCTCGCGAAAACAGCTTTGGAAATCTTCAAGATTGCAATGACGCTATTTTTCTTATCCCTTTACCAGGAACTTGCACTCCGGAACGAATCGTGTGGTGGGAATCTGGGGAAAATACAAAAGGCTACGAACGGAATGCAGGCGTGGGAAACAAACAAATAAATAAATAAAGTATCTTTATCTGTTCCAGCTACGTCCGCTATTTATGGATCGTGGAGTTATTATTCATCCTATCCAATTTTTTCTTATCCCTTTACCAGGAACTAACCTGAAACAGACCATATGAGTCCATTGCAACGCTGAGATTTCAATTTTATACGATTTCACATCGGGTCAAGTATTCTAACGGTACATCACTATTATACATATTGTTAATTAATATTCACGAGGTGTCTAGGGTGACTTGCCGCATGCTTTGCGGGTCTAGAAAACGAAAAGTTACGGAAACAGTTCAAAAAGGAAAAAAAAAATGAAAAGGGGAAAATCTTCAAGGGAGGATCTCAATTTATATATAATTCGCAGCAGCGTGATGAGCGGAGGGGAAGGGGTTGTGGGGGCAGACGAAGGGGAGAAAGAGCATAACGGAGAAGACGTGAGGAACAGGTGGAGGAACGGGAAGGAGAAGAGAACCAGTCTAGCCAGAAGAGGAGGATATATACCGTTAAAATAAGCCATCACACACACACTCTTCCCTCGCCTCTCTTCCTTCGCTGATAATTAGGTCGTCGGTCTCCCGCTCAATCCGTCCGATTCGGTCAATAAGCGAGGAATCTCGTCTCAAGTCAGTTGCTGCCGACCAGCCGCGGAGTCGTGCACACCGCTGTTCGCCACAATGCAACAGTATCTCCGAACGGTATGCCCAAGGCTCAAAGGTCATGCCTCCACCGGCATTTACACTCCGCGCGCTTTTCACCCAAAGCCGTCTTCCTCTCTCCCATTCTTCCAATGCAAGATTTCACCCCTCGACTGAGCGTAAATTTTAAACACCCGCATCCTGAAACGCCGAACTACTGCCTCTCATGGTGCGACGATCGAAGCTATATTCTTCCATACAATCATAGCAAAATATTACTTCCAAATGTTAAAAAAAAATATTTTTCGCGATAACGTATTTCCTCAAACGCGTGAGTAACAGGATGTTCCATAAAATTAAATAAATATTTCTCAAACATGATAGCAAAATAAAATTGAGTGACGTATTCCGCGACGAAAAATTGGTGTATTTCTCTTTTATTGACCCTTCCGTATTTTTTTTAAATTCTGCACTGTACTTGGCGCAACTACTGCAAGTGGAAAGTGTTTGAAATTAATAAAATTCTAGAGAAACCCACTAAAAGCTGTTTTCGGAACTGTCTAAAATTCCCCATCAATCAGAATACATCATATCATAGGCATAAACTAATCAATCAGACAAATTCTTCAGGCACAAAGAAATCTTTTGTCCAACCAGTAAGATTCATAAATTTATTAGAGAAAAAAGATTGTTACTCGCTTGCTTGCTCCCACTGTGACATAAAGTCGGATAAAGGCCCAGTCAACTTAGGCAAGGGGTGGGGTGCATTGTAAAGGGGGGCGGGACCCTCCCCCTCCTTTCTTTGACGGAATTCCCGCAGTGCTTCAAACACGCCCTCCCTCCTCCCCGACCTTGACCTGCCTTCCTCTCCGTATTTTTTTCCTCTGCGGGGCCGTCTGACCTCCCCTCCAGAAATCTGCCAACACGGCTACCCATGAATTATCTCCTTTCATGCAAGGGAAATAAGGGATCTCGAAATGAAAGCGCCGTGACGGCTAACTTTTCATTCATGGCTCTCTCTCCCCGACACTCGAGAAATATCTCGTGAGACATCCTCCACTCGCTCAACGAGCACCATTGAACGAGCAATGAGGAGGAATTTCGGGAACGATACGTGGTCAGCTGTTCATCATTAACGCCTTTATAAGTCTTTACAAAGGGGTATGAACCCCCAGTATTTGAGAGCATGATGAGGAGTGACGAACTAGAACAAAGATCAGCAACAAATACCTGTTTGCAACATCCAAATTTTATCTACAGAACTAATAAGAAGAAACAAAACGGAGAGCATTTATTTAGTATCCACGTCTATTAAGGGAATATGAATACCATGAGTTATGATTGAGAAGGCTAATTGAGAGGGAAAATAAATTCATCGGAAAGCAAAAGACCACGTATGTCACAAATTCATTCCTAATTACTAAAATGGATATTAATGGAAAATAAAAATGAACAGTCTTAAATGATGAAGATACGACGATGCGAAAATTAAAATCCTGTCTTGAAATTCCTAAATACGACGACGCGATATTGAAAGCAATCAGAATTGTATCCATGAATAATCAGACAAAGGCGCTAAAGAGTGTATTTTCTCGATATTTACAGAAAATGTCGATTTATGAGCACGTAAGTTATTTATTTTAAGTTATTTCATTTCCAATGACAACGTATTCTATATTAAGATGAAAGAAATTTTACATAGGAACCTCTGCCAAGTAGACAGAGGAACTGACATCCACACGTCACTCAAACACATTCGAACGACGACGGATTTGATGACAAACTTTTAAGTATATACGACCCCAAAATCAGTTCCCAATACTCACCTCGTAGAAGAGCCACAGACTGAACACGGTTTGGACGGCGTTGTAAACAATGAGCACGTTGCGCAGGTCAAAAGGTTTCCTGTTCTCCATTAACCTGGGCCCGAGCACCTTGGCGCAGTACGCGTATCCGAGGCAGATGAAGAGAGTTGGGAATGGGGAGCTCATCATGGACCACCCGTTGACACGAGGATCTGCAAAGAAGGGAAGGGGAAGATGATTAACACACAATCCAATCGACGGAAAAAAATCAGAGAGCATACAAATAATCTATACCTATATAAATAAATAAAATGTACATTTAACATGCCTGATTGTAGCACCACTTCAATAAGGTTAATTTGGGAAATGTCTCCTTTCTAACTCCTTTTCTTATACTCGCTCACAATTGTTGCTTTTAGGATCAAGACCTAATACCGGACCTGAATAGAGTAACCCCTGTCACGATGACATACCACCACGTAATTCATCACCCGATGTCCAAGGTAAAGAGGGCTATGCTAGAAGTTTCAGTGGACCAATGAACACACTGATTGATCAGAGATTAATAGTAACTTGCTTAATTGGGACACGGTTACGACTTATAGATTCTTTCTTCCACATAACCTTCAACAGGAAAAAATAATGAGTTTATACGCTCTATTTAGGTTTCTGGGATTCTTGCAAAACTTAAATGCCAGGAGATGCAGGCTTACACAAACTGACAGCTTAATATCCAGCCTTATGATGCTGTGTCGCCGTAGTGTGCGATAGCTGCCGTCGTAAGATTCTTTTAATGCGAAAGTGAATGCCGCTAACTCTTCGTGCAAGGGTGACTGTGACCCTGATTCTGATGCGAAGAAGCATGGAGTGTCAATAGAAAACAATTGAAAATCTTGCAAGGAGGATAATGCTAGGAGATATAAGCTGATAGAAGGGTTTCTTCACTGAAGTTATCCGGGAGCAACTTAAAGCAACGTCATATTTATCCCCATTATCCGACATCAATGTCCTTGATGTGTCATTCTTAAGCAAATAACTGTGATGATGAATTAATTGGTGAATTTTTCCCGAAGAAAACAAACAGAAAGACTTACTTTACCGCAGATATGATTACGAAAGATAATAATACCGTCGAACTGAAACTTAACGGAAGATATGCTCAATATCCTATCTCCATACACCTTCACACTAGAAAAATCTACGCGTCAATACAATTCAATCCGACAAACTAGCAACGAACAAGTGAAAATTGCGTTAAGAAATTAATTCACATTAAAAGTTTTCGTAAGAAAGCTTCACAATCAGCGAAAGAAGGGCCTATGCATTGCCATGGCACAAAAAAGCCATGCACACCAGAATATATGAACGTAAGTGCCACAGCAATTAATTGCTCTCTTTCAATGACGCACGCGACAATATTACGATTTTATCTTCGGATCTAAATCAAATATTCATTGCCATAAATCATATTCATAATTAATGCTTGAGGTGTTTTATATCACTATCTATTACCGCTAATTAATAGTTTTTTATCGACGTTAAACTATACAATTGGTTACTTTCCCCCATAATGAGAACAGCATAGACAACAGGCCTTTCAAGCAAAGGCGCACTAAGTAGCATAGTAAGTAAACTATCTAGGTTTTTCCATCATTTCTTTTGGAAATATGAACTTAAAATGATAAGACTAACTATTATGATGAATTAATCCAATAGTAAGAAGAAATAGGTCAAACAAGCAAGCGCAGTATCTACTCTAAATAGAGATTTCTACAAATAACCTACACTTCTATTCCGTATTGATTGAAGGGAAGTGCATTGTCGAAAGTTAATTTATCTTTTTAAGTAATGGAATTCTACGATAGGAATCTGTTTACATGTTAAATTACGTAGTAAGCAGTGGTTAGGAAGCACTACAGACTAAAAGATTATGAGACTGGTCGCTGTATAGGGTTGGCAATGTTCTAACAGGCACTTAGGTCGATGATAGCGTGAAGTGGCAAAACTTTTATTTGAAACCTACTTATGTAACTAACATACTATTGCATGTAAGTTACTTCTGTAACTGTCAAGCTGGATTTCCCTGAATTTTCGGAGGAAAAAAATGAACGAGTAATCTAATATTACCAAATTTTGCTCATGGGTTTGATAAAACAAAGGCATCCGGTCAAACGAACATTTCTTTAACTAACGTGGTTTCTGTCAGAAACTCATAATAACAATGCAGCATACTAGCATGACATTTTGTTAATACTATAATTTACCTATTGTTTATCTCCTTAAAATAGCCTAATATGAACAACGCCATCTGTAAAGGCAGTATAGTATACGCGTCCACGTTCTCACACGAAGTGGAGAACTACAGAGTCCGAGAAAGAAACCCACCAAATAGCACGGTTAGTCCAACAAACCACCGAAAAACCCCAATACAAAAAATTAAACCATGGAAATCCTCTTTCTGAGCCCATAGAGCTCCCCCCTGTCTGTCCGGCTGGTCGCATTCCTCTGGACACGAGCACCGTCCGTCCCTAACCCCACGCTCCGAAAATACTACAACACACACACGCAACAGCGGCGGTGGAAACCGAGACGAAAGGCTCGGCGTGGACGAGAAGTCGAAATGGAGAAAGGGAAGCCGGACGCAGAGATTCGAGTCCGGACACGAAGGCCCCTGAACGTCCAAAATGAAATTCATGGCCACATGCGTAGCCATCCTCATGAGGTTATCCAGCTTCTGGCATGAATTTGGTTCAATAGTATGTTATAGTCGCATTTCGGCTACGATGAATCAACTACTTCCACTAGCCTACACCTACATACTGCACGTTATATCTGCCTACTTTACGCAACAAGCGAAACGAGGGTGTGAAAATGGCCGGGGGCGGTGGGGTAAAGTCCTCGCCTGCCAAACCGTAGGTCGTGGGTTCGAATCCCGCCTGGGTAGGTGATCCCTATCCAGGGCATGGATGTTTGTGCTGTACTTTGTTAATATTGGGAACCCTCGTTGTAAAAGGCCGTCATGTGCTGTTTACGGGGAATGTGATTAAAAATAAAATAAATAAATTATATAATAGAAGAGCCTACAGCAAAGATATATCTCCGATAGAGATACTGAAAACACATTCTTTGGCCATATTTTCTACGAATAAACGCTACTAGAGGAAGAAAACCTTCCTTCAACTCGAGGAAAACTGTTATCAAAAGTCACACACTCATACATATATAGAAAAATGGGCATTTAATTCATCGCGGAATATTTCTAAGTGGTGGAGACACCAAAAAAATGAACTGGTACCTATTTCAGGGACGTGGAATTCACGCAGTGCTCATGGGACAGTTCATTGATACTTCGGTAGAGAACCGACCCTAGTTCACGGCCGATTTGAGAGGCGAAGGCAAGGGGACTGCATACCTAGAGGGGGCCCAATTCCATCCCATAGAAGGCTGATTTCTTTTGCCACTTCGGTCCCTTTTTAAACTATTTTCAAAACTGCCCACGGTGCAGTGATGAGTGCAATGCGATCCACCTTTTCCAATACCAATACTTTGCAGTATAGTGTCTGTAATTGCGAGGAATAGCATTGAAAAGTTATGAATTTGATAGATTCCAACAGAATTTATATAAATTTCGGTTAATGCCCCTAATTGTTATACCTTACTTCCCCGTGAAACTCGGATCAATTTGTCCGTTAGCGACACGAGTAGCGACTTTTTTTTACATCCATTTAAATACGCGGTGCGTGACAACACATTTAGAGGCCGACTTGAGGATCCCTTTTTATGATGTTCGTGGGCTTGAGTCACAAAATGAGTGTGACACCGTCTAGTCTTGGTCCGCGCTCGATTATCGCATCCCCCAAGGCGGCGGACGCGCGCGGCGCGTGTCTCTTGCCGCCGTCCGCAGCTCGGCGCAGACGGCCCAATATGCTCGACGAGGAGCCAAGTAGCGTGGGCGAGCCGAGAAAGACGCGGGGGTTGAGGCGGGGAGATCGGTTAATGCTGCGGCCGAGATGATGCGGACAAAAAAAATGAGTGCAGGGGCGAGGATTGCCGGGAACGGGGTGACAAGAGTCTCTTAAAGGGTGCACAATTAAAGCAAATGCCTCGGTTTATTTTTTTCTACAAGTTAACGGGATGAGAAATCCTTTAGACGGGCCAGTTTCACAAGTAAGACAATCAAGAGGGGTCTATATTACGTGAGATGCGGTAATAAGGGCGTGGTGCAATAACAGCAGAGTTCCATCAAGACTCGAGGAGAACATCATATCGCAACCCCACTATTTCCAGGACCGATAGAAATTATTAAGTACGTGAGATATTTTTTTCCGAACGGATAGGCGTAGGAATCGCTTTTCCCCCCAATAAGGGATTTTAATAAATTCTAGGCGGAACTTCGTCAGAGCATTTCCTTTTTATTTGTTAACGTTTGGTGTCTTAAAAAAGGACATTTCAGGAAGGGGCAAAGACTGTTGAAGGACCACCCGTCGACTGGAGGGTGAGTGGCATTTTCTTAATCGTTTGATCTGAGGTTTCCGCGGCGTTTCTTCATAAGAGTCTTCGGCTTCTGGGCGTCCCTCCGCGTTGAGTAGTCCATCGGAGACGACAGTTTGTCCAGCCATCCTGCTGGCGTTTTCAAGTCAGAAGATTAAAATTTGGCCGTCTTATATAGGTACTTTGGGGATCAGAGGTCGGTTCTGATTGGTTGGATCTCAGGTGGGCTCTGATTGGTCATTAATTTTGAAAACCCTTTTCCATGTGTTGGCTAATGTGTAGCCGTCTTCCCTGTTGCAGTTCTCAGGATGCTTAGTTATCTCTATAGCTTCTCGGATTAGCCTAGGATAGTAACGGCTTTCATTACACAGGTCTTAAGGCTTATCGAAATCCACAGTGTGGCCAGGTTTCGACCACAGGTGCTCCGAGACGGCCGAAAGGCGGAACTGATTCTTCTCCGTGGCCCGCTCATGTTCCCATATCCTGGTTTTGATAGATTTTCCGGTCTGTCCAATGTAACAATTACCATAGGAGCATTGCACTTGATACACTCCCTCGGATAGTAAGCGTGAGATCTTGTCCCACCTGAGATCCAACCAATCAGAACCGACCTCTGATCCCCAAAGTACCTATATTAGACGGCAAAATGTTTGCATCGCTACTTCAGACCTGAAGATGCCAGCAGGGTGGCTGGAGAAACTGTGGTCACCGATGGACTACTCATCGCGGAGGAACGCCCAGATTCATTTTCTTAGCCATTAATTAGCCATCGTTACAATGTTAACATTGAAGGTGAAGGAGAAAACAAATTGCAAGGGTTGAATACAGTAAAGATGTTATCAGCCAATCACCTGAATTGAATACGTGCACGTAAGAGGAGGCAATCGACGGAGGTGGGGAGGAAAAAAAAAGCCACGGAAGGCTATCACGGCGAGGTGACAGTAAGAGGCAGCGACTCCCCGCACAGTGACCTCCGGCCCACTGATGCACACACGTTGCTCTTTACGGGTTTTATTCCGGACGAAGTTTAGCTTGAGCAGAACTAAAAGAAGAGGAGCCCGATTGCGAGGGAGTCATCGTCCAAAAAATGGAGGACAATTATTACACATTATTTCGTCAAGGATTTGTCTATGTCAAACAGGACGGTCATAATCGGAAATATAATGGAGAACGATCAAAAACCTTCCTGGATTCAAAAATAAATGTAGTGAGAAGAGCCTTTGAAGAGAGATAAGGTAGAGACATTGTGCGTGTTTCGAAAAAATACACAATATGGGGCAGGAGGTTTATGAAACTTAAAGTTGCAAAGGAGTTATGACTCAATGGAATCGGAAAAGAACTTCTATTTCTAAAAAGGGACTACACAGTAAAACAGGACGCGGAATGTTAGGAAGAATGGTAAGGTTAAAAATGAAATGAACAAGAATTTCATCTTAACGATATTAGAACGAACGCAAATCCTAAATCAACTGAAGACACCTCTAGGAATACCTTTATTCCTTCTTTATCTCCAAGAAAACTCTGAGGAAATAACATACATTTGTATTTGGGACCTTGAGCTAAGGTGGATTTCCTTAGAAATTCCATCTTATCGAGAGGGAAAACATTAGCCAAAATCTCTTTTTCACGCCATCAAGAAAGGAAATATCATGAAATTGCCACAATGAGCGGCAAAAATGAACTTCCAAGAACTAGTTCCGCGGAGAGAACAGAGACTTGCAAGACGCAGGAAATGCGTTGGAAGGCTCGCTGATAACGATAGCGGGAGATAGCAAAATGTATGGTGGTCACTCACAACCACGCCTCAAACGCTTGGATTGAGCAGAACGTGCAAGAAATCATGCCTAACGAAGAGCAAATATCAAGCAATTTGCAAAGTATAGGTTAACGTACTTAGGTCACCGCAGTGGAATTGTTCCATCTTCTATTAGTGAATAAAATAAAATATCAACTTTTCGGAAAAATTTTGCAGCTTCAAAGCGTTAACGTGATCGTTGTGTAGAGTGGTATGATTGAAGTAGAAAACTGCATAAAATTTACCACTGCATGAATAATTCCCAAAGACTAACGATCGAAAATGGCACATAAAGTATCGAGCATAAATTTCAGGAGTTTTAGAGACTGGAAGGTTGAAATGCACACCAATGTTAGTAGTTTCACAACAAGCATCTCCAATAACAAGTTAAGAATATAGTGTCGAGAGCATTTACTGAGAGTAATATTTTCAAAAATTGCTCGTGAATTACTTCAAAAATAAAGATTGATTGAGGTTGATTTAGGTACCAAAACTCTTATTGATTGACGGAAGTCATTTTCATACAGACGCAATTAGCATATAAATTATGACCCTTATTTATCAGTATTTTAGCAAGCTTTCGCATCATTATCCATTCATTTCTCATCTCAGAAAATTTTTCTGAAATAAATGATAAGGTTTACACAGTAAAATTTTTTTCTCAGTCTTAGTACCTCTTAGTAGTCTTTCGATTAACACGCATCACGGGCAAGCGCCACATATTTTTACATTTTTATGCAATTTCATTTTATTAAGACAATTTATTCTATAATTCTTTCGCATCACCGCATCTATATTATGAGCTTATTCCTACCACCACAAACTAACCGAGCAGGTAGCTGTTTCCCATTATGGCCTTTTGACGATGCTAGAAATAATCCAAAATGTAGCATAATTGCCAGTAATTTACGTGCAATAAACATTTTTTTAAATTGGATCTTTTTCATTTACATGATCGCCGTCCCATTTCCAGCACAGCATTTAGAGGACAATGCATTATCTAAAATTTGCAATGTGATCATATCTACGCGCATTATCTTCATTATAATTACTGTTTCAATGCCTCACACGATGCGCTGGTCACTGCATTTCTGGGTCGTGTCCTTCCGTATAATGTCTGCCTCGTTGCTCCGGTCGCCACGGAAAGGACAGCGACGATAATTTCCAAATCATTTTGGTCACGCTCCGAGCTCAAAAACTCTATTAGAAGAAAAAAATTCTCGAGACAAAAAAGACGAAGGCATTTGGTTCCGCCAAATTATCGCTTCTGAGCCGAAAAATTGTCTTCCCAAACTAAGCATCACCTATCAAAGGCACCAAATGTTAACGAGTCACAGGCAGTCGACCGCGAGGATTTAGCCACTAATCCAATCCACCTGCTCTGTTCACCTGAAAGCGCTGTACAAGCTAAAAATATGATTTTCGTAGCACGATAACCGGGCCAAAAGGCTGAAAGAAAATACGTCTTTATACTTACGCCCCAGATTCATTCTTCAAAGGGCAAGGGGCAAAGGTGCTTGTTAGAAAACATACGAACGGTTCGCGGAAGAAATCCACTTCAGTACTAGCTACACGATTCCTTTTTCAGAAAACATGCGTTGCATGAAAGAAAACGGTAATTTGCATCATATTGAAATGATAAAGCAAAAAAATTATTTTCAATGAAGAATAAGATATCTTGCAGCAACACTTCGATATCCTGAAAGGATAATAAAGGTAAGAATAGGATTTTTTAATATCTAGTATAGTTGCCAATGAAACAGCCCCGCCAGGGAAATGAATGTGTTTTTCTCCATTTACGACTATACCAACGAATGTATGAATATTAAAAAGAAATTCTCTTGCAGGCACTTGTATACCGAGTATAGGAGTGATTCTTCGCATATTGGTGTGGCACACGAATTAAAAACTCAAAGAATCTTGGTATCAGGGATGAATTAAATCCACCCCTGATTTTCAAGTTCACTCTATTTATTCTCTTCAGTACATTTAAAAAAATTTTGCTCCACAGTTGAAATGAAAATCTTTTGAAGTTACTAATATATTGAATATTTAGTCTTGACACTTAATATTTTCTTGTTCACTCTCCAATATCTCCAATTCTCCGCCATTATTACGGAATAAATATTCACCTCATACCAATATTTTTGTTTTGCGAGAAACCCTGAAATGTTCTTTTAACGTACGAAATTCCAGACTTCAAGAGAGTTAGTGTGACCGCGATTCATATACATATATAGCCAACTTCCAGCATAAATCTTCTGACGCAGAAAAATAATAACTATAATAACCTGAAGTGCTACAACCAAGTTACATTCATTAATATAAAACCGACCAGCTTTTTTATCTGAATACAGTGATAATCATTTTCCTTCGAACCCCACAATGATTTTGAAAAGTCCCAACACACAAGCCACGGAACCCCCCCATCTCGAAGGAATATCATGAAAGTTTCGCCTTGACGCCGTGAATGGGACAGAGGGGTCCACGATTGAAACAAGCTAACGAGGAATACGACCACTTAGGCCCACCTCAATCCCAATTGATAGCTTGTTTCCACGACTCATTTTCAGACCCGTCGTAAACTGAGAATCACGTTTGCTTAGCCTACTTTAGGTTTCCTTTCGGGGACAAAAGAGGCAGTTTACGCGATAAACATTACTGTCGGAAGAGGAAATAGATTACGGCTCCGAGGTTTCACGAACAGCCATACGACGGTTAAGTTCCAACTGAGTTGGAACAGGGAAGGGTGGATATATCTTTGGTTAAGATTTTTCTGGGGTGATACGTCGCGACTAGAATCCTACATAAACACCAGACGACAATATTCCTAATACACCCCAATCACTAACGGCATTTTGTCCACAAACGACGAAACGGAAAGCTCTCTCTGCCGACATAAATTCGAAATTTGCAGCAAATGATTATTTCAGCAAATAGGTATTTACAGTATTTTCTCTTGAATACGGGACGTGATTTTTTTCAGAAAAAAGTTCTTCCGTGGAAATTACGGAACCACATACTCTTACCAATTGGAAATTGAAATAGGGGATAACTTCAAAATATATTTTGAAGACAATTTAAGAAATTTAATTGATTTTCCCCAGATTATCTATTTGAGGCAAGGTTTATCCCGTCTCCGTGCCAAAATTCTCAGTTACTCCGACGGAACTTGATTACGCCGAGGCGCAATCCACCCTTCTCTATCACGCACCCTCGCAGGGCCATATATGCTTTCCCGAGATTGGAAAGTGATCAAGTTTAATATTTGATTGATATAAATGTAAGCCACGTATAAAATATTCTTTAGACAGAAGCACAGATTTACCTTTTGCAAATATTCTATCAAAAATTGGCTGTATAGTCTATTTTTCAGTTTGGACTAATGTAAGACAATAACAGATAGTGTCTGCATCGGTGTCTTCTGGCGGCGCGTCCAACACCCTTAAGTGCCCACCGCTTTCCACTTCCAGAATTATAGAGAGCTGGGGAGGGTTTCCGATCATCCTACAGTTTCAAGCATCCCGAGACGATACTCGGGCATGGCCGAGGGGAGTAAAGACGCCGACTAAAACCGCAATGCGAAAAAAATGACAACGGATAGAGTGGCCAGCTGAGTGCGGCCAGAAGCCAAGGGAAACAGTCTGCTCACCATTCCAAAGGCACGACTAATGAACGCCCCCCTCCGCGCGCCCATGGGAGTCGCGCGGCCTAACGGCATTCTGACGGCCGGCCGATGCCTCAGTGACGGTGGAGGGCACGGCAATTAGCCGTGAGTCAGAAGATTCACTCAGCGAACAGTCTCGAGTTGAGGAAACGACGAAAATGTGAGAACCTTGGCGGAGGGAGGGGGGAAGCCAGGGTGCTAGACGTCTTCAGTTACTAGTAACTTACTAGGCCAAGACTGAGGCTTACCCGAGTTCCCTCCAAGATCACCTCGTTCGCGAGCGACAATAGCAAATATATCAATCTGCAGAATTCGACGCAATAAAAACGGTAATACAATTTCAACTTCAATGAAATGCAACAGAGATTTAAAATGAAAAGACGATATTTACAAGCAAGGACGCACAATTTTTTGCATTTGGCATAAAGAATGGTCAAATCAACTGAAAATTTAGTCTAGCAATCAGAAAACTCCTCAACTTTTCAAATTACGGACTACGGAATTCAAAGAGTCACTGAAGAAATATCATTCCCAATTAATACTGCCTCTGAGTAGTCACATTTTCGATTGATTTGTGACAGGGCATCACATTCCCGCCAAAATATTTTTTACAGAGTTTTCTCTCCAACATAAGGTTAGCGTTTCCATACTTCCAGGTGATTCTTCAGAAAGCATAACGAAATATTTTGGGTAAATTCAAATATATCTATTGGCCAGGTTTTCTGACAAGAGAAATTACTTATCACGGTAGTAGAGAGATATTTTAGGATGATATCGTTTGAAAGAGTTCACTTATGCAGTGTAAATTTCCGCGAGAGATATTATTCCCTACACTCCTGCCGGTAGTGGCTTTGTCAAGTGGTGTCAATTCAATTTCAAACAGAAAACAGTAACAATATTTGTGATTTAGGGAAGCTAACGGGCTTCGAGAGAGTATAGGTGTCTCCTACTGAGAATGTAACAATTTTAATCGCATACCTACATTTGATAGTGTCGGAGTATCCATATATGTACCTCGACAGGAACTCGAGGGTCCACTGATGTGCTTGGAGCACTAGGCAAGGTACTTGAATGCTCTTCATATAAACTATTTAGGTAATGATATCAATAAAAAGAATAATTGTATTGTCCTTGGAATTTTACATCCATTGTTAACCATTCGCATAAATGTTTCAATAAATCGCAGGGTACTCAATTTTCCACACGAATACCTTGGACGCCATAAACCCGAGAAACCGTGCTCCATCCGTCGAGATTAAAGTTCACTAAGTCATACAAGATCAGTAATGGCACGTATCAGGAGTACTCATCTGGTTATTTATGCCGGCCTATTCGAGCAGCAAAACGGATTCATAAGTATTCGATTTCATGGCTGGGTGCTATAAGTACCATCACTGAACTGAATATCTGTACCCTAGTGAATACATTTAGATCATTCATGGATCGTAGTCTCCCAGCATTCGAATCGTATCCAGAGTGACGACGTTACGGCGAGCACGGCCCATCGTCCCCCCCACCTCCTTTAGGGGAACCCAACCATTTGGGTCACCATTACCGCCTTTGGCCCGCCCACCTGGGACATCAGGTTGGACGATTAAATGAGAGGGATTTGGGTGAAGGCTGCCCACGAGAGGGGAGGCTGCTCGAAAAAAATTTTTTGCGAATCAAAAAAAATTACTTGACGGCTATTAGATCATCGAGAGCCTCCCGGCGGATCACGGTCGAGGATACCGACTCGAGGGATTCTCGTTTATCTGCATACAGTCTGGCCAACCTTCTGGAAAACAGATTTTTTTCCATTTTCGCTATGCTAAAAGAGAAAATCTTTGGAATTACACAGTCCATAGATTATGATGCAACATGATGCCGTGAGCAACCTGAGAACTTCCGTAGATGCATAATCATCGAGGCACTTCTGTATCGAGATAAATTCAAACCCGAAAGACAGCACCAGCCCTGCCTACTTCCACAACATTAATGGGACTAATAAAATAGTTATTTATCACTACCATGGTTACAGAAAGACTAGTAAATGAGGATTTTAAACATTTTTGAGGGAATAATTTTTCTCCATGGCAATGTGTCAAGTAGAACATGGGTAGATCGCACATAATGGGAAAGTGTTCCACCCGAAAATTGAAGGAACGAGAATAAGAGGTAAGGTATACGTTTAACAGAGCTAAAAATAAAAGCTAATTTGATCATTGTTGCAGAAAAATTGAGTCCTTAACGTAATTAGTTCCATCGTTCACGCTTGTCTGAGGATTTACGAATGGAAACGGCACTTCAGTAACAGCCGAGCTTCAAGCGAAATTCTTACGGACCTCAGTGTCAGATCTTTACTTCCCCAAATTTCCACTGTCATTTCATACTGCGCACGATAATGGAACAAGTGTGTGCGAATGCCTTATTAGATACGATTCAGAACAAACAACTAGGCGACTATAGAATGGTAAATATCGATAAGGTCCACTTTATTGGCGAAATTTGATATTTGACGTATTTATACTCCCGCATTGAACATGCAGCAAGGGGATTCTATCTCACTTCTGATTATTGACGCAGGCGTTCATTGGAAAGAAATTAATAAATTTTGAATAAGCTGAGATGAATGAGAGAAAAGCACGACATACATTAGAAATATTAAAGTACACAATAAATATTCTTTCAAGATACTTGAAAACAAGAAGCATTAATCCTTATCCAATTAAATTCTATTCGTTGTATTACGAACACACAACAAAAAAGGGCAATTAAGGGGTACGTGTTACCCCCCCGAAGAGTGAGATGATGGTAAAAACTGAATTAAAAATTAATTAGGCAGACCGAAAGAACAAAGACGAACGTAAGAGAGTAAGGGCTGATGAATATACTTACAAAATTTTATTATTTCATTGATTTAAACAATTTTTACATTCGAAACATCTCACATGATGAAACACGAGAATGAAAATTTTCCAAAAAATATACTTTATTATGACGAGGCTTTCAAGCACATCATCACCATCATGCTACTAATTTTTTTCTCTCTACTAATTTTTGGAGGGAAGTAGCCATTTCTGCACTTAATTTACCCGAAGTTCCATTCCATCACGCTCAATTAATAAAAATAGTAAATTTATCATTCCAAATGTCTAAAATTTACAAATTTGGATACAAAAAATTCCGGAGCCGGAAAAAAGTACCTCCTTTAAGTGGTTAACACCACTATGGAATTCACCACCACACATATGTATGGAATAACACCAATTCTTTTCTTCTCGTGCTTAATACGAGTCAATGGGAAATCTCAGGCGCAAATCCCTGGCCACCGACCGGAAGAAGCGGTGGATGAACGCCGAAAGAGGCACCGGTCCTCCTACCTCACTGACCGCGACGAAGGGAACGGTATTGTGCCTACGTGCTGCCCCCCAAAAGAAGGCCCCCCGCCAAACGCAACCCTCCCGCTATCGCCTAATCACGAGGTGCCCCCTTCGATAGCGATGTGCTCACCATGACGCCCGCGGAGGAATCTGCGAAGCGCCAGAAATCGCCAGCCGACGGGTGACCCACACACTGACGCAGAGAGAACACCGCATTCCTGCACACGCTTGATCCCGGCACACGGAAAAAACTCACCAAGAATCCGCTATGAATTTCAATTGTTCGAAGGAGGATTATTTTAAATCCACACACTCAGCGTTTAAAACTGAGGGTTGATTCGGGTAGGTGAGAGTAGAACTTCGTTCCAGACTAAGCGACAGGCGAGTAAATAACGCACATTCATGAAAGGGGGGGGCTCTCATTAGACATTACAGATTTATTCGAATTGACACGACCGCTTTTAAGTCTAATCGCTACGAGAAGAACCATCGGTATAGTCGAGTGTTAAGATCTTCAATCACACTCAGTAATTCATAACGAAGGTTGATATGAATAGGCGACACGTGATCTCATCCCTAATTGAACCACGGACGTGAATATATCAAACATTCAGGTCGGGGAGGTTAGTTTCTTTGCTGAGGACACCACGTGTTGCGAGGATTTTTGTTTAAAAGGAATCGCCCGGATTATAACCCAGGACTCTTCGACCAATATCCCTGCGTCCTACCCTCTGGGACTCTTGACTCTCTCCTGCAAGTTGATTTAATGCCGTTGATATATTTTATAAGTACCGGTACGGGTGGCGGCCACGGTTAGGGGTAGACCTTATTTATTATAATTATAGGGTCACAGGCTCGAAACCCGTCTGAGTCGGTTTTGTCCCATTTATGGTACTTACTGGCATATTTTAAATTCTGTAGCATAAGAGGTTGAAAAAGGGTACGGGTATACGTTCCAAAAATATAGTAGAAATGACAAGTTTAAAAAATCAACCACTAATATCGCCTGCTGATTACTTGAAAACAATCTGATAAGCACATCTCCAAAATTCTGTCCCAATGTATCGATCCATAAAAAAATAATATTATATATCTCACATCAAAGAACTAACAGGATAAGATGATTCAAAGAAATAGACCTCAATTCACTACCTGCACTTGCACAGTACAAACCAAGAAACCTTTACTCGTATTTTCAGGGTACCGAGTGATTTTCAGCTAGCGAGGTCGTTAATCAGCTAATAAAAAAAAACTTCCCTTGATAAGAAAAAATAAAATACGAAAGTCAAACGACCAGCATGAACCAGAGATTATGTTACGTAGAGACAAAAAAACTTGTTTAACTAATACAGATTTTTCTCGAAGGCATTGCTATGAATCATTTCTCTTCGTAAATATATGCACATCAATTTTTTATTTCAAAGATAGGTTGTGCCCAAATGAAAATGCGACACGCGTAAAAAACCAACGTCAGCAGCAAAATAAGCTTGATAACTTCTGCAGTAACTAAGAAATCATTTGAATAGCAAATGTGTAAACAGCGAAGTCAATGCTAAGTGTTGCATTAAAATGTGATCAATTTTCTGATGGCTCAGTTGTTTTGCTTGAAAGGGAATTCTTCAAATACTTACCAAGTCAACTCCATTTAAGACTTTGATTACAACTGCTAGTTAATGAGTGTTTTCACGTTCGAGCTTAAAAAATATCAGGACAAAATCATCATAATTACATACGTTATATGCAACTAATTCTAGTCTTGAAGATGATATGGAAATATAATTTACGCATAAAAATTGAACGCTAACACTTTTTAATTAAAGACGACTGAACGACTTCAGTTTTACAACTTGAGACAATACAAAGAGAATAAGGAATGGAGGGGATGGAGCCTGTAAACACTACTGGAAAAAATAGCTTGGCCAACTACAACTCAAAATCAACTTTTATATAGTTTTATAGAACATGCCATTTTGCCTCCTTCTTTCGATGGCATGTGATACAGATTTTCCACTATCCTCAGTATGAAGGAAATTATAAAAGCAGGAATCCAGGAAGGATACACGTACGTGCTGCAGAATACAAAATCCTTGAAATACTTGCAAGAGCCTTGATTTTATATGCGCAGAATTAATTAATGCTATTTGATAGGTTTTTCAAATTGACAATTTACATAAAAGAGCAATGGAAAAATATACATATAATTTACTCTAAGCCTTCTCACCACTAACTGCTGAATTCGATTCCTTGACTAAAAAACACCTATTTCCCTCAACTCCGCTGTAATTAAATCTAAATCTTAACTTGACCGACATCCAAACAGGAAACTAAAGTTACTCAGGAAAAGCAAGTCGGTAAGTCAACCAGAAATCAAACAGGTGTACAACCACTTTTAAGAAGGCCATTGAATACTGGAAATAAAATAGGAATAAGGAATGCCTACCTCCACAATCGGAGGTTAACTTCTACCGCCACCCTCAAAGAATTAGTGACGAACGAACTTTAATAGACACTCACTAATAAAAATACGATCAATCTTCTCCTCTGGAGGATATTTTAGATTAGCTCAAGGTATCTCAGGCGGCTTTGGTAGACTTTACTTTCCAAATGATTTCTTTTGAAGCGCGCCTTCCCGTTTTTCCCATACCAATAAAAACGATTTCTACGCGAATTAAAGCTACAGAAATTCAGGCCTCCCATAGACACCGTACAAATATTACTACATGACTTCCGTAAGACAGAGTCATTCATAGAAGCCCGACATTTTTCGTCAGCTTAAACTGCTACTGTCTTCAGGAAGAAATATGGGTGAAGTTAAATGGACTTATCATCTATTTTGTGAACACCATGTTGATAGTTGAAAACCAAAACAAAATAATTTATCACTGGTTTCGGTAAACTCAAAACCATTTCTAACACTGATGTGCTATTTTCACGTCATACCAGACCAACGCGAAGATAGCACTTCAGCTTTGCCATTATGCCAAGGTCTTCAGGTAACCAACCAGCTGATAGGTTTCAACAAAAACACCGGCCGTACAAAATAAAATCAGAGACAAATAATTAGCCTGAACCTTCAAATATCATCATGAAGAGATTTCTTAATCTCTGAGTAGTGTAAAATGAGCTATAACTCTCAAAAATAATAATAAAACTCAATACTAAAAAAATCAATAAACAATAATAAAACTAATTCACCACCGAACAAATTAGGTGGACGTGTGAGACTTTCCCAAAGAGCAGCTAGGCAAAATGCGAGCCGCGGAGGAAAAATTAAATATCCCACGGAAAATTCCTTTGTGAATTCAAACGAGGTGACACTCAGATTACACATTGTACCGCATTCATGTCTCCAGTCTCTATTGGCATATCGTACTCCAAAACCATCACAAAACGCAAATACTCCTCTCCGCATTTGAGCTCCTCTAAAATTAGCATCCTTTGTGGAGCATGCTATCCCATACAGATCATGTGGAAATATATGTACATACATTTTCTTTTACGCCCTTAGCATTCATCAGTAGCTCCATTTAAACGATCGGGCTTCAAATATCGGACAGCAAAAATGATATCATCACAGACAGCAGAATTATGGCCACCTAAAAAAACCTTGCGCCCTTAACACTACAAAAAAATTGATACTTTCCAAGAAGTAAGAGAATAATGGAACCACGAATATAATTTTAAGGGTAATGTAGCATGACACGGTAGAAAAAAAACAGCCCATTGCAAGATACGTTTTTTCCACGCAACGATCCATGAGTTCCTCATAGGATTTTATCTCGATAGAATCGAGATTGAAAAAATAGTTTGCTCAGTAACAAAAGGTTCCCCTCATGATGGTCATTTCCAGAGAAGCTATTTTGCAGCGCCAAGGACGACTACTATGAAACTTGTTTCACATTTCTGCGGCTTCCCAGCCAAGAGGTGTAACCGTAAAGGTAGTTTATTCAAGCGAACGAGAGACGGAAATTGTGACTTCCATTAAAGCACATTTCTAAAAAAAATTTGGGTTAAAATGCGTTTCGTGGGGCCATGGATCAGGTACTTCCAGGATGAGCGTGGTGCACCCTACGAAGGGTCGCTAATCCGGAACCCTTTCCCAGAAGAGCTCACCCTCGCTGGCCCGTCTCTTCGACCCTCCGAGCAGGGGGCCTCCCTCCCGAAGTGACCGCTCTGACTACAATTTGAAAATCAACCAATCAATCCGATCATCAAAAAATGATTGTTTGCATCGCACTCCTGCCGATCAAGAAATCAAGTACGTCTTTGAACCGCGTTTCTGCGATGAAAAGTTACGATTTTGTTAACTTTGCTAAAAACGTGGCCGCGGACCACTGGAAAATGGCCATTTTAGCAAAGTTAACAAAATCGTTACTTCTCATCGCAGAAGCCCCAGAAGACCCTTCGGAGGGTGTACCACGCTCATCCTGGAAGTACCCGATCCGTGGCCCTAAATCGAAACGCATCCTAACCCAATTTTGGGATGTATTTTTTCATAAAAATACCTCTATTTAGCATGGAAATTTCCTTTCAGGAGTTCACTTCATACCTCAAAACGATGCAGCAACAGGAAGGCAAAAAGATGTGAGTCACGCACCGTTATAAAAACAATTAAAATCGCACGATTGATAGCAGGCAACTAGCTGTCGCACCACATCACTCTTAGATGTCATCTTGATATGACTACAATTCCGGATAGCACGGAAAATTCATTAAGGGATATAAAACGGTGAGCCATACCACTGTCGAAGTATTTGCATAAAACTGATAAGGCTCTAAAGCAATAAAAAGGTGGTGGGGAAGTGAGCGGTTAGAGCTAGCTTAGTATGAAATACCAGAGATGTGGTATCAAGAAATTTAATGATTATCAATGTCCTTTATAGGAGCATATACGCGAAAATTATTACGCAACATAAAATTAAATGATACATTAATACCACCGATTTAAATTTATCATTAAAAAACAACTCACCATTATTTAACAATATAAGATCCACTTTGACTATGAGGGCTCATCAAAAGCGAAAACTACGGTAACAGCCAACTTTTAGGACTGCTCAAACTTTGACCACGGTAAAAAAATAAGAGTTGAAGTATATTATGAACACGCTCTTTACTCTCCCATGATAGCCTAAAAAAGGCTCGATCAGTCGCCACTACATTTCGAATAATCTCCAAAGACACAAAAAGAAATAGCCATTGATGGGTACTAAATTCAATTGCTTACATGGCATTCAATCGTGTCCGCACAGGAGGAGCCGTAAATTCTGACAAAAAGTGCAAAAAAGTAAAATCATAGACGAAAATAAATTTATCACAATCGTCCACTCGTAACACATCAGCGACAGAATATTTCCAATTACGAGCAAAGCCACATCCCGCGCACCATTTGATAAAGAAAGCTTACTGCATTTCAAAATCGACACTTCCGCCACAGCACCACGACAACCATTTTAGCCCGTCATGATTCCATGAATAACATCATATTTTGTCTACACCGGCCGATTACATCACATATACGAATGAATACAAGACTCTGCAGATAAAGACGCCAGCAAACTTATAGGCATGGCGATCTCCGTCATATCTGATAGGCGAGGAAAGAGGACAACGTTCTTGGCATGCTCACGGGGGGGCCCATGTGTAAGGGGCAAAGTGAAGGTAGGTCACACAGCTTCCTTTCGCAATACTGTTCCCATTCTCCCAAAGAAGGCTCATATGAATAGGTTAAAACTATTTGAACTCGAATTCAACCATAAACCTACTAACTGCACCAACACGAAGAGGAAGCTTGCAACTCATTTCACCCCAACTTGAATTGAACACACTACGATTATCCAAACGGAAAAGAACCTCATAATAGGGTGAGGTGATCAGAATCGCCCCTTCATCGCCCTAGTCTAATGACTCCTTAATCACCTGACAAGACTTATTTTCCGATTCCTTTCCAAGATAGCACTTTCGTCGAGCGGAGACAATGACCGAAGGAAGGCGTGGAAGGGGAGAGAGACGCACGCGGTTTTCGATCGCACGAAAGTAGGCGACAAAAGAATAGGCTTGTGTAAATGGAAGTTGGAACACCTACTGACGAGTGTCTTCAAATTCCTCGACAAATTGCTGCGTAGTCATAACCGGCCACATAGGCTTTGCTTCCATCAGGTATATAACATTGCGAATCGAAACAAATAGGCTTGGAGGCGAATCAAATTAAACTGCTAATATTGCAAAGCGGGAAAATTCCACTTAGGAAAAAAAATTACCAGATCTCCCCTCTACCTGCATTCATAATCTGCTCAAGGCAAACGACTTCCTCTACGGATTTTTCGCACGTCAAGTGAACTAGCACATGATTATAAACAGGTGGCTGCATAGTCCGCTGTTATTCCTTGAATAATGCTAATATTGCGTTTAGAGGGAAATTCAGTTGGAGAATAATTTCTTGCCAGGATTGAAGTTAAAAATAACAAATTAAAAACAGTTCAGGGTGAGACAGTTGACACGATTTCCAGATTCTTCGCGGTAGCCCTATGGCCGAGGTGATACAGTGAACCACGTCATCATAAAAGAGCCTGTCTAACTATTTACCCTCAAATTTATGGTGCGTCGTGACGTTAACGAGTGAAAAAAAAACATTTAGCACTTATCAAATTCCCACTAGGGAAAAAAGAGATAATATGAAGGGTATAAATTTCAATTGATACTCATTGACAGAAACAAACGCTTAAAACTAATGCCACTGCCAATGCCGTCTGATACGCAAATGACACAGAGGGCGACAGCAATAATGCCGCTGCAGCACGGCGATAGAGAGATTCGATGGATGGGGGAATAAACTAGGTTTCGGCGAGCCGGCTTTCCGATCTAGCACGGAAAAAAATGCACTTCCTGCAGTCTTAGCGCACGACACCCGCAATTGCCACCACTTCCTGAAGACGTCAGCGGCAATGACCCCGGGCAGCGAGGGGCGGAAATCGCCAACGGCCGCACCACCTCTCACTTCCTTCCTGCCTCGCACACCTTAGCCCCGCGAAGGCTTGTCATACAACGTAACGAACAAGGCCCACGAGCACCTCGCGATCCGCGCTCAACCCCCCACGGGACATTTGCTCGACCTTCCCACCTCAAACGCCGCGAGTTTCAACTGGGTATTTCTTGCAGTCCACTCCATTCTGACCTGTTTACATTGAACACATGAGCACGATGTTTCACATGATTTTCTTATAATGGCACAACCTTGCTTAGGTTACGGAAAAACTAAGGAAATCATTTCAAATGGCTAATAAATGTTTAGAACCCCATCAGCATAAATCGAAAAAAAATACATTAAACCTGGGAAAGCTCGGGTAGATAACTTGGAATTTATCGAAAATTGATGGATATTTATACGCATTAGATGCTATTCTGTATGACTGCATGATTTTTTTCAAGGAAAAGACCTATGAGAGGAAAGTCTCGAGACACTAGCAAAAGTAAAGCCTTGACAGAGGGAGAAAGAGTGCCATCTTAAGGGAGGACATAGCTTGGGAAAGAGGAAAAATTGATACTAAAAATATTTACACTTTAAGCGAATAATTTAACAATTACTTGCGAATTTATGACGGAGAATCTATTTTTCAACCCTTTCTTCCATTTCATTTATAGGCAGAAATGATCAAAATAATCATTTGAGGAGGAACAGTGAATATGGGTAATTCATCACGAGGCAATAAATATTACTTGACTCACGGGAAAGCTAACACGGATCCTTGGAAATATTTTCCGCTTTTGAAAGGTTTTCCTGCAATTAAAGAGGGAAGGTAAGAAAACCTGAGCAATTATTGGAGGGAAAATGAAGGCTGGTTTAGGCTAACCAATGAAGTCAACGTCGGTAAAACAACATTCTTAATTAATTCCTACTACCTCTGCGGAAAAAGCTCAAATGCCAATTCAGGGAGGAAAGGTTGGAAGGCGATATTTGGTGGAACTTGTTGACAGGAAACATAATGAAGATACACTTTTGTATGTTCCACAAGAGTTTTTAATACCGACCCAGGTTTCGGCAGTACACACTGTCATTATCACCTTGATAATGACAGTGTGTACTCTCGTGGAACATACAAAAGTGTATCTTCATTATGTTTCAGGGAGGAAAGATGAAAAAAGGAAAACGCATTTATTCAATAATTAAGTTAATGCTCACTTCATCGAGTAAATTTTCAGAAATAAAAAAGGACTTAAGTCGTAAAAGAATCCCTGGAACTACGCTTATCGAATACCAGGTTCTATTTTCCCTGAGACATCACACATTTCCCACGACTACCCCAACAAGAAGATAACCGCACCGCAGAGATTTTTTACCCTAAGAGGCTTCAACCGGATATTAACCAGAGACTCTTCGCCAGAAAGCCCACTAGCCGACCCACAGGGCTACCAAGCAGCTCCAAATTGTGTAAAGCTATTTCATCATGTCCTCAAATTGATTAGAGCACCGCCAACACACACTACTTCACGTTACAGTAAATGTTTGCTTTCAATACCTACGCTCCTAAGGGAATGCGTTAAAATAATTGATCTGCGATTGATCAATGTGAGCCAAGATTTTTTTTACTATCCTCAGGAACTATTTTTATAATATGTAGTGCAAAACAGGACCTATATCGAAGCGAATCAGCGCATACAATAAATTAATTTACCATTAAAATATCAAAATTGCTCAGCTTCCCAAAATTAAGACTATCCCGTACTCCAAGAAAAAAAACGGTAAAATGCTGATGAGTACATGAACTGCTTTTTTTCGCGTTAATTACATTGGGCATATTCTGGAAAGCAAGGTTTAAGGTAAGTACCTAAATAATTTCCAGATTTCTTAAGTCGCCGTCAATAGTCGTCTATGCTTTCCCTTTTGCATATTCTAGCAGCAAAAAAATGCAAGTAATACATTTCCTTTGGCAAATAGACCATATTACCAAGTAGGTACCATTAACCCTTTTTGCGGTGTTTCCCCATCCCGTGAAGAATAGACGGCAAAGGCTCGCGCCTGATGCGACAACCCAGGCCGACGGACGAATACGCCCCTCGGCGTTGCAGAGTGCCACTTAAGTGGAACGAAATAAAAAGAGCTGAGACCCCCATCCATCCAATGCTGTGACGGACGAAAGTAAGTTGGCACCGACCCCTCTCTGATCTTTTTATCCTCGCTTTACGCGGGCCCGACATACACGATGACGTCACGCAGATTTTTGACCTTTGCTCCCAAACGATGTGACACACAGAATGGGAGGGATCGATCAATATATCCATGCTGCTTATTTTCCAGCCGCTACACACACATACAATGAGAGGTACTACCAGGATAAGTATCACTGGATTGACGATGCGAAATCCTGGACGAAACTAAATACGTGAGGAAATACTACTAAAATGGGAGAAAGTTTGATTCACTGAAACTCAAATGCATTGCCTTTTCAAAATAATTTAACACAACCAAACGCAACCAACTCCCTGTTCCGTGCTGAAACCTATAGCATAGTCTGGCTAAATGATGGCAGACCTACCAGCGGGTAAAGCTTTAGAGATGTGAACTTCACAGATTCGAGGGGTGGGGTACAGTTACTTTTTCTAAGATATCATGCACCCTAAGGATTTTTATTCCGGAAAGTTTCACCCATCATTGAACTTGAAACCCTTCGATCAGTATCCCTAATCACTAATCACAATATCACCACTATCCCGAAAATAAGTCATCCACGAACGAAATACAGAGACTTCACCACATAACAATAATCGGCCAGTAGTTAATAAAAAAAAACTAGGAAGTTACTAGATAGGAGTCAATTTTTTAACGGCAAAACACACTTCTCGAACTTTCGGCCAAAATCGAAAGGCGATCGAAGTAAAGCAACATATCTTCGATCACCCAAGTACTCAATCGTACCACTCCTTATGACGCCAAGCGAATGAGCGAATATTCGCTGATTCAATGAGGAGAATTACGCTAGACCGACTGCGGAGAACTCCAAGGAAATCGTATACTTTTTCATATTTTTAAAGGCCTCCTTGGTCCCGAAAAAACGTGAATTGATGCCATTTCCATGCCAAAAACAAAGTTAACCTTGCGTCATTGCGAACTATTAAAGCGCGGAAGGCCAAGGTCCTGGGAACCCCTAATTGATGTATCACCACGTCCTTGTCACCCATCATGAGTAAAACATGAGTCCTCGGGTTGAACTCGATCAAGAGAATTGTTTCTAATCGAAAACAGTTCAGATAAGCGATATCACCGTATAACTAAATGAAGTTAATAAATAAAGCACGGTAAGTAGATTATGCATAACACCTTTAAATCCAGAAATGATATTAATTACAATATGTGGATGTGCGCAAGTTCATATACCTGGCGACTTCTCCATTACTATAGGATCTAAAACTATTTTGCACAAATATTCAAGTACTGACTAATCCTTACCCCTGCCTTTTCTTAGCTGTGCAACAACCATTTCTGGCACGAAGAGGGCTGGCATTAAATTGAGTTTAATGTTTTCTTTCAAGTTCTATTTTATTATTGATAGATTTGGCTTCTTTCAGTCATTATCAAAACTGAATAACTCTCGATCCTCCAATGACAACATTTCAGGATTTCAAAGAAATTTTCTCGTTCAGTTTTGAAGTACTTCGTTGCAAGAGAATAAAGAACTAACGCGAAAGTTCTCGAGTTTTCAATCGGCAATTCACGGCAGGCCACCGAGAATGTTTCTCGTGGATGTAGAAATAAGTAAGACTCACCACTTCGGTTGTCCATGAGGTCACGGTATCCGTGGATAATGTCCGCCACTAATCCGGCCATATTTGCGTTTGTGTGTTGCTTCAGCACAGGAAAGAAGAATGGACGCCGAGAGACGCGTGACGGGAAAAAGGACTTGGAATCAGGGAATCCTCGTCTCCAGTTCAGAGATCAGGGCACCGCCACTCTTGCTCCGCCGGGGTGCGGGAATGAATGAGACCGCTCCGCGCCGATACGGATGCCGTCAGGAGAGAATGCTTCCGCTGACCTCGTCCGCTCTCCACCCTTGGGGCTCCCCCCTTGCTGCTCGAGACCTCGGGGCTGGACAGTTCCGCTCGCAGCGAGCAATGCGGCTCCCACGGGAAAAGGTCGACTGGGGGCAATCCACGATCCCAACACACCACGGATGACACCTGTAACGACAAGAAAATACAGGTCTTTTGAGCCACTGATATCCGCGAGAGACGTCCTTCTTCAACCTCCAGGATGATGACATTAACATAACACCACCAAGCAACCACCTCCCATCCTTCACGCAAGATCCGTCCCATTCATGACACAATACATTGCGCGAGGATACGAGAGGATCAGATTTTATAATATCGGGTGGAAATCGATACCGATAAACCCTTTATAGCAGGTAAACCGAGGTTTTTGGGCTATTCCACAGCTTAAACTATGAGACGAAGACATGAGAGGATTTTATCAGCAGGCATAAAGTAAAAAAAACACATCACAGGGAAGAATAAAAGATAGGTTAGGACTTTTCCACAATATCTCAAGAAAAAAATATAGTCCATTTTAAAGTAGTGATTCTACAAAAAGTGTTTCCCGACGAAGCAAAGAAAGATCTACTTACGTTTTGGCGCACGGAATATTTCAAACATTAGTCTCAAGTTCGTCAATGCTATACGACAAGCAGCATTAGAAAATAATAATACAATTGAAATAGAAATATTTCAGAGTTATTGCATAATATTTAAGTCATTAATGGTAATATCATAAAAGTAAACAGTCAGTGGCGACATGCACGCAGACGTGAGAGTTAAAAGATTCAATCTGACAGGACGAAATACACGAGATTATCTTCATGCTCAATTAATACGGGATTCGTAAGGAAATTTTTAACAATCGACGAAACATGATTTATAGCAACCGAATATGTACCCAAAATAAATCAGGTAATGGATCTCCATTAATTGTATTTGTAAAATAAAATCTTGTAGCAGTTAATGCAATTGCGCATTGCTATGTCATGTTGTTTCATCCAGGTATGTTTTTATGACGTAGCGTAAAACCTGAAGTTCATACGTCCGAGTGGCACAAATAAAATTTCAAAATGCTGGCGGAAAAGGTCCATCGCTTTATTAATACAACAGCTTATCTCTCGACACTGAACTACATTTCTAATGCACATTCATATTATAATGAAAAAATACTACATCCAAGTTTAACTTGCGCAATACCTACACAAGGTAACATCTTTGCTTTTTAACCACCGGAAATGCTTTCATCACGCTATGGACTCCAAATCATAAACGTATTTTATAAAAGTAGGCCCCTATAACTTGAAGCAATCAGTAAGTGAAGATAAAAAAATTCCATGATAAACTTTTTCCGATAAAATTGTAGGTGAAAAATAACCAGGTAGCGCGCGAGAAAACCAAGGAAATACTTGAAACTACGAAGTACACTGTGAAGGATGTTGAATGTTTCTCATGCCTCTAACGTGATGTCTGACATGCGTATACTCACCATTAAATTAAATATCACGGTAAAACGTGCTGATATTGACCGAGGATCTACAAAATCTTATACAACAGGCTGGAGGACGGTAATGTTCAGTTTGCCAACACAACTCAAAAGACATGAATTCAGCTGAAATCGCTGAAGTAGTTCAAGTCTTGATATCTAGTTAATGTTGAAGGTTCTATCCAATGACAGAGAAAAATTTTCAAAAAATCTAGAATTCCCCCCTCACACAAATGATGACTTACCCCGGCAAAAAATATCCATTAAAGAAATGAAGTATGACTGACAGAAGCGGAAGTAGCTCGCTCTTTCTAATTCTGCTGTAATGTCAACTAAATCATTGCAATACCGCGAACGTCACCTGAGAAATTAGATGCAAATATTAAAAGTGAATCTTATAAGAAATATTAAAACGATGAAAAAAAAAAAATTGTATATAAGCTTACAGTTGCTTAGGGAAAATTCTACCCAGAGGACTCACGGAAGTTTTTACATTTTCATAAAAATAATAACATATTACCGATTTCCCCAAAATTTCATTTTAAACGTCTCTAAAATGAAGCATAACGTGACGTTATCGAATCAGAGTCGACACCGATCCCACTTGGACCCCACTGACCTACCTTTCAATTTACCATGCAAATTCACCCCCATATGAAATTATTTTTTTTTACTTTACGAAACGATTTGCTCTCAATAAAATATTTTTTCACATCATCTTCTTGATGCATGAAACGGAATGTATATATACATATACATACATTCCGTTCACCTTCGGCGCCGAAGATAGCGGGTCATCCCGCTGAAACGTCTGCTAGTTTTTGTTTCTCTTTTTTATATGTTTCTGTGTTTTTTAATCGTCAATTTTTGTCCGTTCTCTTCGATCGGCCATATACATACATTATCGCTTAGAATATTTCCAAACAGTAAACGTAATTCATTCGCAATTCATGGATGGTTGATCAGAAAAAACATCTAATACCATTTCCCATCGTTCCACTTTTTATTACAACAGGACTATAGAAGTAACACGAATGAAAAAGTAACAAGAAGTATATATATTAGAGATAGGAATTGGCCCTTCTATATAATATCAATCAATGCTTCATAACATACTTTTAGCATCAGCAAATTTGTATATATTTTGGTTTTACTTTATTAACATTTTTGCAACTTGGATGCCATACACAAGAGCCTACATTCTCACCTGAATGGAGGTCTATTGTACATACCTGCACGAAATATATATATATAACGAAGACGAACCTATAGAAGACAATTAGTTAAGCATAGACTAAAACATTTTAGTCATATATATGAATAACGTTGGAGAAGGGTTTATTGATCACTGAAATGTACTTTATAAAAAGAAAACGAATAGTCTAGGGGTCAAGAACAACCTCAACATGCGTAGAGGTTTCGCTGCTAAGGTGTTTATTGCACCAACACAGATCGAAAGATTTTGCAAATTGGAGAATAAATTCTTCATAGGGATGCATACCTTATAACACTGAGTTTATTAGCCCATTCGCATATCTACCAAAAATGATTCTTGCATTAGAAACAAGTGGGGATCGCTAGCAGGAACTAGCCAACATGGAATAAGAGTGGAATCGACTCCGAATGCATCTGATATGCGTGAATCCGACTGCTCTGGGTAATTACGAATGCTCGAAGCTCCAGATCCGTTAACTCCCCGAATGAAAACTAAGGCGCTCATGAAAACATATAATACCCTACATTTGCATTGCTTCCGTCTTAAGGACGGATAATTACCGATGAATAGATAATATACAACTGGTGGCACGTAGATGTTCCATTTCTCTTAATCGCTTCAAATTCAATTAATATTTTTGAATATCGTGCTCCTATCCTCTATTTTTTCAGTGGTTCTTTTTGAATAGAAAGGTAGGTAATGAATTATATTTTTTATTTTGTATTGAACGTGTGCAATTTGTAATGGAAGTGATTATCATTTCATATTGTAAAGTATCTAGAAAAAATACATCGAGAACATAGTTTCGTTACTCGTATAAAATCATTTTATTACTTCCAATGCATTATATTTCAGGAAAAATGATTTCTTTATGAACATTACGGATGTTTTGAGTTGCGGTCAAAATATAAAGCGACCCATCTCGGGATGAACTTCTCCCTTCACTTCTGAGCTGGTTTGAGAGTCAAAGAGTTCTGCATCTCCACCGGTTTGCATCGAGTTATTCCCGAAAGAATCGTCGACGTGCCTGAAGGTGGGGTTGCAGCGGGTTGGGGGGAGTGTATGATGTCTGGGGGGAAGGGCGGAAGTCCTCAAATCCAATGAAACCTGTTTACAAGAATTTCGGGAGTGGATCAGCGGGCGAACCCATCCCGAACAATTTTTCAATCGCTCGCAGCATAACGGGTCTCCGCCCGGTCCGAAGGGAAAAGGAGAGTAGTCGAGAGCAGGATGTGGTAAGAAGAAAGCATGTGCACATTGAAGGGCTACCCAAAGCGAAAAGAATGGGCTAACAGCAAGATGATATTATGAAAGTAATCACTGGATTTATACCACGCATCCAGGCTTTATTCAACAACAAGATACTGGATCTGACGTTTCCGCGGCGTTTCTCCACATTAGAAACGGCGTTCGGGCGTTCTTCCGCGTATTGTTGTCTAAAAGCGACAACGACGGCTGGAGAAACTACGCGGATTAACGCCTGACAACCGTTATTAATATGAACAACAAGATACGCAGGTACGAGCGATTGTAAGTTAACCACGACATTTTTATGTTTAAACTGCTACCAAAATAACTTCGTCGATAGATCTGGAATAAAATTCTGAGGATCTCGTACATAATATTGATAACAATCGCGGCCATCGCAGGATGCATAGCCTATCGGAGACCCTAAGGCCTCCTCCATGGTATTTGAAGAAGTAGAATTTTCTTTAACCAGCGGGATGCTAAATGCAAAATGTTATCAGAAGAATTTTTGAACATAAAGTATTTTCCTCATATAAACCCACATATACGCACAAAAGTTAAATGATCCATGTCAATAGTATTAATATGTATTCCGACCGAACGTGTTTTTCATACTTAAATTGATATTTATTATCATAATAATTCTGACTTAGCCGGAACTTCCTTGCACTCCAGCTTTTCAAGGTCTACCGTGTATGATTATAAAATAAAACAACACCTCAAAGAGAAATCAATCCATGCGCGACGACTCGATACGTCAAGATTCGTTTTCGGAAGGAGATTAAAATTTTCTTTACAACTCAAAGATGAATACTCATTCACCGAAAACACGCGTAACTCACTATTCGCGAAGAATTACCATAAAATGTGAGAAAATATTTGAAGATATCAATCGAAGAGAATGACATCCTAGTAGGTAAAATTGCCTTCCTTCAGTTAGCAGACATAGGGCTGGTTCATTGAAACTCGCCATTCTTCCCTGTTCTACGCCATCCACGTCAGCTGGCTATGTGATGCTCTGTCCATACGTCACAAGATCTGATTGATGTATGCAAGTGTTCTTCCTCTTGTGTTCCTACCTTCTGTGGTCCCTTCAACCACTCTTTGCAGCAGGCTGTTACCTCCGAGAGAATGTACTACCGCATTTGCAATTTTTCTTAGGCTATTTATACAGATTTTCCTCTCACCAGCTCTTCTGAACACTTCCTCATTTGTTACACGATCAACGCATTCTCCTCCAGCATCAAGCCTCAAAAGTCATCAACCTCTCCTCTTCCACCTTTACCATTGTCTATGCTTCACTTCCATATGAAGCCACGCTCCAAATATATGTCTTTTCTAATCTTTTCCTTATGTTAAGGTCTATATATCTAGAAGTGAACATTTTTCTTTCAGTAACAAGCACTGTTTCCCTAAATAATTCTACTACGTATTTCTCCTTTACTTTTTCCGTCGTCCAGGCTTGACCCTTGAGACAAGGCAAATAATATTTCCTGCGGAATTTTGCATTTTTCATTAATGCCGAGAAAATTATTGAGTTTATAATTTTCTTAATATTTTTCACCGAACGACCACAGGTACATATCCATAGGACATACCAGCTGTCTTCGTAGGAAAGATAAGCGAGTATAAATGACGTAAAAGGTCTATGAAATATGCAGGTGACAGATAGGTAAGCATAGCGGTAACAAAAACCGATTTATCGGGGCGAAAGGATTCGTTTACCTCTAATGAAGGCAGTAGCATATATTTGAATCATCTTCAATTTCCAATCCATCCGATTGGGGAAACAAGTCGAATTCAGAATATTCTCGGTTCGGCTCGGAATCGGTTTTCCTTTGGACGCATAAAAAAAAGAAGTCGTTAATAGAAGACAGCCGTGTTGATTTGAATCACGCCTTTCTGAATATTTTTGTAGAAAAGATTCAGTGGTGAGAATTACGAGATGTGCACCGCGTGACTTCTACGAAAATGAAAACACGCGTCGCATATCCCGTAAACCCATCTACCGAATCTTTACCCAACTACGAAAACCCAGAAAAGGATGTTCGTTATAATACAAAAAAAAAGTAATTGGAATACGTTCAACGCGTTAACACGGTAATTTGTCATTTATTACTATATTTAACGAAGAGATAGGCTCCAATTCGGACAAAAAAATCAGCAAAAAGCCACACACCATTCAAACAAATATCCAACCCCCGACTAAAGGGAACTTTATCTTTAAGTCTTCGAGCATATGGATTGAGCCTGTTCGACCCAGTGGGAGCTGAGTGGAATCGTCCCCAAAGGGGTGTTGGCGCGACACGCGAACGATAGAAGACGATTTCTGCGTTTTTAATAAGAGGATGATGATAGCAGGAGATAATAGCACCCGTCTACCCTACGATTACGGATGGAATGGGAAAGGAAGGAGGAGACGAAGGGGAGGCGGTTCGGGGTCCCCGAACGAAATACGGCTTTTGTTAGCCTCACATTTCCGGATCGAACTTGGTGGTGACGTCATCGCGGTGGGCGTGGACCGCATTCAGAAGCAGCCGAACTCGGTCGAGGCAGCCAGTGCCACGGAGCATCGACGCCAGAGCAAAACCGCCCTTTACGTTCGGTCTACTCATCTCTCCTCGCCCTATTGATGTAGTGATCACACAGCGACCCTGGAACCATTCACGTGGCAAGGGAGCTTCATCATTCCCCACCATTTATTAATATATATCATAAAAGTAATTATATATTCCTCCACATTTAACTTTTCTCCTATAAATATTTTTATATGATTCATAGGTGGACGCACTGATATCAACCTGAATTTCCTCGACTCTTTAAAATCCATATCTTAATATTTTCCAGGCAATTTTTAACACTCATTTTACGGAATATTCATCTTTACGCCAGATTAGAAGGAGTTACAGTAAAGTAAAGATTGTCAACAACTATAGTACATTCACGATATAAACATTAACATTTTTAAAAATCAAGGTAAAAAAATGAAATAATAGACCAATGACGACATGTAATTCCTGAATCACCATAAAAATGACGACTACCGCATAGATTATCTCCCACGTGTTCAATAGAATCACATACCAATATGAGGCTGAAGATAAACACGGGTAGAAAGTGAATGTTGAATAAAAATAGATGACTTTGTAAATACAGCTTCTTCAAATGCATGCAATAAAATGTTCACCGTAACTGTAAATCCTACAAGACTAGTTTGAATTTTTTTACAATGCTAGCTAGCTTCCGCAGCTATATGAACATGTTAATAGGTAGTACTATTGATAACTAAAAGAATAATAAATACAGTAAAATTTTCAAAGTACTCGAACATACTGTTCCATGTTAATTATATGAGCCATGAAGGGTCACGTTACCAAGATGACAAAAAAAAACTTCGTCATGAGATCACAAAGGAAAAGAGGGATCACCCCAAGCTATTCAAACTTCTAATCACCACCAGAATTGAGCGAGACTCCTAAATATGTCCAGGCAATGGAGGAATATTACATATGTTCTGATAATTCAACGTCAATCGCGTATGCATGTCAGAGAGGACGAGAAGCACATCCCCTTGCAACTTTCGACGGTCTATGTCGTCAATTCAATCACCGTTATGCACTTCGAAGATAAAAAGGGAATATAATAACCCTTCGAGGGAGAGGTGACTGCCATTACATTTGACGTCAAGACGATTAACGGCACTACAATGAAACCTGGGTGATAACTTTGGCCCAGTAAGCGCCTACCTCAACTCAAGAGCAGCGCATTCAATGACTCGCGAATGATTCATCCAACTATTTTATTCTCATCGATTCCGATTTTAAGTTCTCAAGCGATAATGTATGGAAATGCATGGTAATCGTAATAATAAAAACATAAAATTGATTTACACTTTTTTCAACCGACCATGGTTTCAACAAAATAAAACCATGTTAAAGCCTAGATCACATAATCATTTTCTACGTTCCTCAGCGATAGCTTTTCAGGGACCAAAAAAGTGATCGCTCGACCCATCATTTTCTGAATCACGCCGTCATTCCGCCGTCGCTTTTTCCGTCATTTCTAGAGTCGCTATTCGCGATCACAACTTCGTTCCAACAAATACGAAACTTGATGCTACCATCGTTGTCATGAGTCGTGTGTTCTGATTGGCTGAAATACAAAACCAGCGAAGGTTTCGTCGACGGGAAAAATATAACTACGCACTACGCAAGAGTAATGGAAAAAGGGACGAGATTCCCATCCCTGGAGCCATCGGGGAAAATGATCGCGTGAAACGATCATTTTTTCCCCCTATCACTCTAAAGGGACGGAAAAAATTGAACGTGTGATACAGATTCAATGGCCAATAATTTGCGATAAAGGGAGTCGATTGAATACAATTTCGTTGGAATATAAGCTGAATCTGTGATTATGATCACCTCGACACACAGCAATCGATGATAAAGGACATGGAAAATGTAAATTGAGATTAATGTTGTAACTGAGATGGACCAAAATGCAGTAATCCTAGCGAAACGAAGAGGAAATATCACCACCTGCTTGCTTGAGGAAGACAAAAATCTCAAACTGAATGACAAGGTATCATTGCATTCGAAATTTTTAAAATAGAAGTAATAGGAATGGGCAATAAGTCACACACATATCCAAATGGATATCAAAGAACCAAATCCAAAGTTCATTCAAAGCGATGGAGCTTACGCGGCGGAAGATTCCAGGACGAACGGGAGCCTTATCCAATCTGATTCTGAGGAAATTCTGGAATGGACACAAGCCAGATTGCGCTTATTTCAGAGATGGAGAGCTTTTCCAAGAATTGTACCCCGATATTAACAGAACATCTGATCGACGGAATTTCTTAGGCATAGAGAAACGTCACCACAGCTAAGTCACGATCACTGAATCCAATATTATGTATATCTATGACTATAAAAATGGAGGATCATGAAGAATCCACAATTTTCTGCAACTCAAAGCCAAAATATCGAAAAAAGCATTGAAGTAGTCAGAAAGAGAGCAACCAATGTTTGAAAAAAAAAGTAAAAAAATATTACTACTATATAATTCGAAGTGATATCACAAAACAAAATCAATAGAATACTTCGTACTCTTCGTGAAGAAAAAAATCACAGACCAGGTCTGCGAGTAGCCATTTACGAAGCATGTAGTAGTGTAGTGAATTGATATTCTACTGTAAAAAGACGACAAAACTTTAACGTTACTATTGTAATATCTTCACAATTTAACATGAGGATATAAGGTAAATATGAAGGCGTCAAATTATTCGAATAAAAATAAAGACCAATAACGGCATAGAATGTTTTACTCCTTTCCCCTTCGAGTGATTATGTAAGGAAATGCATTTGGATTCAATGATATGCAGTCGTTATTTACAGTTCCATAAAATATAATTACTACTACAAATCTTAAAGACACATGATGAATACAGGTGGTACATAAACAACTGAAACGGAGGATAACAATTCAATTAACCATGGAATTGTGTTGCCATCGTTTCACGTCCCCTACAGCTACAATTACGATTAAACTAGGTAAAGACGTTTCGTAACGCAGGGTAGCTCAACCTAAGGGAAGCCCGATGACAAATAGCTCAAACGTAATAGCCATGTCCGGATCATATCGAGCATGCGAGTGCTTGCCGCGCAAGTAGTCAAGACAATTGCATTAACAAGCTATAGCGTGGGAAAACAAGCTGCCGTTCATAGTTCTCATCCATGATCACTGATGACGTGTTTGGTAGTGAAAAAAGTGATGTGGGACCTTGATTTGGTATTAATTCGTTTGAGTACCTACGCGAAATAATGATATACCTTCCTTCCGTTTCATGGACCATCTGTCAAGTTTCTATAGTACTTACTCAAGTACCGAAAAATCAGCAACGTTTCAAGAGGTTACTGAAACACCGAATGAATACAACTCGTGCCGTACAATAATATTCAAAGTTGTAAAACGGGTATCAAAGCCTTAAAATTTCAACCAATACGAGTACCAGCGCTGATACGAGGCTAAACATTGTTCAATCTCCAATTGAGACCGAGTGTTTATTACAGCCCTCCAAAATTACGCCAAAGATATGGGATAGCCGAAAGAGATAATAAATAATTAATCTAGGAACTGATTATCTCTATTTAATCGAGAATTCTTAATTCTTGCTAAAACCCTAAAAATTTCAGAAACATAAAAAGGTATTACTAAAAAAATAATGAACATAAACTATAAGGCATACAAGTATTAACAAATAACAAAAAGTCTTTTCTCCAAGAGCACGAAATCATAGCTAATTAATAAAAATTCATGAATGAATTGAAAGTAACAGGCTCAATGGTATGCACAAAGAGAATGACGCACATACAAGCAAATGTGTTAGCGATCCATCGCAAAAATGCACAAAAAAACATCCACCTCATCGGAAAGGGAACTATCATCGCATAAAAAACGAATATCAGCATAATTAAAAGTCACGAAATTAAATCATAGCAATATTACCTCCCAGAATCAATTCATTACTTTCAAGTCAGAAAAAACTCCCAAAATATTAATCAGATTTTTTGCCCAGCAAATAAAGATGTATCTCTCATTTAAGTCACAACAAAGATAGCGCTAAAATGTTAGTCAGAATTACAATGGAATTTTTTCCATACCGAAAAAAACTGAGGCAGAACACGTATAAGGTAAATGGAAAGAAAATTCACTAACTCTTGGTTAACTATGTGGTATTCCATTATTTCCTGGATATAGACAGTTACTTATACCAACTATATACAGATATTCAGATACTTTATAGTTTTGGTATAAGTAACTGTCTATATCCAGGAAATAAATGGAAAGAAATTCAATTATGGAAGCCTCTCCTTTGTCAGGAATACTGGGCTCATTATGCGGGTTGATTTTCATACACAGATAGCTGAAAAACGTCCTAACGCTGGTAATATACCTGCGGAGGAATTCGTAAAAAATACTTAACATTGATTCAAGAGCAAACTTTCAGTAAGTCCAAAGGAAATGAATAATGGAGACGCAATGGTTCGACCCTTTGGCAGCAAAATGAAACACACACGGATGCCGCACACAGCATAGGTGCTATTATTCCTCGGACATAGTGAGATGAAAGGCAAAAAAATAACAAGAAGCGGACTGAACGGGGAACACACCCACCAACATTTTCGATGACGGCCCTCACCTACTGAGATCCAAGCACGCAAACAGAACAAGCTCTGAACAAAAAAAAAGAACGAGTGACGAAGCCTGATTCTGGAGAGGAGTTGATTGGTGCGAAAGATGAGGATTGGTAGACGTGGCTAGTCCACTCAGCTTGAATGTTTGGATAGCGTCGCAGAGAGGTTTTTTTCTGTTTATGTTTTCGTAATCCCGATAATTACGTTACGCTCTCATCCGCAGAGTTACTTTCCGTTTTCTTTATACCTTCCAGTTGTCTATCTACCTTCTAGTCACCATGAGCAATAAATCGCCATAAACGCAGCCTTGAATAGCGTAATGAATGCTTCGAATCTTCACGGGGTTCTTCGAATTATCTGTGGCGTTCACTTTGAAAGAAAAATTTACAAATTATTTTTCGAGGGGGCTAACTTCTACGATACTCGTTAAAAAAAATTGTCCACATTTGCAAGAAAATAGTTAAAAATATATCCTACACCAACAGAACTTCCTATCGTGAGTTCTGTCATAATAGAAAAATATGCAACCATATGAAAATTACAAGTCTAAACGTTGATGAGAACTTGATAACGACCGTTCGGTAAATTTTAGTATCATTAATGCACAATACTAAAATTTCGGCAACTCAACCTCCATCTTCAGCTGTCGTTCCTCATGCACGCACTTTGCTCATTAAATACCGCTATAGAAGAGGTGGACCAGATCGGCACAATAACAGCGAACAACATACTATTCCGTGAGATGGGGATCTTCTCTAACGGCGCAAACCTTATGACACAAATAGCCGCAAAGTACACGCATGCAAAGGTTGTTCCAGGTGGTGCACAGAAACCAAAATCTAGAGGTCAACATTGGAACCCTCAAGTTTGGCATCAGTATGGGACATGGAAAAACTACTGTGCAAATGAAATGCTTGGCGACAGATTCTTTTATAATTCTTATACTTATCCATCTTTTTGAGTGATTCATATATTTAATGAAAATAATATAATAATCAATTAAATAAAACAACATGGAGAGAAGCATTTTCTTCATTGCTTACCATAAAACCTATTACGTAAGTCAGATTTTGCCATTCAAGTCTTCAATAAAGACCGTATAACATTTCCGATGCCATGTAACTTCTCCTGCATAGCAGTTATTAAATGGTCTACGCAAATAAAATTTTGTGGAAACAAAATTTCCAATGGAAATACACAACACAAGTGCAAACACCACCGTCAGAAAAAGCCAATCAGACCCATCACGCGATCTCCAATCTCGGTCGCATGCGCAGAAGCCGATTTTCAACCTAGTCCAAATTTACTCTCAGCAAGCAGACCTTGCGTAACGGTACACATCACGACTGCCGAATCCGAAAAACCCCGAAATTACGTTTTTCGCGTCCCCCGAGAGGCTCCAAATGGTTGTAAGGTGAGGAAGGGGGGTGGTCAATGGGGGGAACATAACTTCGCGCCGCCACAGAATCACACTCATTCCATATTGCATATACCGGTCTGGGGAAGCACATGCGCGGAAAGTGGGGCGGGCAGCATAAGGGGACACAGGTCCCAGCTGAAAATGTAGGTCTTCCGCGGAGCGTCACTAATAAAGCGGCGGTGGCATTGGTCGCAACGGAACAGACTCTGATTGACTGTGCCCTTCTTCCCGTTCTGCGAAAAAGCAGCAGCCGCAGAAAACTATTCTGGCCCTCGGGAGTAAATACTAGGGATGAGTCGTTTTCAAATTCTAGCGTCGATCGCCTAAATTCGATTCCAGGAAGATAAATGCGTATTTTGAAAATAGAGTATAAGCTTGGGGCATAAGGGCCGCTACACACCTCAGCCATTGTGTACTGTAAATTATTAGGTTAATAAATACATGTCTGAAGCTGTTAAAGTGTTTCGCTATTTTTAATAAACATACTTTTTGGGCCACTTAAATTGTCTTGGTCACTTAATTCCATTTAATCCCTAAACGTTAACGACGGCTATGCTACTGGCAAATCAATATCCCACATGCTAGCATTGATAAGAATCTATGGAAATGAAATCGAGAATCGGGATCGATGTGAAAGAATCAGTTTTGGAATTGAAAAAAAATTGAAGCGACTCATCACTAGCAAATACATACGGAAACGCAAGGGATGTCTGCGAATTCCACAATCTTCCGAAGTCCCCAAAAAAATGTAAATCCCGACTCACCATGGCAAACATGGCAATACAAGTACAAATAAATAACGTTAATACATGGAAATCCCTTCAGACGCCCCTAAAATAAAATCCTCGAAGTAAGAGGTGGACTGGCTCCCCAACTACGAGTGATATCACACGCCTGTGCATAAGTCTGGGGTGTTATTTACCCTCACCCATGCAAACCAACCATCCGGTTGGAGAGAGTGGTAGAAATGCGGTGCCAGCTTCGCTTTTTCATGAGAACACCAATGTTTTTTTTTTTCGAAAATTCGTAGTGTTCCTTTTCACCGTGGAAAAACCCATTCATGAGGAAGTTATATTATTCTAGATAATAAAATATGTAGCGACAATCATTTGTGCAACTGACCAATGTCTAATTCACTTGTCGTATTCTTTTTTTTTATTACTACGGTGTGGTTTAAATGGATGTCGAATACGTGTTTGGAGCTCGCTTCAGATGCACATATCTATGTGTTTGAGAATATTTAGTCCCAAAAAAGGATGAAGAACGTAGCACGGCATTAACACCTTTCACTTCTATTTATTTCCTAAATATCGTGCTCCTATCCCCTATATATTTATTCTGTGGTTCTTTTAAAATGGAATGGCAGGTGATAAAATTATATTTTGTATTTTGTAATCAACGTAGAACAGTGAAATAAAAAGTGATTATTATTTCATATAGTTCACCAACGAGCCCTCTTACCATAAGAACATCGAGAACACAGCTAGATAGCGATATCGCTACTCGTATAAAATTATTCTATTACTTCCTATGCATAATATTTCGTGAAATTTGAGTTCTTTTTGTACACAATGGATTTTTTTAACATTGCAATACTTTCAAAATATTAATATTGTTACCCTAAATGGTGTTAAAATTATTATTACTGAGCCACACTCGTCATTGACATTTTAACGATTTGGCATCGGAAGTTCATTTTAGCTCAAGGGGTTAATTATGTGACTATGATATTTTTCTAGATACTAAAATACCTATGACCTATTCCTTTGTTTAGAAATACGATGTGGTTTACTGAGATGACTAAGTGCTCGAGTTCGCTTCAGATGCTCGTATAATAGCCCCCCTGCCATACGCCATCGACATGGCTGGCAAGGCGTTACGCAGCCATGAGCGGGCAGTAGATGGGGGCACGAACGCGGGACGCTAAGATCCGCGGAACCGTCACGGGCGCTGGCCTTCGCCGATAAGAATCCAAAGGCGAGGAGAAAGCCGTTGTTTGCAGAGAGAGGGACCGAGGGAGACCCTTCCTCGCCCGCGGAGAGAAAATAGACTGGGGAAAGGAAATTTCTCCGGCCACTCTCCAGGGTTCTTCACGCGGGAGATTTGGGGGCAAGCTGGTTTGTTCTCGGGGCAATAATAGCCATCGACTGTTAAATTTCATCGGTCCCCCTGGTGACAGTCAGCATCAAACGATAATGATCGATAGTCAAAAAAGATAATATAGCCGCTGATGGTAAATAATGGTGTAAGCAATTGAAAAGGGAGGGTACGCATCCGAACAGGATCTCCCCATATTACGTGACGTAACTTATTCCATCTCTATAACAATCAAAGAAAAAGGTGAAAAAATATACGCAAGAAGTTTAACATAAAAGTTCACAAATATATTCAGATAAAAGTCAAAAATAAAGAGATTGAAAAAGCAAATATTAAAAGGTAAGCTGACACGACAAAGGACTGGGCTGTGCCAATCTTCGGATTGATAACTTATAATGATGAAATTATCATAATAACTTTGCTAAAAATTAAGGGCTACAATTAAGTATGTATTGGCATTGAAAAAATCGTACTCTGCCATTGTTTACGAATACCAATATCAAGCAGACATAATAACTGCATCCATTACAATCTATATAAATACGGATATGATTCCTTCGTCGCTAGCAAGGGTTGGCAATCGAGTGACCACCGACAACCAAATGAAAAACAACAGCTGTCAATCAGACGGACGATCGGTAGTTGGAAAAAACCTGTTGAAGCCTTAAGGCCTGTTTACACGATACATTAACACGTACGAGTTGATGTACGTTTGCGTGAATGCTTTTTGTGGACCGGAACGGGACATGTACGAATGCATGCACCAAATTAGAACTGGTTCTATTTTCCGTGCATGCATTCGCACAAGTTGGGTGGTTACACGGTGCATTTTGGCGTTCATTCTCGCGTTCATACATGTAGACATTAACCGGTGCGTGTTAATGTACCGTGAAAACAGGCCTTGAGACAGATATTGATTTCAACGACTAAAACTATACCAATGATTTCAATGAATCACATAACGTAGGACAACCTAGGCCGCCAAAGATTTTATTCCAAACAAATATTACATACACGTTGACTTTGAGTCTTGTAACCATGAATCGTTAAAAAAAATCTTTCCCCCAAGTTGCATTTTCGTGTCTTGTCTCCATTATAGCTAATTCCCAAATAGGTACCTTCAGGGTTAAATCTTTCACGTCAAGTTCTTAAGAATTGCACAGTACATCCTCAACAGCAAAGCAAACTCTATCCCCGATCACCGAAGAAGACACATGAAAAAAATATCGGAAATGATCATCGTAGAAGGCTATCCATTGGTGTCTCATACGAGTGATGGAAACGGAATCCTAAACACTGCAATGAAGTTACAGAAGTAAAATTATTTCATTCTCTTTCGTAAGTAAGCACATATTTATCAGGAGTGTATGCGTAATAGCTCAACGACATTCCCAAAATAGAGAAAACAGAGAAGCAAATTTCAGGGGTGTACTACAGCTGATGTCTGCAAATTTAGAAACGAAAAATTTCAAATATCACACGCGTGAGATTTGGGGGTAGGTTGAGATAAATATTACAGGAAGTATTCAAGACATACTTCACAATGATATTAAATCAGTTTTTTCAACTACGGGATAAAGCAATGCCGTGGAGTCGTAATCTCACAGCATACCCGATACAGGTTGTATATTAAATTCGTCGTAGCGGCAAGGAACGGTGGAGATAAATATTACGGCTATTGCCCACACAATAATACAGAGACTTAAAAAGATAACTATACTGTTATTTTTAAAGAATATGGTAGTAATCGTAAAAACATGGAAACTTATCTATTCCGAACAGATAAAGCAAGCCATGTGAAATAGGCGGTATACTGTTTGCATTAAAATAAGTATCAACTTAAAGACAAGAGGCAGAGAAGTGGACAACTTTGGACTTGATAGGACAAACAGTCGAAGTATCGAGGGCAGCATGACATTTCGTACAATCCGACAAGAAAACAATAACAGCATGATATGAAAATTCCATAACAACAGACAAAAACCAGTTAAACGGGGTATCATGAGTTCCGGGTGCCTATAAGCATTGAGTGGTAACGGAATAAAGTACAGCCATTTACGATTTCAACATACAGTTTCCCTTTACATCACTCCAAATAGATAATGCACATAGCTCTTAAGACGACGAGTATCTCAATTGGTAATTCGCTTAATATTTGAATATTGATATTATATGAGTTCAGCATTCTTTCGGGTCCCGAAAGAATGCTGAACTCAAGTAATCACCGCGGAAACCTGCGTACGAACATTGATATTATATGCTACCCCATAAAGACGGAATCTCGTGACATACCAAAGACACAAAAGAATAATTCGTCCTTGAAGGAGACTAAGAACGCATGTAATATTTTAAGACTTCTCAAGGCCAATAACCAATTTAAGCGTAGCATACCAGTCCCAACTCATCTTCTTGGAAAAAATAACAAACATATGCATAAAAACTTTAAACTTATAAAAACAATCTTTATTTCTGCAATTATTCTATCGCCATAAGCCACCATAATATTGACTTGGCCAAATGAATATTTTCCTCAATATATTATCCATATAAAATGTGAAATGGTGGCATCTTTAGGGGATGCTTATCATAGTCATATTTCTCGATACGTTAATCAATAAACTAAAAGGCGTATTTATGGTCTGATACCTTAATTCTTACTTGAGTCAATACTCATCAAAAACCTACGCAGACAGGAATTCCTCAACTCCTACGAATGGGGACGAATATTTCAAGAGTTGCGGAGGAACAAACTTCATTTTGAATTTCCGCGCAACAAATGACGAACGAAATACGCTGCCACCACGCGTTCCGTGGTCAATAAAGAATACGTATGATTTTTACCCTTAACTGCGATATTTGAGAGGTTGTGGCGTTAATTACAAACTATATTTGAGCTACGAAGAGTTTTCCGTCGAATTAGAGACAAAATATCTCATCAAAATTCAAGATGAAGCAGCAATATTCAATGGACGGCGACTGCCGGCATCTGAGCAACGGTTAGTCACTCACAAAAATGTACCATGAATCTCACACAGTGCCGTCAGGAGGATATGAGTAAGTTATGGGATAATCCTCGGCGTTTAATCATGGAGTCAAACCAAATATGACGAAAGATTTAGATTCATTAGTGACTATACGGAAGCGTTACAGATATGGTAACAGCATCGATACCCACACCCAGCAAACCAACGTATACCTGGCCGTCATACCCACAATGCAGAAGGAAAGGGAGCAACAAGCAGCCGGCGAACAGGTCGCCGAACCAGAAATGGAGAGGAAATAATACGTTCAAGCGGCGTCTATGGACACGGTTGCAATATTCCCGCCAAAAACTGAAGAAAACCCATCCCAAGCATGAGCTGAGGTGTTTTTCCCAAGGGATGGCTAGTTCTTCACACAGGTGTGAACGTGTTGAATGCAAAATATAATTAAATAAGAAACTCACCTTAATTCAGATAATAGTAATCCCTCGATGCCGACGCCGGTAACAGATGAAAGGGCAGAAGATTCACCTGGAAATTCCTTATTCTTCCCTCAAAAACTCACACCTTAAGATTCCCTCGGATGATATAACACGACTTTCATTCACCTCGAAGTACGGAATGCCGAAGAACTTCTATAACCTGATATCTTTTACACGTGAAGCCAACTCCAGTGGGATAACTGTCCTCTCTCTCAGCAATGAAGTAAACCCTTTCACTGCTAACCTTACTATTCTCCTCTCAAGAGTCCAGGGAGTACTACTACTACCAAAAAGAAAATCTCACCGACCCAACCACTAGGCACGCTCACACGTTTTCCAAGAAAAATCCCAAACCAAACACGTTGGATGGTAAAAAACACTTTCTTTCCCAGGAACGAACCAGAATGCTCGAAATGCTATATGCAGCAGTAGCTATGTGTGCTTGCCTCTTCCCTCGCGAGAGAACTGTCCCGGTTTCTCGCTGGCTGCGGGTTTTACGGCGCCGAAAGAGCGTGTACACCAGAACTCGCCAGAACGACCTCACCCGGCAGCGGAGAGCCACCAACTGACGGATCGCGATCGGTGTCCGAGGGAAGAAAACGAGCGGCCGACCACTTGCACAGAAACTACATTCGTGAGAGAGCTTGGTAAAAGAGGGAGGATGGGAGAGTATTGGCGCAGGGGAGGGGAGGGTGGTGACGTGGAGGGGTGGTAGAAAATAAAGAGGGGGTAAATCTTACCCCATACACACCTCCCTTTCCCCTCACGATTATTTCACCCCTTCCTCGCCTCAGACTGCCCGCAAGGAGGTAGAAAGGGAGAGAAAAAAGTTTATAATAAATAATATTTTCAGAAAAAAAAATCAAGTCCTCTTCCACCACCTTCCCTGCTAATCTCCCTCCGCTATTTCCTCCCCTATCTTCCCGCTTCCCTCATACCAGCGTGCCGTCGTAACCGCACGGACCTCTTCAACCACGGCTCTCTCACACTGGTTTGGAGGGGCAGACAGCCAAACCCCTATCCATCCCGTCACCCCCCTCCGCTTCCCCTCCCACCCCTTCCCTGAAAGGTCCTTCCCCTACACATCCGAAGGGGAAACTCTCGCCTCCCCCTCTTGTTTCCCCTGCCGTCCCTCGAGATATCCTACGCTCCCCTCAAGCACAAGTTTTCTTCCTTCCTCCCATCCTACCTCAGCCTTCCACACACACCTACCTCCGCAACTGCCTTCGTCCACACATTTACGAGGCCGTATCCCCACCTCCTCCTCCTCTCCATCGCCGTCTCCATCAGACTTCATACCTGCTGGCCACCCACGACACCACAAGTCGTGGGTCGGGTATCCGAATATCGGTCATCAGAAAGATTCGGCGAACATCAAGCAGGCATCCCGGCAAATATTACGCAATTGCAGAGGGCTGCACAAATCTATGCAATGAGAATCGATTGAAATAACGAGTGTAAATATATGTGAATTGGGAATGGCTACATACTACTGTCTTCATGCACCTCTTATATCGATGAAAATAAATCATACACGTGGATACAAAAATGTGTAATATTCTCGCTTTTTCTGAAGCTGTGAATTTATTAATTTATTTATTCTATATAATAGGGTATCCAAAAATCCGGTCCATCATCACTAAATTTAAACAACCACGTAATACAGAGAATAGTGATTGGGTATACACATTCACCACCTGACACACACCTTACGCAGTCAGATGCTGATTCATAGTCCACCTCCCCAATTATTTCGTGTAATCAAAGGTCTATTGTACTTCCCACCCACTGTCACGTAACTTATTTTCCCCTCATTCAGGTACTCTCCTTCCCCAGTTGGCATTTTTTCTCGAACAGGTGCTTCCTTTTCCTCTTATTAGCCCACTTAACCAAGTAAGAACACCAAGCGACGTAAGAGTACGCAAAGCGAAGAGGGGCTTTGTAGAAAGACGCCTCACACCCCAACTTGCCTTCACGATAGGCGCTCCTACGATCCCCCCCTCCACTCCCCACCTCCCGTTTCTTTCACACGGGGAGGTAAGAAACTTACTTCCTCTTCCACATAACTAACTTCCCCTCCCGCGCGACGTCCTCAGACCCCCCCTACCTCTACCTTCCCCCCCTCCGTCCAGTTTCCCGGTAAATTTACCCCCTCTCTCTTTCTCCTATACCTAAAAACTTCCCCTCCCGTGTTCCCTTTCCACTCCTTCTCTCTTGCATCGGCCCGACCTCACGTCATCGGGTTTATCCTCCCACTCCTCTCCCTCCCCTCCCGCCCCTGCGTTTTCCTTCCTCCGTCATCTCTTCCGCTCCCCTCACTTCCCGCAGAAATTTTTTTCCCTCCACACTACTCCCCACCCTCCTCGAATTTTTCGCGTCGCGGGGTGGGGTAGCGTAGTGTGGTGTTATTTCGCGTAAAGCGAAGCGCTAACCGCGTAAAGCCTCTCTCTCTCATCCCCTTTGACTCCACACTTGTGCACCTGGGGAGTTAGTTCCCATCCTCACATAATTCTGCAACGTTTTTTTTCATTTCTTTCGCTGGGTCCCCCCTGCCGCGGAGGGAAAACTGTTGCCGGATTTGGATGGGCTGGACCCATAGATCCTCTAAGCGACTTCTTCTCGAGGGTTTAAGGGGTCCCAAGCTGTACCCTGAGGGCCATTTCAGAAGTGCGAGGCCAGGAGAGAATCTTTGTTAAAGCCTGCGCTGTAGCTCCCATAAAATGATAAGCACAATCCTCACAGAAAAATACTTGGAGAAATATTATTTTCATCATAATTAAATACTATTTCAAAATTTTCCATGGCAAATCTAATTCTTGCATTAAACATTTCCCCGGTATTAAGAAAAAACATTAGCATTAACATGGTCTAGAATTAATATCTCTCGATTTCGTACCAAGCACCCTAACCACTTAGGCAATAGACATTAGTCCTCGAGGCTTCCCCATGAGAATATTTATTTACAATTCCATGAGAATATTTATTCCGTGTTCAATCCATTAACACCATGGGGGAGGTATGAGCGTCCGCGAATACTGAATATGCCAGTAAAAAAATTGTGAATATTAATCTGCGAAAAAAATGCGTATACGCCATAGGTTCCCATAAGCTCACTTTTAGATACTTTTTCAGAGCAGCAAATGCACAAACGTACGCTGACTAATGAATGGTCTTTTCATTTCACGAAAAATAATTTTTGTTAGCACTATCATAACATATATCTCATGTTAACAAAGGAAAAAGAGCGAGGTCTGGTACTAAATCTGCACGCCAGAAGTATTTAAAATTAAGTTTAAGAGAGATAAGTAATCCAGTTGTTACTCCTAACTTAATGTTATAACGACCACCTTGAAATTCCTGACTAGTAGCCGTTACTATCGGATTAGCCCATTATGCATCCCTAGAAAAGCGGGCAATCCCTCAAGATGGTGTTTATTCCCCAGCTCCGTAAAATACTTGGCATGATATAAGAAAGCGGGATGTCTATGAAACGCTCCTCCAGATTGGAGCTCTCCGCGGGTTGATGGGCGGGGTTTCCCCCAACAAATCGTATTCCAAATGCGCGTCGGTGAGTCATCGCCCACAGCTGAATGCTGCTCGTGTGACGCAAGGAAGGGAGACCGCAAAATTTACTCCTGGAACTCGGCGGAAATTTCTTTTTAATGCGTGAAAAAGCAAAGATGCTGTAGGAAGGAGTGACGATTATTCCACGCGCAGTAGCTGTATTCACTATTATTCGAATACCTCTAACGAGTGGCTTGAAAGCGGAGCTCTATTGCCAGGTTCAGCCTGAAAGTATGTCAGTACAAATAATTTCCTGCGAGCACCTTTCCAATGTATGTTGGCTAGGGTGAGTTTGGAGAACAGTTTCTTGGTACGTATTAAGAACTGCTTTAGACTTATATTTGCCCTGAGAATCGTGTCACAGAGAGTTCAGTGGATTTTACTAGAGGAATACAATTTTACTCCAATAAGTATTAGTAGTTATTACTTAAACTTGTAAGTGAGTGCCCATGAATACCCCCATATGAGTAAAAGTATACCTTCGAACCTGAAGCGAATCCTGGAATGTCCCTGAAAGCATAAATTTACCGCATAGGAGGTATTTTTTCAATCGACCGTACATTCGTTTCAAAATTTCTAGTTGAATACGTAACTTTGAAATGAGTGATATGTATGGTATAGTATGGTATTTGGACGAGGCGACCGACAGTTGAGGTCATTTGCGACATGAGTGAGGAAAATGTAGTCTTAGAAGGAAGGTAGGAGAGACACCTGGCGTCGGCATTAGCACACTATCAGGGAAAGGTGTCAAGAGGATCACGATGTAACTTCCCATCAAACTTGAAGTACCTTGTTGTAGTTCTGTCAGTAGTCATGTACTGTATTATAGACTGATGTGCTGTGTACTGCTGTGTACTACTGTACTTGAAGTACTCTCCACGAAGCATTCAAGCTGGAAGCGCCTGAAAATTTTCCGCCACCGCCGGGATTTGAAGCAGTGTCCACGGGGTGGGGAGGATGGAAGTAAACTTTAATCCCCATGGATGGTGTTGAGCATGGTGGATGTTGGTAATGGTTCACCCCCTGCCAAAAACCTCTGTAGGTGGCTTGAAGCGTAATATGTAGATGCAGAAGTTTATCTTTTCCGATAGCCTAAACTTTGCATGGATTCACCACTCGGATTACGAATCGTTGGTAGGTTTTGGTTTCTATTTGACCGAATTTGTGCTATGCTGTCGAGTTGCACGGAGTGTTGCACGCTAGGTGGGAGCTAGCACCACTTCCATGAATGCGCGCGTATAATTTTCTAGTAATTATTAGTATTTTAGTATTCTACCATATAGGTAGGTTTTCATGAAGCACTTAATAATCATTCTGGGATAATCCCCTTTCTTCAAGCACCTCCCTCTTCAATTCAGAATAAGGTCTACCCCCTTTCATCCTATCTAAAAATCCTATTCTTTTCCTTCCTCTCCCTCGTTTACCCAACATTCTACCCTCTAACACTGTTTTCAACATACCATCCCCGCTAAGTACTCGCTCCATCCATACCTTCTGTCTCCACCGTATCTCATCTAAAAGCTGCCTCTCCTCACCCACCATCTCCAGCACTCCTTCGTTCCTCTTCCTCTCCGTCCACTTCACCTTCTCAATTCTTCTCCATGCCCACATCTCGAATGCCTCCAGTCTTGTCTCGTCCTTCTTCCTTAGTCTCCTCTCCTTCCTTACCTCTTAGATTCACGTCGTAATCGATTATTTAATTGTGCGAGAAATCCACAGGGAAAAAATCATTCGCCTTGACCGGGATTCGAACCCTTTCGAACCACCGCGGGTGACTCCCGTAAAGATATCACCGTGGCTAGTCCCGGTTTACTTAAATTCGATTACTTAGTTCCCTATACATTCTTTTTCCCTGCTCTGAGTCCACGTTCTTCCACTTTCTCCTCTCCTCCAATTCTTTCACCATTGCCTACGTAACCCAAGGCTTCTTTATTCTTCTGCTGTCAACGTAGCCAATTGACTTCTCCGCCGCTTCGACCATTCCCGTTTTGATATTATCCCACCCTTCCTCTACTTGTGTACTTCCAATCTCCCGTGTACTGATGTCAACTAGTTCCTGATATTCTCTCCTCGTCCCATTCAGCGCCTCTACATTCCATTTCCTCGCCTTTCTCACTTTCATAAGTCTTTTGAATCTTACGTTGCATTAAGTGTTGAACACTAAGTTGTAGACTGAATCCACATCCGCTGCAGGGAAGCTGCGCGAGTTTTTCACATTATTCCCAAACCTCTGTCTTACCATAATACAGTCTATCTGATATATACCCACATCCCCTGGACTTCTCAAGAGGTGGCTCGTAGGGCAGGGATGTAGACAGAGGTATATCCAGGATAGGGACAAGGGGGGGCTAAGTGGGCGTCAACCTACCAGCGTTAGTGGGGGTCCGAACAAAATTACAATTCTATCTAGTGTAAATTGAATGTCCAATATTTGCCACTGGATGTAGATGCCATTGCTCTCAAAAAGGTTGGAGAAAAGAGTATCAGGCAAGCAACGACAGTTTTCCCCTTCCCTCTATTACATGTTCAATTTTACGTGTGCTAAGAATAGTTTAAAATATGTTTTTGAACCTTTTCTTTTTCAAAAAGAAATCGGAACACGACAAAAATTAATACTATTGTCATATATATTCATAGTCAACGCCATGCGTTCGAATCCCTCATCAGTGATTCATTGGACGGCATTTCTATTTGAAAACACTCCCAAGTCATAGATTCCAACTTCAGAGGGGAGTTTGGAGACAGACTATGAGATCAAAGTTGATTTTAGGAAATAACATTTCTTATATGAGGGATCCATTGATCACCACTAGTTGGAAAAAACTTTTTATGCTCCCTTATTTTCCCATTCCGCTTTCTGCAGCCAATAGTGAGCACAGGTCTTACGAAAGTGGGGGCACAGGTTGCTGATGACGACCCTGACTTGCGACACATGGCGAAAATAAATGTAAATTAGAAAAGTTCAAGGGTTTGCGTTTCGCAACTCACCAATGTGTCATTTTTTCAGGCAAAGAGTAAACATCGCGGATTCAGGTAATTTTATTCATATTTGAAATTCTCCTTCCCAGTGAAAGGAAGAAGAACAAACATGTATAATTTAACAACCATGTTTAATTTTTCAAAATAATTTGCATGCACATGCACATTTCCAACGTCACTTTGTAAGAAAACTAAGTACCAAAATGTGTCATTCAAAGTCATTTTCTCCAACAAATATTGCAATCATTTTTCTCACTCGATTGATGGGAAAGGTCAACTATATACACCATGGCTGCCTATTTTTCCTCGCGGGAATGAGAAAAAATAAAATTCTGAGATTCTATTACCGTATCCTATTGATAGGTGTTTTTGTATTTGGAGTATGCGAACGGCAGTTAATGTTATTCGTGCCTTCAGGAAAGTAAAGGCTAATAAAAAAAAGTGGTGTCATTGGTCTGCTCCAGGGAGGTGTGCCAAGTACCAAGCAGTCTAACGTCCCATCCTACGGAAGAAGAATATGAAATAAATCACCTCCCAACATCACCTATGGGATCGATGAACCTCCCCAGCGAAAAATGACCACCACCGCTGGTATTCGAAGTTGGACCCAAGGACAACGCACAAGCTCATATTAACCTTTGCCCATGCTTCCCTAAAGCTAACTTACAATACACTCTCTCTGTCGTCATTTCAATAATTTGACAGAAACATGGTGTGCGATAAAATTTTAACAAGTAATTTAAAAAAAATTCTTCCGAGTGAATTGGCACTTTTGAAAATGATCTTAAATTCAATTGACACTTGAGAGTACAATTTACGCCCCTCCTCCAACTACCCCTTAAAGATTATTACTACGAGATTCGTACTCGGATGCAAAGCACAACCTATGATTTTTGGATTCGCAACCGAAAAGTTACACAAGGATCCGCATGAAAGGAGAGTTTGGCGGGAAGAGGGAGTCACAAAAGGAGGAAAAAAGTTTTTGCCTGACGGGTGCACGGCATTTCGACACCACCTGGTGAGTGAGTTGACCGTCGTGTTCAGCAAACAACCCCTCGGAATTCTTATGCCTACTAGTGAAAAGGCACGTACACTGAAATTTGCTTCAGGCGTGCTTGGATTGTACAGGAGTAACCTATACTGGTACTTACTATGAATTTGCACGCATCGGAGGACCATAAATTTCATTGATTAAGCTATTTATTTCGCTCAAAGGATGCTGAAATTAATATCTATTCATGGTTTTTATTGAGGGACAGTCTGAAATCATTTTACATGCCCGGAAGCCAGAGATTCTGTCTCCCGCTTCTTTTCTTCGCCTCAAAAATAAAGGTGTTAGTATTAAGCGATTCCTCAGTTTCAAGGTCTGAATCTATACGTATCAGTATCACCAATTTTTTTTCTGTTGCGAAGGAGATTGTTACTTTTTTCCACCGCGTAAATCGATGGCAGACATTATGGAATGTAACTACATATTACATAGAAAAATGGAGGGTCAGAGGAGAGGTGCATCTGGGCTGGCGATCTCATCAGCGGGTGTATTGCGAGTGAGGAAGTGTTACTCCTTCACATAAAACTATTAAGTTACAATTTTTTTGCACGGCAACCAATACGATTGGGCAACAGTTTGAAATTGCGAATAGATTCGCCAGTCTGTCAATGACCCCGCTCCTCTTCCGACCAACCGCATCACCTGCCTTTAACCTTTTCCTAACCTCACGCGCACGTTTGCGTCACACCTGCCATGTAACCGACTTATCCCCGGCCCCGAGGTTGGAGAGCGTTCACCAAGTTCCCTCATTGCAGGTCGACTTCACAAAAGGGGTTGAAATTGGGGTAAAGCGCCCCCTCTTATTTCCGCCTCCGTCGACGAAAGGCCCAAAAGTTTTGCTCTTTTCACTCTCTCATCCTTTCATCAACATTATACTCATCCCTTTCCCCCGTTCCCGCGACTCTGAGTGACGGCAAAACAAAAGAAATCCACGGAGGCCCCCTAATGAGCAGGGTGGTACCCTTCGCTTGTTTATTCATCTATCTATTTCGAATTACGGAGTAATGACCATTGAACGGGAATACTAATAGAGGGTGCCTCGCAAAAAAAATTCAAAGGAGATATAATAGGACAAGAAACCCTGAAAGATAACACATTTCAGGTCTTGCATTGGATGAGAATTTATCACCTTCACCACCTAAAGTAGACCGTAAAGTTTAATTATTTCAAATGTGAACTAAATTATTATATATTGCATGCATTTGCTATAGGAATTAATAACCATTGGCAAGTTTTGTCTTCGCATGAATATGCGCGTATATTTTAGCCATTATACGTAATATATCTATGACCGTGCGGTGTGTAAGCGGAGGTCCTCTTGCAGGCCGCATGTAGGTTATTGATCACCTGCTGCGAAACACACTAGAGGTAACTCACAGGATATTGCGAAGATGTACTCTCTGTCCTCACTCAAGGTAGTGCCGATAATATACTTCCATCTATTGTTATAACGGAAAAGAGCAAGCTTCCGTTAATTGCCTATGTGGACCTAGGGAAGGTGTTTGTAACATGAATTGAAATTCATTGCATGGAATCCTGAAAAGAATAGGAGTGTTTTACAAAGACAGGAGAGTATTCTACAGTATGTATAAGGAACAGATAGCGGTGATCAAATAAGGGCCCAACCGTGAAGAAGAAAGAATTAGTACAAGGAGAGAGACGAGGTGCGTAGTCACCTGTTATTTTCACTGTGTACATCGAGGAAACCATTGAGGAAGTCAAAGAAAAAACCTCTCGAGTGATGAATATTTACGGAGAAAAAAATTATAAAGCTACTCTGTTAAATATGAGTACGATAATGAGGAGCATCGTCACAGGTTCAAAAAATTATCAAGAGAATTCATTCAATGCCACCCCTGGGGCTTTTATGTTGCCAGGTGCGGCGATTAAGCTTTTGTTTAAACAGTAAAAAATAGCTAGCGTTCGAAATGTGGTTTTACAGAAGAATGACAAAAATAAAATGTATCAACAGAGTGAGGATTGAAGAAGTCCTTAAAAGAACAGGAGGAAAGAGAAGCCTTTTGAAACCTCGACAAGAAGGCGGATCAACTTAATCCGCCAGATTTTGAGGCATGATGGCCTGATGAAGACAATAGTCGAGTAATGACTGAATGGCAAGAATGGAATAGAATATGGATCAGCTGAGGAAGGATGTGAATGAGAAGAAATACGTTGGCGTAAAAATATAAGCTGACAGGAGCAATGAGTGGGGAGCTCTTTCTCCATCACCACTTTTCCTCTCCTGCCCTCGATATGACACTTCACTCAATTCAAACACGCAATTTTTTGCCGCACAAGATTTCATACATGCTCTTCTTCATGTTGCTGACATCCTAATAGCAGCTTTAAATCCATCACTTCCATTTCTTATTGTGCCCCATCTCGTATTTGGTTTACTAGAATATTTCTCCCGAATTTTTTTTTTTCGTTTCTTAGATCTCCTTCTTTTGTTTGTGGGATACTCAGTTTCAACCACAAGTCATGGCCGCATCGTCTCCGGTCTATTACTTTCGAGGCGCTCCATTGCAACTTCCGAAATCGTAGTTTTTTAGAGCACTCAGTTTTTTCCGCTCTGGTGTCCTTTTTACCTCTCACTTTTTCGTAGATTTCTGAGAACTGATTTTTTTTTCATCTGAGAATCACACGCATTACATTTGAGGTCATTCGTTCATGAACTTGGCTTTGACTTGATCCGGTAAATCTTTTTGCACCTTTGTCTACCAACTATGACGGCTGGGTACATTATGGGACGGCGGGGGACCCTTAAATCTGCGATATTTCTTCATCGTGCTTCGGTCAACCCTCTCAGAGAGATGACAAAGGCAACGTGAAGTAATAATAAAATTGAGAATGATGAATTATCGTGAAGAGGGTCATTATGAAAATATTCATCGACGGAGACAAACAGTCAAACACAACGCAAGGGCTCTAGAAATATATTATTTTTATACATTTATGTTATTAATTTCTATTATATATATATGTACGATTCGTGGTAGCTCTATCTATCCACATTTGTCTACGTGCACGAATTAGCTAAATGTTCTTCTCATCACTGTAGTGTTTAGCGGACCATGGGTTGGTGACCAATAGGGTGCCTCGTTTTGCCACTTTTTTAGGAGTGGATCGTAATACCCGGCAAAATTTGCGTACCCGGGTGGGTATTACAGATATGATTTATTTTTCAAAATTGATTAATACCTTCTGTTCGCCATTTTATCTTGAAATTTTTTACGAAAAACGTTAAAAATGTAAATAATTTAAATTTGGTTTTAGCAAGCACTCATTTTTTCAAGTGGAGTATAAAATTGATCTTTCTTTGATATTTTAGACCAAATACATCAGCTGTATTGCTGTTATTTATCGAGAAAATGACCTTTTATCGTACCACCGAAAGCAGTTTTTCGGGGTAGGCAACCCGCAACACGCCACTTCGTTTTACGCTATACATGCGATAAATGACGTGAAATACAGATTTTTTCAGTCCAAAACGTGTAAATGATGTCAGGATGATAGTATGCTCTTTCATTTCATCGCCGACTATTATGAACATATTTTCGTATAGAAGGCATCACTGAAGTTTCCGTCAATGTATGTTCCATTTGGGAAAAACTTCTATTCCACCAGTTACGCAAACCAGAGTACTTCAACTCATCTTACGCTACATGATGAAAACAATAGGGTAAATTAAATCCTATTGAGGAAAATGGTAGTTCAGAAAACATAGGATGACTTGTTGAGGTCTTTTACTAAGGAGGCGACGAAACTATTTGATACAGCCTTCTGCAAATGTGCCAACTTTCCCAAATGTGTCTGCCATAAGGAAAAAATGTTTCTATCCTAGAGTACTAGTTTCTTGTGGATCAGCGAGGTCCAATAATATTCCGAATTGGAGCTATTGACATTCCTATGTCAAAAAATTCGAGAAAAGGCTGAACGTAATCATATAAATAAGAGGCTTACACTCAAATCATCTGAATCAACAGTTGTCGTTCTTGAATGATAGTGAATACTTCGAGGATAATTAAGTTGATGAGGAAAACCATGACGAGTAGTGCTCTAACGATTGATATTCACCAAACAAAGGGAAAGAAAGTCCAAAGTCAAATAAGACTTGACTGAGACTGCCATAATTTCTCAGAGATAATATAGCGTGAGTGAGAAGGATCCAGCACACATTACATCCACTGTACCTCACGCAGCTTTAAAAGCTGGGATTATGTCTCAAAAGCAATATAGTGACATAACGTCTGCATTGTTAAAAGACAAGAGCAAAATTCGGCGTGCTAAATTAAAAAGTTCTCTATGTCTGAAGCGCTGCTTTAGGGATGATGATCCCATCAAAACCCTGTGCTTTGATGGACTGGACATGGCAAAAACACCCTCAGGTACAGTCAGGGAACAGCATATATCACTTGTGGCAGAACCTAATGCGCAATTGGTATGTCACATCGCATCATCTTCCGGTTTAGCACATAATGAGGGTACAGATCTTTTCGTGTTCATGATCAGTCAACTCTCAATGGTTGATTCGATGCGATTGGTGTTCTTGGTTATAATGGGACGGAACACCAATGCGGGTTGGAAGGGCGGATTCCTGCAAAAAATAGAAGAAATGCCGGGAAAACCTATGCAATGGGCTACTTGCCTTCTCCATTTCATTGTGTTGCCGTTTCGAGTTTTCTCCGCTCATACTGACCGCGGTTTTTCCAGCCCGTATTAATACACAGGGAACATAGTTTCAGAACCGCCAGCATGTGAAAAGCTTCCAGTGGTGTCATTTCATCTCATAAGTTGTGACTTGCCAAACGACAGCCCAGACGAAATCTGAAATCTTAATAAGGAACTGAGATACTTAGTCAAGATATCCCAAATTATTGCGTCTGGAATATGTCCAGAAGGGATAGTCGCTATATTGCATATGAAACTAAATAATAGCACAGAGCTAACAGAGTTCTTCGATTATTTATTTCGACTAAGAAACCCACCAAGAAATTCATCGAAATAGTGAAATTTATATTGAAAGTCTGTATACTGATGCAAATCAGGATCAGGACTCAGTCTTCCATCGCCGATAGTGATCGTCACGTCTTTGAGACCATTCAAAGATATAGGTACTTGCCAAGAAAGCAGATCATTAATTGGCCGCGCCTAAGGCGCGTTCACTTTGCTGTACCGGTGAGAACAAACTCCAAGCAGTAGTTTATTCATACATCCAGACAAAAGTGTTTCCCGCACTCCCAGAAAATATTCTTCTCGCAGTGATAAGTGATCACCAACTGACTGTCCGACAGGAGACACTAATTCTTAGAGCTATAGAACGCGAAGCAGATAATTTAAATCATTGCATCAGATGAAAAGTTATATAAACTTTTTTCGGGATACCGAGCGGGTTAGATTTTGTAAGACGCTCTTACAAAATCCTACCCGCGCGGAATCCCAAGAAAAGTTTATATATTCTGTTTGCCGGGAAATTGTTAAATCATAGATGAAAAATTGATCCCCAATTGAATTTTAATGCCATAGATTATGGAGACATGATTAATTGGGAAAGCACTGATGTTTCTATTACCATGCCACCGGTTGTGAGAAATATATCAAATGAATGATAAAAAAAACTGTATCTTCCTGAAAATATTTCGCCATAATAGACATTCGCAGTATATATCTGTCACACAGTGGTATGGAACGGACAGTAAAGCTAGTCTCCGAAGCGGCTACCAATGTATGCGGCGATAACGCCAGGGATGGCGTCATCAGATCTACTTTGACTTCATTGCAAATTCTGCCAAAATTAATAGAAATCTCAATTGTTCACGACATATCCGGACGGTGACGATTCAGAACAAATAAACTGATCTGCAATACGTTGGTTGGTTGGTTGCGTAGAGGAGGCGACTTTTTTCTGATCGCAGGGGAGGCGAATTTGATCCTTGAGGGACATAAAACCATCATAGTGAATCCCGAATGATAATTTCCATCTTCAGTGATATCTTCTCACACGAAAATATGGTCAATATAGTCGGCGATGAAATAAAAGAGCATACTATCATCCTCACATGATTTACACGTTTTGGACTGAAAACAATCTCTATTTCACGTAATTTATCGCATGCATAGCGTAAAATGAAGTGGCCTGTTGCGGGTTGCATATCCCGAAAAACTTCTTTCGGCGGTACGATAAAAGGTCAATTTCTCGATAATTAAAAACAATACAGCTGATGTATTTGGTCTAAAATATCAAAGAAAGATCAATTATATACCCCACTGGAAAAAATGAGTGCTTGCTAAAACCAAATTAAAATTATTTAGATTTTTAACGAATTTCAAAATTTCAAGACAAAATGGTGAACATAAGATATTAACCGATTTTGAAAAAAAAATCATATCTGTAATACCCACCCGGTTACGCAACTTTTTCCGGGTATTACGATTCGCTTCTAAAAAAAGTGGCAAAATTACTGACAGCCACTAGCCAGCCAATGTCGAGGTAAGATACAACACAGAACACGATGCATACATTTATTCAACCAAAATAAGCATGCACTAAAAAAACAGGCTAAAAACAGAAGCAGTTAAAAAACAATTCTTAAATCGTGGTAGCGTGAACAGCGATTCATTGAAGCGCGGTGTTCATAGTCTGTATCGTTTTGTGGCCCAGAAGAGGGCGCAACAGCATCACCCCCTCCTTAGGGTCTCCTTCTACGCTAGGGAGTAGGTGCAGGAATGTATTATTTAAGTATTCTATCCGTCACAGTGGGTTTACATGGAGAATTTTTCCGATCGGCCAGCTCCATCTCCCCTCCCAACTTGGAGCTCCCTCTTCAATTTACAATGAGGCATACTCCCAACACTGTTTTCAACATCCCTTCCCCGCTCCGTACTCGCTCCATCCAAACCTTGTCTCCTACATATATCATCTAAAAGCTGCCTCTCCTCACCCACCAGATGCAGCACTTCGTCGTCCCTTTATTTACTTATCTATTTATCTCCATTGCCCCCGAAAACAGCACAATGTGGCCTTTACATCGGGAGTTAAAACAATCAACAATAGACGATTACACACACCCATGTCCTGGAAGGAGAAACCTATCCAGGCAGGACTCGAACCCGCAGCCTTCGGTATGGTAGGTGAGGACTTATGCCCGCCGCCACCGAGGCCGACCTTCATCGTCACCTTAAACATTCTTCTCCATACCCTATCCTCGCACGCCTTCAGCCGTTTCTCGTACTCTTGCCTCAGCATACTCGTCTCCTCAGCGTACAGCGCTACACTCCAGATCAGACTTCTGACAAGCGTATTCTTTACAATCTTTCTCCTCTGATCAGCTCATCCCTATTCATAAACGTCTGCATCACATCTCGAAGGTCTTAACACTTTTCTCGTCTACCTTCCTTATTGTCCAAGTTTCCGCACCGTAAAGCGCTACACTCCAGATCAGACTCAGACTCTTCACTGGCCTTTTCTTTACTCTGACGTAATGATCTTCTGAATAGCTCTTTCGTATTCATTATGTCTTACTTTGCCCAAGCAATTTTCTTCCAGATGCCCGTATTGCTGTATCCGTTTTCCTCTTGTGTGCTGCCCAAATATTTGAATTTTTCTACCTGCTCAAGTTTTTGATCACTTAATTCTTTTGCCCACTTAATATCTTGAGCCACACATCGCTCGCAATGCATAAAAATTGAAATTCATTTTCTCTAAGCAATAAAGGGAATTTTGAACATTACTCCACCATCAATTGTTTTAAAGAGCACACAGAAAGCTCCCTTTTACGTTAACGGCTGGTGCCTTCACACCCCAGATCACACGGATATGGCGGCGGGTTGAGGAGTAGTATGTAGATGCAGAGATGATACAAAAGATAGTCTATCAGTTAAGATACGTTGTATGGAGCGTTTTGCGAATCACTTCGCCTATCCCCCATACCAAATTTAACCTCCCTTTTCAATTCCCAGTAACGCCCAATCCCCTTCATTCAATAAACAAATCCTATCATCTACCTCCCTTCCCCGCTTACAATTAGTACTCACTCCATATGAAACCTCTATCTGCTCCGTTCCCAGAGAAATACGTTTTTGGCAACTCAAAAATAAAATCAAATACATTTTACTTGGGTGTATTAATTAATTTAAAAAAATCAACCACTATCATTTATTTCAAACAAATTCCAAATTCCCTTGGCCATCTAGCATCTTTGAGCAGCATGACTTCCTCTGACAAGTTTCAGGAAACACTATCTGCCACTCCGATCTCACCAAGGATGCAGTGACCAAATAAGACTTCATATTGTCTCATACAGTGGCGTAACTACAGAGGGGATGAAGGGGATAGGTCCCCCCCCCCCAAAGCCTCACAGAAACAAAAAAAATACTTAAAGATAGTCTTATTTCGACATATAATAACTGCATCTGCTTAGAGTTTTAAAAGTTAGATTTTAAGTGACAAAATGATGCGAAATGTATTTCCAGGCAAGTCGTTTTTCAAAAATATTCCCGGAAATTGTGTTGCTTTGGGGCGGGGTCGCCACCTCAGGCCATCTCATCCACCCAAAGCATATTCCTAGTTACGCCACTGGTCTCATGGATGATTCACATAGTTAAAAACGGATGAAACGAAATGCTGCTCTGACAACAGAGGCAAAGAGATTGTCATATATATTTCTCAGGAAAATATGTCATCTTTTGTGGCTCCCTGGATTTCCGTTAGAGTATGGCATCGGCAATCTGGAATTATAAAATAAATTTTACTCTCAAAGTACCGAAAATAATGCAATTTTATCGCATCGCCTTATACTTTTTAATAGAGATAAGATAACTTGTACATACCTACCCGGAAGTTCATTGAAACAAAAGGCCGTATTACAAATGACTGACAGAAAATAAGTTACAATTTCTAATGTTACGCCAACAGCATATATTCGTTTGTTATAATTATGAATTTTATTAGAAGGGACTAATTTTTTGCAGTTGTGAGCATATTTGAGTTTAAGGAAATTTATAAATAAACATATAACAAAACTCTCATTATCCAAGAATCAAGAGTTATGAATTAGTAAACCTCTTCCCGAATGCAACGACTGCCAAGATAAATATTATTTTAGAGAATACTAATTGTAAGAATTGATGTAGATCCGATAATTGATGTGACCTTCCGCTTTCCCAGAGTGTTATTATATGGAAAATTGAGAAGTTCCAGTAGAGCAGTGCAAGTTTTCCCTCGAAAGCTTCACAAAAAGTGAGCAACCTTTTTGTCTGATTTTACACAGTGGCTTGACATCAATTACGATTCTAGTCTGAGGGAGAAATGAGCATAACTCGTGTAAAAAGTTATCATTCTATTAATTAATAGTACCTCTAATTTTCCAAGAGAACCATAAAGAACTGCAGGGCAGACGCACTGTCATCATAATCGTTCAAAAATCTTAAAATTTTCTTGAAACAGCTCTCTACTCAAGCCTCTTATCAGCTCGCCTACTGCGTAGGTTTTATCTTTATGTTCTACATCACTTGTCCTATTCATGCATGCCGTTCATCCTCTTCAGCTACCCTTGTACGACTGCTTACATCAGACCTTCGAGAGCCACGTTGTTACGCTACCATTCAGAAAGCTGAAATACTCAAATTCTACTCCGTAAAAGAACCTGAGGAATCCAATCGTGCGTATTTCACTCATTCAGCGTTGTATATTTTTCTGCTCACGGTGGGCTTGAATTTGCATTCGGAACCCGAGCGTGTGTCCTCAGCTGTCGTTCTTCTCCAGACAGCATCAGAGACCCCAATCAACAACAAGGCACATTCTTGCGCACTCATTGTTTTCAAGCAAGACCGCATCCAGGTGAGACATTATTACCCGTCGCTGCCGCGCTCTTGGCCAATTGGAAGGCTAAGCGGCGGCGGCCGCCGAGTGCCTTTTGGCGTTGTAAATGAGCGCAGCCAATGTCACCAGAAGCCACACCACGCGCCGCCGCCGCGCCGCTGTGGCGAAGGCCTGCCCGGGAAGGCGATCGACCTGCCATCGGCCACTTGGGAGCACCTGCGGGAAGCGATGGAATTCCCCCCTGCTGAACGCGCCAAAAGGCCACTGGGGGGTGGGATGATTATGAAAGACAAGCCAATCATCTCGGGTGATAGAATAGAGGGGAAAAAATCCCAGATCCCGTGGAAAAATACATTTACTTGGCAAAGCTCACGGTGCAAAATTTCCCATCCCGTTGAGACTGGAAAAAAATATTATGAAACTATTTCTTGGAAGAGCCAGTTTTATTCAACTGTAAAGATGTATCGGAGGTGGAGCGATTATTCTGCCCGATCTTTAAAATGCAGTATCGATTTTTATCTCGCTAGTGGAGGCACAAAGATGTGTAATGACCATGATAACACTTCATAGTCGTAATGTTAGTTAGTTAAGGGCTCCTCGCCGTAGCATTGAAAAAAGAAATCATCTATTAAAATAGTCTTCAACAAAAGTCACCAAAAAGGTATTTCAATTGCAGTTGCATCAGTGCATTTTCATAATCCTTTCTGCACGTCTAGGAAGAAAGCGATATTTAATTTCTACTCCCCATAAAGCTAATGTTTAATTTCTCATATTTTTTACGGGTCCAGGTGATATAGCAACATCTGTAATTGCTTGATCTTGTGAAAACTTGGCAGTTAAAATATTACATAATTTGAAGAAATTTCCCATTGCGAGAATTTTGCTCAAAATTCATCTGACCTAATGGATGGGTTCAGAGTGAGGGCATCACTTACAACAAAATTTCGTGTAAAGTTTCACATGCTTCGAGAAACGGGTTAGTTTTTTTCCCCCGACATTCAAGCATAAACTTGATTAAGTTCGAACGCAGAGAAAATGACGTCACTATTCCATGAGATGTCTAGAATACTATGCTCCTGAATTCGAACCTGGGATCTTCGGGTCTTTTGTCCATCGCTCTAATCGCAATAAGATCCCGCAGTTCCTCACTCGCTCCACTGGCCATTTATACTTATTTCCCATGCTTACACAAGCGACAACTACGCGAAAATATTCCTGTTTTTTGTTTAAGTGGCTTTGTTCCTGCTATTACAGACACGTTTAGTGAAATTACTTCGAAGAATCAGTGAAAGAGTATTTAGCAATAATTTTCCTGTTATGCACGTTTCGTTCACGCTGCTGCATATCGGCCATTGTTACCTCAAGGAGACCCGCTCCCCCCCCTGCCCCACGATATGAGATGACCTTTGGTGCATAGGTAATTGCATCCATGTGCTCTGGTCCTTACTAAGGCTTATTGAAATAGTGGTTCGAGTCCAAAACGTGTTTATCCACAATCTCTGGTGGTAACGATAATAAGTTACTGCTTCGTTCAATGTCAAAATAATTGTTTCATGGTTACGCACTAAGGTGAGCATAGATGGCCTTGTAACAGCTCCGTATGCTTAACTTATCAGAGAGAGAACTAATAAAAACGAAGCAGAGCACACCTTTAGTGTAAATTTCCTCTAATAAAAAATTGGGAATGAAAACAGCCACATCGATTAAATAACAACGAAAAATTTTATTGTGAAATTAATCGATTACAAAGAGCGTGTCGAACATAACGTATTGGAAGCCTGCACTCGTACAATGTACGGACTCCCTAATAATGTATTACGGCTGGAAATTACCAATTTGGGCCGAATTTAGGACAAATTCATTTAAAAATTTCATGAAAAAAGCGACTTTTTAGTAGGCCAAAAGATTTTTTCATGGCAAATTACCACTCTTGGTACGAGTAGCAAAGTCATTTTGTTTAGAATTTTCAGTCAAATATATAATTCCATAATGTCAAAACCTGATAATGATAAAGCTAAGCCTCATAATATGTACTCCACTAACAATTTTTTACGACGAAGACCGATTTTCCTTGAATATTTTTTCCCGAAAAAATTAATATGTTTTAAAAAATTTCACCACAGACATAATCTTTGGTGGCCCACCAATGACCGAAGAGGCTCATTTCCTTGAATCGACCACATGAACTCATTCTCTTACGGACTAACCTCACGAACAAGATTGAGGGCTGGCTTTTTGAGTGATTCCCTTCATCCTTTTTTCAATCGACCGGAAATGAAAGCGCGTGGTTTCTGAACGGCTCTCCAAGAAGGATGCACAAGTGACTGCGGTGGGTAGGCAACAACGAGATCACATTAATTGGTGCTTTGGAGAGAGCAGGACACGTGAACGGGTGCGAGACCTTATGTCGTAACGCATTACAGGAAATCTCTCTCGGGGATGGTTAATCTCTAATGGAAAGTAGAACCGATATTATGGGAATGAAGGAGCGGTACAAAATACACTAATATTAGGAGGTGGAGTAAAAATAAATGGAAAGACAGGACGCATCACTTCTTCATTTCCTTTCCCGTATAGCATAATTGAGAGAGAAAGAAAAAAAGTATTTTGTAATCCTAATACACAACATTGAACACAAATTTGTCACATACTCGGAGGCCACTCAACCTCATATGAGAATTCCCTAAATTTACCAGCGAATAATCGCCCGTATCGTATTTAGCGAACAGTTTTTTTAAGTAACACAACCAAAACAAGAAAAGATAAAGTAATACAAGCAAATCAACAAGACAATTTATCACAATGTACAAAAATTGTTTACAGTTTATGATAATCTTGAAATTTTTCGCGATGTGAAGGACAGACCTTATCAGCAACTACCTTGTATTTATCTCTAATTTGAAACTATCATTTCAGTATTTTCTAGGAAGTAAAATTTTCAATTTAGTGAGACATGCAAATATTGACAAGAGTCGTCAACTCCACATAACCTTAGAGATGATTGATATACATATTGCGATATGTATATAAAAATTATACATATCGCAAAAAAGCAAAACACAACCTGTCAAGAGGAAAGGATGGAGGCACATTGTTTTTACCACGTATTGCCAAGGAATAAAATGAGATGGATGTCACAAACTTTGAGGGAATGTTCCCAAAAAAAAGATCAAAGATGGATGCTTTGAATTATTTATATAGGTACAGGTACCATTTTTATTCGAAAAAACAGCTGAACATCATAAAGGTTTAACAATGACCGAATTGTTGATGACCGAATTGATGAGCAAAACTGGTGTACTTATATCCCTAGATAGATTAAAAAGGGAACTTTGTTGTATTCCACACATTATTTATTAAAAGAATCAACCAGTTTCAACCTTTTGAGGTCATTATCAAGAGGTGAACCCATCAAACGGTAAAAAAGTTTACTTTTTAAATCTATCATGTCACGATTCCACTGAGTAACCTCGTAAGCCATTGATTGCTTATATTCCTACTCAAATGCCATTAAAAGGATCGTGAGAGAGATGCATATGAAAATGGAATAAAATGGGTTATGAGGCATTTTATCTCCAGGAAAATATTAAAGAAGCATAAACTCAATGCGAAATAATTTTAAACAACGAATATTCTTCATATACCGAGACTTGTATATCATCTAACCATCGGTATTATCCGGTTGGAGCAAAATTAACAGTGTTAATAATTTTTGTCACTCAATCTTACCACTATCCAATGCAAATTATAAATTAATAATCGGAGTAGAAAGTGACTTTATGTTTTAGGAGTCTCAAGCATAACAAAGCTATCAAATTAACTATACCAGCAAAGGAAAAAAAACGCAAACAATCGCAAATACGAAAAAAATCGCACTAGGAATATATTACGCACAGATGAAATTATACTTTTCAAATATTGCGTTACGTTCCGTTAAATTGATTGAATAACTAAAAAATTCCATTTATACCCTAAAACGGTGCAGTGGCCGTGTGTCCAATCAGAAGAAATGTTTTGAATGTGTTCTTCTCGGGTTTCCAACCGACAAAGGTCCATACCACGATGCTCCCTCGATGCCATAAAGAGACATGGTCCGTGCGTAGCAACCTGAATCAAATAAAGAGCGAGTGCTTTGGGCATTGAAACATGTATGTATTATATAGGGTGAGGGTTAGCCCACGGAACAGACCCATCCCTCTACACTGCACGTGTGAAATTTATAAACCTACGTTAAATCTTAGGTGACCTCTGCCCTCGTGTAATCAAATCAGTCTTCGAGCATAATTGCCAAGTGAATGATGATACATTTATTTCATAAGATATGTGAATGTTGCACACAAAATTCTTCGTGCTAGCCATAAGACGCCATTCAGTTCTGAAATTCCGTAAATGACTGGCTAAATATAATTTCCGAGGAAAAAATATTATTCCATATTGACCTATTAAATCGTTAACAGGATACGAAATCTGCTGGAGACTAAAAAAAATGTTACTTCAACAGAAATCTGTTTCATACCAGATACTGAATAACAGGGCATAAAGGAAGCCACCTCAAGCCCACCTCAAGCGATAGTACAGGAGTGGCGATTGACGAAACTCTGATGACTCTTCCTGAGAAAGAACGAAGAACGTTTGCTCTTTCTCAGAAAAGAAGAAAGTTTCACTGCCAATTACTCGAAAGGAAAGACCAAAAAATGGAAAAATATTTTTGTGTTCATAATCCAAAGTGTAACATGATTGATAGTTTAAGATATTTTAAAATTTCCCGTGAGTATTTTCCGTTACTGAAAAATCATGAAAATAACTCACTGGTTGCGACATTTATAGTTTAATCAAATTTTAGAAATATGCATAACCCTAAAGTAGAAACTTTACAGCTATCTGTTGCACCAATTATCAAACTACTCATCCATTTTTTACTTCATGTTTAAGCTATTTTTGAGCATGTATTTACTGTCTGTTTCTATGTCAATTTTTCAATACGTTTTCATTTTATTTTTATTTGGTAACTGCTCAAAACGTCATGTACGTTATGTATTTGTTACTTTTAGGGGTTCGTATCCAGAGCATTCAATAAAATTCTTTTATCTATGTTCTTCTTTTATCTGTATAAACACATGCCCGGAGAAAAATATGCATAATATTTCCTTGAGATCGCCAGAGAGTGATATATAAGTCAGCCGATTTATTTCATGGTAAACTATATTCTTACCGATTATTATTCGATCTAACGCTGTGAGATCAACCTGAATATTTATTTATATATTTCGCATCATATGGAGCGTGCGAGGGGCACCTACCCATCATTGAATGCTGTATGCGGGCACATAGTCACCCCTGCCAAACACCATAGAGGTGGCTATAATGCAGATATAAGTTGATTCCTAATTTGTTCCTCATGCCAACACAGGTCATTAGTACTGCGACATACTGATAGCATTAAACATTTTAATTGTGAGTTTTGAATTTCTAAACCGGATGCGAAAGATAAAAAATTCATCCAATATAACAAATATTTTGAAGCGAGTAATCTATTAGCTTCTAGTTTCTATACGACGCTTATTTTTTTACGCACGTTGGCTCTCTCGCATTCTTGGCATTCTATTTTTTCCAGCATGAAACATTCGTCACCACTCGAAACAGCGCACGCATGACACATTGCGATCATTCATGAACATGGATATCCTTTTCCGTCATATTGCGCGGTAATTTCCGTTTGATCACCTGAATTACGAAGCGTTGCCCCGGGATATATCCGTGATAGATGCAACGTCCGTTCGACCAATCAGATGAAAGGATTTCGGTGTGCGTTGGGTGCGATGCTAATCCCATTCCCAGAGTGGAGGAGCGACCTTGCCTCCATCTCTGCCCACAGCCTCAGCTTTTATGCGTAGCTTGTAACTCCTTTAAGCGCCATTTACTCTCGGTTTTGAGTTTGCAAACACGCGTGAGATTAACATGCAGACGTGAAATTAGAAGCGCTCGCCCGCGAGCCGCGACGCGCCCAAGGCATTTGGTGCACGGAGAATGTCTAATAAGATAAGCAAACGCTTCGGTTTGGACATGCTTGGTGCATTGCGTCAAGAATTCTTATCGTTCCGGTGTGGTGTCAAGCCTTCCTTCCGTCCAGGAGAATGCCATGCAAGAATTCTCCTTGACGGGATATGGAATTTTTTTCAGTGATTGAATGTACTACGGAATCACTGCCGTCTTTTCCGCTTGCATCAAAGACAATAATAATAATTGGTAAATCGGTATTGCTTTTTTGCACTTAGGTATGCAAGGAATTTTATTCTAGTGAATTTCGAGGTAAATATTTTGTCGGAAGCTAAGGTGACGAATCATTCTTCTCCGAAAGGCCGCGTTTGGCCGTATTTTCATGGGGCACCACTTGCTCAAAACCGAGTTAATAATTTTGAAATTTTCAGGGTACATTGTTTTGGCCCTTTGCCACATTTATTTGTAGCCCTTGCTCAAAAATCTTCTTTGCAAAGGTGACGAAGAAAAAATGTTTCATGTTTGAGACTGAGGCAAATTTTGACTTTAGTCTACCCAATACGTTCTTAAAATTTCAGGATACCGACTTAACTCTTAACGAAGGATTTCGTGTCGAAAAAAGACTGGACGAGCAACGCGACCACATAAAATAGCCGAACCAAATTCGAACCCGCTTACCAAAGATTTTAAGAAACTTCTTGCTTACTTTATTTTAACAGGAAGGAATAAATACCGGAGAACAATTCTTTGCTTTATTCCTCAACCTGTCCAACGTTTTGGAACACCGTTCCATTTTCAAGGTTTTTTTTCAGTGAGCTGTAGAAACTGTGTGTGTCCTCTATTTAGCGTAAGTGTGAAGAACTTGCAACGTTTTGCCATGAACTGTACCATTCATTCAAACTTACCTTGAAGACGCAGAGAGGTTACGCATGTTTTCCATTCTTGTCTCAAATCTCTCGTTGAACCAAACCGATCTGGCCGTCAAAATAGTCCTATGATCTATGAAGTTATCCACCGTGCCGATATGCGCTTATTGCGGTATAATTCATGCCAACATTACATTGTATTTTTCATTGTTACTGATATTGCATCGTGCATTATATTCTTACCATACATTGTTCGTTTTCAAATCGTGAATAAAACCTACTTATTGTTTCTAACTTATCCATTGTTCTAATTTTGGTCGTTACCACGACATTGCTATTAAAGTTAAATATTTATTTGTATAAAAAAGGAAAATGTAAACTTATTGAAATTGTACGTATTGTTGCCTAGCTTATCCATTGTTCTATTTTTGGCCATTACCACGTCCTTACAGGTTGATATAAAAGTTAAATGTTTGGTTGTGTAAAAATGAACAGTTCAAGCTTAAGCCATTGATTTCAATTTGGCCTACTATAATGTTCATACGCCAGAGACCACTCGAGAAGAAAAAAGTCAGGTGTGAGATGCTTATGTTTACTGAAAAATATTTATTTTTTTTAATTGCACGCGTTGCAACTGGGTTCGCGGATGGCGTTGAGAAAAGGTCGCGCGGAAAAAGAAGGGAGGGAGGTTCAAATCGGAAATCCCCTTAAGCGCACACCGAGCGCAGCTGTCGAACGGCTGACAGCAACAGGTGCGGTAGTAAGCACTACGGCAGCCGACGACGACCTTATTCCTCTCATCCACGCTAATTCACACACCTTCCTCCCCACCCGACATCCTTGCCTACTTTATACTTCCATTCTTGCATTCTTTCTCTCGACTTCTGCTTACCTTTTTCCGCAGGTAGGTAAGGTTACCGAGGAGTCAAGTCGCGACCTCCACCAGGCGTACAGTGCTCCGAGCGATATTACGATATGTCCCATTTATCGATAGGGTCTTCATTTCAATAGGGAGCCTGGCAAAGTGGAACATTTTGAATGAGAAACTAGCCACAACAATAGGATGAAAATATGAAAAATCCGGACAAGTCTTTGTTTTATTTAAACAAATGGATAAGCAAAATACGTTTACGCCAAAAATTCGCCATTAAACAGTATGTGTGAGAATTATAATAAATTTTGTGGTTAAATTGAACTGTCTCAAGAGAGAAACACATTTTGTTAAGCTCTGATGTTAATGATGAATTATAATGACGAAATCCGACGTCATTGATGCATTATAATGGCTGGGACTGTATAACTACGTGAACGTCTCTATACTCTAAACGCACAGATTGAGTTTTCCCTGTAATCATATAGTTGGGAAAACAATAAAATCAATTAGTAAAAAAAAAATGGCTGAGAAAGATATATTCGGACGAAAAAAATATTCCGTACTCAGCCATTCCCTCTTAAAGCTTATTCATTGTTATTTTTAATTTTAAAACTTTAAATATGAAAGCGCGAATGTTGCCGCCCACTTTTCGTTATTTGGTGAAGTCACTTAAAGTTATGGTTCATTTACTCCTGCAGGGAGAAAACACCATCGAGGAAAGAAATCGCTCACAAGAGTGAGGAACTACAATGAACAACGCGAAAGCTGCGAGTGGCTGAGGTTCGGTGACCCGCTCGGCATGAGCTCGTGGCGTCACAAACTGCGAAAGGGTGCAGGTAGTCGATTTTTTTCTGGATAAGAAGGCGACGATCGAAAAAAACGTCTTATTATATTTTAAACGCCAACAAAAAATCATATCTCTCTATATTTAAACCCATCAAAAATAGTGAACGAGCCCGTTTTAACAATTCCTTGAATGGTAATATATTTTTTTAAAGGAGGGTAATTTAATTTCAGCTCACAATTTCATGGACCAATACATATATCATCATCATCACTGGTCAACAATCCTAGGATTGGTTTGACGCAGCTCTCCACTCAGTTCTCCTATCAGCTAATCTTGTCACACCTACGTATTTCTTCTCTTTCACATCTCTCTTTACTTGTTCCATATATTTTGTTCGGGGTCTTCCTTTTCCATTCTTGCCTTCCACTTGTCCTTCGACGATTGTCTTCATCAGGCCATCATGTCTCAAGATGTGGCCTATGAGGTTGTTCCGTCTTCTTATTAAGGTTTTCATGAGGCTTCTCTTCTCTCCTACCCTTCTTAGGACTTCCTCGTTACTAACTCGGTCGATCCATTTGATTTTCATCATTCTTCTGTAGCACCACATTTCAAAGGCCTCTATCCTTGCTTTATCCGCTGCGGTCATTGTCCATGCCTCACTTCCGTATAGGAGCATACTCCAGATGTAGGTTCTTATAAATTGTTTCTTTACTTCCATATTTAAGTTTCCCGCTGTAAGAAGGTCTCTCTTTTGGTGGAATGCTCTCTTCGCCTGGGCTATTCTGCTGATAATTTCTTTCTTGCTTCTCCCGTCACTAGTTATCTTGCTTCCCAAATAACAGAATTCATCCACCTCTATCAGTTTTTGCCTCCCTGTTTTAATGTTGGTCTTGACTTCTTCTCTTCTATTGCCTAAGAATTTCCTCCCATTGGAGTGATTTCGGTATTGATATTTACAATTCATATTGATTGTTTGGAGCCAAATGGTTGACAGCGGTGAGAACTTAAAATTATCTAAAATAATTTTTATAGATATAGCAGTCAGGTCGTATAATTAGTGATAATAAGTGGACACATGCTGCTTATTTTGCCATCTATAGAAGGAGAACGGGAGAGAATGATCACAAGATATTTGAAAAGTGCCTAATTATACGTTTTCAATGAGAATTGATAACAATAATTCTACCTTTCAAAGATGCGCCTACTATTTAAGGAAATGGTAATTTTTCACTTTCTCACGTTCTGATTTTCGGCTGAAATAAAGGAAGAGGAAAATACTATTTCATTTCCCAGAGGACAATCGAAAAACTCCTCAATCAGCCGATACACTTTGAGCATAATCAAGCATGTATGTGGGTACTTGAATTTCGTAATAAAACGGAAGTAGAGTGGATGACGCTAAGCAGAGTTGATCAATTCCATAGTGTACGAGAATAAATATAGATAGCCAACCTGGCCACCAAAATGACCTCAAAGTAACAGTACGAGTTTCAAAATATAGTATTTGTCAAGATGTCTATGTTATAGCATCAAAATAATCTTCGTAGTGTAAAAGAAAATAGTGAAGGGACACAATATTCTAGATGTAACCAATACAGAGCGTGGTAGAGGCCACGGAATGTGGGATAAAATCAAAGAAAATGACCATAATAAGTAACGTAGTTGGCTGGAAAAGAGTGGATAGAGAAATAAACAAATAATAGATGGGAGTATGCACCTAAATAAGGCTATTACGATGATAATTTCACCCTATAGTAGTGATTCAAAACTACTATCGTCAATAACGGAATGGCCTTCCACTGGCTGTACAAACAAGCCTCAGGCAGCAGATATTCCACAGGCTAAGGGGCACAGTTATGATAACCCTAATTCATGAGAGCTAAACAGTGTAAAATACTTAATTTAGGGATCTAAATATTATCATGAACCTCCCTTTATTGAAATGCTTCTAAGAGGTGAAACTTTGCGCAATTCACTCATTAATTGTTGACTGCGTCAAAGGAAGGAAAAAACAAAGAATTGTGAGTCCTTGGTGAGCTGGGATAATTGAGATTGAAGGAAATGGAAATACCTAGCGCGTATTACGAAATAAGTTAAGATGTGAAAGTCAACGGTAACGCGGAAAAGTAGAGGCCATTGTTTTGTACTGCCGTCTAATGAGAGAAGATACCTTAATCGATTTAATTTAAAACATGACGTTACTATTGTCAGGGAGTTTTACTCGCCTTCAAGATTGACATATTCACTTACAGCAGAAGGTGGAATGAACAACGCGTTCCGACAATACTCAACGTTCATTAAATCACACGCAAATGGTATCCCCAAGGACTCTCTCATTCAATTCACTTTATCTCTACTATTATGGTTTTTAAATTCCACCATCATACATAATTTTGACTGTATCAATATAATATATACCTCAGTTATTCATGATAAATGTTTTAGGCAGAGTGGTGTATTAGGGATAATTTATGACATGATCGCGTCTGGAATCCAAGCTTTTGTGGTATGACCACATCACATCTATACAGTGGGATTTGATGAATCACAAACTGCAGGAAGACATCATACCCAAGTCGAACGATTTATATTTTTATCTTCTTTAAGTTGTTGCTAGGTGCAAGACTCCTCGTTTCCTACTAAAATGACATGGCCGCTCGGAGTTATACGCATGAAATATTTCCTCTTAGTAGTGATCAGCAATAAATTAAAGAAAAAAAGAATAATCGTCCAACTTGGACATGATGCCCGTCTACAGTTAGCGATTCAGATCACACACGAGCATCAGCAGCAATTGCTGTACCTACAGGAATAAAAAATTTCGGTCAAATTCGTCAATTGACTGATTTGAAAAACAAAATGCCAAAAAGGTGTGAAAGTGGGTATTGAAATATTTCTTCGTGCCTGCCGACGATTGATATCATACTGTCAACATACCATTGAGGTGGCTTGCAATAATGCAAGGCATTACTCGAGTGAATGCTAAATGCTTTTGCGGTGAGGGATTTGAGAGGATTAGAAGCAGGCGAAGGAGGTCGCTACATGATAAGGTGAAAGTTAGAGGTTATGGTAGAGAGTTAATTGGGATGTGAATGGAGGTAAAGTCCCATATCTGACGCTGGGTTCTTTCTCTCCGCACCGAAATTTGCTAACTGATGCATAAGGTCGATAGTATTTTACGTTGAAAATTATGCATTGTAGGAGAAAAATTCAGCTAAATCCAATCACTCACCCGTAAATTGTCGACAGGAAAAGTCACCATCTCCTCAAAATGCGCTTGAGGTCATCAGTATTCCTGCGGAGGTCGCATTCTGAAGAGCGACGGAGGGAAACCGCTGGGTTTTCTCCGCGACCCAATAAGCTGGCGAAAAGTAAAAAAATAATCCTATTGAATGCATTTTAAATGTTATTTCTGGGTCAGTAAAATGTAAATTCTTTCCGAACATAGCAATTTAAATGCATGAATTACTTTCAATGCAGCCAGAACTGTCCAAACCTTGCATAATGGATAAAATAGGTTAACTTTTCGAACCGATATTTTTTCATTAATCTGTTTTAACCAATGTACGTCCTCCATCGTCGTGATATTTGGCATTTCACTTTTTGTAGAAATGCTTTAAAATATAATATGTATATATAATGGTTTGAGACATTTATTACAGATATTTGAGCATGAATAGTTGAATCTTTACTGCAAAATCCTTAGTGTTATGATTTGACATTGAGTTTTCAAAGTGATTAGAGCGAACTTGATATTTGGCATTTCACTTGTTATAGAAATGCTTTAAAATACATGATATTAAGATAAAGGCTTGAAACATTTATCACAGATATTTGAGAATCAACAGTTGAAACTTTATTACAAAATGTTTAGTATTATGATATGACGTAGAGTTTCAAAGTGATTAGAATGAATTCGGGCGAAAATATAAACTTATTCTATGGAGATAAACTCTTATTTTTTCAATGAATCAGAGAAATGTTGCTTCTTTTTGCCCCTTCAGTAAAAAGATAAGAATATAGAAACCGGATAGTGAAATATTTAAAAAATATTGAATGCGAGTTGAATCTATGTGCCGAAATTTGAAGTAGCTCTTAATAATTCCAATACGCAGGAACTTCCCTCAAGTTCTAATATTGACAAAAATCAGAAAATCTATAAATTAACTTTCTTTAACTGATAAAGCAAATCTTTTAAAATATCCGCTTTTTTGTAAGTCGATGATTCCATCTAGGAATTTTCGTAGTTCTAGCCGACAGAATTTTATTCCATTTTAACGAAGAAAAGCGTTGCTTTTTTTACGGACGCTTTCTATCTCGCGCTCGACGAAGCATAAAGGGCAAACAAAAACTTCCAATTCTCTCCATCTCGGGGAGAATATTTTTGTAGCCAAAAAATAAATATTTTCTCTTCATATCAGGGTCGGCGGGTTGAGACAAAAAAATTAACGGAGGGATCGGCGCTGACCCTGAAAACCACGAACCCGCAAGAGTAGAGTTTCCTTAGTGTGAGTAAAGAAGAACTATCTCGGATGAGGAGGGGAAGGGCAATGGGTGCTTTCCCATGGAGACATTTCCACGAATATTGCAAAGGAGAATCCTCAAGTCGGCCTATCTGAAAAGAGATTTCTGCAAGAGACAAGGATAATGTGTTGTCAGTCACCGCGTATTTTAAATGGGTTTACAGAAGTCGCCACTCGCGTCGCTGACGCACAAAGTGATCCGAGTTTCACAAGGAAATAAGACAATTAAGGATATAAACCGAAATTTATGTACATGATGACGTGATCTATCAAATTTATAACTTTTCAATGCTATTCGTTGCAATTACGAACAAAACAAATACCAATATATTGGAAAAAAAGTGGATCGCATAGTACTCATCACCGCGCCGCGGGAAATTTTGAAAGCCGATTAAAATGCGATCGAAAAGGAACAGAAATCAGCCTTCTATAGATTGGAATTGAGAAATGGGTTTATAAAATTCGCCACTCGTCGCGTGGCCGCTGACGGACTAAGTGATCAGAGTTTCACGGGGGAATTAGGTACAACTAGGTAACCCATGCGAGAAATTCGCACTTCCACACTATCAGGGATTAAGTATATTTAGGAAAGGGTATGATTGAGTTTAAAAAGAGAAGGCGTTGCATCATAAAGTACTTTCTTTATAATTGTTTTCTTGAAAAATTATACGAAACATATGAATACAATAGAGCCAAGAGAGTTTGGTACCAGTGGGAACAATAATGGCGTCTGTTACTAAATAATGGTAGGCAAAATACAAAAGTGCTTTAAAGACAATATTAGGAGTAGAAATGTTGTCGTCAATAACTTTTCTGTTATTAGATACATCATGATGAGTTTGGAAACTTTTTTTTGAAGTTAAGATTTAAAAAAAAATGTGTGGAGTCGAGACGATACTGGAGCGGGTAATCGACATGGAAAAATCGAAACTTTTAAGTCAAATTAATGGGTAAATAGTGACATTTGAGAATGATATTATATTTTTCCTCCGAATCCGGTGATTCAACGTTTAAAATGATACCTCATTAATCACTGTAGGTGCAGTATCAACGGAGAATGTACGGAGTGACAAAAAATACCTTTGTGTAATAATATATATTAGTAGAGGAGTTTACAGAAATTTATAATCATGATGATGTGATCTATCAAATTCATTCCTTTTCAAAGCTATTCCTCGAAATGACAAACATTTTACAAAAACTTTGAAAAATAAAACTGAATCGTGGGGATCGGGTTGGTGTGGTTGCTAGAGTGTTGGCTTCCCACCCGGTGGGCCCGGGTTCAAATCCCGGCAGCGGCATGGAATTTTCAGAGACTGCCCGATCCGTGCTTGAATGATGTGTGGGGGACATTTCAAGCGCAACACTCCGTCTGTCGGATGGGATGTTAAACCGTGGTCCCCTTGGCGCCTTTCGTAAAGAGGAGGCTAAAGCCGATGCCGGGTTTCTTTCCACCCCTCCTTACCTACCCTTCCCTCATGGCGCAAATGACCTCGGCTGTCGGTCGCCTCCTCCAAATATCATACCAAAACTGAATAGCATTGCAATAATCACCGGGCCGCGGGCATTTATGAAAACCGATTAAAAAGCGACCTTAAGTGGCAACTAAAATCAGCCTTCTACGGGATGGAATTGGGCCTCTTCTATGCAGTCCCCTAGGATATTTCCTTCCAGGAGTCGAGGATTTCCATTCGATAAATCGCGATGTGCTCTCGCGGCCAGTGGAAAGGAAAGAGAAAGGTTTCCCTCGGCTCTTGATCTCTTTGGCTCTTTGACGTAGTCTGGAGAGCGTAAACATAAAACGGCTGCCTTGTGAGACAAGAGTTGCTTTCCCGTCGAAAGCGCTTTTGTTTCCCCGACACACTTGGGAAAATATTGGGACGAGATAAACTTTTGCGTGTTTACAGAGACTTAAAAAAGCGCCATTGACAGTGATCTCCTCTCAAAAAAAAACCGGCGAAGGGGAGATAACATCTTACCTCACTCACTCAGGTAACCCATCCGCTCTTTCCTTTCACTGAGATCTGAATACCCGGATCCGTAGGAGAAACTAAGCTATTGCGTACTACTATTCATTCAGAATTTCACCTCACTTCGTCTTGTTCATTGATTTTACTCAAATAGGCCGATGCGCAGCTCACTCTGAAACTAATATCAGCTAATCGGATGAAATGGATAGTTGCATATAAAAGTATATTTTATCGGCCTAAATATGCAAAGTCTTCTGACTTTCACCATTTGGAAATAGCACTATTCACACAGTAATATCATTTTATTCACTCTTCGTCCGATTTCTGAATGTACAACCCCTTTAGTGACGAATGTAATAAACTGATTTTGGCGTGACTTGGCGGAAAGAGGAGATGTTCATGGTAGAACAAAAAACACATTACATCTCCACAAACTTTATGGCGCCGGCGATATTAGTTACGATGGCTATGGCGTCATTCTCAAGGCAAACAGAAATATCCAGTACAAAATCTTTATGGACCCTAAAAATGTCATTATGATTAAAAACTTTTGGGCTATGTCGCCGCGTCAATTCTTTGGGTGGCCCCAACGTTTCCCGACCGATGTTGGTCGCTTTTTCAAGGGATTAAAAAAATGTCCCTAAAAACGTTATAGAGGAAGAGTTATTACTTTGTAACTCCACATCATGTATTCGACTGACCATTTTTTCGACATAGAACGTCATCAGTAGGGACTAACACAGGCGAAAACGCACACTTTTGCACAGGAAAAGGAAAAATGATTTACAACTTAAGTTTGCTAGTGAGGGGGGCGCGTGACGAAGGGTGGTTGAGCGGGAAAGGAGTTGACTTAGGTACTTGAGGTGCGGGAGAGGTAAGTAACTATTGTAGAAACCTTGAGCTAGGTTAAGGAAGGCTATTCGGACTCCCAGCCGGGTGGTCTCCCTCAATTCTGCCGAGGCTTCGGAGCTCGAGTCGTGTTCCATCCTCAGGGCTGAGGATGCCCTGATCATCCCATCAGCTCCATCAGCCCTGAGGATTGAACACGACTCGAGCTCCGAAATGTGGGCAGAATGGAGAGAGACCACCCGGCTGAAAGCCCGAATAGCCTTCTTTGACTAAATTCGCCGAGAAAGCATCAGATCTAACTTCTTGAAGTAACTGATAACTTCAACCTTGGCTATGTGAAACCTCTCCATGTTGGAAATAAAATAATAAAACTTTGTAAGGTTCACTTGTGTATTTAAATAGGCACGACCCCGGTTTCGTAACGTAGTTACATCTTCAGGTGACTGATATAAATATAGGAATCATCAATCAACATCATAAATATAAGATGCATATGATATCAGTCACCTGAACATGTTACTACGTTACGAAACCCGGGTCGTGCCTAATACACAAGTGAACCTCAAAAAGTTTTATTCTTTTATTTCCAATATTTCTTGAATTAGGTCAACCCCTTTTCGCCCAAAATACTTCTGCTCAAGATTGTGAAGATATTTAGGTGCGTTACTCCTGCGGCCGTCTTTATAAAACCTGTGAAATATTTTGGTGGTACATCAACTCGTTCCTTCATGGTGAATCGTAACCACGTAGCTTCACCGAGTGGTAACTGGGTCGGAACGTAATGTCGTTCGATTTCTAAGAGTGGCCTTGAAAGAAAGGATGAATCTTCATAGGAAACATATTTTTGGATGGAGGAAAGTTAAAATAATCTATGCAATGCCATTTCGTGTTTACTTCTATGAAAATTACGTGTAATTTACCGGCAATAGGTGTCCATGCTGAATTTCCGCGTTTCGCACATCTCTCTTTCTGTCAGTAGGCTTATTTCTACCACCTTTAAAAATAAATGAATCAGTGCATTGGGCCATTGCAAGCTTTTACAACAAACTTGTGACAATTCGACATCAAAAAGGAGTTTAGGTTTCCTTCAATAGCATCACATTCTCGGAATGGCAGGATGTAGCCATATGGTTACGGTGGGTGGATTTGTGTTACATACTGAAATAAAATATATAGTACTATACCAGCAGTCAATTCTAAATTATATACACGGTTATCGCTACAAATAAAATCAGCAATACTAAACCTAAATCTCTCTGTCCAGGCTAAATCCCAACTAATACTACGAACTAATAAGAGACAACCTTTCGACTGCTGGCTCGAAATGACATCCTTGAAATCGGTCACCATCCATTTCAACAACCTATTAAAATTTTCTGTTGACACAATCGGTCTATTACATGTTATCCTAAATAAAAAAAAAACACATTTTCTCAAACAAACAGCAACAATTCGTTGAGATTACCGCACATTCGATAAGTTAGTGACATTATCCTCAATTTGAAGGCACCAGTTGTGATCGGACAGGAGCAGCGCATGACGTCAGGAACTTCTGAATTACGCAAAGAGTAAATAGCACCCATGTTCGAGTGATGGGTAATTATAGAACGTGGAATACCATTTTTTAAACCGATAAATACTAGTAATTACAGTGGCAGAGCTATAATCAAATCAATAGAAAACAAAATTGTGTAAACAAGTCCGTTTCAACATCAGTAATCGCACTGCCCATTTTAAAACTCTTTACATCGAACATACACTTGGAATAATATAATAGAGAAAAAATAATTCGCCTTGACCAGGATTCGAACCCGGATCCCCCCGATTTCCGGTCGAGTGCTTTAGCCAGTTAAGCTACCGAAATTTGCGGGTGCGGCATTGACGGGTGACTCACGTAAAAGTTACCACGTGGCTAGTCCCGGTAAACTTAAAAGATATCAGTCCTGAAGATTTAGACTTGAATTATTTACGCCGACCATGCGGTTTTACTCCAAAAAACTCGAACTTTCTGTCTAAAAAATATATATTTATTACGTACAAGATATTTTCCGTCGATCAGGATATAAAAACAGGAGCATTCTAGCACCTTGTGAGAGAGGAAGGTGATTCAAATACTGAAATACTGAGTTACTTACTCATTATTCACTCCCAACTCCGAATGCACATTTTTTTACATATTAAAGGTGCTTAGAAAACTAGCTGGGAAAAAAACCACTTAAACCTACTGAGATATGAACTACTGCAATAGTCTCTGCAAGGTTAAAGCATCAATTCAAAGTCAACAAAACAAAATGAACGGATTTAAGTGAGCGTAGCTCGTAGAGGGAGCGAATTCTTATGCTACTCCTTGTTTATTCATCTTTGGCAGAAGGTGTGTTTGTTTGGAAAATATCAATAGGAGACATACATTCTACAGCTCCATTTAATGAATTGAATTGATGCATTGATAGAAGTGATAACACCCTTTCACAAAACGGAAGGCTGTTGAATCCATGATTCAGTGAAAAGCAAAACTTAAAATCATCAACAACGTCAATGATTGCGCACGCAAGAAGGACACAGCAAGTCTAAATTAACGCAAATATTGTTACTCAAGACCAAAGACTGAATTCCGAATCGAAAGCCCGCTTAACCTTGATTTTTACGAAAACAAATTTGACTTTATACCTGGAAATCGACAAGGGAAAACATTTTTTTGTAGGATAGAACTACAAAAGTTCTCTGAGACTTGATCAACAAATTTGAATTGATAATTCTCACACCTATTATGCCTCCTAAGCCAATGAACAAACTAACTAATGCCAAAGTTAAAATAATTACAGTGGTAAATACAAATTAATAGGGTTAATTGCATGATAAGTTTCCTACTAATGGTGCTAGGGTATCAAAAAAGGCTTACGCAAATATTCGATTAAAATTTACTTTCACACGTGCGGCTTTCTTACGTAAAGAAGTGAATATTCTGTGACGCATCCGCCAGGACAATGGCGATGAAATTGGGGATAGCATAAGAAGAAGCCACAACCTTGAAATTAGCAGTCAACTTGAATATTAGCAATCACCATACATCATCACAAAGCACTCTTCCGGGGTTTAAAAAAATTGTCATAATCAATACCGTCGCCGCCAAGAGTTATGCATTCCCGCGGAGACGTGAAAATCACGTATACAATTCGGTGAAGAAGAAAACCTCAGTCGGTAGCACAACGGGGAAAAAAGTCAAGAATATTTGCGCAAGAATGTTGAAACTTGTTTTGGAATTTCAACTGAGGGTATTCGTTTTCGGGCATCTGCGCAGAAAAGGGTTTTTGGGTTCCCCACAGCACTGAGAAAGGCCTATTCTTAATATCTTTGCAGTTTTTACGACGGAACAATTATATTTATGAGTAAACACTCGGAGGGGGGGGGGGGAGGATATTTTTTGGAGCAAGGCAAGGCTATTAAAATTAATTTAAACCGTATTATAGAGGATTTGAAGCTTTCGCGGTGAACTAATGCGATGAATCTTTCTCGGGCTTCCTACCGGATCAGGCTCTTCATTTCTGCCGATTTTTCATTGGGATACTTTTTCATTTTCCTCAGGTTTGATTATTCAATAGTCCTCCAAATGATACTTTTGAAACTGCGCTTACTTTTAATTTGTTCCAAAATGAGAACAATTACGTAAATAACTAACCATAAAGATTTTTCCATGATTTACAATGCCAAATAGCCCAAGGCATAGATTGGGAAAGAAATATTTTCAGATAAGACTACTAACGAAATGGGTGATTGCTTTAGAATACGTATAATAATAAAGCACGGAACTAAAGAAATAGCCAAAAAACGGAACATAATTCCTTAAAGCATTAAATTTATTTTACTCGAATCCAAGAGCAGTAAAATAATTCCTAGTATCAAATCAGTAACTGGAAAATAAACACGTTAATATAAGATTTTTACACAAAAAAACAAAGGATTTTTGCATTCAAAAAGTTCCTAACGAGCAGATAAAATTCTTATATGAAAACAGTTTCCCTCCTAGCAGTGGCGGATCTATGGGGGGCTAAGGGGTCTATACCCCCCCCCCCCCGCTTAGGTATCTAAGTTACTCTAGGTAGAATGGTAATTTTTTCCGACTCCCACTACAGCTGCAATTTTAGCCCCCTTGTACCTAAACTGGCTCCTCGCAATTTAGATGTTATTAGTATAGTGATCGAAAAATTTGTTTGCATTGACGCTATCGAGGGGTTAGGTGGAAGAGGCGACTTCTTAGTCTCAACCTCGCCCGAATAAAGACATCTACTTATTATTATTACTATTATTGTTATTAAAAATACCGGTCAAAATCGAATTTTCGAAATAGAACTAAATGTTCCGGATCGAAATTGAAAAATTGCGTTTGATCGAAACTCGAAGATCATGGCTCGATCTCGATTTTCACGATCTTTGACCATCGAAACTCTATTTGCGATTTTAATCAAAATCGATTTTACCATCACAATATGAGTAGGAAAAGTATCACTAAGATATATATTCCAATAAAAAAAGAAAGTTTTATTTTATTGGATTCACAGCAGTAGCACCGAAAAGCACCACATTTCACCAATAGATGAACCTAAAAATATGGCAACTTAGATTGCCTACTTCAAGCGGGACGCAAGATAGAATTTTAGGTTTTGCGGACTTTACTCACCCAAGAATTTTTGGATGATTTCAGGTTTTTGATTTCCATCACACCAGAGGTGCTGGGCGCAAATTCAAACGAAGGAGGAACGAAAAGGTTATTACACTCTGGTAAATGTTTGCGTGCCTCGACCGCGGGAGTTCGTGGAACTATTCCGATACACGTGGACATAAAGGGAAGCGACTCATGTAATGGTCGTGAGAGGACGGAAGGAATGTCAACCTCCGCGGTATTACCTAGTAGGCATCAAAAGACCGCGAAACGAGCAAGGAAGAGATATATGGTAAATGTTGCACGTTCCCTGACGTCATTCCCGCAAAACCAAATACACAAAGACGATTAAGGGCGCAAATGAAAAAGGTTAGGGATTACGTTGGGAACACGCAAAAAATAGCTAAGTTAAACTATTCTTTTCGCGATGGAGAAAAGACCTATTCTGAATCTGTAGAATTAGAATTTCTCGCCTTAAGGCACTATTTGCGAAACACCATTTTATGAGGAAATCCAATACGAAGAAATTTCGAGGATACACAACGCTGGGATCACCGATTCCTGGAAGTGAGACGCAGGCGGCTTACCTCATCGTGACAACCGCAAAAAAAATAATGACGTAGATTGAAACCAGACATGTAGCTCAGCATAACCAAGAAGAGAAATGCGTTAGTAGCTTGAGTAAATTAAACAAGTTTAGTCTTTATAAAAGCCTAGGATCGTAGTAGCAAGAAACCCATTCGAAACTTCGGTCTGAGTCTAAACCAGAATATCCTTTACTCACTTGTCAGCGAATATACGCGCAGGTTGGTTGGGATAGGTGAGGGTGGAGCTCTCATCGGACTAAGCCACAGGCAAATGAATTCCACAACTTTAGAGAAGGTGGTGCCAAAATTTAAATTTTCTTTAAAGAAATCCAAAAGATGAAGATACGTGATAAATAATTCATAAATGTATTTATTTAGAATCTCGCAAAGAATTAGAATGAAGAAAATTGTTTACGCCAACAAGATCATCATGCATGCAAGGTCAGCAAAAGCTATACAAACAAATACATCATTTCAAATTCATTTGTTTTCAACCAAGTAAATACGGAAACAGGCTATATTAATGTGATTCGGTAGATGTACCTACGCTTTGATAAATATCAGAAAATATTAAAACCTTACCGAAAGGGTCAAAAAGGTCCTGGAAACACATAATCATCATTAGTTAACAATCCTAAGATTGATTTGACGCAGCTCTCCATTCCTCTCTCCTATCCGCTAGCATATTCATAAGGCCGTATTCATTCTCTTTTGCATATTTTATAACCTGTCTTATGTAACTCATTCGGAGCCGTCCCTTTCCCTACTTCCCTTCAACTTATCCTTCTAAGACTGTTTTCATCAGGCCATAATGCTTCATAATGTGGAGAAGTAAGTTGTCCCGTCTTCTGCTTAAGGTTTTTAGAAGACTCTCAACTCCCACTCTTCTTAGCACTTCCTCATTACTCACACGATCGATCCCTTCTATCTTCATCATTCTTTGGTAGCACCACATTTCGAATGCTTCCACTCTTGACTTCTCTGCTGCTGTCAACGTCCAAGCCTCACTTCCGTATGTGTCCCATATGTAGCATCCGAATGACATGATGTATTTAGCATGAATGTTTAAATGAATTGTTTCCTTCCGTCCATCCTTGTATTCTCAGCTGTAAGAAGATTCTTCTTCTTGCAGAAAGCCCTCTTCGCCTCAGCTATTCCACTGACTATTTCTTTCTTGTTTCGTCCGTCGCTGGAAATTCGGCTTACAAGAAAAGAAAACTCTTTCACCTCTTCAAGCTTATACTTCCCCAGGTTAATTTTTGTCTTAGCCTCTGTTTTGCTGCATACCAATATCTTAGTCTTTTTTTCGTTGATTTTCAGCCGGTATCAGACCATTGTCTCTTCCATATTTGTCAAGTCTTCTTCAAATCATTCTGTCTCGGCTATGACTGCTATCTCGTCAGTAGATCGCAAAATACTATTTTTTATCCATGGATATTGATACCCAAAACCTTCTTCTTGATTTCATTGATGGCTTTCTCGATATAAACATTAAAAATTGCGGGGGACAGTGCACACCCTTCCCTTACTCCTTTTCCTATTCCTACTTCTGCACAGTTGGGTCCACACTTTATCGCAGCTACTTGGTTTTTATACAAACTACTAACAATTCTACGATCACTGTACAGCACTCAAATTTCTTTCAGGTTCACATTTATGAGAACCAAAATTGCTACTCTTGTGCCCTTGCTTTTCCTAAATCCGAATTGGTCCTCATCCAGGAATTCTTCTGCTCTTCGTTCTATTCTCCTGTGGATGATTCTCGTCTGTACCTTCGACGCATGTGCCGTCAGGCGTATTGTCCGAATATCTTTGCACTTCTCCACTCTCTTCTTTATGGGTATAGGAATGATGATGTTCTTTTCGAAGTCAATAGGTAAATCTCCTATTGAGTAAATATTACAGTTATTTTTGTACAGTTGAGTTAAAGCCTTCTCTCCTGCACATTCGATAAGCTCTGCTGTAATATCATTTATTCCCGGGGCCTCATTCTTTCGTACGTCACTTGTTAAGGCATCAAATTCCGATGAGATTTATGAGTTAAGATGCTAGCTCCCATGTTATCCTTGTCTTGGCTCTCATCTTCGACAATTTTGGAGCTGAGTTTGCTATCCTTTGCATCAGGTATTCTTTCCATCTCTATGTTTTGCCTTCGTTTTCAATCAAAATGTTCCCTTACTTGTCTCTTATTGTATACAACTTATACTCCGTTCCTTGAAATGGTTCATCACCATTCTATAAGCCGCTTCCACATTCCCTTATACGAGGTTATTTTGCATGTCCTCGCATATTTCATCATGCAGGCTTCTCTAGCTTTCCTCACTTTGCGGCAAATCTCGATCCTTATTCTCTAGTATCAAGTCTGCCCTTCCTCAGTTTTCGCACTCTCATAATTTCTCCGTTCTTCAATGAGGATATAGGACTTCAACTATGATCCATTAGTTTTTCTTGACAAAATATCTTCTCCCTAAAATATCTCTAGCGCCCTTCTGATGCCCACTTTTGATGTTTTCCAGCCATTCTCCACTGATTTATCAGTCTATTCTAATTCTATCCAGCTCTCCACTATTTCTTTAAAGGCGTGTTGGTATTTTTGCTCCTTTAGTTTCTCTGATTGCTATGAGTTTTTCGCTGATTTCTTTCATTTCTTGAATTTCAGATGGCATTTTATCATCACTAGATTATGATCATCGTTAATATATGCCCCGGGTAGTTTTTGCAGTCCTTTTTATAGTTCCTGAATCTCTGTATCAGAAAAATATATTCTAGTTGAAATCTTCTTTTGTCTCCTGGCATTTTCCATGTATATCTCATGTAAAATCATCTCATCATATAATCCTCGTCTGTGATTCTTAAACAGCGTGTTGGCTACCTACCACTATTTTGGGTTCTATGCGGAAATCCAGAAGCCTTTCTCCTCTCTAATTTCTGTTTCCTAATCCATATGAAAAAGAGAAGAGGTAACACATGAGATTAAAAATAAGAACTCTCCCAAAAAAGAACTTGAATATCTGATATGAAATCTATTGAAAACTCTTTTATTAAGTTATTAACGCAAAAATGAAGCAGAAAGAAGTTCAATCCACAGATTTAAACACAATTTACACGGAAATATGAGAGGATTTGAATCAAAAGTGAACATAGACACGGATTTAATTTCTTGCGAAATCGACAAAACAAAAGGCGCGTGCAGTAAGCAATGGTTAAAATAAAAAACTTAAAAAAAATGCGGAATCATCGTCACTTACGACTTAGCTACTAAAATGAAAACGCACGAAAAAAACATTTGCGATACAGGTTCAACGTGATAAAGGTCATCGGATGAAAAAACGAAAGAGAGACGCTTATTAGCCGTGATTAGGCCATACATCAAATACGATGCGAGCATTAGGGACACGGGAGAAAAATTTTTTATCCGAGGAACGATTTTTAAAAGACAAAGGAAAGCCGTGGGCTTCGTAAAAAAACTGCTGCTTGCAAACAGAGGCATATAAAGACGCTTTGAAGCTTCTAGTAGGCTTTAATGGAATCTCCTGGATAACAATGTGAAGAATCATCGGAATAAAACTCTTCCGATCTCGCGGTATTAATCTGTTAAGGCCGCGCCTACAAGTTTATGATTTCTTTACCTTGCGTTCCACTATGGGTTGAGAATTTTGGAATGATTTAAGGAAAGCGGTTCTCGCTGTTATATGCACGACGAAATCGAAAGGGTTAGCATAGGAATTCCATCTGCATCAATAGGTCTGCATATCTGGACAAAGAAATAACTATACGATTTAAATGATGGATAATAAGGGCTGCGGGGGATATATAGGGAAAATGAAATAAAATGTAAGCCGAGGAGCTCGCTTTGGTTTGGTGGATAGTGTGCTGAACTCTCATCCCGAGAGCCCGGGTTCTAAGTCCGGAGGTGGCAGAGATTTCTCAGACACTGCCCGATTCCTGGCTTGGATACTCTGTGGAGGGCAGCACACCATTCGTCACATTGTTCGGATGGGACGTGAAGCCTTAGTACCCTTGATGTTGAAGTTGTTTCGGGTTTCCCACCGGAGGAGGTTCTCCATCTCTGCCGACGTTTCGATGGTCGTGTCGTCCATCGTCATCAGGGCTTGCCTTCAATGACGATGGACGACACGACCATCGACACGTCGGCAGAGATAGAGAACCTCATCCGGTGGGAAACCCGAAACAATTTCAACATCATCATACGCTGGGAAAACCTCAGATCTATCCTTAGTACCCTTAATCTCGGCGACTGGTGTCTCCAGTGGCGTAGCGAGGGGGGAGGTCCGGGAGGTCCCAACGCCCCCCCCGAAATGTAAAAACATAATTTCTTTCCTTCGTAAATGCAAACAAAATATTGATAATCATAAATTACAAAAGATTTCTTTTAAAAATGAAATATTTTCGATTATGAAAAGTTTAAAAATTAGTTAAAACCCTCTACTCAAACCCTGTTTTTTTATTTTCCACCCTGTTTTAGGACCCCACAGAAAGAAATTCCTGGCTACGCTACTTGGTGTCTCTCTACCTTTCCTTCCCAAAGACGCGAATGAGTGAATGGTATATTTATATGGTGAACGGCGGAGTTGCGGCCTTGTCTCATAACCTTCAAGTCAGAGTGATTGCAAATTGTACGACAGGTCTCGAAAAATATTAAAAAGATTGAATTTTCTCCATCAGCAACACTGATTAGGTAACTTGAAGAAATTTGCTCACTATATATTCTCAAAGTTAGCCACACCAAGCGTGTAGCCACGCCAATATTCTAATACAATATTAACTGCAACTATCTGTTTTCAGAGTCCACTTTCCTCACCGAGTATACCTAGTTATAGAAAAAATAATATAACAATCTCTCACGCCAAGAAAAATTATGCAAATTACCTACCCTTAAGGAAAACGGGCTCAAGCTCTTCCTTCTGAATCGTCTGAGCTTTTATCCCGAAATTAAGTTAATCAGCGGATATACATTATTGTTAACAGTATTGCAATGCATTAGTTCTAATTAAATTTAAAAATAATAAATGACAGGACTGATTACACTGCCCTATTAAAAATCAAGTCGCAACATATTATATCATCTTGAAAATGCACATTTATTCGTGAACAGAAGTTGGACATCAAATAAACCCATCATTAGTGATTTTTTAAATGTCAAACCGTGTTTATAGCTTTGTACTTTTAATGAAATTAATTCGCAGTAGGTAATATTAAAAAAATGTATTTGGGCATTAATTCAACTTCATTTACGTTGAATATATAATTAATTTCAGTTTTTAAGATGTTCATCATTTCTAACTCACGAGATTAACACGAAAGATCGTGGACGTGAGTACAGATTTGAGAAGAAATTGAAATCAGGCACGTTATGGGTTATATGGTGGTTTTTAAGCCTTAATATTTATGTAATGAATGTGATCAATGAAAATGACTTATTCGTGTTCCCTTTAATTGTTGAGTAAATTTGTTTCAATTTCAAATTTTTCGAAATTGGGAGTGCCAGACTTTTGAGAAAGTTTACATTTTAACAATTTATGTGATATTTCATAGATTAAAGTAATTCACTGCTCAGTTAGACCATAATGTATAACGAAAAAACTAAAGCAAACTTTTAAAATAAAAAATTAACCAAGTGAAAATAATGAATGTTCTGGAAAATGGATTGGAACAATTGATTTTTCACGAACAACGATCATCTGCTCTAATTTCCTCAAAATTGCAGATGGTAAGGCAACTGTTCGTTTCCTGACATGAAATGAACGATACCCTAGTATTCAAATACATGATGCACACCTGCTAGCCGTAAAACCATCCGAGCCGGTAGCTTAGCATCTTGCAGACTCCCGCATAGCTTTTACTCGTTCAGGATTAACGACTTTCACACATGCAAGGAAAATAAACGTAAAAAGATAATGCGTAAATGACGACGGCTTTTTTTTCGTTCAAGAAGTTCCATTGACGTAATGATAGGATATGATATTGCATCAGAGAGTGAGAACAGGTAAGATGAGGTGCGCAGCAAAATGCGATTTCTTCTTACACAAACGGTATTGTTACTTGACGTGAAAATTCTTTGGCAAAATATCAACGCAAGCATACGATGGTGTTTTCTTATCTAGAATTACTTTAACTTTACCGTTCCAGATTCCTTATTATTGTTGCCGACTTATTGCCAGTGCATAAGTTTTTCCTACATTTATGGTGACGTTATCATTATAAATTACTCTTTTTTCAAATTGTTACATTTTGAAAGAATAATTTAATACTTGGAATTTGCAGTTATATATATATTAATTATTATTATTTACAGTGATATTTATTGCTAGAATTTTGTGTACATTTTTTTGCATCAACACAAAGCAATTTATTTCTTGAACTTCCTTCATAAAAAATTTATTTTTATTCAAAGTAAATTTTATTCAGTAAAACGCAACCTGATATTCTCGAGGAGAAGAGTAAATAATGTTCGCGGCGTGACTTAAAGCGGTACCGCCGTGGTAGTTTCTATTTGGAATGTTTTACCCTCGCCAAATACATATTCACGATACACTGAACAATACTGATCATTTGCTGTTATTTTTTTAAAGGACACTCGACAAGTCCTGTCAACAATCGTAAATTGAAGTCACAGGGATCGGGAGGTCACGAGGTTATTTTATGATTGTAAGTTATAAAATGCAAAGAAACGAGAACAATCGAGGAATTTTGAACAATACGAAACGACTTTAATTACTGTTTACAATACTCTTATGAGCCTGATAGTATTCAAAAGTTCTTCCTACCGCCTTGCATCCGTGAAAAATGCAGCGTTCGTCATCTGTTCGTCATCACGTCTGGGTCACCAGTGTGGGAGAGGGTACTTCAAATTACACACTCGCGCCGGGTAACGAAAAGACTTTATTGTTGCGGCACTGTCACGGTACAAAGCAAAACTCGCTCGTCGCTGGCTTCACGGGAACTGGGTTGGTGCTGGCGTCGACGTATATATATATCCCTCGGCCGAACATTCTGGACGGAGGTGCAGACTGTGCAGACCAGTGGCGTTAATCATCCCAGCATCACATTTAATGATCCCGGGTTAATCGAAGTCCACAAAAAATCTGTTGCTTGATGATTTTTTTTGGGATCTTCGTATGATGTGTTAAAATGTTGTGTAATATTTGCAATGTTTACTGGTTGCTTATTAATTTATTTTCTATACAATTCACTATTACTACAGCCGTATTCATCACAATAGGGTAGTTTCCTTCATCAAAGAAAACGAAAGGCATTGATTGCGATTCGTTACCCACCATTAGTGTATTCATAATACACAAATTATTTGGTTTTTGAAATACCGGTTTAGACGAATGGCAAGGGTCAAATTTTATCCTCATTTGAAAAAGGCCAGATTGGCGCCCATGCGATGCCACTCCACGTGACGTCACAGGGACCTAGTTTCTACACGAGAGGATAGGAGTTATACATCGTCTGAGGTTACCAATGCATGCATGAGGCACAGAGCTCAGGGAAACATGTCTTAATAATCACCTATTAAAACTGGCTAAGGTCGGGAAGTTTTCTTCGTTTGATAAGGTATTAATAAACCTTTTTTAAGCCAAGCGCTACCAGCCAGCAAGGTACTCAGCTACCCGCTAGCATCCTGCGTCCTATCAGCGCTCAGAGCCTCGATCAAGGTCACCTCACAAGGCGGGAGGGAGAACCAGAAATGCGTCGCACGGACTTTTTCCCATCATTCCCACTTACGCGTCGCGTTTTCGCGCGCTTGAAATTTTTCACTTTTCATTTAATCGCGAAAAATGGATATCGTCATTCAAAAATCTAAAAGCGTGAAATACGTACTCCAGAAGTAATAATCTTTCGATTTAGGCAATAAAAAATAATAGAAAACCACCCTATTGGTACGTGTTCTATATGTAGGAAAGTCGATTTTAAATGCATTATCTTAGCTTTTACTCAAATGTTTACTGTTATATTCGATGTGCAAGGGTGCCAAAAATGTTCTTGAGATTTCAATGCATGAAAATATCCTTATGTCCAATATTTGATGAGTACCACTGTGGGGCAGTCACTGCCTGTCAACGATCAGGAATATTATTCTTTCAACGTAAGGGGTAGAATGTTGGGTAAACGAGAGAGAGACTAGGATTTTATATAGAATGAAAAGTAGTAGGCCTTGCTGCGAATTGAGGAGAGAGGTCTATGGAGGGAGGGCATGATATTAAGAAATTGATAAATTTGTAACAACATTTTGTATAAAATTTAACAAATAATATATTTTTCGCGAATGACAATGGGATAATATGCGAGAATGCAACGGAAAATAAACCACTTATGATTATTCTCACAGTGAATCCGATATTAAGATGATACCAAGCACGCGTGCCATCTAAGAACCTAATGACCTGTATTTCGCCTCAAGAATACCTCAGCCGCGGTCGCAGTGAAACTGTACAGGCATCCTGTGCCGCGCTACATACAATATATCTCGCATGTCACAACTGTAGAGTTTGAGGCTGGGCTTTTTTAAATGCGTCACTAGCAGAAATAAAATACTCATGCGCATTCCAGGAAAAAAAACCGACGCGACGGCGGGTTATTCGTCGCGTTCAAATTTCAGTTCAGTGAACGCCGCTGAAACCAAGGTCGGTATTTATAAATGGCGCAAAAAATAAATCAATTGTTATCATAAGTACCATAAACAGAAACAATGGATTGGACAGCAGGAATAAATGTGAGTCAGAATAAATGCCATTTTACTAAGCTTAGGCTTATAACCATAGCTAGAAACTTACAATTTACTTGTCCACAGTATTTTCTCTTTGTATTTTCCTACAGTTTTTCCTTCTAATTCATACATCAAACACTGATGAGAGGATAGTAAAATAACAGCCTCTATAAAATGCTAGTGAGGAGTGTAACCTAGATAGTAGCGTTCTAATGTGGATACGAAACGCCGAGGAAAGAGTGAGGGTGGGGAGATGATGTTAAAATCAGTTTCAGAGGAAATAATCTATGATTAATGAGGGAGGGGAAGGTAGCGAAAAGGATTATAAGATTAAATGGAAGGGAGGTGATAGTGTTATTCTTCAGCGAGAAAGACGTCGTAGTGGATTTTCCAAAAGATATCTCTAAAGATATAAATAATAGACGATAATTTTCATTTAAGTCTATTATTTCTTAGACAGAGGCTCAAGTCAATTTCTTAAATGGATGCTCATATATGATGAAAGGCTTGAAACATCACTAAGCGACTTATGCTCATTACATTTATACCGCAAATTACAAGAATTTATTTCCAGCTATTCGGACGATGAGATGGGATTAAAAAGAAACTAAAACTGATATTACTGCACCCGCTAAGAACAAGTTTTTCAGGAGATACCACTCATGCTAAATTAGTTCCAGTTTGTCTCACGTGTCAATACAAGCTACATCGCCTGTCCCCACAACAAAAGGGTGAGAATTGAAAACCTGATAAGATGAAACGCGACATTGATGAGTTGAGCGGTTGGAAATAAAATAATATATCTTTACTCTTATTGGGAAACTTTTTGGCCGAGGTAAATGGGATATGCACATGGTAATTGATTGTGAAAGTAGAAGAGACTTCGATGATAATAACCGTGCGTTAGATACTCATGATCAAGAAAATAATCAATGGAAAATATCTGTATGAGCACATTACATGGGAATGCATTCACTCGATCTCCATTTAAAATCGAAATATGAATCTGACTGTACATGCAAAATACTAAAACTTAGGAAGAGCAATTTCGTTGTCTGTGACTTACGTTTGACTGAATTTTGGTCATTGTAAAAGAAAATTACGTCAGTTTCAACTACCACGTCAACTTTTTTAGTTACAGGACACCCACTGTTTGTCTGATATGCCATTCAAAATTTGCAGATGAAGGAATTTCAAGGGAAATCTCACCTCATATACCGTTCAAACAGAGTGATTTATTTATACAAAGGCACAGATGCGCGTGAATTGAAAAAAATAAATATATAAATTCGTGCAGGCAACCCGCGCAACACCAAAGCCGCCTTAGGCCGTTTTGCACAGGGCACGGAATAGCGTAGGTTAGAACTGCATTAATTTCTAAAATGGCGTGGAATTGCGCGAATGCATGAACGAATTGGAACAGGGGCTATTTTGCCATCTAAAGTCCACGCATTTTCGCACGTGTTCTAGCAATCCACCGCTTTACACCACGCAATTTTGACTGCGCCTTCGTACACATCATCAGATAGTGCAAGTACGTGCCCCGTGTAAAACGGCCTTTACAAAGCCAATATCGGAGTATATGCCTGAGTCTCACTGTAGTATCTCCAGCATAACTAGGCTGCTATGTACCTGTCGCTGGTCCCCAACGGCGCCAGACACCCGGCGCCTGTCGAATTAGGTTAATGTTTGCCAATTGGAGAGAAATGATGCCTCCTCTCATCTTAAACTATCAAGGAGTGGTCACAAATCACATAAGGTGCAGTGAATAAACTTGACGTGGAGAAGAAAACCAGCTACTTCAGCTACAGTCAACAGAAAGTAAGTTAAAAATTGCTCCCCATTGAAATCGATGATTTACAGCAATGGATATACTATCCCACACTTAGGAACACCTGCAACAAAAGTTTTTTATTCCTTGACTACAAGTTCAAAAAACGAAATATTTTTTACGTACTTGCGCTTGAATATATCTAGAATTTTAAAATAAAATCAAATATTATGATAGAAATTTTCCTTTCCATGTAGTGCGCGTGCTAGAAAAGTTATTCCGCAAAGAAGAGGACATGGATTGGCAAATCCGTCAATTACAGGGCAATGTTGTACCTCCAGTTCCTATTATCTCAATACGTAATTTGTCAGTCAAATTGCGAGTTGGAATATTAATTGGCCGGATATGCCGCATGTAATTGCTGCCCAGGGATGAATTGCAGTCATTATGAATATTTTTTGTTCGACAAGGTAATGAAAATTAAAAAGCCTATGCAATTACACATTGTTCTCTATTTACCTAGGAGCAGTTTCAACATCATTTTGCCACAGGCAAAGAAAGCACCATTTTGTCCTTGAATATAATATAATGACACAAATTAGACAAGACAAAAGGTTTACCGATTAAAATCAGCGGAAAATTTTCAGAATTTGAAATCCACCCAGAACGCGCTGTAAAATTGATTCAAAGAGTGATAGAAGGAAGAAATGCCTGGCAACAAATTATCATAGTAATATATATTTTAAAATGAATAGTCATTGCAAATAATTTAAATGTAACGAAGATTGAGCGGAGAAAATGGTGTAATCTCTGCAAAGATTAAGCCAAGTGACTTATCAGGTACTTACCGAGTAAATAATGACGCAAAAGTTTTATAAGAAGCACGAAAACTTTCGGGGACTCTCGAAAAGTAAACATAAATAATAAAAAAAAATCTTTCACCATTTTATCATATCGTATATTGTCTTAAAAAAGTGACTAAAATTTTAATTTTGGCGAAAAAACTACTGTTTTTTGTCATTATTTATTCAGACAACATGGAACGACAAAAGCAGATTCCAAAATTGCTTTACCCATTCTCGGCATTGATATCCTCAAATTAGACGACACAAAGAGAAATTTCATGGGAATATTTGTCCGATGATTGGATATCTCTCGGCAGTCGAATTAGAGCTGTATGTACCACAAAAAGCAGCCAGTATTTGAAACCTGTGGATTTTTGGCTCAATAAATGTTTTAGAATTAATTACCGTAATTAAAAGTGATTCGCACGGTTTTTCGCCACCGAATTCTCTGCGTAGACGAAAACATTTCTCCACTCCTTTACAGATCCAAAAAAAACTGAAAGTAAATTAATTTGTTTCTCCAGTTGATCGCCTCAATGACAAAAAAAACCTATTTAATTAATAGCGACGGCGATATTTTATGAAATTACCTGACAAAAAATAGAAAAGATGTCTAAAAAAGTTTTCCATTGTCTTTTGCTCTATGATTAGGAATTTGTGAGCCAAAACCTGGGTTGGAATAAAAAACTTTCGGAAGCACAAAGGCCACGAACGACAAAGCAGAGAAAAACGTTCTATGTAGGGAGAGAGTTTCTTAGGGAAAAAAATTAACGCCACTAAGTACCACGAGAAACCTGGGGTTACGGGAATTCTAAGAAAATTCAATACGCAAGGCTTATTCAGTAAACTGAGTTGAATGTCATTAACTTTTATTTGAATATAATCACAGTTGTGAGTCGTATTGAACACGGAATAAAGGAAGATCAATCCCACCTTACAACTCTCAACGGCAACAACTGAGGGCATATAAAATTATAGAAGGCATTTCACGTAATTCAAAGTCGGCGTCGAAAAGCGTTAACAATAGCCTGCAGGTAATACCTTCAAACTACAGCAATTCGTTAAAAACTGCTACGCGTGTACAGAAAGCGTTTAACACATGTTTAACGAATTCGGATGGGGATCTCTATAGACTCGGAGGCAGCTAGGCTTAGTTTGCTTGAGCAATAGCGAATAAATATCTTATAAAGCGGAAGGGAGAAGGTCATATTAGAATCTCACAATATTTCCAGGTAATACATTAGCGATAAATTAAGAGAGATATTTTTCCGAACGGATAGATATGGAATAAGTTTTCCCCGAACAATAAAGGATTTTAATAAATGCTACGCGTCATTCCATTTTAGCGTATCCTATTCATTTGTAAACGGCCGGTGTCCCAAAACCCCCAAAACCAACCAAAAAATCCAACCAAAAGTTGGATTACAGAGGATATATAAGCGACAGCGAAGCTTTTCCTTCAGTATACAAAACTTACAGATGCGATCGACGCAATAGGACTGGTGGCGGAGTTTTTCTACCAGGTATTCACATTTACACAGCACTGCCCATGAAATTACCGGCAATGAAATAGAAAGTGTATGGTCTACAATTAAGCAACAAAACAAATGGAGTATACATGTTTGCTCTTTTTATCGACTTCCAAAATTCGAAGTTGATATTATTTACCCATTAGAAAATCAAATATCCGCAATTACTTCGAGAGATAGCAAAGGTGTACTAATTATTAGGGGAAATTTTAATCTCCCATTTCCAAATTGGTATTCTTACACTGCAAACTGAACTCAAAGAGTACGGAAATTACCAAGATCTTACTTAACCCACTAGCAATTCACTCACACAAGTAGTTGACAAGTCTATGGGAGGAAATAAAACATAAGGCCTTTTAGCAGTAAGCCAAAATATGTTAATAAAACAAATCAATGTCATTGACAGTTTAAGTGATCGCAGAGTAATTTTTACAACATTAAAAATTGGAGTACACTCGTTTGTAAAACCAAAATTTATTTATTTGATACATGCAACTTCATTAAATTTGTTGAGAAGCCAAATAATTCGTACACGGACTTCGTAGCTAAAGCGGATAGTAAAAAAACTGACGTATCATGGATATACTTCTTAGAAATTCTACGCCAACAAATCAACTAATATATTCCTTATAAACCTTTATTCCTTATAAAGATTATTCCTTATGAAGTTTGATAGTAAAAAAACCTCGCTGGTACAACAACGATGTTGGGAGGGTCATTAAGAAACAGAGCAAAACTGTGCGCCTTACTCAAAAGGTCCTTTTTATTTATTATTACTAGACTAGACAAGACTTGTTCATTACTTACATATATTATCCATGGCGTTTCATTTCTTGCGGAGGTCGTCCAACTATCCCGATGTATGCACGGTGGATTTTTCCAACATAAAAGCGACAGGTAAAGTGAATACAGAGTTCTGAAGGAGTTAGAATTAGTCAAGCGCACTGTTAGAATATTGTCGGACGAGAAAGTAAAATATGGGTACTGTTTCGCACTCAAAAACTGCTCCGGGCGTACAGAAAGCCTTAGATAGATGTTAAACGACTTAGGTTGGGAGCCACAAAGGACTTGGAGGCTGCGCGTTAGGCTGACTTAGATTGCTTGAGCAATGGAGAATGTATATCTTTATGAGCGACGCGGGGATCATCACGGCCTCACTACGTTTATAGGTACCACACGATAAATGAGAGAGATATTTTGCCGAACGGATAGGAATTCGTATTTCATCCGCACAATAAAGGACCTTAATTAATGATAGGCGTAATTTCGTGAGAGTATTTCTTCTTGTGTATAAACGGCAGGTCTCCTAACACCCCCGCCAAACACCTACTGAGGCTGCTTGCAGGGTAGTATGTACATGTTGATGCATTAAAATGATGATGAAATAATATAAATAATTTTACACTTACGAACGCAATTGATATAACCCATATCTTCAAACTTATTAATGATGCTCACCCCGGAGTTAGCTGTGATATATTTAGGTGGGATGAATGAGCCGACTATGGTGTTTTTCTTAAGTTGCCAAAGGTAAAATAAGAAGAAACCAATTTATTTCCACCTGGTACTTATACTAATAGTGGTACCCACACTCACTGATTGGAAAGCGTGGGTGCTTTTAATCACGTTATTTACCACATTTTTTTGGGACGAAGAACTAAAAATTTAAAAACTATGATAGTCGATCGAATTACAATTATTTTTACTACAGTAGGGCCATCAAATTGATTTCAAATGCTATGATGTATTTGATAATTTTGTGACAATGTTAATGACTATGTGTAGGAATTACACTCAAAGGAAATTTGATAGTAATTAGCCGAAAAGACCAACTTCTCACCTCCCCTGATTATTTCTTAACCGTGAATAAATCTCTTTAGAAATGTGTTAGCGTAGATAAAGTCATCATTTTAATAACTTAAGTCGTTTAAAAAATTCAGTAGTAACTTTTTCTTGAGTCGTCTGTATAGATTATGTTGATGTTCAGGATTTCTCTTTTAAAAAGTGAAAAAAGTATAAAAATTCCGGATTCGAACCCTCCGAGGACTTTACCGGAACTACCGCGCACAGTATAGACCTACTCGGCTACAGAGCGACGTATTAGCAAGAGATAAACGGTGAGTCCAAATATGAATCTAAAGATAGGAAAACCCTGCCACGGAGCCCAAAATAAAACACTCTGGCGGCCCAACGTGAGTGTGGACGTGAGTTACCCCAGTACATTCCATCCGCTAATCTTAAATCTGATTGGGCTCATGCTCCTGCAGTTTGACTCCATCTTCGGTAGCTAGGTCGCGCACTCCTCCGTCCTCGTCGGCTCTTGGTGTCATACGAGTGAGGGATGCAGGTCGCATGTGCCAACCTCATACGTTTTCACGACCCGGCCCCATCAGTTAAGTGTGACTCTGGGGTGTCTACATACTTTTGAAAACGATAGCACATACGAAGGCGTATTCAAAATTGCGTCGTGTAAAGAGGTGAATTGCCAGAACACATGCAAGAATGCATGGATGCGAGACGGCAAAATAGCCCCTGCTCTGATTGAAAGCTCGCATTCTCGCAATTCAAACATGTTTTCAGTGCCAACCTGCGCAATGATGAGCCCCGTGTAAAACGGGCCTACTGCTTGTTCTGCGGGATGCATGCATTTAGGTGTTTTCCGTTACATTCCGTCGCTAATACCTCGAAAAGTATTGGGCGTTGGCGGATGAAGCCGTAACTAAAACTTATAGGTATCCATTTCCTATCACCCAGCGAAATTTGAACGAGATGTGGTGGTGACACTTGAGGGACTTCCCATGGGGCCGTTGCAACCAACCAACGCGTTGGTACTTTCGACGGGACACGCGTGATCGTGGAGCCGTGCGCGTGGTGCCCCATCGCAGTCGGGAGGGAAATGGCTCAAGGTCAATTTACTTTTCTGCGAAACGAGAAATTTCTCTCGCCCGCGAAGAGGAGCGTTTCCTCCCCCCCCCCACATTCACATATCGCCCCCTCTGTTCCCTCCCAAGGGGGCCTTTCCCCACACGCACAACCAGCAGGGCTATTCAGTAACTCTTTACGCGGTCGCGAAGACGAAAGATTCCGTTTACGTGGTTACGCCGCGTAAACATTCGAAGACGCGTAATTTGCTATTCAGTAGGCTTCACGAAAACATTTTCGTGCCTTCCCCTCCGCGGTAGTGGGGGAAGACGAAGATACCCGAAGTTTTCCTGCAATACGTCACTGCGAGCCAATCAGAGAAAATCGGCATGCAATTGTCCTCGACAAACAAAAATAGAGCGAGATTCGGCTGGTAAGTGCAATGTTATTGCGAATTATAACATTGATTAATGAAAAGTATGTTGTACACTTTTAAATGTAAGTGAGAGCTCAAGGTGTATATTAATGTTGAAGGTGAGTGCGTTGGAAATGTGTATGCGATTGAAACCAAAGATTACAGTGAGTAATTGGGATAAAAACTTGTAAATGAGAGGAATCTGGCGTTATTATGCCTTTGCTCATGCCAGATTTGCTTATGCCTTTGCTTTGATGGACCTATTTTAATGATAATACAAGTGTTTGAATTGATGTAGTCAGTTTCGTCATATCGTTTCTCGCAGAATTGGCCAGATAATTAGTTATAGGCAATGAAAATAGTAATGTAAACGGTCCTCGTGAGTGTGGTAAAATGTTTTGAAAATTATTATCAACAGCCAGCGATGTCCTAAGAATAGTTTGCTTAATTATTGGAAGACTGTAGATAAGAAAGGATAATTTACGGGATAAGAGCTGGTAACAGGGTGCTAAGAAGACGGAAAATAAGGTGAAGAACTAAACCCCTCAAAAAGATAAAAATAAGAATCTATTTACAACGGACTGCCTATCATTACGTTGCAGCCCTGACTTCAATGTTCACAATGACTATAGTGATGAGTCTTCTACTTTTACCCTGAAGTACCTCACAATCAAGAAGGTTAAGAGACCCAAACAGTAAGGGAAATTTCTACCAAGTGGAAGAAATTATATGTCTTATGCAAGTAACAGAAAAAGGCATAAAAAAATAATGGATGAAACATGACCTATTCGTAATATTTCTTTTCTCATTTTAGACCATTCTGATGAGGTTGGTGGCAAATACCGGGCATGCCTTCCATGAAGGATCCCATGATTAATTTTAAGGCGGAAAACCGTAGTTTGACCACCAACAAAAGCAATGGTAGTGTATCTATTTGTAATTTACCAATGCATTAGGTAACCTGTTAATAATCGCTTGTCTAATAGTTCTGGCCTTGTTTAATATGCCTCTTCCATTAATTAGGGACTCTGCAAGAGCTGGGATCTCCATAATAATCAGCCTCATCTGGGAAGGGAAAACCAGCCCCTACACACATATTATGAAGTACAACACAAGAATTAACTATCAATCCTGATTTTATTGGTGTACACTCCAGCACTCAATGTCTCAGCAATCATCTGAACCTAGAGTTAAGAACCCCCATGCACCTCTCAATAGACTTCATAACCCGCACATGGGCTTCAGTTTAATAAGTTTCAGGGGTACTTGGCCTGCCACATAGTATTCCAGTCAGGGGTCAGTGGTGGTGTGGGTTACCTAAGCCTCCTATCATTCATTACACTGTTTTTAATATATTCAGTGCATAAGCATACATATATGATATAAATATTCTTTCTTTTCGATGCAAGGAGCTTACCTTTAAAAAATGAAGGTCATTTCTTCCAATATATTATTAATATCATATAATGTATGCTAATTATGTACCAGATGATTATTTTCCCAAATTTATTCCAAACAAAAAACACTGATATCCAATCTCCCAAGAACCTTTCATTTCCCCATGCATGGCTGATTGATTCCATATATGTATCGACATAACTGATAATCTGGAAAAAATTATGCTTGCAAATTACTATTTAATAAAATAGGAATGACTTAGAAATGATACTCTCTTACTTAATTTCCTTTGAGCTCACCTGTAATTATTTAGTAACTATAAAGAATAACGAAATGCAACCATAGTTCTGGAGGTGGTATTAGTTACCAACACATTTCAAATTGATTAAGAGCTTGTGCTCACAAGCATGTTATTAATATGCTTCTGAGTGGGTTTACATAGCATATGGGATGAGAGTAGTTACAAGAGACTTGAGCTGTGGATGTAGAATGGGTTTCATGATATAGCGAATATGAATCATTTAATTACAGGGGGTGGGGAGCTGTAAATTGGTAAAAGTTTGTAATATGAATAGAAGAGTGGCATTATCACCAAATTTTTTGGAATGCTACGTTTCTGATCCCATGCTAATGGAAACAATCTAGGTAAAGTTCATGAACATCTGGAGCAACATCTCCATTAATCGGTTACTTACATCATGCCATATTATAATGCAGGAAATTTAATGAAAGGAACTGGATCCCTTATTGTGAATGCATTAATACCCATTATCTGTGTTAGGCCTATTTGTAGGAATACTTCAATTATCACCAATTAATTTGAAAAGGACTGGCATATAAAGCAATCATGATTTTAAAACACTCAAGTGAATAATTTTCAGAATCAAGGTCTAATCCATGACAAATTATTAAAATAAATTATAATGTTGGTTTGATTATTCTCCAACAGTATAAAGTTGTTGGAAAATGTTATGTAAACAGTAATGGGCTCATCACAACTTGTTACAAAAATTCATGGGCATCGACATCAGCTGCAATTCACGCTTAATTTTATATTACTCTACTCAGTTCTTTTTTTTTGGATGGGAATTATATATCTTTGGTCAATATGGGAGGAGCATCCTATGCTTCTGTAACCCCCTCAACTTCTCTGCTGACAGAGGGATGGCTAAGTCCCAAATTATTGTCACTACCAGTAGCTGCCATGCCCATAAAAATGCAGTGCACAAAATATCTAGATTTAGGTAGGTATTCCATGTACAATTTTCACTAACTTATTATAGGGATAGTGGTTGATGTGGTAGAGTACTATACCTTCAAATGAATTGCTACTACAAGAGCTCTTTGAGCTGGAATCATGTGGGGGACATAAAATATTTATTAGTCTCCAAGCTAAATCTTTATCCAATATTTTCCCTGAAATACCTCTTATGTTAATACAAAAGGGTCATATAATTTCATTAGTTCCCTCACACAAGACTGTCTCATCCATCTCTCTCCTCCCACTTAGTATTTCTAGGGCTCTCACACCATTAATTTTCAATCAGATTCCATCATTAAATAAATTAACGATACACATTCAAATGAAGATAGGTTAGCCTCACCTCACCTTATGAGAACATTAAAATTGTTATCTCAGAAACAATAAATGGTCTCAAAATGTTATATGGAAGAATATATCTATCTGTAGCACATTATGAAGTAATTGGCTGTCTTATTTCATAGGTTTACTATGAGTCATTTCACTTAAAAGCCAGAACCCTTATCTAGGGTTCTGAGTGGCTAGAATGTGGGAGTCAATTCCTTTATATACTGCATTCCATCATGATACTGCAGCAGGCACAAACGGGTATCTGTCTCTCAGACAATATCCTCTCACCACTATCCACAATCAATACAAATAAGATGATTGACTTGCCTCAATTCTTTAATAGGGACCATCACAATAATGGCCATTGAATAAATACTCTCGCTCTCTCTTCCATAATAATCATAGTCATGCCATGGACTCATAGGCATAATCGAAAGGAAACATCCTGTATGATGGATATCACAAAAACGACATATGTCCCCAAAGTATATACTAACCATTTTGAACATAACAAATCTCTTATGTCAAGAATTACTTACAGTCATCTTTTGTCGCAAGACAGATGACACTGAAAACAGTAGTATACTCAATAACGACTACTTGGTAAAATAATTTAAGTTGTACCCACTATGCTATGTTGTACATAAATAACATGCCTACAAACGTCTATCTGTCATACAAGCATCTACCTATCCACAGTTTAGACATGGTAACCTCCAGCCACAGCAGCTGCACATTTCATTTGCGAAAAGGACCTAATATAAACACACAAAATCGATTCACCTATCAGTTATATCCTTTCAGTGTCAATATCTTGTATTTGATTAGTTAAAACAATAGCCATCACAACGTAGAGAAAAAAATATACATCCACTATATCGCAATAATTGTGAATGTTTATACATCGCCAGCCTGAGTAAAAATATTGATCAGCAGAGGAGCTGTCTTTCTGCTAGTTATGTCCAGTTATGTCCCTCCAACTTCATCATCCAAAAATATCTTATACAGACTGTAGAGCGCAGCATTCATTCATGTTATTTTAGCATTGATGTTGAACATGGAGCCCTTAAAAACCAGAAGAAACAAAATAATCTTATGATCATACTACGAGTTGTTTACCTTCTTAGTGGATATTAAAAGTAGCATTTGTACTTTATCCTAAGTTCTTGAATCCCGCTACATACTCCTTTTGCATATACACTGGTATTCATATAGTAACACTGCATTCCGAAGTGGGAAAGCACTGACTAACGCCACAAAGATGACTCGCAGCAGCAAATTCATGAATGGAACACATACGTTTCCTCTTAACCAGCAAATATCTTCCTAACTTTGTAACCGTCCCGGGGAAAAGTAGAACAAAGCATTTAAAACATCTACGCTCATACATCATCTACACTCATAGTGAAACAGACGACGGGAAAATGTCTTGTAAACACGGCTTAAAAACAAGATGCGACGACACATTTTCAACTTAAGTATTCACTTTGATAAACGGTTGAAAATAAATAGAGTAATATTGAGATATGCAATTAAGCGGGCGATAACGATAAATATGAAAAATATAAAACATTTCCTCAATGACAGATAACAACACCTCCAACTCCAATAGGTATGTATTCCGAAAAGAGAATATGAGAAGCATATACAAGACAAGAATAATTTAAAATACATGAAATTAACAGTTAAATATGCAAAAATATTACTTGCACGAAATGAAGTTACGTCCACAACTACAATAAACACCACTGTTTACATGGCAAAGCAAATATATGTCATATATTAACAGTATGTGGCCCCGTCGTCTACCGCGGTCTGCTGTTTACGCGGCGAAAACTGAGTTTTCGTTGACAACTCTCGTCGCGTAAACTGAAGCACGAAACTTACGCGGCGGAATGTTCGAAATGGCTTACAGAATAGCAACAATGTGATTTTCGCGATCCCGTCACGAAATCTTTCGTCTTCGCGACCGCGTAAACAGTTACTGAATAGCCCTGCAGGTTAGTGAAAGGTATCGGCCGTGGCCTACTGCAACAACGCATCGGCGGCGGAAAGCGGTGACGAACACCATTTGCGTAACATTCCGATCACAGACTGTATAACAGGGGGACACTAAATCAACTAGCATCCACGGGATATTGGGGGATCGGGTTGGTGTTGTGACTAGAATGTTGGCTTCCCACCCGGAGGATTCGGGTTCAGATCCCGGTGGCGATGGAAGAGAACTTTCATGCAGTGCCCGTTCTCTGCTTGGATGTAATGTAATGAGAATTTCAAGCGCAACACTCCGTCCGTCCGATGGGACGTTTAGCCATGGTCGCATTGGGGCCTTTTGTTAAGAACACCCTCACGCCAACGCCTGGTTTAGCTCCTTCTTTCCTTCCACACCCTTCCCTCATAGCGCAAAATGATCAGTGTCGGATGATCGGCTGTCGGTCGCCTCTATCAAATACCATACCAGGGGTAATCTACTTGCACGCTTTTCATTATTTTCTCATGACTATTATTAATGAAAGCCACTTGTTTCTTCCACAAGTAAATACATGAAACTTGTGGGAGAAACAAAGTGTCTTTCATTATCAATACGGAGCCCTACCACCACGTACGTGCTTCAAGTTTCGATTTAATTCTCATGACTAAATTAGTTGATCATTTTGAGAATTTAAAAATCATATGGATTATTACTATGGATAACAAAGATGTAACATTTTTACAACACTCGCGTTCATACGCTCATAATATTCCACATAAAGTAATATTAAAATTGTTCATAGCAATACAGTTCACATCAATTCATTTAGTGCACATAATAAATGTCTGGCGAAACTAATACGGAAACAAATATGTACAAATTTCCTAAGGATGAAGCAAATCCCACTCTGAAGATGGGAAATGCCATGCTCTTCTAATGATTCCAGAAAATTCAATGGACGTTCGACGCTAGATAATGAAATCATTTTCTGAAATTTTCTCCAGGTTTAAGACTGGAACAGCGCAGATTTGTATATTTCCAAATTATTCAACTCGTAATAGAGAGACTCTGGGCATTTCAATCTTCACATTGCATCCAAATTAGACATTTTTAAACACTGAGACGGCAAAAGTTTGATTTTTGTAAATCCCTTTTCGCCGCAGCTTTTAATCAACTATTAAGACATTAGAAAATGAAAAATCCTCAAAATTTCACTCGTTTTTGGTTAATGGATATTTAAATGTGAAACAATGGAGTGAACTTGTGCTAACATTAATTTTCAACAACGTATTACCGGGAAAAATCAACATAATCTCTAAAATGCTCTTTAAACTCCCGATGAGTAGCAAATTTGGCCCATTAATTCACTTTTTCAACCCATCTACAGCTCAGCAAACTTCGAATAACCAGCATTAGTGAGTAATATTAGTTGGTAATATTAGTCCAGCCAAAGGTTACATGTGATGGCAAGACTCCTCGCGTGTCCCAATTAAAAGAAGCAGAATCATAATTGATTGTGATAATTTAGTTATAACACTAAATTTCACAGTACCAAAGTGAAGAGTTGGCTTTCATTTCAACGAAGTTTATGAAAATGCAATTACAAAATTCACAAAAATACAATTCTCCCCCGTAATTCTTTTTCAGAAATCTGAAATACAACTTTTAAGAGCAATTCATATTTTTTACGTAAAACACGATCTAATTGTATTATTAGATATGCTGCATACATAAAATTTGCTGCAGTGAATGACGGCGTACATTCAACCTTTGCCCCTCACCCTTGAAGTACCTTCAAGGTAAATAAATGAGGAAGGTTTATAAGTAAGGAAGAATAAATGAGAGCACGCTACCTCCTGATGGATTTACAGACATTCAGAGAGCAATAGAGTGCCTCGTCATTAGCATACTCGAATCCGGATATTCCTTCTCGAATCAAATTACTTATTCCGTCGATCGTTTTTATAATAATCTTATAGTCACGCCAGATAAATAAAATCCTTGGACTTTCATGGTCTCTCTCGAATATAGTTGGTTGATATTTTGGTAACAACAGGCAGAATATATTTCTCGTTACCATTGCGCAATCACACGTTACTTGGAAATAACATTGTTGGTGAAAATATGATAATTATGAAAAATGATACATATTGAAATGTCAAAATATTCAGTGTTTAACAAAGAATTGTTAAAACATTTGAAAATCACGCTTATATTTTGTTCATTTTTCCAATCTATTTCGGAAACAAAACTAATTAGGAAACAAATTCTAAACATAGAATTACAAATCACGTTCAGTACAATAATTTTTACGGTACTTTTCAATACTTTTCCACTTAGGATGGATATGGAGGGAAAAAACAATTAAAAGTTTTAATGAGCAGTTAAGGGTGGAATGTTCACATTTTTCGCCAAAAATTCCCAAATTAAAACTGCACAACAACTCGAAGCTATTTTGTGTTTATTATCTAGTCATCCTTCCTAGCTTATCTTATCAAATCGTTCATCTTCGGTATAAGTTGATGTTTTGGTTATCGAAACTCTTCCGTAAATTTCTATTTCCACATCAGAATAGGTTAATATAAATAATAACACATCAGTATCTAAACATTTATGGGCATAAACAATAATTTAACTCATAGCAATCAACCGTTATTTGAAACCTGTCATTCACTTGAAATGCATTTTAATGCTCAATTAATCAAACCCATATGCCACGAGTAAACCGCCGCGGCGCGCCGTAATGAAAGTTCCTCAACTGGAGAAATTAATTGTTAAAATAATAATCATAGACTTAGATACTTTTCCACAAGACGAATATGGCAGGAAAAAAATTTCAAAAGATTCAATGGGCTAAATTATAAAATCAAACCTTTTTTATCACATACAAAACTTAAACCAAAAAATAACACACGATAAGGAATGATTTCTCAGTCATACACCCTACCGGAATAAGTGCCAATCAATTACAACTCACTGAAAACATAACAATTAGATAAGCTTTTAACGGTATGATTAAAATATTGAAGGTGGATGAGCATCATACGCAATCGCAATTACCTTCAAAGAACGGAGCGAGATATTTTTTCTTTTAGCCAAGGGCAGAGTGTTCATATTTTTCACCACCTGTAGAAAGGATGACAATAAATAGCAATAATAACGAGAGAATATATCTCATTAAAATATTATCATCCACTTAGCCGCATATTAAATTGGAAAAGAAAGAGGTTAACACGTTATTAACAGCCTTGGCCTCACCAGCTTGCGCCTGTTTTCCATTGACTTGGTTGGTTATTCAATTCCACATAAGCCTTAGAAATAGTGTTATTATTTTTCTCTTTAATTACTTCTTCCCTATGCAGTCCTTTACAAGCATTTAACCTATCCTTTGAAGACCTGGGCCATTTACTCTTGATCCTGTAATTTTATCAAATGTAACATTACAACAATGGAGGCCAAATCCATAAGGAGCCTTCTCTCAATGAAACTCACTCGCGGAAGGAGACTACCTTGGCGGAAGACATAAAGCTCGACGATTAATACATGCATGGTCTTTTATCTTTGTTTTCAAAGCAGTCTTCAATAATGAATCTATAACTTTAAATAAAAAAACACAAGAAAGTATATATGGGTCATTCCACGCTAGTGACGCCGACTCCACGGGGTCTGAGGGGGCCCGAGCCCCCTCAAAAATTCGCAATGTGGGAGAGGAAAAGAAGTGTCAGGTTTGTCAATTTTCCCCGAGTTATCGAGAGTCGAGTTTTCAAGGTTCTAATGTTGATCATAAATGGTTCTAAATTGCTGATCATAAATAAAAAAACTTCTAAAATGCTTAAAATAACTTTGAAACTCACTATTTATAAAATTTCCCGGGGCAAGACACCAGTATGCTGGCCCCACAATATTTTTTATAAGTCGGCAGCCGTGTTCCACGCCAACTCGAACTGAAGTCGATCCTTGGACCCCACGGATTTTCATGAAAATTGATATGCATATTTTCCCACTAAAATAAAAAAATAACGGTTTCAGCTTTTTTTTGCTAATATCGGAAAACAGCCGAGTAAGGGGTACTTTCGATTTTTTTCCGGCGGTTTTTCGCTGACTCGAAAATGTCGACGTCACATCTTTTGAAAAGGAATAATTAATAAAAATAATTTAAGGAAAGCTGGTGAAAAAGGAATAAATTAAAACAGGTCTTTGAGGACTTATTTTTAAAATAAATTCCCAGAAAAATCTAGAGAAATGACCAAATTACAATCGTGATGATCAATTGTTTAAACATTTCATTGTTAAATACTAATATTCAAACGTTTCAATGTAATAATTTTTCATAACTTTCATCTTTTCGCCAACAGAACTATGGAATAGAAAAATTTAGGAGGGTTTTCCTCTTTTTAAAAGAGAAAAACATTTTTGAATACCAAAGTGCGTTTTTGGAGACAATTAGGATACGAATGCCCGTTGATAGGCTCATCTCGTTATTTTCCGCGATATGTATCTACGTTTTTACTTTTGAATTTATACCTGTAAAAGCTAATTAGACGGTGTGGACCAATTAGTGCATTTACAGAATAGTAGCAGAAGCCTATGTCATGTATTTCTAATGAGTGAGCCAAAGCGCCGCGCGGTATAAAATTGTAAATTCTGAATAACCTAAAAATCGAGTTTTTTACCATAAGCACCGTGTTCACCTTAACCTCCTTTATACCTTTAATTTTACTGCCTTTGCAGTCGACTGTAAAAAATTTTACACTCGATTCGTAAGTGTGTACAATGAATGCAAAGCCACTGGACGGATCGATCGAGGAAGTATTCAATCTTGTGCTATTAGCGTGGTTGAAGAAATTCAAAGTTGAACGCTTTAGGAACAAATAAAAATAATGGATGTTTCAATGGGTAGTGATGTGCGAAGTACTAATTATACTAGGACTAACGAAGAAAATAATATAGTAACCGCTTGCTATTTTTCAATTTCTTATTACTGAGGAAGAAACCGGAGCCAAATGTTGTGTGTATATATTTTGTCACCAACCTGAGGAAATAATATAATTTATTTTCGCCGCTGATATTGAATGCCGTACTTCTGCCACTGCAAAGCATTTTGGCGCTCTTGAGGCACATCTGAGTTTATAATAACTGCCAGTTTTCGTCTCCAGCTACAATCAGCAAGGAATTTTGACATGCAAATCCAGCATAAGGGAAGAGACTCGAAACATGGGCTCTTGTATTTCATATTATTGCATAATTACTCGTAAAACAGGACACCATCGAAAACTTTTTAGTAACACACAGTTTGGTTTAAGTACCAATTATTTATCCCTCTTGAACGCTAGATTTTGCCATTCCTGATTACGTATGAGAAATTCCCAAAGCCTGTCAGCGCATAGTAGCAAATACGTTTAGTGTACCCCCATGTAAAAAAAAAGAGACCACTTTGAATAGGAGGCCCGGGAAAGATGGATCCAATTACTCCACGAGTGACCTTAAATATGTTAAATAATGCCAAAGTTTTTTTTTCAGTGGTAAGTTTAGCCGAATCAAAGAAAATTAGTAGCATTAAATGTGTTCCAATAACTAATGGAGGATAATATGACCTTTTCTTTCTTAATGAATAAACAAATTAAATATTTAACGGTCATAATTATACTTGATAAGATGAGGAAGTAAAACCGTTACCTGAGGCTCGAAAATCGTTCATGACTACTTGAAAGAGAAACGAAAAACTCATTTCCTCTCCACAAATACAAAAACATCCTCTTTTGACATCACTTTGGTAAAAGGCTCTCCAGTAACTGGTGTATAACCCACGGCTAGGAGATATGGCAATAGACGTCGAGGCTAATAGGAGGAAAACCCAAAAACATTCGAGCGTTGATGATTAATTTTGTGGCTAAATGGAAAAAATGTTTTCCTCATTGCAAGGTGGTTCATATTTCAAAATTTTTCTTGGAAACTAGTGAACAAACGACCAGTGCAACTCCTTCACAATACATAACAAAGCAATGCATAGAGTACAAAGTCATTGTTAATGTAAAAAAAACGTTTTTACAGCGAAGTAAAGGTCCAAACTAAACATGAACTAGGTTTTTGCGTTAAGAAAACATGCTTAATATGGCATGTTTTGTAATGAGAATTGATTTTACCACTTGTGGCGCGCCACCAAAATTTGGGATCCTCATGAGATTACGATAATTAATGGGCAAATGAAGCGGAAAGTATGTATACTCATTTTAGTAATGAAAGCATGCAGGTAGCGATTGAAGTAATTGCGGATGAAGAACAGGGTAGCTTCCTTCATTAAAGAAAACGAAAGGCATTGATTGCGATTCGTTATCCATCATTAGTGTATTCATAATATGCAAATTATTTGGTTTTAGAAATCCCAGTTTAGACGAATGTTAATGGTCAATTTTAACCTCATTTGAAAAAGGCGTGGCATCTCGTGGCCTCAGATTGGCGGCCATGAGATGCCACTCCACGTGACGTCACAGGGACCTAGATGCTATACGAGTAGTCAGGAGTTTTACATCGTCTAAGATTACCAATTAATGCATGAGATATAGAGCTCAAGGAAACATCTCCTAATAATCATCTATTAAAATTGCCTATGGTCGGAAAGTTTCCTTCGCTTGCTAGGGTATATTAATAATCCTTACTTAAGCCCAGCGCTACCTACTGGCTGGGTACTGCTACCTGCTAGCAGCCTGCATCGTAGCGGCGTTCATAGCCTCGCACCCAGGTGGCCACACAAAGCAGCAGCCAGACGTCACATGGGCTTTTCCCAGCATTCATACTTAGCAATCGCGTTTTCGCGCGCTTGAAAATTTTCACTAAATCACGAAAAATAGATATTGTCATTTAAAAATCTAATAGCGTGAAATACGTACTCCAGGAGTAATAATCTTTCGATTTAGGCAATCAAAATAAAATAGGATACCACCCAGTTGAAATATATACATATATACGGCGAAAAAGTACCGGAGTGCTGAAGAAATATTTCATACAAAAATAAGAGTTGTATTGCACGGAAAAATGTTTTTCCATCTTTTCCTCAAAAGCGCAAGTTTTCAAGAATCCAAGATAGGAATTTCCGGCTGAAAAGAATCAAACCGCAAACAAAATAACCTCAAAGCGTGACCATATGTGTAGTTCGGTATTCCAATTAGGCAAGAAACCAAGTAGCGTGAACATCAGATGAAAGCAGAAAGCACAAGTGTGAGACCTATTCTAATTCACGGCCTCGCAATGATCAGGCGAAATTTCCCCAAATAATAAAATAATGCAATCTCATGGAACGAAATACTCTATGGTTGGAGAGGATATCTTTTGTTCTTTGAAAGGAAAGTGAAACTTTTACAACACGAAACACGAACACTAAAAATAATTATTGGCTGTGAAAACTTACTACCTCCAAAATAAAAATCTTGTTGAAAGCCCTCTAGGTGTTCAAATATCTTTAGCGAGAGCCAGTCGTGCGATGCAAACGAACCTTTACCGACATTTCTCTCGACCTAACTGCCTCGTTTTTTCAAGGAAGAACATTGGGTTAATGTCGCTCTCGTGGGGACGACCGATGGTCAGTCCCGCTAATGAGGGTTCAACCTCGACTCCGAGCCTAATCCGACCCTTTTCCGAGGGTCCGAGCTCGCGAGGGACAGACCCAAAACACCGGGAGGGCCCCCACCCATCTGGGCCACGTGTGGTACATTTTACATTTTACAATGCTTTTAGTGCTATCAACAATTTATTGGCTTTATCGTCTTCTTGGTAACTCTAGAAATATGGGCGTTTTTTGATCGTCTTTCTACGATGATTTTTAAGAATTTTGTCCAATTTGCGATAAAAGTCCCCTTCTGACTTGGCAACGCTGCAGCCATCAACTGTGGGCTGGGTAGTGAAGGTCCTCTCGGGCCCAAAGTATTTGGAATTGGGAGGTCTTGTGAAACTAACCCCATTCTCTACGGGAGCGTAGAAGTGTATGCAAAATTTTATCAGTAAATTCGGAGAAAATGTTTTCTCAGACGACGTGTAAAAAATCTTACGTTTACCGACGTACTATGACGTGATCACGAGAAGAAAGTAAAAGAAATAGACTGCAAAGCAGAGAGATTTAGAACGCCATTCTTCCTTCGTACTACTAAGGATAGCAAAGGTGTTTCAATCAACAGAATTATTGGCGTCACTCGCTAGGACGACTCACTGCATGTCTTTTTTTCTTTTTGGTGAAAACTTGCATGGATTCGCCATAGGAATTACTAACCATTCGCAAGTTATGTCTTTACATGAATGTGTAGAATATTTCTATGAAATTGCGACGTGAAATGCGGCGGTCATCTTGCATGCTGCATGTTGAAGATTGGTCACCCCCTGCCAAACACCCTAGAGGTGGCTCGCATGGTATTTCCAATTCCCAGGTCAGAACAGGGTTTGTCATTCTCGGGCGTCAAGCGCTTTGGGCCCGAGAGGACCTTCACTACCCAGCCCACAGTTGATGGCTGCAGCGTTGCCAAGTCAGAAGGGGACTTTTATCGCAAATTGGACAAAATTCTTAAAAATCATCGTAGAAAGACGATCAAAAAACGCCCATATTTCTAGAGTTACCAAGAAGACGATAAAGCCAATAAATTGTTGATAGCACTAAAAGCATTGTAAAATGTAAAATGTACCACACGTGGCCCAGATGGGTGGGGGCCCTCCCGGTGTTTTGGGTCTGTCCCTCGCGAGCTCGGACCCTCGGAAAAGGGTCGGATTAGGCTCGGAGTCGAGGTTGAACCCTCATTAGCGGGACTGACCATCGGTCGTCCCCACGAGAGCGACTTTAACCGAACATTGTTTGTAACACCCATTGGTTACTATTGCCTAACCATTAACTGATCTAAAAAATCTTTCTGTGACCATAATGCAATTTTTTGCGGTGGCGGTTCAATACTTACCGCTGCGTCTTTGTGGTATGCAATTACTCGTTTTGAGTATGCGTCAGACTGCTAGGTCTGATGTTCGCTGATGTAATGACTTTTAGATATTCATCAATTATTTTAAAACATTTTTAAGCTGGCAAAATTAAAACACAAGCCACCTTTAAAATTAGCATCTTCACAATTTTTTCATATGTTAGTGGAATGCGGCAGCAGCCACCCCTTAATCCGCCACTTACATCGCCGCCGATGGTGTCAGAGAAGTTAGCATATCATATTCATTTCATCTACCATATACTTAGATCCTGGTATATTTATCAGGTGGCAATCCTTGTTAAAGTAATCCTTGTGAAGTTAAAATAGTCTAATCACATACACTACCACATGTCTGAAATATAGCGGAATATATGTAATCAAAATTAAAACGGGCCAAGTGTTGCACTAAACATTACTCGGCATTCGTAATTCTCACAATTCCGCAAGTGGTAGAAATTTACGTAGCCCCGAAATGCCAGGCACGGAATGATTAAAGTGTAATCGGGACAAAAGATTTGGCTTGATAACAGAGTTTAATTAGTAGGATAAAGAATTTTTTACAACATTTACATTGTTGTAAAACTACGGATCTCCGTAGGTAATTTTTAGGGCGTTTGGCAGCGCGCCGGCGTCCACGGCAATGGTCTCTTTGGCGTGAATTGGTCACTGGTGACGAACATTGAACTAATTAGATGTAATATCAAGTATGCATTCAAGTACTGAATAATTTTGGACGTAATCATGTTGCTAAATTAGTAAGACGATGGTGTCGTGGTGAGGACTTTTTTTGTCGGTATCGACGACGGGGCGGTTCACAGTTCTAAATGGAAATAAATTTTTCAATCGAAATTATAAGTATGAAAACTGGCAATATCGTCGTAATAAGGCAATCATACCCACTATACCATTTACGTGATCTCGGATCTTGGTCGCTTGAACTGAAGCTTGTGATCGCTCTTGTTTGAAATCACTCTGAGGGTTTCATTACGCAAAAGCCCTCGTGTTAGTTCCACATTCTCCTTAGTTGCGGCGCGAGTGAGCTCAGAATTTCATTACATGTATCGGAACATGGGTTTCAAGTCCGATGTTTGGATGTTTTAGCAACAATAGATCATGAGCAAGGGGATTGTATAGAAAGGCCCAATTCCATCCCATAGATGGCTAATTTCTGTTGCCACTGCGGTCGCATTTTAATCGGCTTTCAAAAATGTCCGCTGCGCGGTGATGAGTGCAACGCGATTCACTTAAAAAAAATATTTTGCTGTATGGCCTCTGCAATAGCGAGGAATAGTATTCAATAGTTATGAATTTGAGAGAAACACATCTTCATGTATGTGAATTTCGGTAAACATTCATAATTATGCCTTAATTCCCCGTGGAACTCGGTTCAATTTTTCTGTCAGCGATGCAAGTGGCGACTTCAGCAAACCCATTTAAATGTGCAGTGGTTGACAACACATTTAGAGGCCGAATTTAGTGTAATACTCTTTTGTAATATTCGTGATTATGAGAATCGGTTTGGCATGGTGGCTAGAGCTTTCTACCCAGGTGAAACGGACTCTACAAAAAATTTTGTTTTTTTAATTTCGGCGTAGGGAGAGATTTTTCAAAGGTTGCCCAAACCCAATTAAAATGCTTTGTGGAGGGCACAGCAAGTGCAGCAATCCTTCCGTCGGTTGGGACGTTGAGCCGTGGTCCTCTTGGCATCTTTAGTTAGTAGTAGGCTAACGCCGACGCCGAGATTCTCTCCATACTTCCCAATCTACCCTCCTACATGGCATGTTACCTTAGCTGCCGGTTGCCTCCTCCAAATAACATCCTTAGCAGCTATACATACAAAGCGGGAGTATGTTACGCAGCTGAGCTACCGATTTGAAGGAACCTTGTCTGAGTGCATTCAACCTTTTACTTTGTGCATCAAAAGACCTTGAAACGCGGAGAATATTCCTCGCTCGGAAAATCTGTCAGGGAAAGCTTTTGAAGTATGTTTTTACATCCCTCCCTGAGGTACAAGCATTTCATTTCTTCAGCATTTGAACCAAATACCCTAATGTCAGTTTTCTTCAGCCCAGGATTCCCAAGTTCTTAAGTAAGGAGATGGTATCTCTAGAATATTATGCTTGTGCTAAAGAAATCGAAACGATCATATGTTTTATTTCCAAAATCCTGATCCAATTTGTTTATACACGTTGTTGAGTATCCGCCGATGCCAAAATGTTTATGTCAATCAAGTAAGCACTGCTCATACGATAAAATATTTTCATTATACATACTTTGAACTCCTAGGAAAAACGTGAAATTTCATGGTGGTCCCCGTTACTTGTTTCCATATTCTTTAGAGGTCCTTCAACTTTTTCGGCTATTAAATTTCCAGAGTAAATTGTTTCTTATGCATTAAAGACTTCTGGTGGGGAAAAATGATATTCTTAGTACCAAATCCGTGAATGGTTTCTGCCCCTTCGTAGAACCTTTGATATATAAATTATTATTTATTCTCTTTATTTGTTCCTCATAAATGATATTCGGACTGAAAGCTTTAACAGCAAGTCATAACTATAAAAACACCAAACGTGTGAGGTCTCAATATGACAATTTTTGTGCTTGAGACAATAAATACCTCGCCTGTAAAATAAATTCAACTAATATCTACAATTTTAAGTACTGGGTACTTGCCTTTCTCCAATCTCTTGCATGATTTATCATTTTATATTTTCCAAATCACGGTATTTTTCTCGTGAAGGAAACATTTCTTGCCAACAGTGTTCTAACACGAGCTTAATATGTACTATTCCGGCGGCTAATGTTTACAGAACCGTTCATCCATCGTGGAGGTAGTTTTTTTGTGAATTTTGGCCCATGCTGCCCATCTTAATTTGGTATAATGAAGCATCAGGAGCAACAGAGGTTATATAATTTGAAAGTTAACATTTAATATTAAAAATTAAGTTTTCAATATAAAGATTTGATGTATTTCCATCAAGATATAAGACCTGGAATGCATATCAATTGAAATCTTCCAATCATGAGTAGTAGAAGAGTGAAAATTCTCCTCTGGTGCTTTTGTCAGTGAAATCTCTTGGTGATGCAGGCCAGCACAGAAACAGGTCAATTGCCTAGCGAAATAATTGGTAGCTCACATGAATGATAGACAATGGTGGAACTAAACAGCAGATTTAAAGATACGAAGCAATTTCATGAATGAGTGGCATTGATGGTTACTCAAGCAAGCTTGAAAACGGCTGCTTTGACAGATACTAGATTCGCGAAAGAGACTGGTCAAAGTACAGATTCGTGTGAGTTAAAAATAGAGTGGTATTAGAGCGGCTGGCTGAATACACTAGGAGTTGTCTTTGAAGAGGTATTCCAGTTTGTTTTAATCTTTATTCATACCACTATGTTCACTTCTGATGCTGTTATTACTTTGTAGGCCTCTTATTTCAAACCTTAGCATATTTACCTTAGGCCTTACCTTTGCAGGCCTTGGTACCAGAAATACAATGATCTCTTGCCTGAACAATAGGAAATAATTTTCATGTAATGTGATTAAATATTGGCTAGCATTATGAATTCCAATATATCAATTTTCAATAAATCGTTCCGGGAAATAAGAAAATGTTATACTTTTAGGACCGAATTCAGGATTTGCAGGATTGTTATTTTTTGTGGTACGGCGGCCAATCATTCACTCATTATCTCATATATGTCACTCTTGTTTCTGTAATAGTCTTCTCTACTGCTTGGGTGTGACTGTCTAATTTTTTAACCTGCGAGAGAGCATTTATTTCATAACTAGCATATGTCGAACCTAGAGTCCGAAGGACTAGGTTCTTGATATATAAACTATTCTTTTCTATCCCGAAATTGAGATATTCACGCGCCGGTAGCTAAAAATTAGACTGCAGTAAGCTCTATTCTCACTTATCCAAACCAAGTTTCAGGTTAAGTCACGGAGTGAGTGAGCGAGTACGGACTGATGTTTTTGGTCTCCTGACTACGTTACCAGTATGAGGAATGAAACATTGGAGAGTTTTTGAAAGAGGCTTTGTCAGATGATATTCGAGGAAAGTACACGAGGCTCGTTTTTTTTAACCTCCGATGGGTCATGATCAAAAGACGAAGTGATTGATTAAAAATTATTTCATTGCTAAATGTTGAGCACACATGTGGTGTCCTTTCGACATAATCGCCCCGGAGATTGAGGAATTGGTCGTGTCTGTGGACAAGCTTTGCTATACCCCCTTCATAGGATGTTGCCTCCAATGACTTCCAATGAATTTTGCCTTTGTCCTGAAGCTCGTCGTCCGTTGGAAAACGCTTCCCTGCTGGCCACATCTTCATTTCAGCATAAAGATGGAAGTCACACGGCACCAGGTAGGCATTGCACGGAGGGTGATCCAAAATGTCTTCCAGAAGTCAGCATGTCTCTTCTTTTGTTTTGAATGGGAATGGACGTAATGTTTCACACTCTAGCCACATTGCATTAAAGAAAAATTCCCCGTTATCGACATTAAGGTCAAGACATGTCAATGCACATTTGGCGGGAGAATCAATTGAGGCAGTGTAGTTCATGAGATTGCTACTAACCTTAAACTAACAACTTACGATCAGAAATGACGATGAGAGTGTGGTACGGAGGGCGGGCAATTGCCCCATCTTCGCAGTACCCGCCTGTCGCTTGTATGGTGTTTTTGCTGAGCTATCCGAGGTTTAAAAAAAACCTCCCTCGTAGGTACTGAATGTTTTTGCGAGGGTTCATGTCAATGTTATGTTTGAAAAAAAACCTGAAGAATTTGCGTGTACGAAAAGAGCTTCTTCAGATTTTTCTTGCGTAGGAAACACTTTACCCGTGAACTTCCGTGGTTGGTACGATGCTTATTGTGTGTATCATGTCCTTTGTCGTTTGGAGGCACGCACGTATAACACTGCGCCGTCATGACTCTGGTAAGGACGAAAGGGTCAAACGCCCATCGTATGCGATCAGAGAAGTTAGCGCCCATTAACAAACTGATGCCGAGGAGGTGCTAAGCATTTCGTAAATGTGAGATTCCGCGTAATATCATTAATACAACCGTAAGAATGGGCAGTGAAGTATGAATGATCGCGTGGCGAAATATGTTTTATCGTATGTGAGGCAGAAAGCTCTTTAGTTCAACGATCACCCTCAGATGGAGAAACATATTTGAACTTTTTATAGGCCAAAAGTGACGGAAACGAGTTATTTTAATTGTTTGTTTGAAAATTTTACCTCGTATGAGTTAAAAAATAGGTACCATAATATGCTATTCATTCTACCAAACCATTCAGCTCCTGTGAATGAAATTCATAGTTGCCAGGGTCTCTATTTGATTCTGTTTCATACATGTTTTTGAAGGTTTTTTTTAACAATTCCCTCCAAAAGTCAACTCTTTTATGACAAGGAAATGGAAATATTTTAATGTACTGCATTTGTTGACTAAATTACTGCCGTGTAGCAAAGGGGATATTTGGATCAATCGAAAAACAGTAGGTTTTTCCTGATTCACAGCCTGTCAGCATAGACATTTGTATGAAATTTATCTTCAAGTTTTCAAAAACTTTTTTACTGCGTAAATAATCCAAAACTACGCTCGCATTTGGTTATTCCTTATTTAACTATCAATTAAAAAATTGCATTCAGCGTCTCACTAGTAAAATAGCAACACATGTGGAGGATAAATTTAACATATGACTAATTACAGGGAATTATGATATATGCACTATTAAAGAACTTTCACATAGTAATGATAAGCAGTAACTCTGTTTCTATGGTCGCCAATACTGAATTTTATTTTTTAGGGGCGAGAGTTCCGGAAATATTTGAAAGTCATCCGCTAAATTCGTCTCGATAATTTTTAGAAAGTGCCGTGTATAAGTATTTAGTTGTTATTGATAAGTCTTGCATCCACTTCAGAAGAATATTTCCCCTTTTATAAGACACTATTAGCTGCCTTCTCACTAAATACATTACTCACTCCTCTACCGACATATCGCATCTGCGCCTTAAGTCACCCCTAACCCCCCACTTTCTTCAAAATTTTCAAACAAATGACGATAATATGGCACGCATAAGGTAACACGCGAATATATTATCGAGAGTATTCACCACCCTAGTATTTACACTCTAATACCTCTTCATTTTTAACACAAACGAATCTGTGCTTTGACCAGTATCTTTCGCGGATCTAACGCCTATCAAAACAACGGTTTTAAAGTTTGCATGAGTTAACCATCGACGCCACTCAATCAAGCTGTTACTTTGCATCATTAAGTCTGCTATTTAGCTCCACCATTGTCTATCATCCATATGAGCTAACTACTTATTTGGTTAGTCATCTGACCTGTTTCTAAGCTGGCCTGCCTCACCAAGAGATTTCACTGACATGAGCACTAGCGCTCAATTTTCACTCTCTTCTACTATTCATGATTGGAAGATTTCAATCGATATGAATTATGGGCCTTATATCTTGATGGAAACACAAATTAAAGTTTCAGGTAAAAAAATTTATTTTTTAAATGACATGTTCATTTTCAAATTATTGTAACCAAATCCACTATTTCAGCAATTTTTACGCGATTTATATAAATATTTTGGCATTGCCAGATGCTCAGCAAAGAGTTTGAACACATTAGATTAGAAAATGAAGATAAATTTGCCAATTTCACCATAATTAATCTTACGCCACACGTCTGCCAAAAATAAGAGCAGGTTTACTAGTTCCACCCTGTTAAAGAAATGTGAACATCATTTATCCATACCCTGTATAAATGTTACCGCAGTATACCTCAGAATCTGGGAAATAAAACACATATTCGTTTCAATTCTCTTTAGCACAAGAAGAATATTCAGGATATACCATCTCATCAGGAACTTTGGAATCCTGGGTCGAAGTACACTCAAACGAAGACATTTTGTGCAAAGACTGAAGCAAGGAAATGCTTGCACATCAGGAAGGGAAGTAAAAACATACCACGAAAGCTTTCTCTGAAAGATTTTCCTTCTCAGAGTTTCAAGGTCTTTTGATGCACAAAATAAGAGGTTGAATGCACTCAGACAAGGTTCCTTCAAATCGGTCGCTCAACTGCGTAACTTACTCCTGCTCGGTAGGTATAGCTGACAAAACACTGAAACACCGGAATTTAAACTCATGTTCCGATACGTAATGAAACACTGAGCTCACTCGGGCCGCAACATAGGAAAATGGGGAATTAATACCAAGGCTTTAGCGTTATGAAATCCTCAGAATAATTTTCAATGAGAGCGATCAAAAACTTCAGCGCAAGCGACCAAGATCCGAGATCACGTAATTGGTATAGTGGGAATGATTACCTGACTTCGAAGATATTGTCAGTTTTCATATTTATAGCTTGCGAATTTCATTTCCACATCTTGGAAACTGATAGTTTGGGTCGTCGATATCCTGGGATATCGATAGTTTGGGTCGTCGATATCAACAAGAATTCCTCGCCACGATACCATCGTCCTACCCAATTAACATCGTTACAACCAGGGGCGGTCTGGGGTGATTTGGGTCCCTTGGCTAGGCCTCATGACGAGGCCCTGCTTACCGAGGGATTCGAGCGTCCTCCCCCGGAAAATTTTAGAAAATTACATGCCCGGAAATGGATTTTGACGCAATTCTGGCTCTTAAAAAAACTAAATAAAAGTTAATGCAAAATAGCAATTTCGTAAGAAAAAATACAATTAAAAGTGAGAATTTAACAGCTCATATAGTTTAAAAATATATTATGAACCTATCATCTATTAAGTGAAATTTTCCTTGAAACTTCGCTGAAATCTAAAAATAAACCTATACAAAACCTTGTCGAATAATCCTTTCAAAAAAGCATCAGGTTCTCTTTTATCTTCCAACAACTTTGTTTTACATATTTATCATATGATCTTTTACGATTAATATGTTGTAAATGAAGTAACTAATTCAATCTTAGAATTTTATAATAGCAAAAAAAATGGTTCAAGCAATGTGAGTCTTTTTTCAACACACCTTTCATATACGCTTCCCGATAGACGCGAGCGTTGTGGGGGCCCCCAAACCTCGGGGCCCGCGTCGATTGCCGACCAGCCGACCTGGCCAGACCGCCCTCGGTTACAGCGTCTAAACGGATAAATGAGGGGCTGCAGTTTATCTATCCCAGGATTGCAGCTCTACGCAAGTAGTGATGAAGCGTTAGGCTACTGACAGAAGGGAATGCGGGTAGGATTTCGGGTGAAGTCATGTCCATTAATTTGATAATTTAAAAAAAGTCCTCTTGATACGAGGTGGCCCAAGGAAGGCAACCGGACCACCCATCCGGAATAAGTGAAATCAAACCACCTGTGGCATATTTTAGAGTGAGTTCTCCCATTACTTATCCAATATAGCCTTCAATTCGACTCTAAGCATTAGATTCGAACTTATAGATGTGCCATGATCTTGCGCTAGTGAGATATCATCCTTGGCAGGCTAAAGAATATATAAGGTAATCCTGACATAGATATAATATACAACATACGCCAAAAAATTCTTCATTACTTCTGCGACTTAAGGGCAATGAGCGCGGTTCATTTATTTAAAGAGCGCCTTGAAGGTATGCAATGCCTTTCAACGAAATGGGATGCCACGGGATGGGATCCCCCGATGAGAATTAAATTAATGATGTGACAAACGATTTTCAACGTATTTTGAACATGAGAATTTTAAATATTGTTTCATAGAGGCACGTTGGTTCTTATTTTCTCCTATTATCGAAAGAAGGATGGAGGTTGGTCGTCATTGTAATCCACCTTGCGCCTACATGACTCAAATATTACGAGGTATATTTAAATAAAACTGAGAATCACTTAAAACACACATTAATCAGAGAACTGTAAGAAACTACGGTGGAACTTGGTTATAACGTCATCAAAGGGACCAGAAGATTTTTAACGTTATATCCGAGTGACGTTATAAAAAAAGCAGCCATAAATCTGAGTGACACCACAACTTGGCATTGCACAAACAAAACACAACTAACGACGTATAAAACAGCTGTCAACATACGCGATGCTCACACGGAGGTAGTGATGTGACTGATGATCTACCGTAATTAACGAAACAAACAATACAATACAGAGCCTGTGTCAGTGACCTTGTAGAATGTAGGGGTGGGAAGGGATTAGACCCAGGTATGCGGGACTGCCCCCGCTCCCTCCAGGCACCAATTAAACAAAAGAGTTGCATCCCGTCACCTGCTCAACGTCCAGCTTATGACCTTTTTTTGCTTTTGATATTTCTACACATGCTTTCTATGAACTTTGGGACATAATACAATCACAGTACCACTTTTGCAACCTAAGAACCGCAAAATTTTTGACGCTATACCCGAGCGTCGCAATTTTGTTGACGATATAAACGGGTTTTCGTACAACATCAAATGTTCAATTTTGGCTGGTCTGTATAAAATGTGACGTTAAACCCGAGTTGGCGTTACAGCCGATGCCGTTATAACCAAGTTCCACTGTAATGTAGTTCTAAAAATATCGGAATGGGGAATGAAGGGGTTTGCAAGCATTAAAAAGTAGTCAGTACAATCGTCAATGGTAGAATTGGGAGAAAATTTCAGGTTTAATCATGAGGATCTACTGTTAAAGGTCAACAAAACAAAAGACTATGATAAAAAGTCTGACGAGGACGAAAAATAGTACAAACATTTTCTGGTAGAAAATTCAGCTAGCCGTAATGCGAGAGAAGCTTCGAAGTACAAAATTTGAATTGGTAATGATAAAGATAAATTTTTTGCTCAAAATTATGCAAGAGCAAAAACTATGCCAAATTGAAATGAGAGACGGCAAACGACGAAAAAGTTTAATTCAGTGTTTTTTTTACAACGTGATAAAATGAAGAAAAACCGCGAGATAATATGAGTGGAATTGCAATTATAAAATCTTTCCTTCCTTAGGTGCCCGCTATCTTTCATTCTTATCCTCACCATCAAACACGGAAAAATAAGCGAAAAACTTATCTTTACCTTCCATTCCATATCAGTAATCCCAAATCAAACAGCAGTCAAGAGGCCGCTATAACCGCAAAAGACTTCCCAATGCAAAAGAAAAACACTTAAATCCCTCCTAAAGGATACTAACAGATACCATTATGAGTTTTCTACGGAAACCAAGAATATTCAATGTTGATTTATCTTTTAAAATTCTCCAGCGGGTTTAATTGCGAAGATCCATCGTATACATTTCCCACAAAGAAAGAATGAATGCATCCCATGAAATAGGAATGAAAAGGTTTTACGATTTCGCAGAAGTTATAAGGTTTTCATTTCGTGGAAGACATCGCATTCGTAATAAAGAACTGAACAGGTATTCAAACGTTCATAAAAAAATGAACAGTTCAGACTCGAAGAGAAGAGAGCATGGATATTAATGGCGAGGAAATAAAAATCCTTAAACATCAAAAAGCTGAGGACTAAAATTTATCTTCACTCTCTCATTGATTCAACTCGAGGGTTGGTTAGGATGGATGAAGTTAAAGCTAACTCAAACCGAACCACCAGGGTGTAATGATACAAATGTAGAGCAGGGCGGACGTTTGCTTCCTCTCGGTTATCTCACACTTACAGGGATGTCCATTATTACGGTTGGCCGATGATTTCGTAAGAGTTTTGAACCCGAGACCCCTTGATCGAAAGCCCAACGCTCTACCTACTGGGCCACCACACTCCTCATCATATTACCACTGAGACGTAGTAAGTACCACTAGGCATTTACGTTGTGTTTCCATGACGATAAACAGGTGAAATTCAGCATTCAAGAAGTAGGAAATGGCGTAAAGAAATAACACAATACTGCGTAGATAGAATATTGGAAATCTAGAAAAAGGAGGAGTTGAAAATGTTTTTTTTGTGTAACGAATATATCAAATACATAAATTATGTTAGCGAAAAGCCAAAGTAGTAACGAAATATTTAAAATTTGGAGCTGAGGACGCTAGTGAGGAAAGGCAAATGAAAAGAAGAGGAAAAATCGATTAAGACAAAGGGATAAGTTGAGCCCCGAAACTAAAGAAAAACATATTGCTATAATGAATTCAACTGCTTAGAAAACTTTAATGATTATTATTAAGAATGAACCAATGAACGAAAATCAGTGAAATAAATCAATGAACGACAATCAGTTTCTCTTCTAACTATTCAATGAACCGATAAACGAAGAAATGCAATGATTACAGAGCATAGTTTTGAGGTAATATGGTAAAATAAAGCAACGATAACGTCAAAGAAAGCAAAAAAATAATATTTTTCAACAGGAGCCTTAAAATTAGGATTTCATGAGGATTTTGTTGTGAAAAACTGGAAATAGATACAAAAATTCACCAAGGGTGCAGGGTAAAACAATGAAGGAGGAAATATTTCACATTGAATGAAAACGAGCCTTCTGAATACTGATAAGGATAGAAATTAGTCTCCTGGATAAAATAATAAACAAAAAATCAGCCAATAGATCTTCATTTTATGAAAAAATAGCATAGCCATTGCCTTCTTGTGTACTGGATGAAAAGTAAAACTCACCCCAAGCCAAAAACTCTTCAGGTGGCTAGAAGAAAAGTGAAAAGTACCAAAAAATGTCACTGAGGTCAATTACTGATTGTATTAGCAATCTTTCATTTCCTCTAAACATTTAGACTGCGATATAGCGCTCACTATCGTAACTCGGCAGTTATGCGCGCGGGGTTACAATCGTTCGCTCGGCACGGTGGAGAAAGTGCCGAGAAGTAGCAATTACTTTCAGAATGCAGTGAATAGATTCAAATTAAATTATTTATTAATATATACTAGACCATTACTAATTAACGATTGAATATATAAGTAAGTAAATATAATAATTAATAAGTATAAAGTAAATTAAATGTAATCGTTACCGGTGAATCAGTAACTAACTCTAATTTACCACCCTCTTCCACCACCTTCTCAACTACTACTACTCACTAAAACTACTTCACCCATCTCTGCTTGCCACCTAAACAGTGTTAGGTATTGTTTTAATTTTACCTTGACACTCATGAAGAAAGTGGCCATGCAAATCGTTCATAAAATCTACACATTATGCCAGTTTTTTTGGTTTATTATCAATGTTTTACCCACGAGGCTACTCGAGAGGCCTGCGGCAAGTAGGGTTTCTCTAGTAGCTATTAGAGTAACAATTGGAATGGCGAAATCTTCAATGCGCGCAATATTCCAAAGGCAACGGACGCAAAGATTGTTAAAACTCAGGGTAGAGGTCAATCCGAAGGCCTTTTTAGAGATTCTGCAACACTCGAAAAATTGCGAGAGGCTTTCGCAGTGCGAGGGAGTCGTCTTTTGCATATGAAAAGCGCTTCACCGCGACTACTAATAGCATAAAGGGCGCAGGAACGCAGGTGGCGCGAAAGCCAAACACGAGCGCTCTTCAATCGAGCGGGAAAGTGACTAGTCACGGTGAGCTTATCAAAAGTATCCAAAATCTCCCCCTCATGGTTAGAGGGCAAAGCGACGAAGGCCACTCACTATATGAAAAAACCGTCGAGATGCGAGCCTTTGATCCTTCGAATGCTTCGCTTTCGATTCACGAAGAAAGTCCCGCGTGGGTTGATAAAAAGACGAAGTCGTCACCATTTCATTAGTCATTTCTCTTGATTAAATTTTCTTTTTTGAAGGATACTTTCAATAAATACCAACTCAACGTATAAGGCTTCCAAAAGAATAGCGAAGGACGATTTGAAAATGAATGCTCTAAGTATTTGATCTTCTACACTTTAAAAGGAAACAAATTATGAAGAAAATTTCGATTGAAAAGAACTTTAAATATGAAAGGTACTAAAATAGTAAAAACAATCGGTACTTATTTTTGCTATTGTACGAAAATATCATCTGGTGTATTGAGACTGGAATATCTAAAGACACAAATTCTTTTCAGAAAAAGCGGAAGATATAATTAAAGGAATTTTTCATTTTCCGTGGATCCGGTGAAATAGCTACAATACACCAGGAACTAACAAGGAAAAAGGTATAATGGCATTTAAGAAAATCAGAAAATATAAGGCATGCATGGAAAGGTAAACCTAGCGAACGAGATAGCCATTAAAATAAGAGGGAAGGTTTATTATAAGTCAAGGTAAACATTAATGGGTATTCAAAGAACATGCAGATGCACAAACTATGCTGAGGTAGGGTATTTTGATTAGCAAAGGTATCTGTAGAAGTGTTTCGCTGAATTCCTGAAGTCGTTACTACCATTTATTAGTTGGTCGATCATTGAAAGCCAAACAGTTGATCATTGAGTGGATTCGCGAGATGTGAATGCAGTAATATCGCATGATATTTAAAAGATAGTGGACTGATTTCAGGAATTCTTTATTAATAAAATATAAATATGGATTAATAAATGGATAGTAACTAATTTTGATGCAATTATCAAAACATGTTGAGCAAAATATTCATCAAATCTGAAGAGGATGTAAACGACGGCGATAGGGTATTTTGTTTATATGCTTAGATAAGGGGAATTCGATAAACAAAGACATCTCCACAAGTGTTTAGCAGAGCTTCTTAAGTCACTTCTACCATTTGTTGGTTTGTTGATCATTGGTAAGTTCATGGACTAGATTTAATGCGGTAAAATTGCATGAAAGAAAGAGTGAACAGAAATTACGAGGCACTGCTAAAAAAAGTTATATATAAGAATAATGATAGGGAAGGAAGCCATTACTGCAGCATGTTGATCAAAATATCACATCTGCGGGAACTACGGACAATGGCGATAGCATAAGGATACTCGCGCTTAGCATAATATCGCATCTTGAATGATACCTTCGGATACCTCAAAATATACCCCGTAAGTTCGAGGAGGCGAAAGGAAAATAAATTGACACCCTATCCTGAGCGTGCAAAATTTATACGCTTGGGGCTAAGCCGGGTGTAGGTACGTCCTCAACTATCCAAGCCAACTATGTTGTTGAATCGCTGATTAAGTGAGTGGAATAGCATGGAAAGATACAAATTATGCTGCCATCATCCAACTTCAATACAATTTTGCCGCATAACATGCATGACGACATCATATCTCTCTACAAACTATGATTATAGGTACACCAAAACGGTCACTAAACATACGACATCGTGATAGAGCGCTAATACTAAGCACAAGCAAACTCAAAAGAATCGTGACGCAGCATGAGTTGATATACAGTTCCATTTTCATTCCTTATTTGTGTGAACAAGTAATTTTCGCTCGCGAATTAAAAGCTACGCCATCCTTTCGCGTGAAATGACGGCTTTTTTTGCTTTCATTAGCAATGCGGAGGTTTCCGTGCTACTGGCGATTGTTTTTATGCGAAGCAGTATCATTTCATCTGCGTGCATCAAGCCCCACCCAGACAACACATCCCATTTCATTAATCTCCTATTTTTTTAAGAAGACGCAAACATAAAATTCTATGAAAAATTTAATATTGACCTTCAGCGGTCGGACAGAATGCAATTTTTGTATTCATTTCCGCAGATACCACGTTCCGCTCCGAATGATTTCGCAAAATCCTTTCTCTGGCATTGAGATTTCCAGTCATAAAACGACTATTGAGAAAAAATTTCGCCCAATCCGAGGTTATTTTTTTCACCAGAATAAAAAATTATATGATTAATTTCAGCCGCATTACGTATCCATTGTGATTGCTGCGCAAAAGTGGCAAACAAAAGTGGAGAAACCTCACTTCCTAACAATTTTTCTAACCGCAAAAACACATTTTTTATGATTAAATATCTCAAACTAATCTACAATAAGATGTACGTAAATTCCAAAAAGAAAAATATTTTTTTCTCAGAGGAATATTCGCACAATTTTTACACTGCGGGTTCCTCCGTAAAAATACCACCGTGGCTAGTCCCGGTATACTTAAACTACAGTTATATTTTATAAATCGGGAGAAAAATAATATAAAATGAGTGCGGCGCAATGGAGGAATTCTCACTCATTTTGAAGCAGGTTTATAAAATTAAGGTTACAAGAGAACAGGAATATTTGGGTAAACTTCTCTAAGGATTTCCACCGGGTGAAAATCTCCATTTCTTCCGACGTTTCGAGTTTTGACTTGGATCTCATCCTCAGGGTTACTATTAACAGTAAAATTTCTTCGGGAGGAACAGAATTTGTTTCATTTTTACCATTTTAGCGCTTATTCCTCAATTATACTCCAGGAGGAAAAAACCACATTCGTTGAATAACCCAAACCTGAGACATACCCTTCAATAAAATTTTAAGTCTGATTTATAGAATATTATAGGTTGGTTAGCAGCCGCTAAACTACAAGGATTCAAGGGAAGAATATCAGTAAATCATCCAATTTGCATTGTTTATGCTGAAATTTAAAGACATTTTTGTAACAAAAAGGCACATTTCAAAGTACAAGAGCATATTAAAATGCTTGGATATAAAAATTTGATTGTCAATTCACCTCCAATGTAAAGGACTAAGAAGCATTATTAAAAGTATATATTTCACAAGTTATTCTCAATATTATCTTCAATTGATTCATACCTTTTTCTACCCGAATTAAGGCTTCAAATACTTTCAATTAGTACACTGAACTGAGTACAAACAATTGTGATCAATAAAAATCTAGTATGTCCTGAGCAACTGCAGAACAAGTGGATACTAAATGAACTTATATCGATAAATTACTGGTTGCATCCGAGATGCAACGAGAAGAAACAGATGTAATAACTTGCAAGATATAGAAAACGCTCATAGACGAGTGACTTGTTGAAATAGAGGAGGTGCTGGAATCATTCGAGAGTCCACTCATATATAATCCTTATGTTATCAGTAGCAGTTAGACTGATTTTTTCAATTAGGGAAACTTACGAAGAGAGTTTTTAGCAGGTGCATCATTCTACTAATTAGTGTCGAATAGAATTCTGTGATGCAAGTATACAGGAATTTGTATAATTTTTGGGTGACTCCTCTAGAAATGGCGAAAATCTTACATTCGAATAATATTATCGCCCTTAGAGCGGGTGTCTAGTTGCAAATATCTTGGAATAACCCTGGATGAGTGTTTAAAATGGCGTCAACATGTTGAAAATGTTGCAAATAGTATGAGGCAAACTATATATAATTTTTATTTCATCCGTAACAAATGCCCAACATATTTTTTGAAACTCATTTATAATGCTCTAGTCAATACCAGGCTAAACTACGGTGTATTTAGTTAGGGTACAGCTTATAAAAATTCTATAAGATCCATTGTTGTGCAGCAAAAAAGGCTTATTAGAGTAATTTGAAAAAAGAGCCGTCTTGAAAGTTCCTTGCCTTTATTTTGTAGTATAGCTTGCTTCCCTTGAGACATCTTTTTATTTACAAGGTTCTACGTTGATTTTTCATGAAAAGTGGAAATACGGGGTTATTATTATACAACCGTCCTTCCTTCACCCTACGAAGATCACGTATTACTTTACCAAGACCTAACCTTACGCTGTATAAACGTTGTTTCTTGTTTATAGGCCCAAAAGTGTTTAACTTATTACCTGATTAATGTCTGAAAGCAAAAGATAACGCAATTATGAAAAATATAGTCTTGGTTGTTGAGAATGCAAAGTATGGAGGATATTTTTCTATGACATTATACCATGTAATACATGTACGTACTTACTTCAATTCAAATACTGTGCCTAAAATGTTTATATGTCAGCATGACCCGATGTAAATTATGGTAGCCATAAAACAGGTTGTACTTAATGGCTACCTAAAGTTACTCCGTTTTATGTAATTAATTCTATTCTGTACTTTTTATTTTTTTGGAGTTATAAACAATTTATTATTATTATATAGAACGCATGATTTCTGTGTAAAAGTCAAATCATGATCAAAAGTATTATTCCAGTTAAATTAGGTAAACATGGAATATTTTAATAGTGGTTTCCGACGATACTTTGTAGAGTTTTCTGAACTTTTTGAATGAATAACTCAAAATTTGTTTTTCCACGGAATTTTTTCCACATCGACGTTAACCGTCGAAACCACGGCCGTGTTTTACTAAATATTCTGTGGAAATAAAAAGCTTAGGTTCTTTATTTAAAGGAGCATTTTGAAAATCAATTCGACTGCCTTCCTCCCCAAAATTAAGCTTCCCTCTAAAAATTCCAGTAAGACGTATTCCCACTTCTATGCACTAACTCAATTTCCTTACGCCCCCTTTCCTTCGTACCAAATAGTCCTCCCTACAACGGTTTTTAATATCCCCTCCGTTCCTTGTTGCAACCACTTATTACTGCTTCCATCCAAACCATCTGATTCCTCACTATCTCACCTAGAAATGTCCTCTCCTCGCCAACCATATCCACCACTTCGTCGCTCCTCTTTCTGCCCGCCCAATTCACTATATCCATTTTCCTCCATGCCCACAATAGAGTAGTTTACTTCATCAAAGAAAACGAAAGGCTTTGATAGCGATTCATTACCCACCATTGGTGTATTCATAATATACAAATTATTTGGTTTTAGAAATCCCAGTTTAGACGAATGTTTATGGTCAATTTGAACCTCATTTGAAAAAGGCCAGATTGGCGCCCATGCGATGCTACTCCACGTGACGACACAGGGGCCTAGATGTTATACGAGTAGTCAGGAGTTTTACATCGTCTGAGATTACCAATGCATGCATGTGGCGCAGAGCCTAGCGCTACCTGCTAGCGGTCTGCATCGTAGCGGCGCTCATAGCCTCCCATCAAGGTGGCCTCACACGGCGGCAGCCGGAACCAAAAGACGTCACACGGGGTTTTCCAACATTCATACTTAGCCTTCGCGTTTTCGCGCGCTTGAAAATTTACACTTTTCATTTAATCGCGAAAAATAGATATCGTCATTTAAAAATCTAAAAGCGTAAAATACGTACTCCAGGAGTAATAATATTTCGATTTAGGCAATTAAAAAAATAGGAAATCACCCAATTCGATCATCTATAGTCTATTCCTGTGTTATTTCCTCAGCGCCCACGTTTCCGTACCTCAAAAAACTACACTCCAATTAATTCTCTCAGAAAGCTTAACAATCCAACACGATCTTCTCCTCACTAATTTCATTATCATGAAAGCGTCATTTTGGAAACGCAAATATTAAAGTTACGTTTTCCGCTATTTTTAAAAGAACTTACGCGCGTACCCTGCGCCAGGGCTGGAACTAGGAGTTTTTTCAGGGGGGCAAAGATCAGTTTTCTACCGCTGGTCCCCCTCGCTCCCTCCACCCCCTCTCTCACGACTAAAATATAATACATCCGTAAGCTATATTTTGAGGTGCGGTAGTTTAAATTACTCATCATATGTTTGCAATCAAGAAGTTCCACTAATATTATTGTTTAATTAATGATAAGTTAACAATAATTGTAAAGTTAGGTTATTAGAAAAACTAAATGACTTTTTAAAATAAACTTTTCAAATTTTGCCGCCCCCTCTGTTCCGGGCCTGCCCTGTGCGTCACTACTGAATCTGAATCTTCCCTAATAATACGAACTGTAATACGGCAGTCGCGATGGGAAGGAGAAGCTGAGACGGAGGGCATAGCTGGCGTGAATGGAAGTGACTTCAGAAGACGCCTCTGCCACAGGCAAAGTTTGCGCTCCAAAACAAACACGTCTACTCGTTCGGGCGTGTCTGGTGATGAAGGGGTTAACGCCGTCCTTGTTGCGACCGCAACGCGTGTTGGGGGATCAATTTTCCTCGCCTTGTGTCTGGATGACTACCGCCGAAAAGAGACCCAAGGGGGGGGGGGGGGGAGCGAAGGGAAGGGGGGCGTGAGGGATGGGGTAAAGAGCTTTGACAGATCGCATAGGAGCGACACAGGAAGTTATTTATCTCTCGCGCAGTCAGTGAAGAGGAGAGGGGGGATGATGAGGAGCGGCAGTATGTACTTTGTCCCTCCACACCCATCGCTACGTCCTCAACGGGATGAGCTACCACCCATTTCACCACCTGGCAATAAGCGCGAGCCGCTGAAATCCCCGCAGCAAAAGAGCAGCACGTAATAATATGTGAAATCATTAAAGAGAGGACTGTAGCAGTTGGCTTAGCAGATGGGTCTACCACAACAATGAGAATCATACACTAATTACTAAAATAATGATATATTGCGGGGTCTAGGTCACCTAAAGCTTAAAATACACTAAGATATTTAAAATTGGGAGAGAAAAATAATAAAAAATTAAGCGCGTTACAATGAAGGTTATAAAATCAATTAAATAAATAAGGTTACAAGAGAACAGGACTATTTGGGTAAACTTCCCTCGTCATTCCCACGGGTATTTCGGTATACCAACTATATGATACATGCACTCGCTATTAAATTATGATATATTACAGGGTAACTGGGTCTAAGTTACCTAAAGCTCCTCATATTTTGCACATGCCTTTGTTTGTAATTAATATGGAGCAATAAGCAACATTTTTATCACTTATTTTAAATTCATGCAGTAGCTTCGGGGTCACCATTTTGTGGGATATTCCTCAAAATTTATATGATTTAGACCTATATAATTGATTAAATTTGAAATTTATCAACGCATTAAAATGCTTAATTACAACACATAAAGCTAATAAGCCTGCAAAGAATTGTAGAAGTTGACATGTTTTAGTAATTTTTGTAACAAAATTTGAAATTATACTACGCTTTCCATTCAGTTTAGTACTTTTTTATCACTAACTAGATACTGTTATTAACATTACATGTTATCAATGATAATGACGGTATTAATTTTCTAGCCAAACATAAATGCATTCCTACTCCCAGTGCCGTAGTTGGAAAAACAATTTAGGCGGTACTCACCAAAATTTGCCAACAGCTGAACATGTATTATACATCCGGCCGCGATTGAAACGTTTGAATTTCAGATTTTTTAAAATATGACTAAAAAAACCAAGCTGTAAGTTGCCTCAGCTAACATAGATCTACACGATAAAAAAATCTGAGTGGTAGACAGTGAAAGATGATAATGGTGGAATATCTTTTATTTTCCTCAAAAGCCAAGTCAGAGAATGGCCTTGGAGACATCTGTCACCTTTGGAAAAACAGGCATCCGTCCGAAGCCATCACGAATTTTTCTTGCGAGAAAAGAGACAAACTTATTTCAGACGCGACACATTTTTCAGTTTCTTGCCTTGTGTCGGTCACAGAACATAAATGAACGACTATTAGCTTCGTTCCTCACGGTATATATAGTACCAGCTCATCAATCGATGTAAAATTTTTGAATTTATTCGGCAAATTCATTCCTAAGATCAATTTATTTAAAACTGGAGAGAGCTAGACATCAACATATCAATGCAGAAAGTCCGCAAAAAGACTCCCTTACTTCATGGCAGTCTCTTTCGTTCGCTATGCAACATGCTACTCGAAGAGTCACGCTATCTCAAGTAAGGCTGAAAAAATAAAAAATGAAGATAAAAATAAGGAAATAAAAATAGTTTAAATAAGCCAATTTTAACCGAAAACTAAAAGAGTTTGTGCGTGTATGTAATCTGCGAAGTAGGCATGCCGTGTGTCATCCTATTCATGAGTTCTTGAAAAATATATATTAGATTAGAGGGAATTTTCTCTCAAATGCAGTTTACCAAGTAAGATTAAAAAGCAGAGATTGATATCCATGGACCTTGCTCTAAGAGGTAAGAGATTGATGAGAACCACGATGTAGAGCAGGGTGCAGGGTTATCAGGAATGGAAGGTAAAATGGAAATGTTAAGGGGAAGTATTCAGTAGGTACGTTCACCTCTCCGTAAATAAAGGTTTTGGCAAAATACAATACAAATGATTGGCACTATAATTGTCAATGATTTTTGCGGAAAATTGCCTACAGTTTTTATTTAATCAATATGGAAGAATTCTATAAGATTGACCCTGAATGCACTCTTTATAAATAGCCACAATTATTTGCAAATTCAATATCATACGACTGTTTTGTGGATAATTTGTAATAAGCCAAAGTCATATTTTTTAAAATCTGAAATTAAAACCTATCCCTAGCGGTAAAATTCCAGACAAAACTAATTTAGGTCCTAAACTTTCCGTGAAATATTGGATCCGAAGGCTCTCAATCTTTCCCGGAGAATTTATAGTCGGAAGAGTTGTCGGGTTTCCCTCCGGTTCCGAGGGTTTAATTATTCATACGCTTCAAGGGGGTACGAATAAATCAACCATTCGAACCGGTGGGGAACCTGAGTACTTATCCTACAATCATTGAACCCCTTCGAGTTTCCAGTGCTAAAAAAAATAGCACCCTGCGTCTATCGGGGACAAGTGCCATCGATAAGGATATGAGGTATGATGCTGTTGATGCATTTACGGGTTCTTGCATGGGTGAGAAAGCAGCTGCCGACGTTTCGTCGCCGAACATCGGGCATTATGTTCAGGGGGTGAAGTGTCGTGACGAGGGTTTCCACGATTACGTTCCCTCGATCGATTTCAACTGAGATATATCCTCTTTGTTTTATTTTTATTATCCCTCTTTCGTCTCCAATTTACGGGAAACTCGGATTCCAAACGCTGATAAAGGTATATATTGAGCTTTAGTTTAATTTTCTTCCCTGAAATCTGATTTCGACCATCTCTTTCGTTGGATCGTCCCAATATCAAGCGGCTTTGCTAAGTATTTTAGCGGCTTAAAATGCTATGACATAAGTTATTGTATGGCTGTGCTCGGGTACAGCGGACTTACGGACATGCGATTATCAATATAGCAATCAAAGTTAGTTATCGATACATAGGTAGCCGCTGTGTTACCCGGCGATGAACCAGTGAAGACTTCGTCAAAATGTGCGATATATATTTCGATGACGCATAGAGGAACAGGGATGGTGATTTTTTAGCCATAAATCTAAAATATCATTGCTGCAGCTGTGAAAGTTTAATGTTTCACGGAATTGAGCATTACACAGCCATTTTGAGTGAAGTTTTGAATAGCCCTTAGCTTCATTTTACGACGTTGGACGTCAAGAGGCTTGCCATCAACACAAATCAATTCATTGCGCTAACAATCATTCCAAAGAAATCTCGACTGCGCACAGGCTGTACCTCAGATACACATTCTGCGTAAATTGCAATTATTGAAACAACCGACGAACAAGCACAGGGAGGTCAAAACTTATTGAAATGAAGTTCTTGTGCTTCACTTGTCGCCATTACAGCTACACAAGAAATGAGATGAATGACGGCGCACATCAAGTATGGAGAGCATGACTTGAAAGTTTATCATTCCTGCATACCACCCTAGGCTTTCAACACACTCTATCATCAAGGCGAATTCCACGCCGACTGTAAAAAACAAATCTAACACCATCTGATGCAGCAAAGGTCGCTGAGGAACAGACCTACGAAGCATGTTCTTCATCGCGAACTCAATCCTGTTTTTGCCTATTTTACGTCAATTGAGCCAAGGTATTATATTCTTAATCAACCTAGGTCCATCAATTCTGCACATCGCTGCAGGTGTTGAATCATTCATTTTTTGTACCAAATTGGCTTAATATCAGTTTTAGATGGGCCTATTTATCTTTTTAGAGCTGCAGGAGGCATCAAGACAGTTCAGAACAAAAACTTAGCTCAGCGCTTGAGAGAAAAAACTTCACTTTGAACGCATTTGAAATTGTTGTGAGTCATGCTCATTGACAAGATCCTTGTTGGCTTTTTAGTCGTGGAATATTCCATGAACCTTAGAAAAAGCGATTGTGACCGGCAGGTTATTGCTCGCATACGTTGTCAACCATGGAGGGATGGATAAACAGATGGGGATGATTGCTATAGTAGACCGCTAGAACAGTTTACACGTTGCGCAACGGGGTATAAATTCCTTGGAACGCCGATTTGGAAATATATGCCTATTAGGGCGTAATGCGTAATTTGGGCGTAACTTGGTTTAAACATGGTTAAAAAGCTAATGTTAAGAATATAACTTTACCCAATCAAACGTTATGATGCATCAATTCATTATGAATAACGAACAACAACTGAAAACGTACTAACGAATACGTATTACGCTTAAATATACGTACGCTTTAAAATTGTTTAGGTTGACGCGCCTAAATGACGAGAATCTTCGTCATCCGTCCGGAACGTTCGGGAAAAAAATGACGAGGATTCTCGTCATCCGCACGCAACGTGTTAATATCGTTACAATTTGACGCATTCGCTATTAAAATGCAAGGAGGCGGCGGATGAAATTGCAAGAAAAATAACCCCTTCATAGTGTTGAGGATGTTGGAGAAGTATTCCAATGAAGCCCTGTGAGTGCCAAAAATTATCACACCTTATTTTACGTGGAGACTATCGTGGGTATCGCGATAGTTTTACGTAAATTGAGCCACATTATTATATTCTTTATCCAAATTGGTTGGTTGATTCTGCACATCGCCACAAGTGTGAGATCATTCATTTTTACTGAGCTCTAAATAAGTTAATAATCAGTAGAAATGGTTGACTTTTCAATGAGAGCCTTGCAAACCCTAACTATAACTTCGTCGATCCCGACATGTTTGGGAATTCTGAAATAATATTCCGGGAGTGCTAAACCTTATTTATAAATACTGCCTCTCTTTAATCATGGGCCATTTTAGACCCCTATTTTTATGTATATAAACTTGCACCATTTGGAAAGGTTTTAGCTAACACTTCGGAAAAGGACGCAAACTTATTTTGTGTACACTAAATCAAAGAATTTGATCAACTAACCTCAAAACCTCTAAATAAAATCTCTAAAACCTAAAAAAAAATTGCTTATTGAAATTTGAAAGCTAAAACTTCGAGATAGAAAAAAAAGTCTGAAATTTTTCCGGGAAACGATGTTTCTGTTGTAGACGTCAGAAATGGACTTTGACAAAAAAAATTTACAGTGAAAATCTAATTGATATCCCTGTTAATTGTCACAAAAGCAGTCATGGGGTCACAAGGGCGCTAAAAGGGAAGCGTAGCAGCATAGGTTACGATTCATCGTTTTCAAGAGTGCCCATATCAACAGATCGGTCCTTGTCCCATGTTGTCAGACGTTCAACCTTTTAGGGTTTTACGAAAGTAAAAAAAAACAGAGGTATTTTCGGGACTACTGGGTCAACCGACATGCCAAAAAATAAGTTTTGCTGAGTTCCACGTTACTCGGGACTCAGTACTCAGATCACGGCGGTATTCCGGTTCAGCCGTTTGATTTTCCCCAGGTTCCCATCTATGTATCTGTATAAAAGATTATGCCTGTTTGTTCGTCCGCTATGATTTTCCGTACGGTTGCACAGATTGCAACCAAAGTTTGTACATGGATGTATCTCATGCTCCTAAAGCACGTAATATTATTTTCGGTGGCATAGAATGCGTTCTTTGCGTCGTTTTTCTAATATCATTTGTTACGTCGCGTCATACAACTTCAGCGGTTGGAGATCCTGCCGGGTAGGCACATCTCTTGACAAAGTTCAAAATGAAAACATAACTAAAAGGATACTTCAATTACCTATAAATACTCTCGGTGCAAATATTTTGGCTGACTTGTACGTTCACATGACGTTTTTGATCTACGGACGTTCGGACACACAAAATGATCAATGTCAAAAAATAGTTTTAAAAAGCGGCTGAAGAAGTAGGGACCAAGGGCTTTGCATACTGTTTTCTATTGTTTTTTCAAATGTTTTCTATTGTTTTTTCAAATGTTTTCTGTTGTTTTTTTCAATTTTTCTATTGTTTTTTCAATTTTTTCAATTGTTTTTTTTTCATCATATGTACATGCTACCACCAGGCTAAACGCCTACTTGTAACAATTTTAATAATAATAATAATAATAATGCTTTGGAGCGGGTTAAAAGCTAATCCCGTACGCGGCATACGGAAATAATTTTTTCCATTGTTTTCTGTTACCATTATGTGCACCACAATCATACCTGCTATGTTCCTTAGCCTAAGAATCCTGCCACGTGACCATGAAGCTCCAAGTTTCTCACTTCTCTGGATACTACCCTTCCTGAGCAACGCCGGGTGGCCTGATGGTTCTCTATAAAAATCGGTGCATCGGAGAAGCGATTCTTAACTAGAACACTGGGAAAGTGGCAGTGAAACCTGAGTTTCCACAATATTAACTGGTAAGTGCAGGATATGAAAATCTGAAAGTCCCCGGAAAAGTTTGCGATCCAGTTGAATTATGTCCTTTCTCGTGCCAGTTAATATACATTTCTCCATGATAAATTCGTATTCAGCGGGGGAATCCCTTTCGTAGAATTTTTAGAAATAATATTTTAAAAACTAATAACCATGGAATACTCATTGCTAAGACTTCACATAAAAAGCATCTACTCTCGTGGAAATGTGCACTGTTTGATTTGCAGTCTAGTAATCTAGACCCGCGTCATTATGAAGTTCGTCCTCAAAGGAAAAATTCCTGAAAAAGTTGATTAAAAATTATTATAATGGTAAGTATTGTTTTGAAAAATTGTTTTTAAATATAATATTGTCGAATGATTGTTTTTTAAGACAAAAACTGCGAAGTATTGGAGAAAGAATTGGAGAAATATTCGGTTTCCTCTATTGAACCGATGCAGCGCCTACGACGCGAGTTTTTATTTAATCCAGTACTGGTTCATGATTTCCTGAACCGCGCAGCCCGACCTCAGATCCTCTCTGTTCACAGTGCATTCATAGAAGCTATTGAGATTATTTGTCGTGTTTTTATGCAGCTACATCTCCAATCAATTAAAATTCTCCTAGTAAGTAACATGACATCGCTAACCCTAACAGCACTAGTATTAAAACTAAGAAGATATTTACGGAAATGCCTTATGCCTTATTTTTGTCAAAATGCCTTTTATAAAGAGTAGGACATTTCCTGTATTTTCTATTTTTTGCTCTCATAGGTTTTAACTAGAGAATAATAAAAATATTCTATTCTATAATTTTTCTTCAAAAGGAAAATTTGTTCATAACTTTTGTCTTGAACTAAATTTATTTTCGCTTCTTGGGGGGGAAGTTGCCTCCCCCTCCCCCGTGCTGGGTACGCCCAGGGGCTGAATATAGAGTTAGTTTGAAGTCATGGATCAAGGTCGACAAGAGCAGCCCTTAGAGGAAGAAGAAGACGATATGCTTGCTCATCTCAGACTCGCAGCTCTTCTTCAATGGAGACAACGTTCGACACGGAGGGGCCAGAGTTCTCGGCCTCCCTGCACGCGGCGAAGCTTCGCTAAAAAGGGCACGCGTGAGGAAAGTAGTGGGCATTCGTGTTATTTATTTTTTTTTGCCGCCTTCGTACGCGAGTGGCCCGCCACCACGAGGGCCACGCCGAAAACTCCTCGATGGCCTACGTGCGGAGGAAATCGGTCACAATGGTCCACCACGACCTTGATTCTAATCCGCCCACCTCTCTCTCTCCCCCCCCCTCTCCCTCCTCCCTCTCCTCTTCCTTTCCTTCCCTTCCGCGCTCAACATTCCCACGACTCACCTCCATTCCCCTTTCACTCCATTCGCCCGTCCGCTTTCTCCAAAACAAGTACATACTTATTTCCCCAGAACTCGCCCACGAAATATTCCAAGGCGTCCATCTACCTACGGTGAAGTACTAAAAAAATATTCACAAACAAATAGACAGAGAAAGCTAATCAACTCTATATTTATTTCAATAGAACGTGCCCCCTATATATTTTAAGGTCTCCATATACCTACGGTAAAGTACTCATATTAAATAATTGCCACAAACAAATACACCGGGGAGGCTCACCCACTCTTTATTTATTTCATTAGAACATGCCCACAATATATTTTAAGGTCTCCACCTACCTACGGCGAAGAATTCAATTTTTTTTAAACTACCAGGAACAAATACTCTGATAAGGCAAGTCCAGTCTGAAGCCCCACTGAATAAGTGCCCGATGAGATTTGTTTTTCTTATTTCAATTTTTTCGAATTGCTCTTTCACTCAATGGATTGCCTTTATTACCTGTTCATCAGTTCTTCTGCCGGTCCGCCTTGTTCTTGTAACCATCCTCCAAAAGAATAAAGAAGGCGAAATAATATTTATTTCCCCAGAACACGCCCACGATATATTTTAAGTTTTTCATCTACAACGATGAAGTACACATTTATTTATTTCAAATAGCCACAAATAAATACAATAAGAGGGCTAATCCACTCCGAAGCCCCAATACACAAGACGCACCCGCGTCAATAAATGCTGTGAAAGTTAATGAGTACAGCTTCTTAAGTGTGAAGATTGTGATTATGATACTTGAACGAGGAACGAATGCACTTTTATATATTTTTTTTTACTAAAAACCGACCAATTTCTTGGCTGAGGCGTCAATTTCCACGAAAATTTCATTTCCACATTTTATCGTGGGCAATTTCCGCGATCAAATGTATTCAACATCTTTATTTTACTATTATTTTTAAATTATGATTAATTAGATGATAGCCTAGCATGAATACTCTTCATTTCATTATTCAAGTGGAGTATTTTTTTATGTTTCGGAATTATAATCCACGGGGTATTATATCCTTATCAGCATAAGTATGTGGTCTTTTCTCACAATCAGTTAATTTGTTTACGTAGTTACCTAGCGACTCTGGTTGGCAGGTGAAAACCTATGTATGTAATACCAGTCACACGTTACAACAACATGAAAATCTAGTCAACAAGATGCATTATAGGATTAAGTGCAATTCTGAAGAGTGGTTTTTACGACAGCCCTTTCCTTGCTTGCGGTAGGTTGCAAATCGATGGTGATATCAAATTCGTTTTCGCTTATGAATATCATTCGCTCGATCTAGGCAAGCGTGCTTCTCAAGACGACAGTGCATCTCGCCCACCAAACCTTAGTTAATAGCTTTCTAAAGTAATAATTAATTAGCTCTGGTGAATATTTTAGAATATTGGAAAATCTGAATACCATTGAAGTAAAATAAACAATAGGGTGGTTTCCTTCATCAAAGAAAACGAAAGGCATTGATTGCGATTCGTTACCCACCATTAGTGTATTCATAATATACAAATTATTTGGTTTTAGAAATACCGGGTTAGACGAATGGCAATGGTCCATTTTTATCCTCATTTGAAAAGGGCCAGATTGGCGCCCATGCGATGCCACTCCACGTGACGTCACAGGGACCTAGTTTCTATACGAGAAGATAGGAGTTATACGTCGTCTGAGGTTACCATTGCATGCATGAGGCGCAGAGCTCAGGGAAACATGTCTTAACAATCACTTATTAAAACTGGCTAAGGTCGGAAAGTTTTCCTCGTTTGATAAGTTATTAATAATCCTTATTTAAGCCAAGCGCTACGAGCCAGCAGGGTACTAGGCTAGCCGCAAGCAGCCTGCGTCGTATCAGCGCTAAGCCTCGCCTCAAGGTCACCTCGCAGGGCGGGAGGGGGAACCAGAAATACGTCACGCGGAGAGACTTCCCGACATTCATACTAAAAATCTAAAAGCGTGAAATACGTACTCCAGGAGTAATAATCTTTCGATTTAGGCAATAAAAAAATAATAGGAAACCACCCTATTATCACAAAAAATTGGGTTTCTATTAAGTTGGTTATCATGAGGAAATTCATGGTAAAAAAATACACAGTACAGCTTCACACATTTTATGATGCTGTCGACCAGCATAGACGGCTATACTCTCATTCTCAAGAAAAACAAGGCGTCTTGTTTTTCTTGCCGTCGACAGCGACATTAAGTTTGTGGAGCGGTACTGTGTATTTTTCTCTACCATGAATATCTCCTTGTTCCACCAAGTCACGCCAACATCAGTTGATTTCATCTAAAGAAAGTTATTAGGATCATTTTTCTCAACGGACCAACGGAAGTTTCCTTCCGTTCTAATCCCTAACCCGGGAGGCGTCAGCGGGTTCCTAATCGCGGAAGCACCTCCATCCTTTTATCCTACCCTTCGTGGTCCCTCCTACGGGCCAGGGAATAAAAGTTTCGGATTTAAGAGCCTGGGGCCAGGAGTGTATCCCCTCGGACCTGCTCAGGATTCCGTTTCCGTAACTTGGCAATCATTTCTGGCCAATCCTCGTATATACAGCGAGCTTATGGGATCCGCGCAGAAAGACTTATTCCGTGAACTTAATGAAGCACAAAGGAAAGCTGCGGGATTCGTCAAAAACTGCTACGGGCGGTCAGAAAGCTTTACGCAGATCTTAAAAGAATTAGGCTGAGAGCCGCTAGAGGCTCGGAGGCCGCGCGCTAGGCTTAGATTGCTTGAACAATTGAGAAAATGATTCAGAGCGACACGGAGAACATCATATTATAACCCCACCTTCTTTCCAGGTCTGACAGAAACGATAAATTGACCCTTTAATGACCAAACTAACTTACCAATTGATTTTTATACTTTTTTGGCTTATCCTATTTATTTTAGAACGAATTAAGAGATATTATGAAAAAAACCGATAAAGTTTTAGATGGTAGACAAAATTTTGTTATTACTTGAAAAATAAATGTACACTTGACCAAAACACTAATTTTAACAATGTAATATACTTTGATCTTTCGAATAAATGAACATTTGTTACTCGAGAGCGAGTGTAGCGAAATATATCGAATAAACCACATACAACAGAGGTGATGAAAATAACCAATTTTGAAAATGTATAATTAACGACCAATGTATACACAAGTCATGTGGTTCATTAAAAAAATATTTCCATACCTTTAATTGCATAATAAAAGCTATAAAAGTAATCACAAATTCGAAATATGATTTTTCTGAATTTTTTATAAATCCGTTCTCAAATGGGAACATTGGCCTGTATACGGTTAAGAGAGATACTTGGCGGAAAGAATATGTATGGGAATTTTTTCCCCCGAGAGATATAGGATTTTAATGAATGCTACGCGGATCTTCATCATCGCATTTCCTTTTTATTTGAAAACGGCTGGTGTCCTAACACCCTCCGCCACCCGCCTATTGTTGCAGCTTGCGGTTAGTATGTAGATATACGGGGAGGATAAGCGATGTTGAATAGCCAATGGCTGAGCTAAGGGAGATTTTAAGGGGCTCTAGGTAGCAACCAAATAGTTATCCAATCTGACTTGAATGCATTGTGTTACCAAAGCGAAGACGTCCGAATATCCAAGCATTCAAGTCACCAAACGATCATCGAAGAATGTTCGCTGCTTCGTCACCACTATGTCCCGCGTAGCACCCAGCATGCTGGACGATTCATGCTTCGGACACGGCGTATGGCAGCCAGTAAGATACCCGGTAAAATTTTTCTCTGAACTTGAGTCGAAATAAAGGTTAAAATAGTTAGGATGACCAATTCCCCCTTTTCAACCGGAAGTTATACGTCTTATTTCACCACTTGTGACTCGTTTATAACTGATGTCGTCATGCAGAAAGTATTCGGAACATAATACAGTATAGAGAAAAACCTTTTCAACATTAGCCTCTGCCTTAAATACAGATAATGCAAATTTCAGGCAATATTCCTGGATTTTCCTCATTTTAGGCGTAGAAAAATGGTAAATAGGACCTGTTCTTTACACCCAAAAATTTCAAGAAAACAGCGCAACTCCAACTCCCTTTTCTACTAATTGCAAAGCTGGTAATGCATCACGAAAAAGACTGGCAGAGCAGGAGTGTTGTGTTCTCTTAACAACCATCTAAAACAGAGAGTAGACCCAGTGGAAACCTCAATCACAAGTATAATATATACCAGCCAGAGTTGACACCAGATCGAGAACACCTCTATAACCAAACCCAATAGAGTCATCGAAGGATAATCCTTAAAAACGCTGCCCATCCCCTCGAAGCATGTTGATCGCCGTGAAAAGGGAGGTTACCTGATCGGCCAACACACTAATCTACACCTCACATCTCGCCAAAGGACAACACCGGTAGCCCGGGCAACCCGTGACGCGTCCGATTCCGGTGACCAACGAGTAGGAGTACGGCATGCAGTCCACCCCGAATTAATCCTTATCTTAAAATGCTTTTAACACATGGAATTGACTTGGAAAACAAAAGATAGACTTTGGCGTTTCTTTAAAGTGATTATTTACCGATAATCATCACTGGTCAATAATCCTAAGATAGGTATGACGTAACTCTCCAACTCAATTATCCTATCAGCTAATCTTTTCACGCCTACATATTTCTTCTCTTTTACATCTTTCTTTACCTGTTCCATATATTTAGTTCGAGGTCTTCCTTTTCCGTTGTTGCTATTTATGTGTCTCTCGACGATTGTCTTGATCAGACCATCGTGTCTCAAGATACGGATTATAAGACCATTCCGTCTTCTTTTCATGACTGGTTAAAAAAATCCATCAATATAACAACTATTAGTGCAGAGTGTTCATTCATTATGAATTCTTGCAATGGATCGTTTTCTCTCGCAAGAAATATCGTTAAAATGTTATCGATGGATTATTAAATCGCGAACATGAATTTTGATTAACGACTCTAATTATAATCATAGCTTATTTTACCGTAAAATATGGATGTTTACCGTAAGCAATTTGAGAGGCAACTTTTTCTGCAAGTTACAGGTATTCCATAAATAGTGCAAACTAAAAATTTGCCACCGCCAAATACATTCATTATTCCATGGAGAAGGCTAATTCAATCTGAATTCCCATGGATGAATCCCCAGACTCATCAGTATAAATAATCGCTAGCAAAGTTAATACTACCTCCTCAAATTCCCACAAGCTATACATGTGGTCATTAAAACGAAATGTAGGCATTACTAATGGATATATTTCCAAACATGCATGCTCGATCTATTTATATCCAATGCCAGTCACACATAAGGATAATGCAGTAATCTTCGATAAACTTGGCTTTACACGAGAGCCAATTCATGGTGATACTTGAAATCACGGCTAATCCACATTTATGAGGTTTCTAAAAGTATGTACGCCTGATTTCAGCACTAATGTATAAATGAACAGTGAGTTCAAGTATTCAAAGTTTCCAGATATAATGATCATGTATGGATGTCCTTATAGATGCCATGACTACTCGCAAATCAAATTTTCAGTAGTGGTCATTAAAACGAAATTTATACGTCACTAATTGATATACGGCGAAAAAATACATGTCCAGTCTATTAATCACCAATGTCATAACGATAATCCAGAGATATTAGGCCAATTTAAAAGCATGTTCGATAAGTGGCCAAAATATGGATTTTTACAGTTAGAAGAGATGAATGTATATGCCATATGAAATTATAGGTGAAAAAATTACATTTATATAAAGACGAGAAGAAATCAGCGAGGAGGAAAATAGAATTGGGCGCTGCAGTCAACAAATTACGGATTATATGCATTGCGTGATTGACTCTCAGGTAAATGACAGCACTTGAAACAATAGCACAATCATAACTTTACTTTCTCAAGCGCATGGTTTCTTTAAAAAATCTTAAGCAGTTCAATACGAAAATTTCGAATGATTGTGCAGCAAAATGCCTCGAAACGAAAGAGCGAGACAAATTCTTATTCGGAAAACTGGCCCATTCTCGCATTAAACATAGCGCGACTTTCAGTTTCCTTAAGACGTAGTTCTCCATCTCAACTTTATAGGCAAGATTAATGATAGAACTGCCATCTCAAAATATATTGAAACCATAAAATGGTGTTAACCTTACTTTCCAACAGAATATTCTAGAAAGTGTTTTTGCTCGAATGCAAGTCCTTTATATAGTCTCGCTGCATCCATTTATTTCCTCACCGAACTCCATTCCCTCCAAGTCAACGCTAATATCTAATTTTCCCTGTAACTTCATCCCCATTGAACGTTTGAAATGCAAAAGAGGACATAGATATTTAAAAAATATATTATGAAACAAAGAAATACAACTATTGTCAAGCCACAAGGTCTTTGCTCTCGCATAGCGATTTCATTTCATTGTGGTCTCTTCCTCCAAGGTCTTCACCGCTTTTTTTTTAACGAGAACGCCTGATGTGGAAACTGCATATGAACGAAAATGGTAAACCTCAATCCTCAAGGGAGAACGGGGGAACTGGAGTTATCGTATGTAGGCGTCTGAAACATAAGGAAAGGAGAATATGAAATTATCTCCGTTCCCTAACCTCATTGCGAAGAGTTACGTCTTGGTAATTCCTTTCCATTCTGCATGAAGAGGGTTAAATCACAGATAGTACTGTGGGAGAGAAAGGCATTAGGTATTCAGGGATCGAAGACGAAGAAGCTGCAATTGGAAAATTAGATATGTGGAGGATGTGAGCGACATTATAAATTATTTACGTAGTAGGGGGGAAGGGAAGAGAGAAGAAACACAGCGTCGGAATTGGTCTACTCTTTACGAAAGGCGCTTAGGGGATCACAGCTTAACGTCCCATCCGACGGACGGAGAACTGTAACGCAAGTACCTTCCACCAAGCACTGAAGCAAGATGATGGCAGAGATTTTTCAGAAATTGAGCAATCTCTGAAAAATCACTGCCCCCTCCGGGACTTGAAACTAACTCAAGGGGGTGCGAAACAAACACCTCACCAATCACAACATAACGATCCCAGGCAACCATTGACTATGGATAGCAATTTTAAAAAATCAGCACCTGATTGTGGCTAACAATATACTGCAATGACCATCGAGTATGGAATGATTTCAATTATATGTGTATGCTATGCAGTATCTCTCGATGAACAGCGTGACCAGACATGTTATGATCAGCACATATATCACCGCCATAAACGGATGTACACGCAATAGTTTGCTAAATATTTTCCGCGGGAAAGTTTTCAGGTGTGACGTTGTGACGCTTTCTTCTTCGCGAAGAGAAATTCGGTCAAAGAAAAGCGAAATTTTAAAAACATTTTAACTTATTGGCTTTAGGTGTTATTTTCCGGGGCGTCGCAAGGAATTCGTCCCACTAATCGCGGCCTACCAGCCGGCACGCCCTCAGAAAGATTTCTCAGACGATTCGGTGTCCCCCGCGAATAATTTAATAATCTCTCATGGAATTTTGGAGAAAAGTTATAAATGCATTTAACCCAATGGCTCTTAAATTTTAAAAGTCAATTTCAATTCATTATACAAGAATTGTTTTAGGTAAGTGGCGACAGGAAAAGGATTTTAAAATAGTGATACTTGGGTAGATAACTTCATTATAGAGAAGTATTACTTCACCTGAGCTATCCTACTGGAAATGCACTGTTGCCAGGTAAATGGAACTGCCTAATTTTTTAATTGGATAAAGAGTGAGAGACAATTGAAATGGATAGGCCACGTCCAGAGGCTAAGGGGCTCTAAGGTAAGAAGCAAAGAGTAGATTCTCACGCAAGACTAGAAGCGATTCCTTTCACAGAATAAAATAAATCCTTGGCGCAATTCCACGAAATTGGCCAGAAAAATGTAAAAATATACTGCTGTCCTTTCTGGAATACTAAACGAAGTAGAACATATTTATTTACACCAAAGAAGCCATTCTCTATAAAAAAATCATATCGCTCAACCTGGTATCGAACGCGAATCTCCGAATTCCCTATCAAGTATGTTACCAATTACACCACAAAGTTCCTGATTTACATCGTGCTTTGAAGAGGCTGAGCATGATAAAAGTGACTCATTCCATGAGGAGGATGAGTGGGGAAAAATTGAAGAAGAACAAGAGCACGACCATCAAGCTTAGAAATTGGGGGTCATAAACTGCTATGGTTGGTCATAAACCCAATTATCTAAATGAAACTGAACACTCAAAATATTCGCAAACTAGGGTCAATCTTTCATGTCGCTCTGACTAAAGTATTACAGCATTTTTAATACGCATATTTTTATCGTAAGCTCTAAAGTTTTTATTGAAACGATATTCCGACAACAATTATTGAGTGTATCAATAGCTAACAGTTGCCAAAAAGGATACTTTGGTGTAGTGAGGATCTTATGGGTGGAGATTTTCCGTAATAAACATAGGTAAGAAGCAAGAGCACATAAAACTCACGTTTCAAATTAATTTATGCGAACTAAGTTTCGCTTTCTTTCAGCCTCTTCTTGCATCACTGCGGAGAAACCTGAATCGCAAGAGTAAATTTTTAATGTGAAATTCCGGTTTATTTATAGCGGGAAATGAAATGGTTTTCAGAAGATGTGATCAGAAAAGTCCGACGTAATCAGCCTTTTCCGACGATTTGCCAATTTATTCAACCTTATCAGAGCTTCTAATGAATTGATGAAATAAGAAAAGTATCATAATAAGGTCATTGTAACATATTGGTTAAATGATCATGCACCAGGAACTACTGTTTTACCCACTATGGTCATATTAAGATACACTACACAATTTTATTACATCAACTGAAGACGATGATAGTAAAAATGAGCAAAACGTTGCCTAGTGATGGTTCCCATCCATTGATGATGACTACCTGGCAGTTAAAACTCGTATTGGAGCAATACAATTTCGTGGAGCAGAAAATTATTTTTATTTGAACCCAAATATATTCTTGAAGATTTTCGTTACGAGCTTCCCTCAGTTTTCGTAATCATACCGTCAATTTTAATTCAACTATTTAGGCAGCACTTTGGAGGAAAACGGATACAATACATAAGACATCAGGAAGCGAAATGCGTTAACAAAGGAGGCATTCACGAACAGGAAGGCGCTTCTGAGAGGATCGTTATGTAAGAGTTAAAAGAAAAGCTTAGTGAAGAGTTCGATCTGGAGTGTACCTCTCTACGGTACGGAAACGTGGACACTTAGGAAGAAAGACGAGAGAAGATTGGAGGCATTCGAGATGTGGGTATGGAGAAGAATGGAGAAGGTGAAATGGACGGATAGGAGAAGGAACGACGAACTGTTGGACATGGTGGGTGAGGAGAGGCAGCTTTTAGATGAGATACGGAGGAGACAGAAGGTATGGATGGAGGGAGTACTTAGTGGGGAGGGGGTGTTGAAAACGGTGTTAGAGGGTAGAATGTTAGGTAAACGAGGGAGGGGAAGGAAGAGAATGGGATTTTTTTTAGATAGATTGAAAGGGAGTAGGCCTTACAGTGAAATGAAGAAGGCAGTGCTTGAAGGAAAGGAAGACTCCCAGATTACTTCTTTAGTACTCCATGGAAACCTCCCTTAATCGGTAGAATACTTCAATATAAAAATAAAAAACGTCAATTTTGCTGAAGCCGCAAAGTTTCAATGTAGGCTTCATTTCCCGATCAATCCGTAGACATTACGATCACACTCTTCACACTTAGTACTTTACCCTTAAGGCGATGATTGCAGGAAAATACCTTTTTGTACTGAAAGTTATTTCAACCTCGCGATGTTACGCTTACGAAGTCTGTATAATGAAGACTTAAGTGCTGAATAACTGATACTCGGATGCGGATATATGGTATTTCCTATTAAAATTAGGGTATTCGGGTATTTGGGTTTATTACCGCACGCAACATATTAGGATTTCTAAATTTTAAGTTTTATGCTCACGTTATTGCTTTTCCTTGAAATCTTCCTCTTTCTTACCCTGCTTGCGTATTTTATTGTTTTCGTCATACTCTACCTCGTCTATTATTCTCAAATGTAAAAAGAAGACCCTATCTCTCACCACCTTCTCTCAAACTCTCGAGTCTCTAGGACTTATTGCCCTGAGCTTTCTGAAGGGGTCTAGACGATGGACAGGAGCTGATTTTCGGAGGTCTGAATGTAATGAGCACACGAAAAATACCTAAGATATAAAATAAGTTCGGAAAGGTGGGTAGGTAACCAACCACCGCCGAAAAATAGCGATTTTAATGAAGTAATTCTTTCCCGTCGTGTTAATTGCGTGAACCCTTTCCGTGATTTCTACCAGTTTGACAAGTTGTGTATCACCATAGTTTCAACGGACATGTCCATCACCATAAGTGTGAAAGAATAATTTTGGCTGAGTAAATAAACATCACAACGGTTTTTATTCCGTCAAAATTATTATTTCACCCTGACGACGACGAACGAGTCTTCCGTTGAATAGCTGGTGTTATACAATCTAACGATTTGATCGTTGGATTATTCTTCCTCATAGAATGATCCTCCAAAATCGTTACAACATTAATAGCTTTGCTTGGTTTCGATATTTAATGAGCCTTCTTCGCCTCTATAGCGTTGAAGTGTTTTTTCCCGTCCCATCCCTTCCGAGCCTATCCTTTCCTCGCGGCGGCGCCTCTTTCCTTTTCCCTCTTTCCTTTTCCCTTCCTCTCCAGCCCCTCCCCGGGTGATCGGGCGTATAAGCCATGGGCTTGGTTCCCGGACCCGGTGTGTTGTATCCTCGAAGGGCTCCCCTGAGCCCTCATCCGTTGTAGTTGGTATTATACAACAAATGGAACCGGTAAGAATTCCGAACAGGCTCCACGCAATGGCATCTTTTCCTTCGATATAATGACATCCCTAGAGAAGGAAGGAGTATCGATATCATCCGATCGTAGTTTTCTGGACTTATTACTCTGCTCTTGCCGAAGCTTTTATGAGCTATGGAAGAAATTTGGGCTCGGCTCTCGCCGTGATGAGCCCGACGAATACCCATGGTTAAGATATGTGGTGGGCGAAAATAGTGGAGATTTAAGTGGGTGTCTGGCATATTCTTACACATAGTAGGTGATGAAAACATGGTCGACTGAGCTATTACATAATGAATTACAAAACGAATGCATTGAAGGCCGTTACGAATTTCATCATTTTCTTTCAAACCCCCTGGTATTTTGTTCGTGTAGCCACATTTTTCGTCTCCTCACGTCCATAAGTTTTTATACCATGACGATGACGCTTAGTCGTTGAAACCGCGGACGGTAAAGAATAAAAACAGAGGAATATACAAATTTATAAAACATGCAAATCAAATTCTACGCATAATTTTTCCACCAAGTGGCGTCTCTAGCAGATTCTTTCATTCGTAATTCGAGTTATTTAAATATTTCGTGGGGAAGGTTATACTTTTCAAGTTTTTACAAGAACTCAGTGTTGTCCTCAGTATCCAGTGATAGCGCAGCACAGACGAGCGCTCTGTTTACGCTTTCTTCGAGGGGCAGGAGCGTGAAAGAAGCAGCGGATGGAGAGTGGAAGGAAGTGGGGGAGCAGAAAAAGTAAAAGACGGCGAAGATTCGTGATTGAAGAGAGGCGAGCGCGCCACTCGAGACGCCTCGGAGGACGGTGGCCTGATTCACACGTGACCCAATCACAGCCACGGCGAAGGAGAGAAAAGGAGGAAGAGGAATGATATGAGACGAAGAAGAAGGAGCAGGTTTGTTTATAGTCGATGAACCGCTATGAGACCGTTTTTTCGGCTTTGGATTCCACAGCTATCAAACGCGGATATTTTCCGGCCGTGATGGAATCTCCCACCTGCCGCTATCCGTGCGAAAAAAATGTACGCCCCAAGGAGTATTTATTACGCCCGAGAGTTATTTTTTTCCTTCCTTATTTACGTGTTGGCTGGATTTTTTTAATATCTTCTTTTGGGTCACCTCAGCAATTAATGGCACAAATAGAATATGTTAAGTCCAATTTTGCACCGTTTAATACAGAATCGTCTTCGTTCTGACGGGATCACGTATTTGGGGCTCAAATCTCGGCACAGTAGTCCATTTTCCAGCCAAGTCCTGATATTTTATTGACCATTAAGTGTTCTAATTGGCTACAAGTATATTTTGTACGAGGTTAGTCAAATGCCCTCCCTGAATATCTTTTCTAAACTCCTTAAATGATAAGTTTTCCCAGCCCCCCAACCTTATTCAAGCCGAGATCAAAGATAAAACTCTAAAACTGTACGCCTCAAAAGACACATGCATACTAAACAGTGACCAAAAATTTGAATTTACCCCTATTACCCAAATACAAGTTGAATCGTGTTTCAAGAAAATTAAGTCTAAAGCACAAGGTTCCGATGGTATACCACTAGATTTCATAAAAAAGCTATTTCCTGTCATTATCCCATACATCACCAACATTTTTAACTCCTCTCTATTTCAAAATCACTTCCCAAGTCAATGGAAGCGAGCATTAATCAGACCTATTCCAAAAAAGAAAAATTCCCAAGGGGAAAAAGAATTCCGTCCAATATCCTTTCTTCCCATCCTTTCCAAAGTTCTAGAAAAACTTGTATATGAGCAGATAACACATTTCTTAAAGTGCAACAGTATTCTCGATAAATTTCAGTCTGGCTTCAGACACGGTCACAGCACATCTACCGCTTTAACTAAAATCACCGATGACTTGAGACGCTCCATGGATCAAAAAGAAGTTTCAGTACTCGTTTTGCTTGATTTTTCGAAAGCTTTTGATTCCTTAGACAAAGATATCCTAGCAGCAAAAATGAGAGGCATGGGTTTTTCTCCTACCGTAGTCCATTGGATAACATCATACTTAACAGGCCGGCATCAGCGAGTGATTACAAATGATTTCTGCTCAAGGTGGATCGAAACCACAAGAGGTGCGCCCCAAGGCTCTATTCTAGGACCTCTGCTATTCTCTCTGTACATTAATGATTGCCCTTCAGTGATAAATCATTCTAAATATCATCTTTATGCTGACGATCTCCAAGTGTACCTAAATTCAAATGTTAAAAGCCTGTTCAATGGAATATGTAATCTAAATAATGACCTAGAAAATATCAACAATTGGAGCAAATCCAACTTCCTAAGCATAAACCCTAGTAAGTCCCAAGCTATTATAATTGGATATCCTAAAATACTCAAGTCAATCGACAGAGATCAATTACCGCAACTACACATCTCCGATTCTCCCATAAAGTACTGCGACGAAGTTATTAATCTAGGATTGATCATTGATGAAAGTCTGTCTTGGTCATCTCATATAACTAAGATATGTAAAGCAGTGAATAAGTCATTATTTCCATTAATACGTTTCAGAAACATTATTCCTCTCTCCTTAAAGAAGCAATTAATTTCAACATTAATACTTCCCCATTTTGATTATGCCGATGTTGCCTTTCAAGACATATCTCAGATGCTGTCGAATAAACTTCACCGCTCCTTCAACGCCTGCATTAGGTTCATATTTAATTTACAAATATCAGATCATACCACCAATCATATTAACGATCTCAAATGGTTAAAGCCTAGTTCTCGACGCCGGATGCATATCCTATGTCTTCTTTATCAAATCTTACAGACAAATACACCAGCGTACCTCAGAGACGAATTTCAAAAACTTAGTAGAATACATGACTCAAATACGAGGGGAAATGAAAAACTCGTTATACCCCACCACCGGACAGTCAGATTCAATAAATCATTCATTGTTACTGCATGCCGCGAATGGAACAACATTGACCTACCACTACGTAAATCATCATCACTCGCCTCCTTCAAAAAGGCACTACACGTAAAACTTCTTCGAGAACAACAGCAAGACATGTAACATCACGGGAACAGTACGAAAGATTCATCAATTATCTCATCCGGCTTCATCTAATTTTCCTTTTCTTTACAGGTACTGGGTGAAATTTTCCATGTAATTCATTGTATTTGTATACTCAGGTTTACATTAGCTTTCTCAGTAGGTTTTCGCAGGTTTTTCACGCCCCCCTTCTTGTGTGGGCGTTTTCCTGCAGTGGGTTTTTTCCAATAAGGACGACAGTCAATATCCTTAGGTTTTTCCCACGTTCACTAACATCTTTTTACACTTGGTCAATAGTAACTTTGTTAAATTATAATGCTAATTGTTGATTGAAAATGGAACTTCTACTTATTTTTATGTAATTTCTCTGCATTTAATTTCATGAGCAACTAGACAATGTATTTAACTGCATATATTTACTGTTTGACGAGGGGTTAGATGGAAGATGGGACTTTCTAGTCCCAATCTCGCCCAATAAAGACGTATTATTATTATTATTATTATTATTATTATTCTACTTGTTTTCCAGTCCAAAATAACCTGCCGTAACTATAGCTCCTCTTACAACGTTTTAAGCTCTGCATGCATGTGAAATGTTTTAGTAGAACGCTTGCATGAAGAAAATAGTGCCGTGTAAAAGGAAATATTGAAAGGAAGGCAGACGCCTATGCGGGCTGTCCGGGCGACTGCGAGTAATTGCCCTCTCTTCATTCCATTTTAACAGCGCTGTTTTTTTCATTAATACTTTTTTTACAGAATTTTCACCCTAAACAATGGCTTTTCCAGAAAACAATAATACCGGTCGACAGTTGCTGTCTATATGTTATTATCAGGCTATAACCAGTAAAAATTTGGAGACTTCAACGCCCGAGATAACTTGCGGCTAATTCCAAAGACAATAATGACCGGAAAAACGGGGTTTGTGAATACGCACGTGGGAAGGCTTTATTTATCGCCAAAGCGAAAAAATTCTATATGAATTAACCATTGAAAAGAAAACTAATCTAAGAGCAAGCTTCATTTTCCGACGGGTACTGGTTCCCACTGACGGGAAGGATGAAAATAGGACCCCACCACTGATGAGAAAAAGCTATGTAGGATTTCCAGTATGGATGCCAGGGATGCTGCAGGATTACCGGCATGTTAATTCTAAATCACAGGATACTTGACCGTGCAAAACCACGAATACTCGCTAGTACACAAGAAATCATGTAAGGAGAAGTATTAGGTGATTTGAGTCTAAAATAAAAGATGCTATCTGAAGCCGTTTCGTAACGCCTGAGGGTACAAAATATTGCGGAAAGGCACGGGTGGGGTCGTAAAACACCAAATGCTGAAGCTCCGAGGTAGTGATCTCTGAAGGCGTTAGTGAGCGACCATAAAAATGAGGCCTCTGCCATCCTTATGGGGTGCCGTATTTAGTGATTCATGGAGCTTTAGATAGGACTCGGCTTTGATATTGTTGGTGGTGAGCTTACAAGTTAGCCAATAAAAGCCTCGCTAAAATGGTACGCTTAGATTACTAGCACAATTCGTTGCAAAATACTTATATCATAACTCCAGCGCCCTCAATGCTCAGAAAAAATACATCTGACAACAAGGCAATGCTAAAGCAATGCAATCTTTCATGCTAAAATAAAGACAATATTTCGTACAGAAATTGTTGTATGCTGTTTTTGATCTGAAATATGAGAATATTGTTAGCCTTGTCCCCCCCCAGAAAAAATCCTGGATCCGCCCCTGTAATGCTCCGTAATCAAATGACGTAGTAAATTTCCCAAACCACAGAGTCGGTGTAGAAAAAGGTCACGGATTTCTTCCCCCATAAGCCAGGGGTTCGAGAGAAAAACAGAAGTAAATTTTTGGCGCAGCATTTCTCCAGTTCAACCCTGCCTTCCTTCAACAATCCGTAGGGGCCGAATGCGTAAAGGCGCGATGCCTATTGCTTGTGCCGCGGGCGACCGGAGATCGAGTTCCATGGGGTATTTCCTTTTCCGTGACATATTTTTCATGGAATCATTGTCAAATACAAAATTCCATACATTTACAGCTACTTTAATATTTGTCAATTGTCAGCCTATTTTATGTATTTTTAATGGACCTCCGCAGTAGCGTAACTAGGGATATGCTTTGGGGGGATGAGATGGTCTGGGGTGGCGACAGGTAGCAGGGGTTCCGGGAATGACTGCCTGGCAGTTGAAAGTCGTATTGGAGCAATAACGTTTCGTAGAGCAGAGAATTATTTAAATTTTTACTCAAATATATTCTTGAAGGTTTTCGTTACAATCTTCCCTCAGTTTTCGTAATCGTAAAGTCAATTTCTCTGAAGTCGTGAAGATTCAACGTTGGTTTCATTTTCCGATAAATTCGTAGTCATTGCGATCGAACTCTTCACACATTAATACTTAACCCTTCAAGGTCCATAAATATTGCATCCGTGAGAATGCATAACAAAATACGTTTTTACGCTAATATTAATACGTAGTTTTCAATAATATTTATATGAAAGCGATATCTCTAATAGTTTCTGAGATACAGTCTGGGAAGTGAATAATACCAATTCTCGCTCCCTTATGGTCCTTAGGGAAATATGTGTCCGATGATATAAAAACACTAATTTTGCGAAAATTAAAGCGCAAATGTGGAGATGGAAGTTTATAAAAACGACATTCCTGGAAATGCATTTTATATCATTTTGGCGCTTAAAATTTAACTATAAGCAAATGCAGTTATTGCAAGTCAAAATACGTCAAAACTAGAAAACAGTTTTTAAAAATTTGTTTATTTGTCTGAAGCTTTGGGTGAGGGGATCTATTTTAAGGGAGTTATTTTAAGTCAAAATCGTCAAAACTAGACAACAGTTTTAAAGAATTTGTTTATTTGTCTGAAGATTTGGGAGAGGGGATCTATCCCCTCATACCTCCCCCCATTGTTACGCCACTGCACCTACGAATGGTGACTTATGGAGCGATTTCTAGCATTTTATTTTCCCATCACAGGCTAACTTGCCACCCGACCCTTTAGCTACTCATTTCGTTAATCCATGAATGTTTATTTGAATACGAAGGGCTTCGATTGTTCACCGGACAATCTAAAAACCGTATGTAATGAACGATTCGTTAAATAAGCTGCGACCTAGAAATGTCAATGGAACCGACCTGGAAATTTTACTATTGTCTATTAGTTTTTCGTGCAATGGTTGTGCATGATATGGGCGGAAAATAAAAAGCGGTAGTTGCAGCGGGTATATGAAAAATATTTACAGTGATTTTCATAAGTAGCAACGTAAGTTATTAAAGCGATGGGAAGGCGATAGATTACGGCAAAAAAATATTTCACACACTGATTACGCTAGTATGATTCCAATGTTTCCTTTCAGAGGCCTATTTAATATCCGTACAAAGGCTGAAAATATAAAAATATTATTTTAAATTAATGAAATGTATGGATTCGGACATTTTACAGTGATTCCGTGTAATATATGACACGGAAAACGGTCTCCAGTGGGAATAGAAACCAGGTCTCCCGCGGAAAATGTAACAGGCAAAAGGCGGCGCACACGGCCTCAAATTTTTGTGGTGGTCAAATTTCATAACTCGCACAGAAATTTTTATTTTAGCTGAATGCTCTTAATGGGAATCGAAAGAAACACTAATCGGTGCCAATTTCAATATCGGGAGCATAGAAAAATAACCTCTAAAAGTACGAGGAAAGTAGAACTCTGGTATTAGAGATGTTGCAATAAGTGAAAACATGATTCTCTTGCGACTTTACGGTTTTCTCCACCAATTTGAATACAATATCCATCCTTGGCCGGCCTTTACAGCTAGCAATCATCGTTCGAGGACAATCAGCGAATTATTTCGCGCGAGATGCGTGGCAGTGCTCTCCGATGGTATGCAAGCCCTTTCATATGATGAGAAGGGTTGGGTAAAGCAAGAAATGAAGGGTGGACGGACGCAATCGATAAGTAGGTGGCTGCATCCACACCTAGGGTCAATAGAACTGACTTGAATTTAATATTTTATCTTTTTATAACTCAATAAAAAAGATTAAAATTTTCCGTTAAAAACGTAGTTAACTACTTAATTTTATCGTTACTTCCCATAAAAGTGAAATATTAAATATAGTCGATAAAATTTTATGTCACAACCTTTACTTACCGTCACATAGAACTAAAATTTACCACAAATCATTCGTAGTCAGATCTACCATTGTATGGAAGGAAGTTCCCAGTTATATAAAAACTGGTGCGAATGTGGAATCTTTCAGGATTTTTTTTTACAAATATTTGCTACTTCATTAGTCAAATTATTTATTTTTGCTTTTTCATTGTGTTTATTATAATTAGGCCGCTATACACGGTGAATGACGATGCAAATGAAATCATTCGACGTGAATGACGGAAAAATTCGCTAATGAACCGTCATGCACATGATAATTCAGTAAAAATTAGAACGTTCTATTCTGCTCGCATGATCCCGTGATTGATCACGTGATCCTAATTTTAACCTAGTATAAGGATCACGTGAAAAATGTCATGCTACTTCATGTATTTGTTGTTCTTACTGGTATATACCCAGAACATGGAATAAATTTAGTTTAATTTTTTTTATAATGAGAAACCAAATAAGTAAATTTTATTCGGTTAAATTTTAGTGTGTGCGAATTTGAGCATGTATCTAGTTCAACAGAGACAGAATAAAATAAAACGCCACATAGGAATGCAATATAGCAGGGTAGTTGTGCAAGGATGCAAAGAATGGGCTCAGGCGGACAACTCCAAACAAAAGTGTGGTTTAGTGCATAGGCCGCCTTAAGTTTCGCTACGCAACCTCAGACGAGAAAACACGAGACCACGTCAAGGCTAATGTGAGCGATGATACGAATGGCTTCATCAATATCAAGTTATCCATATCAGAGCGTTGAACATGAGAGAGGGCATCACAAAATACTACGGCAACTTTACATATTTTTGCATCACAATTGCGTAAAAATAGATTGGAAAGGATACTTCATCATTATATTACAAATTTACCAGAAAAACTACTTTTAATGAAACATTTGCTTCATACTTTATTCCGTTACTTTTTCCGAAAAGTAACTTTTAAATTCATCTACTTACCTTTTACCGAGGTTACATTTAATCACTTAATATTTTTTGTTGACTTTCCCATTGGTGACACAGATGATAAACGTAGGCAACTCAGTGAAAATAGCGATTAGAAATGCCAAAACTATTACACATAAATAATATAAGTGAAGGCAAATTTTAACACTTAAAATTACCACCCACCAAAAACATGTGAAATATGGCTACTCAGCAGCAAAAATAGTATATGGGATATAAATATTAAATATTATAGAAGTACCTTTTCAAATTTTAGTTTTAAGGTTCTCGCAGCGATTAGATGCACTATTATAATCCATTTTCGGGTGTACGTCTGCGTGCTTAATATTTGTCTCAACGTTTCATTCCACTTAATGGCCATATTCCTTTTTTAATTGTTCACTTGATTTAAATCCCACCATATTATCTTTAATATTTTACGGTATCTATACATCAAAAGTTCATCTGCAAGATATGTTTTGTTATCCAAAGATATCCACACTATTACGATCGTTTTTCTGACATTGATCCCACCAATAGGTAATAGCCTCTGGGATCAACTAAAGCTCCAAAATTGATTTTGTACCTATGATTATTTAAAAATGTTCAAATTGTTTAAGGAGCAATGAAAATATTATATAAATATTATTTTATTAAAAAAATTAAGTCTTGCTTTTACTTATAAGGGTTGGCACTTACCTCTGCTTCTGAGAATGCTTTTCAAGAGAAATAAATGGAGGCTTAACGCTCCCTCAAACGGCCTTATTTCTTGAAGTATTCTATACCTACTTAAAACCTACTCTTTCATCTACATAATTTCCGGATATATTGAGGTGACCTTTTTTACAATCAATTCTATCTCAACTTTATATGTTTTACTCCTTATTGTCTCTGTGATGCATGAGATTGTTGACAAGGGTCTTCTCTCCATACTCTGAACATTTTAAAACGATACCGTAAGCAATAAAAAAACATACGTTTGAAACTCGAGAAAAATACGATGGGCTGAACAAGAGTCATGCTTCCTCTTAAGTGATCTTCGCATATATCTCCGAAAATTTACAACGTGTCTAAGTAATTGACTTTAAAAAAGATATTAATTTGAAATAATAACGTATATAGTGCATTCATTTCCGAAAAAGCTATTTTAAACGCAGAAGCAAAAACGACCTTTATAAAAATACTTTAAAACTATTGGCGGAAAAAACTTAAATACCTTTCAGAGCACAAATGTTTTATGAGATTGTCAGATGTTTTTCATTACTTGACGTATCGTTGGAAATTCATTTTTCATTTTCAAAACACTTCGCTTGTCTCAAGAGATAATGAATCTCAGTATCGGCAAAAACTTGTTATTCTCTATCCAGGAGTCAATGCCCCTAATTTTCCTTGAGCAAGAGGTTATTGGTCGACAAAAGAAATCCAATTATCTAGTTATCTACACGCAAGTTGAGAAACTGATCAACCTCAAAAAATAATGCTAAGTGTGCGATAAAATTTAACGAAATACAGGAAATGGCCTCGTAATATTCTTAATTATATTCGAAAGCAATCACACAGGTCGCTCCGAAAACATGACAGACGTCGCATTCATTTAAGAGGTCGAGTAAAGAGAAAATTGCAGGTAATAGAGTTCACAGAAAAATCAGAAGAGGTGGATAACAATGGCTGAAAAAAGGAATACACAAGTGCACGTGAGAAATAAGCACAGAGACCCACTTCACGGGGACGCGGCGTAATAATTGTAGGCATACCAAACCGCATGAAAGGTTTATGGGCAATCTGTACACAAGTTAATAAGAATCAATTTAAATGGAATGAAAGAGAAATGAGGACTTTGAAATAAGTGAATAGAAACGGAACTGCAAGGTGAAAGCGGAGGCCGGTACAAAAAAAGAATATTTAGAAATGAAGTTTAGGAAGTTATGGAAAACTTGAACCACGAGCAAATTCTATCAGAAAACCTGCGACTCGCTTACCTGAGGTTTTACGCGGTAAATTTATTTATGAGAGCTAATGCTTGCAAGAGAAAAAGGGCTTATAATGAATGGAAAGGAAGATTCTGCTCTTGATCGAATGCCCAAATTTCTCGATAACGTGATATAAAATAAATAGATAAGGGGAAGTATGTGAAGTGCCCTATATAAAGCACCCAAGAAGAGATCGGGAGGATGCCTCTGAAAATTTTCCGCCATTGCCGGAATTTGAACCCGGCCTTTCAGTGTGGGCAACCAGTACTCTAGCCACCACACTAACTCGGTCCCCCAAGCATAAATTGCGCGCGTGGGAAGTTCATGCTGATGAAAAATCAAACTCTTCCAAGCGGAAGATTGGCAAAACGCGAAAGAAATGATATAGAATATGAATATATTACTCGCTTTCGTTCTCTGGGGGATGGGCGTCTGCCCTTCGTTGTAACCCTGTGACGCAACACCGTATCTCCCTCCGTTGTTGAGATAAAAAATTCACGAAACAGTGAAATTATACGATTTGGCCAAAATTAAAAGAGCTGCGATTGTTCCGAAAATTGGATTCTCGGCATATAACGAAATTTAGATTCGAAATATGAAATTTCAGAAAGATTTATTTTTTAACACTCGAATTCCCTCAAAAGTATAAGTATGTATAGTTGGCAAAAATATCATGGATCGAAACTAGAAAGTTTAGTGTTTGGACAATTTTTCCTAAGGTTTCCGACTATTTTAGAGGGGATCCATTCTACGACTTTTTGTCGCATCTCGTCTCGTTCACCCAAACATTTTTAAGAGTGAGTGAGTCAGTGAGTGGTCGGAATTGGGTTTTATAGCATACTAGCGGGCCACCTGGCATTGCTCGGGAAGGGTAGTACCCAGAGAAGTAGAAAACTTGGAACTTAGGATTCTTTGTCACATTGCAGGATTTTAGGTAAAAGAACAAAGCAGCCTTGATGATGGTGTACATATTTAAAAGCAAATAATGGAAAAAACAATTTCCGTGGAGATACCGCGCAAGAAATCAGTTTATACCCAGCTCCACAACATTGATCGTTATACGTTCCCTTACGTGCGTAGGCCAAAAATGTCGTGTTAGCGCATACCGCAGCAAAAAGGTGGTTCAACAGTTAAGTGTACAATCTAGAGATGGGTCAAAAAAGAACCGAACTGCCAAAAAGAACTGTTCACTGAAATGAACCGCTTTGAAAATGAACAGTTCTCTAAAACTCCCAGTTCACTGTTCATGTATACGCTGCAAAATTGCGTTGTATTCGGTCCAACAGGTATGCTCACCAAGAGGTATTTTGAACTTCAACTTACTCCAGCAAGTGCGTAGTGGTCACAACAGATTGTAGTTACGACCGAGCCCCTCCCCTTCCTTCTCTGCCATTCCCCATCGTCAACGAATCTGAACACTGTTCATTGAATAGTTTAGCTGCTGAGCGGTTCGAGCGGGTGTTCAAAATATTAGGTTCATTTTAGCCGTTCTTTTTCTCAGCACATTAATTTCTCGGAGGACGTTCTTTTTTTGGAGGCCGTTCGTTTCCTCTGACCGTTAATTTGAGCTCTCGAGTTCATTTTGATTTCGTGTTCGTTTGAACATTCGCGTTCGATGAACAGGATGCGATGGTTCAGGTTCTCGGTCAAATTACGACTCGGTTATCTGTTCGTAATTTTTGCTATGGTTCAAAGTTAATTTAAACATTATGTTAAAAATTTATTTTGATTAGTTATATTAATGCTAAAGTGTATTTCAGAAAACGGAAAAGTTAAAAATAAATTGTTAAACTATGTTATATCCGCTATATATTTTGCTATTAAATTATTCGTAATGGAATTAACTTTTAACTGGGTTAATCTATATTTTACCGTGCGTAGCTTAAAGAGGTCTGAACTTACGATTTTGAGAGACAAAAATTTGGCTTCAACTTTCCTCAAATTACTTGTTTGAAGTGTAATTAGACATCGAAGGGGAAGCGCTTGGTACTCTTCCGGAGAAAGTCTACGGAGGCATATATCCATCATTTTCGAAGGAATGAAAACAATACGTTACCTACAGTGATTTCATTTGATGATATTAGGTTTTTCAGGTCACCACATTTTATGTATTTTATTGTGACCACTTAGCTTAATTGCACATAAATACACCTCAAAAGGGCTAACTATCTCTTTACTTTCAATGTTTAACATTTAAATATGTTACAGAATTCCATAACAGATTCTACTATTTTTAACATTCTACCAAAAAGTAGAAATTTAGGAATGAAACTGATTATTTCTCACCATCATACGCATGCTATTATTAACAGTTATTTGCATCGTTAGAGTGGATAGATACCGAATATATCTAATAGAGAGATTCACAAATCACGTTTATACTAAAAATAATTATAAAGAAAAGTTATATGTGCATGAAAGTCGAAATTGCCCATAAGAGCAGCATTTTAAAACTTTTCTGGTGCTGTATACGCGAATAACACCAGACGCTGGGTTGATAAATATTAATTCTGGGTTATTCTACAAGTGGACATCAGATATAGTACTGCACACGGATTACCAAGTAAAGGCCCGGGACAGAATTTGCTTGAAATGACTATGACAAGCTGCACAAACCATATGATACCACACTAAGCCTTCATGTACCCATAACGTCCGATAAACAGTATTTTCTACCTGAATGACCCTGACTGTTCGCCACGAACAGATATTTTGAACTGTTATTTTTACTGAACAGGTTCAAAGTGAACGGTTCATCAAAATGAACAGTTCAACCCACCTCTAGCAGAATCCTTTGAGTTACGTCAAGAGGTGTGCCTACCTCACAGGTGTCCGACCACAGAAGGTGTACGACGTAACGCAACAAACAGTAATGAGTAAAACAACACAGTGGAGACAACCAAAAGTAGCACTACGGGGTTTGAGAGCATGAGATGCACCTATGTTCTAACTTCGGTGGCAATCCGTCAAGCGGTATAGAAACGCATAGCGGACAGATAAACAGACATCCCCTTTTAAACATAAGATAGATTCAGAAGCTAAGGGGGAGAAAGAAATGACGACGAAAGTTACACGATACATATGAAATGGAGACTGAAGGAGATGAGATAATGAACTCAGAATGATCGATTCGTCAGATGTAATTATTAAAATGATAGAACTCACGCAAAAAAAAAACACAAATTCATTCAACGAGCTGATATTGAATGAACAGAGTCACCTCGTTAGAACTTTCGAATGATACGTGTGTTATTTGGATGACAGGTCCACCTTTTGTGACTCCGGCGTCTGGGCTGTCCCTCCTTACCGGGCGGTTAGCTTGAAAGGTAGGAGGAGGGTTTAGGGTAGGGGTGGGAAATAAGGGGTGCTAGAAGAGGGTATGGGTGTGGAGGGAGGGGAAGAGAAAGGCCGCCGTTCTTACGGAGAAAACGAGAGAAAGTTTTCCAAGCGGGGTTAAGTGCCCGCTCGCCGACACGAGGAAAAAACGGAAAAGGTGAGGTGCAGAAGGGGATCGGAGGGTTGGAAGCGGGGTATAGGGGTCTATAGGGGAGACGAGAGGAAGGGGTCACCTCAGGCCTCAGATGAGAGGAGCGGGGGTTAACCCAACAATGAAACTACCCCCACGGTATGACGCCTTCAGAAGGGTGGTGCATGAATGTCGTAAAGGTAATCATCAAGGGGCTAAGTGGTTACCCGGCGGTAACGTGGTCTATGAGCCCCGGAACAAAAAGGCGGAGTGAGATTAAAAATGTGAGATAAAACACGGATGAGAACTTCGCGAAGAGATGTCGGGATTGCCACTGAGTCAGAAACTGCATAACTGCCGACGCATCAATGTCCTCAGGGCTGTGAGTCAGATCACTCAGCGCGGATACGTCAACAGTTCTGCAGTTTATAACCCGGTGACGATCCCGAGAACTCTTCACGAAGTCTATTCGCCGGGAAAGCACTAAATTAAATAGATGAGAAGTTTTAATGATATAAACAAAAGGGTAATATTTGAAGTAAATGTAAAGTAACTCTGGTTTCAGCTCTCTTATTGTCTGACTAATACGTTACGTGTCTACAATTTTATTTTTGTCGCAGTAAAAAAGTAAGCAATCGGTCAAAACTAGTAAAAACCTAAGGGCTGAAATTTATTTTTTGAGACGGAGAGTAGCACAACCAGGGTGTCAGGGGCTTGATTTTAGTACACTCTCTCATAAGACTTCGGGGTACGCTCTATGATCAACAATAATACTTAACGAGGGCAGAGGCCCTGGGGTTCCCACCCACCCGCACGCTCTGGTCAGTCCGGCCTTGTAATCATCCACGACGCTTACAAATTTAACAATTTTGACAGACGGGCACCCATCAAACTTCAGACAATGCAAACGTGGTGTTTATAATTCGCAAATTTGTTGCCGGCTGAGAGAAAAAGTTGTGGAGCATTACTCCCTGGGCAACCCTAGCACAGAGTCTGGCAAATACGAATTTCAGGAAGGGAGCGAGGGGAGAGGATAGGAATGGGAGATGGCTTTACGCAGAGGAATGCAGTACTTACAATGCACTTGTTTACAATTTTCACTAACCATTCACGTGTTGAATATATTTGCCACACTTCAACCTGCCACTAAAAAATATGTCCATCAAAAATTGAGAGAATATTTCGAGTGACAAGTTTCATTCGAAGAGATTACTTTACGCGCCGGGGGCAGTGGTCAGGGATTCACGTTTTTCAGCGAAAAAGATTGAAGGGGTGAACAAAAATCACTGAAAACGGTAACATAGCTCATGTCCCATACGTTAACAGCAAAATAGCGAGAAAGGCTTTTAGGAACATGAAATGGGAAAAATAGCTGTTGGGAGAATTGTTGAGTAGGAGTGGAAAGAAAATACTAATATCGAGGATGATGTAAAGCTACACCCTGATAAACTCTACAGTGCGGAAACGTGAACACTGAGGAAGAAAGATTAAAACAACGTCGCGGCATTTTTATATTGGTACACATGGTATTTGGAGGAGGCGACCGACAGCTGAGGTCATTTGCGCCATGAGGGAAGGATAGGTAAGGAAGGGTGGAGAGAAACCTGGAGTCGGCATTAGCCTGCTCTTTGCGAAAGGCGCCAAGGGGACCACGGCTTAACGTCCCATCCGACGGACGGAGTGCTGCGCTTGAAATATCCTCCACACACCATTCAAGCAGGGATCGGGCAGTCTCTGAAAATTCTCTGCCGCTGCCGGGATTTGAACCCGGGCCCACCGGGTTGGTACACATGAGAATGGAAAAGATGTAAAGGACGAAGAGAAATGGGGAAATGAGACAGGGTGGATGTGGATAAGAAACTGCCGGAGTAGATGAAGAGAAGGACGTCAAGATAATTTATTTAAGTTTTCAACCAGTTTATGCGTTGCATCTCTTCCGACGTGTGGATGCACGCATAGCCCTTGGTCTTCATAACGTCTTCATCATAACCCACGGACGAATAACTACGCGCAGTACATTGAAACTTCGACAGGCATTCTGCACTTGACCCGGAGAAAAATTCAAGTAAAAAGCTTGAAATCGTAAACCGGGAAGGTAAGCTATTATTCTTCATTAAGAGAAGGACGTTCTGTGAGTGGGAACAGGGTAGAAAATGACAGGGTTCCCGAATGGAATGGGAATGAGTGAGTTGGGTGCGCTTTTTATCATGAAATTATACATTAACCGGAAGCTTGCTCGAAACAATTACAAGCCACGCATCAAGGAAGGAACAAAGAAGGACTACTACCCCAGTTCACACCTTGTATTGATTTGTTCATGTCAACTAATAAAATGTGTGCGTTCAAGCTAACCTTTGAACGAGAACAAAAATATTATTTCACGCATATAGAATGACATTTTCTCCATTCACTACCTGATTCAATTTGAGAGAAAATTTGATCAATAAATTACGAGAGATCTGAGATATTAGATCGGTTGCCAGACTCAATTTAAACTCCATATTCACGTAACTAGCTTACTTCAATTGAGATATTTAAGATGGAGTGTTGTGTAAAATATTAACTCAAAATCAAGGATTATTTCATTGATTCATTAGATAAAAATACAGTAATAATGCATCAATACAATAATAAAGCTAAAATGACTCCTACCAGCATTCGTAGAGCACTAAGTGATTACACCCGAATAAATAAAATAGCATACCTTTAGTAGATTTGAAATGTTTTTAAAAGTATATGATTCTTCGAAAAATAAAAGACGAACATTCTTTATGGACACAATTCCAATTTGATCTCGCTAAGTGGTCGCATCGATGCAGGTTTTTATGTTGTTGAGTAGATTTAAATTTGAATGGTAAAGCCATTTAGAGCTCTAATGATTCAAGTAGGTATTTATATACACAAACTAATTGCAGTCAATTGGTAGCTTAGCGAGTGCTTACACTAGGCACATATATGCATGCAATATAAAAAACAGCACGTAGAATGATATAAGTCGGTTAGAACTCAAAACCCCTCTCAACAACCATTGCGATCACTTCCTGAGTAATGCAAATTAGATTGAATTAAAAAAGGCAGTAGAATGTTTTAAGAAGTAACAAAGAAATGATAACCCATGGAATTTACAATAGAATTTTTCCCGAAGGGATTTGGCATGAAAAATTAATAGCTGCAGCATAAAACAAAATATAGCTCCTTTTTACGACATGCCTCATTTCGCTCGAAAACTACGAAACGATAAGAGCAATTTTCTTCAGAAATGCTGAAAGGCTCACTATGTTTTTAGCCAAAGAGTGAAAGGCCTCTTTTCCAACACGAATAAAAATATGAAAAAATTACATAACTTTCCTTTAACGACCACGCCACATCAGCATGACTAATGAACACGCCATTCAAGCTCTCTGGGCATCAGCTAGCTTTCACTAAACAAACTATCTATCTCTGCTTCCACTCATATGCGTAAGATGAAAGAAAGTGATACCTAGCGATTAATCAGCACCCAAAAGTCGGGGTCTGACGGTTTCTATGAGAGAGCGGGGATCAAGAACAACTCGGGCGGGCGCACGCCTCGCCAACTGCCGCCTATGAGGCCCGCCTCCGCTCCACAAGAATTTCTTCTGGCACATCGGGAAACCAGAAGATTTTGAGAGCGTGGTCTTCGGGAAATTTTTAAAGAGCTGCAATGGAAACTCTAGCAAAAAAGTATCGTTTAACAATCAACAACTCCGTAAACAAGGTGGATAGAATATGAACGAGAGCTTTCTGTCATCATAAACTGGGGTTCACAACCGGTTGCTGTAATTTCCGCACCTCGGAAATGTCAAGATAAAGTCACGGATACGGCAAAAACCAGTAGGAATGAGCAAGTTGTAGTGACTTCGTATGCAAACTCTATCTTGGAAAGAGGCGAAACGAATACAAGTGGATAAAAAAATCCCTAGGTCACCTTTGTCAGGTGGGACGCTCAGATATGTAAACAATATCACCAGAATAAGAAAACATACCACAGGAAAATTCATCCAGTCACCACATAAATTAAGTAATTTATTAGCTTATCATAATCATGACATAGCATCATGAAGAACTAAGTGTACGTGCGAACTGATTATTTTAATAACAAATATTTCCTCACATAGATATCTCCAAATACCAAATACGGGACAAAAGGACACGATTTAGTTCTTCAAACCAATTCTTATATACAGGGGGGGGGGGCAGCTGAAAACTGTAATTTTAATCAGCTGCTGTATCAATGAGGAAGGAAAATATGAGAACTCAGTTTGTGAATATATGGAAGAGTATTTTATGAGTAGGAATACCTCATGCAAAGAGAAGTCGAACGTGCAACGCCAGAATTGACTTATTGACTCACTGTCAGACGAATCTCTGGGAAGAATACAATTGTGACCTTAATAAACTTTAACTACCTTAATCGTAAAGGTACATCTTCTTGGACATCCACGAGCCGGGGGAAAAACCACCCGATACCCGGAAGCGATGGCTTAATTTCAGCTAATTATCGGATCAGTGGTATGCGATAGAAACCCTGAATTAGGCTCACTTCGGATGAACATTGTGGTTAGAAGTTATTTCAAAGAGAGCGAACCACGGCAAAATTAAACAGTGATTCACATTGGTGAAATTTTCTCGGGCTTTTCACCGGGTGAGTTTCTTGTGGGCCATCAAAACTTCAGCCCACATGCACCTAACCCGGCGGAAAACCCGAAAATATTTTACCAGTATCATACGCAGAGAAAGAACAAACTCATAGTGACACACATGCCATGACATTCGTCAACTAACGCCAAATCGAAAAGGGAAAATTAAAGATCCTATAAGTGGGAATCCTTTACGAGGAACATTAGCCAGGCATTTTGATAGGATGAACTAGTAGCAGGCTGGAACTAGTTTTGTTCGATGCCGTTGACGCCATGAGGTGGGAATCATCCGGCATGTTCCACTGTTTTCTCAGTGCGGTCCCTCCCAAGTCCGCTTGAGCTTTTGGAATGTGATTTCACTACCTGTCGGGATATTCTTAGCTTTCCCACCATTAACCATCCAAGGAATTCCACTGCGTGTCCTACTTACGGCGAATTAGGTTCTCACCCGTGTCCTAAATGAAGACCTGGCCTCTTGGAGCGGGCTCTTTTGATATGATCGATTCCGGATGAGGAGATGGCACGCTGCAGGAAGCGAGGAGGCTAAACAGAACAACCATTGATTTTATGGTTCACTCAGCAGTTGAAATAGCCTTTAGAATCACGAGTTTAAGATAAAAAATTTCACTCGCTTACTAAGGAATTATTTTGAAAATAGGGATGTTTGTTACACTCTGATGTATCAACAGTGGATCCGATGCCTCTAATATTTTGGAAAATGTTAAGTAAGGGTACAAATTATAAAATGGGATACAACTTGTCTACACAGGTCCCCCGAACAGACCATCATCGACCCGCTTAAACTTGGTTCACAGAAGTTCAGCCCCAAAAATAAATCATTTCCTCATGATGAATCAAAAGCAACAGCAAGACACGTTACTGATCAACTCTTGGTATTCACGCGTACCACAGGAACAGCACATTTGACGCCCAAAACCTCTTACGCTAAATTTCATTTTGTCTATAATACTTCAAACTGGCCAAGCAGCCTGTGGCGGATCCAGGATAGGGAAAAGGGGGAGAGGCTAAATGGGGGGTAACCTCCCAGCAGTAGTGGGGGTCCGAACAAACTACCATTCTATCAAGTGTGAATTGGATACCCAAGGGGCTCAGCACCCCCTAAGCCCCTCTCTGGTTCCACCACTGGATTTAACAAAGCAGAAGCGTGTACAATATGCCCTAAGTTTAGAGATAATTTGTATTTAAATTCGTTATGGTAGGTAAAAATATCGGAAAATATAACTAAATACGTACGGAGTGCCAACCTCCAAAATTTTCGATTTTATCTAGCGTGTTTCGACCCGATTGGAGGCTATTACCCGCTTGGCCCTCCCCACTCCTAGATCCGCCACTGTAAGTAGCCAATATCTCAAGGTGAGTAACCTTATTAATACAATTAGTTTACAAATGCACATGCAACACATACATATTATTGCAACTCAACTGGGTTTCCTCTATAAATATTACATGCATTAAAAAGAAAATATTTTAAGACAATAGAACAAAAACATTCAGGTTCTCATGAGCTTTCTCATTCTTTCGAAAGTTATTTCATGAAAGTACTCCGACAAACTTTTTTAAGTTTGAAGTAGAGTATCAAATAATTACTGTACTAGTCCAAATTGATTGAATATCCTCCTAATGTTAGATGATTAATTCTGCTAAGCTTTATTTAACAAGTATTTACGATCAAAAAACTAAAAACAAAGAGTTCGTCATAAAATCTTTAGATGGAGTCGAACAGTACAGAATATTGCGAGGAGTCGTAATTTTAAGTTGTGTCCTTCTCACACAAAACTAAAAATAAAATGTAAAAAACAACAAATTTTCGAAAATCGCAAGCTGTCCTGCAAATCAAAGTAAGACGTAAGAGATAAAGAATCTTAATATTTATTCACGACTTTATATGACTTTCCATGAAAAAATACCATGGATCAGGAAAATATTAAACAGTTATTAACAACTATTGAATTTATTCGTCTTGAAAGACGCATGAAATATTCAAAGTCGTTTACATGGTAACGAATACCTTTTAAACGTGTGATTGCAGGAAATTTGGCAACTTCATATCTGTGAGAATTTTCAACCAAAAATATTAAAATAATCAATGAATTCAACGTCGGAGGAAACGTTTTCACTATTAACACAATCAAAACGAACGCTATTTCATACAATCTTCTATCATCTCATTCACTTCCACTTTTCATGTACTACCATGAATTTCGATGCGAACCGATTTTTCAAGCCAATTAAAATTGAAAAGAACTCCTACATATTTCTTATCAGAAGTGTGATCAAGCTTTCCAAAAATTAATTTGATTAATTTGGTTATTCGTTAAAATTTGAATTAAGTTGATTTGGGCCATGATGATTCTTTCAAAAACAAAGTGAAACATTGGAAATATAGGAAAGTATTTATTTATTTAGACAGAATGACTAAACCTCCGTTAAGCAAATAAAATGCATTATATCTTCAGCGGAAATAATTGAAATATCACGAGTTAGATGGGGTGTAAGAAGATATTGAATTTACCCACTACGCAGGATCTAACGTCACACTTCATTGCATCATTTTTTTAATGAATTAGGTCAAGGCCTATTACTACCTGTAGCGTGAGTCCATATCCACATACAAATGACAAAATATTTTATCGGATTCAGCAAAAAATTAGATTGCTGGAAACGAATCTGTGATACATGCCTAAAAAGTAGATCCATTCTCAGAGCATTAACAAATAAGTCCAAATAAGTCCATTAAGTCCAAAAGCACCTTGAAAAAAATATTTGCTACATACGTTGCCACCATGGTAATTTCGTAAAATTTTTAAACCGTCCGAGAAATTAATTTGAACTAAAGTCCAGCCGGCGAGAGTAGTCCGATGGAAGTTCAAAATGAGGGGCGGAGAACCCTCCGCCAACATGGTTTGCAACTAATCGCTGTCCCCCAAATGCACTTCACACCCTTGCCTAGTCATACAACGTTGTCACATGCATATGAAGCACTGAAACAAGCCTGAACCACCAAAACAAGACCTTTCTGCGAATCGCCAAAACAAAGGATTCTTCCATTGGATCCTTCACGCGCGTCGTCCCTTCTGGCTGCTTACTTCACGGAACCCTTTCATTTACATGTGATGTGGGCGTTTCCCTTTCTTACCTGGCAACCTTGCCCCCTACCCCTTGTAGCTGTCAACGGACAACTCTCGGCGGACGGACAGTAGACTCACACTCTCATCAATTATTATTAATTCTGAAAAAGGTTCGGAGACAACCAAGCGGCACACTCCTGCGGCATTCGTTCCTAGGAACAAAATAAAAGTAGGGGAGAGTTGCCTAAATTGCACCGCTTCCCAAATCACACCACCATCCCAGAAAAAAATCTATTAGATATATATTTGCAATATAATCGCTGCATTTGGAACTTCCTGCATCACCAAGCGCACCACACTTCAATTGTGGCCACCAGTAAAGTGACAAGTCAGGTGCGTAGGTATTAAGAAAAGAAGTGTCTCTTCTGCTATTTCTTTCGTCTTTTCACAAAAATATTGAAAAAAAATTAGTTGGATTAACATCATTTTAGCTACACATAATATTTTTCAAATCTATTATGCTTCATTTAGTGCTATTAACAGCGTGGTATGATCACGTGTTAAGGCAATGGAAATGATTTCATATAAAATGGCGGTCGCTCCCAAATCGCACCACGTCTCTTTATACCTGTGCGATGTGAGAAGTGTTAAAAAGCTGCCGTGAAAAGACTATTCTAAAGCATAAACGCTTCTACTAAAGACTTGTAAATTTTGTTTCAGTTGTTTCAGATTTTTTATCAAGCAAAAAACTACATCTATAATTAATTGCAAATATATGACTTATTTAACTTTTTTCGTTCCTCATGTAACGGGTATTTTAATGCACATGTTTGCTCTGTCTAAAAATAACCTAAATAACTTGCCTCTGCCTCTCATTGTCGTTGAAATATCATTTCCAAATTTTGGCCTCCAGATTTGGGAAACCGGTTGCCGAAATCGCACCGCTTGCAGAGGTTTGAAATTGAATGTTTATACATGTGTTCAACTTGGAATTGACTATCCCCAAAAAATTGTGAGAGAAGTAGACATTCCTCCTCATATTAAACAGCATTAAAAACTTATGTTGCGTCACTTATTTTTTAGTTAATTTTTTTCCAAAATCGGTGCGATTTAGGCAACCTTCCCCTACATACATACTATGAGTGTCAGTGTGAGGCTTAGATAGAAAATATTTTAAAGCGAGTTACCTAACCAGTACAATAAGTTTAAAAATGCACATACCGAAAACCAAAGTATTTCAATCTAAGGCTTGCTATATTTCAACCCTCCATTTCTTCTTATCCCAAGATACATCTTCTAATCTTCAGAAATTCTCCAACACCATGTGTCGAAGGCCTACATTCTTTCCAATAACTTTTTCCAATGATTCACGTTACTGAACCATAGAGTGCCAATGCCAACACGGCTCACACACACATGCTAATACTTTTTTCAAATGCACGCGTGAGGTAACATTACCGTAAGCAAAGAAAGATAGAGAGGCATTATTATTCGTATTATTATATTTTATCTCCAAGTGATTCATGTAGCTTGTTTACCAGAGGTAGCTAAGAAACAAGAGGAGTCTCGAGTATCTACATCTACATAATGCCCTTTGAGCCACTTACAAGCTGTTAGGCAGGGGGTGAAAAACCACAGAGGATTCCCACATGCACAGGTCATAAAAACGTAACGCATGCTAGCAAATTCTACTTCCACATTCATACAAAGGCAAAAATCGCCAACTACTCATGGAAGAAATCTGCCCATGAAGCTAGAAAATGCAAAACGTGCTCTTAGAAATACTATAAAAATTCAGAAATATGCATTAAGGAGTACATAAGTTAGTAGGATACACCACAAGTCAACTACTCTTTTGGTAAGTCGTAACGCTGCCGTTGTAGCCATTATTAGATCGAGAAAAAAGACAATATGAAGCAATGTGTTCCACAGTCCCTCTTATTTTATTTTTATGATCTGATCTAGCGTAGCATGTTGGCGTTCGTAAGCATAGAGTCATTCCAGAAGATGGTGTGCCAACAGAACCGAAGTGAAGAAAAAGCAAGTCATCCACGGAGAGACTGTGGCGGAGGACACCTCCGCGGGTGGTTAGCTTGACACAATAACAAGGCAATTATAAGGGAGGGAGACAGCACGTAGGCCACAAAGACAAACCTGAACCCATTCATATTTGAGACACAAATAAATGTGGAAGATCTACCCAATGCAGTACTCCCTCTATAATCCGGCACTTCACGTCTCCGGCCCTGCCAGGCGTTTTTGTACAGGTACCTAGCCAATGTTCAAAATGTCATTGAAAGTAAAAAATGAGTTGAAAATCGATATTTTATGCCTTCCACTTCAATGGAATAATGCGGACTCACGATACGAAATAATACATTACTGTAATATAAGTTATTACAGCGAGTGCTAATATGAGTTAATAATTTTTGTAATATAAGTTAATAATATTCTCGCGGCCTATTTCATGGGCCTTTCTCTTTCACTAAGCTATCAATGCATTATTATATTGCTGGGAATAAATCACTAGATTTTTCAATTTCAGACGACGTCCGAGTATAATGGGTAAAATCGCATAAATTGCTGGATTAGCCATTTAATGTTCCCATAACTGTATTATTTACTCAAAGGTAATGTTATAATCAGTAGTTCTTAATTCCAATTTTGATGGCTTTATCATGTTAAGTGTAATTTTACACTCTTATAATCATGTTTGTTTTTGAAGAAAACAAAAGAAAAACAGGTCTGTTTCAATGGTTAAAATAAAATACGTTTTTGAACAAAATTCTTTGAAACATGATTTTCGAAAAAAAAGATAAGTTCTGAAAATTTTGTTGCTCTAGCCTGCTTACTTTAGTTTTTCAAAAATGAAAATATGGCTGCGTGTCATACTTTGACCAGCGAGCAGAATTTTCTTCCTATTGTAGTAAGAAAATTCTACCCGTTGCTCAAAGTATGCTATAATATGCTATACAATGCTATACTATAATAGGAAGAAAATTTTTCCCGATGTTTATGTATTAAATTATACCAAGCAGCCAATGACTGCAAATTTTGCATGACTGCAAAAACAGACGTGAGCAAGCAACATTAATCGAACTTTAATATTCTACACCCAAGTATATTTTATTTTTGAAAAACATGCTGCAAAGATTTTCGCATATGAACATATTATATTTACGCCATTATAATAGAACTGTTTTATCAATTTTTTTCAAAAAATGACATTATCATGTGCATGTAAAATTACACTTAACATGATAAAGCCATCAAAATCGCATGTAAGAACTACTGACTAGAACACTACCTTTGAGTGGATAATGTAATTTTTCATAGTGATGCATTTCATCTCTATTACATCCATTATAACCTATCCATGAAAAAAATTCGGGCGAGGCTATTGCCCTTTTTCCCTTCCACTTGTCCTTCTATGATTGATTTCATTGGGGCATTATGCTTCATAATATGGCCAACAAAGTTGTGCCGTCTTCTTCATTAGGTCTGCAGGAGATTTCTCTTTTATTTTCTCGGTATAAGTAATAGAGTATTAGCAGACGCAACAATGAGAGTTAATTGCCCATTTAAATTCTTGGTGGGCGACAGTCTAATTTGTGGACGACTTGGGAATCCTCTGCTGTAATGCTCGTTACTTGCTCTATCGTTTTGAAATGTTCTAGGTGTACAGTCGTCCCTCAGTAAATCGGCAGATATTGGACCAAAGCAATGTCGAATTACTGGAAAGCACAGGTAATGACGCAATTAAACGCCAGAAGCTATTTCTTATTCTTTGTTTACATGTATATAATATATTACATAATACACTTCATTAATACATTCACTCAATTGAAGTGATTGCGTAAAGTAAAACTATAATAAAGAAAAATTATTAACTTATATTACAAAAATTATTTACTCATATTAGCACTCGCTATAATAACTTATGTTACAGTAATATAAGTTATATATATATATTCTGATATAAGAATACTGTTTTAACATAAATTCTGACAAATTTACTGAGAACCATAGGTCCGTTAATTTATTTTGCTGAAAAATAACTCTTTTTCAACTTAAAATTATAAAAAAGGACCCTGTATAAATTTTGAATTGGAAATTAATAATCTTCTTCCATTAAGAAACTAAAACCCTAAACTCCAAACTACACGAGACTATCAGTCACGGGAGAAACTTTAGGTTTAGTTTCTAAACTAAAGTTTCTCCCGTGACTGATAGGTTACAATGGATGTAGTGACTCAACATAATGTATTTTATGATAGTGATAGCCATGATAGTGGCTCAACATAATGTATTTTATGCAAAACAGCAGACAAACTTACCCATATTTCAGGGCTTCCTTGCAAGATGTGAAGTATAGATTCCTTATAAGTCTAATCACTTACTTTAATTTTGAAAAAATCATTTCTGCCACACAACGAATGATGAGGCTTACTTGTATCCCAAGTGAAGATTCACGTCTACTGGGGATCTAATAACAAGTTTTTGATTTTCGAGTCAATTCTCAGGATACTTTTCACTCCAATATCCTGAGCTCTTTAGGTTATTTGTGTGATGTTTTACCTACACTTAAATGTCAATTATTTTGAAATTTGCCCAAGAGTTCAGCATTTCTACGAATCAGCTATTAATTAATTTTGTAACTATACATTTTGTGCCTTGAGTTGAGGATGATCGCACGTTTATGCTAACGGAGACTCCTGAAAATGAGTGTTTAGTAGATAGCAAAGTAAGACGTCAATGGAAAATAAATCAGAGACCCACAACCGATAAAATTCCAAGAGTTCAACAACAGATTGTGATTGAACAAGGCATGTGCCAACCAGTTTTCGTATCACTTTCCAAGAACAAGTCCTACGAATTCCAATACAGGTAACGATTTTGTGATTACTTTCTTCCAGATCTAAAACTGAAACTAACCGACTAAAGAAAGATTCGATATTGTCCTTTGGCTTTATAATTGGAGAGTTGCCACATGGAAACAGGATTTATTAAATCTGTCCATACGTACGTAAAAATGGAGATAAAAGCCTTTATGGTTGAAACCTGTTTTATCTGCAGTAGTACACAGATAATAACCATATCGTATTTCTGTAACTAACCAGGTTATAGAGTTAAAATAAATTTCAGAATTTTTAAAATTTTAATAGTACTACTGTTGCGAAGTACCCTATTAGCATGCAAAAAAAATATATAACAATTTATTTTCAGTGAAACTTATTTATGCACATTTCTTATCTAAAAAGCCATTCCTCTCATTACACTGAGCCCTGATCATGAAGTTCGGGTATAAATTTTAATAATTATCGCTCAAGTTATGGCAAAAAAATACTGAATATTTATGACGTTCAGTTAAAAACCACTTATCGGAAAAATTTTAAATTTTGGAAGCATAATACGCGATAGCAGCATACATTCGTTGAAACGCGATAATAATTTGAGAGATGACCAAAGGAGAAGATGTTTTAAAACCACTGCAAAAGGGTTTTTCTATACATGAGAGCTAGAAATAAACTTGAGATAATTGTGCTTGCTTCGCATCGATGATTTTAAACAAAGTCAGTGAATCTGAAAATTGGCATAATAGACAAGGCTGATTTCGAAATGTTACGCATGTGTAAGATATCCGGCACTTTCATTCGATGGAATCATGAATCGCGTATTACAGTTGTGCATCTAGGTCGACCATAATAAGGATAGTTCAAAAAGGGCATCGTAACCACAGAGGTGAAGTCTACGGAGCTATTACGATATTGTGAGTGGATAAAAAAAACAAAGATCCAGAATCGTCCTTCAAAAAGTGATTGAAGTTGCAATACCGAAGACTTTCGTCATTTGACGTTCACGCGAAGATTTTGAAACAATCATGGACTATTAGGCCTTAAAAAGAGAATGAATGTAATGAAAGCCGTTGTTATCGAACACAACTCAGTAATTTTCTTAAAATTCCCTGGCGTAGAAAATGATTCAGTAATGCTGTCCGAGATTTCGTTCCATAAAAGAGATTGCTGAATGAAAAAGTCAACATCACCATCATCATCAAATGCAAAAAAAATATTTATCTCACTTCAAATGGAATTCATAACCAAGCAGGGGCAAAAAGAAAAGTAGGTACACATTCCTACAGTTTGGTCTCACCAAAATGATACTTATACTGGAGAGACAGGTAGAGAAGACAGTTGTGAGAGCTGATTGACGAAACAGGTAGATCAAATAAGGAAACTGGCGATTTCAGGAGTTTAATCGAGTCGATTCATCACATAGATGAGATTCTTCGCTATATAATTCAGTACTATGAATTAATTCATTTAAAATGTTTCGCGTTTCGAAGTAAATTCCATGATGATGAAGCTGAAATTCAATACCCGATTTTTAAAAATAAATTACTTTTTACAAGTTCCAAATATTATTTGTAATCAGTGACAGAAAGAAAGGAGAATGACGAGTCCTGTCTCAAATATATTAGCAGAGTACTTTTCATAAAGAGTGAGAGAGTATCCAGATATTTCTAATTTCTATTGCAACTATTGTAAATTCAGCCACACACGAATTCTGACGTGCAGAAATATCAGTTGTTCCAATGAACATTCAAACCTGTGAATTCTCGTGTGTTGCGACGAACTAAAAAAACAACAAACCAAGTTGCAATTACTCCGTATAACAGCCACAGAAAGAAGAAAAGTGCCGTAAAAAGAGAAAATCTACGGAAAAAATCTTTCTTTAATTCAGATTTTAGGAGCAGTAACTTATTTCAATTGGGCTGCGCGAATCGCTGTTTTGAACCGAAGAGATGGTTTTTCCTTTTTTGGTTCCACTTCTAAATGGATAATAGCCCTTGTGATGAGCCTTATTTAAATCAGTAGTCTAGCGCTACGCATAATCCTCTCAGCTGTTGTCAGTTTTTTGTGCCGTAGCTCAAATGCTTGTTTATTAGGATCTTGCAGCTGTCGAACGCTCTTGAAAGCCTTTCATGTAAGTTTTGCAGAGCAGAGCATGTTTGGGAAAAAGGGCCTCCTCTTACATTACCTATCAGCGGTGATATGCGAGTACAAGGTTTCGTTACCGAATCAACCCGATTCTAATATTATCTATAAAAAATTCCCGGTATGAATAAAACTAATCTGGTACTTTTTCGATGTAAATTCAATCATACGGAAAGAAATAAAATCAAAACTGGAATAATTGAAATCGAAAATAAAATCTCATGTTATAAAACCGCGAAGATTCAAGGCAGATCAAATATTAAACGCAGTTTAGGAAATTACTGATGAGTCATGGGTAAATTTCTGATATGGGTCATGGTACCAATTGAACGTCATCATAGAGGAATGGGTAAAACTATAGTCCGAGTTGAACAATGCTAAATTAAAAAATTTCTAATCCGAGGTATTCCGATTTCTGGCGAGTCCAATTATACAAATAATTATTTAAGCCGATTTTGATTCCATTCCGAAGCATTCCATTCGAATGCTCTACTGTTAATTTCAAATGGATGAAAAATTTGTTGCAACACAAGAGAATTCACAGGTTTGGGTAGAAAAATAGATATTTCGGCACGCCAGAAGCCTCATGTGGCTGAATTAACAATATTTTCGATTCCAGTGAGTGATTTACTGTGCAGTTTGGGAAATTTTCTTTGTCGCGTAGATACGTGCAATCACTTGTATCATGGTGATAGAGACACGAGAATTTAAAAAAAAAAATAACTTAAGCCGCGATGTGAAACCCCCTTCGTGGAGAGCCTAGGGGGTAAATTACGCTTTCTATGAAGCAAACGACCTTCCCCAACTGCATGCATTGCGGATAACGTTGTGCAACTTCACATCCCTCATCATTGTTAATAACTGGTTCTATTCCTTGAGACGAGTAATGGTGTTGAGCAGAGGATAAACAATAGCATAGCATGATCACGAAGAGAAATGTCACGCTTAGAAAGAAATACCCTCGCGTTCCTCTTACTCCATCTGTCGCGCGGCGTTAGCCGCTAAGACGCCTTCGGGCGACGCAAGCACAGCCAACGGGAACAAGCAGAAACACGGGCGGAATGTCCTACTACTCTTAAAATCCCGAAGCCACTCCTCTCTTTCTCCCTCTTTCTTGCTTTTTGAAGACGTGTTTATAGGTGTGTTTACGTAGCGATGGATCCTTCTAAGTCATCAATTTATCTGCGCGTTCTAAAATCTAAGTTTCACGTAACCAAGGTGATTAAAATCGTTTGCACAAATGTCTTCGCCAAAATTTTGTATCAAGAAATAATTCACTCAACTTGGGAAAATGTGTGAACACTTGTCCGCAGGTTAGATATTCCTTCATAGTAATAGATGTTTTATTGATATCTTTCTTATAATTATTCAGTTAATGACTCTTTGAGTTTTAGATTTTTTGTTCTATTATTTTGCCAGAAATTGGAAAAATTCAGGAATTAACATTTCCTTCATTATAACTATGGATACTCGCACAGAAGAAAAGAGAAAAACAAAGCAAAAATATTATCTTGACAGCCCGTTAGATTATTATTAATACCGATAATGGAAATTCTCAAAGAATAACCAGCATTATTTTAAGGTATGAAACATTTTATACTTTCTTAATTATTTCAGTCTATTTTTATAAATATTTACCATCAAAATGGGCTGACATAATTATTTCTTTGCTTCGATTTGATTTTCAATCCACAGCCCCAAGAATAGAAATATTTATTTCCGAGACGTGGGCAGAATAAAAAGGGCACAAAAAAGTATCTAAACATCCATACGTCCTTAATTTAAGAAAAGTCACCAAAGATATGCTTTCCATTCGTATTACCTGATCGCCGGCAAAATAAAAAGTGCTTAGAAAGTATCAAAAACCCCAAGAGCCGTTCATTAAAGAAATATCACCAAAGAGAAGCGTCCATTCGTCCCACTATCCATCTACCATCCGCGTGTAGCTGCATGCGTACTGTAAAGACGGTGAGCAGCCAAGCACGGAACTTGTTATCAACCTTCTTTTATTTATTTCCATGTTTTATTATAAAATTTATATTAAATTTGGCTAATGAATGCCTACCAAATAACAAGAGGTCATAAATATTATGCTATTTTTTAAAGCCTGAATCACACGATCATTTTTTTTCGTCGCGAAAGTAATCACTATCGAGATCACTTTTCCCGTCGCAAAAAGCAATCGCTCTTGTGATCATTTTTCTGAATCACACGGTCACTCCCGCCGTCGCTTTTCGCATCATTTCCAAAATCACAGCTCGTTGTCATAGGACCCACATCACGAAATTATGTAGCGTGTTTGTTTATTTATGTAGTTCCCACAATTGTCAAACGTTGCGCTGCAATCGCTCCAGAGGGGAATGCGTTCCGATTGGCTGATATGGGGTTTTAGTGACGGTTTTAGCGACGGAAAAAGCGACCGGACGAGTGATGAAAAATAGCGATGGGAATCCTCATCGCGATCGCGAAAAACAATTGCCGGCGACGATCATTTTGCGCAGTGATCGCGATCGTGATCACTTTTGCGACGAAAAAAAATGATCGTGTGATTCAGGCTTAAGGCTACATTCGTGTGTATTAAGAATGATGCATAATATATCAAGTATGTATAATGTAAAATGACATTTGCACCAATAAATAACTTCATTGCCGAAAAAATTACATTGTTATTAGAGCCTATGAATGATTTCACATATATAAAAGCGATCTCCATAAAATATTACAGTGGAAATACAAAAAAACCATTAGTGCATTAGTTCAAGGTACAGCATGTATGCACAATAATCAGGGCTTCAATCATAATGCTCATCAATTACAATAACCGATGAAATTCACTCACACACATCATTTATTATTAGTACCAAACATTTTTTCGAACAAATTCCTTTTTTGTGAAGATCTCTCGGGTTTCCTACCGGGTGAAGTTTCATACTCTCCTTCCAACGTTTCGATGACAGACACGATAATCGTAACGTTGGAAGGGGGAGTGGAAACCTCACCCGGTGACAAACCCGTGAGATCTTCACTAATATTGTGCGCCAGTAAAGCATCTGACTTTCATTAATTTTACCCCGGGAAAAATACGTTTTTCATGCCAGGAAAGCAGTCAAGAAACACCATATCGGAGAAAAAACGTAGTCCTTAAAATTCTTACGAAGGATTTTCATTTTCGTAATGCTTAACGGAAACATACAACTCACAACAAGCAAAAAATGCAATCCCACTGATGTTCCCGAGAGAGCATGCATTAATAAAATCCAATGAAATTAGGATTTCATGAAGAATTAGTAAATAAAATACGTGAGCTGATAAATGATATGAAATTTTCAGTGAGAACTCACGCAGCATCACACTGTGGGAGAGGGTCACCGACACGCTGACGCTGTTTACAGCAAGGAACGTAAAATAAAAAGAATGGGCAAAATGTAACAAATACAGCACATTTAATCAGTTTTTGCCCTGGGCGACTACTCCATCATACTACAGTCAGGTTATGATAAGTTGGCGCGCGGTATTTAAACCTACAATCAATAATATTCTGGCCTGCACAGAGCCTTCGGTTTCGGCAGACGCCTCGTGATCACTGTCCCTGGGTAGAGTGGGTAGAAATAGAAGGACTTTTAATCCAACATAATTTTTACAATTTCTCATTCTCGTCATGAATATTCGCATTTAAGTAGAACAAAAACAGGCTTGATGCTTAACGGTTCTCTACGAAAAGTAGCTATTCTTCTTTGATGGGTGAACAAATAACGCTAGAAATAATATTCATGACAAGGTCGATGCCAATTAAATGTATACAGACAAATAATTAGAAAAATAATGCAAACGTTAATCCTATTTATATATTATCGACTATAATAGTTGTACATTTAAAATTACGAACAAAATAGAGTACGTCTTACAAGATATATCTCAGATTAAATTGCTTCTACCACCACGTCCGATTGTTCTTCACCGCCATTGTCTCCGGGATTTGAACGTTTACTTTCAAAGAAAGAAATTGTGCTGAGTGGGGTTCGCATAGTATGATAGTAAATTCATGACTAATATACTAATGACTGAAAGAACTAGACTGATCATCATCCTAAGAAAAAACCTCATATTTACGGCCCCAGCTATCATTTACGGTCAAAATTTCAGGTATGAGCTTTGGATACAGTTTAAGAATAAAAACGCACCAGGCAACATACATTACAAACATTGGCACAAAAATCCAATTTACGAAGATTTCACGGGAAACCAGCAGTTATCGTCTTCAAAGAAAGGCAACCATCTCTGATATGCGCCGCTACGAAACTTTTTATTTGGGCTTCTTAGATACGAGGTTGTACCCCGAAAAAAGTATTGTCATCTCCACGTACAGTGGCGGATACAATGGGGGGGGGGGGGGGGCGCCCCCCCTTGCAGATCCGCCCGTATTGCCGAGCATTGCAAAACCACAACTGTTAGTTTTTTTATATGATAAGATGGCATTGTATTCTACATTTTTATAATCACTTAAATTAAAATTGTCTTATACTCCGCCTGTGACTTGATCATTTTATATTACGATAAAAGTAAAGACAACTCAAGATATATTTTGCGCCCCCCCCCCCCCCTTGAGTTTTTTCTGTATCCGCTACTGCCCACGTATACGATATAATTATTCTGTACGTACATTCAATAAAGTGTTTTGGAATGCAGTCGCCTGCAGTGCCTACGTGTAAATAAATCATGTTCAAGAGGCCATACAGAGGCGAAGTCAGTAAGTATGCAAAGTTAATTGTCAATATGATTATAAAGATCAAACTACCACACTTAGAAGTGTAGTTTCAGTGTAGCAGTAATAGCAGTGTAATGCAGTTATCTATGCGCACAAGATCGCAGGCGAGCGTGCAGGTGAACGCAAGAGCTAACAGAATGCAAACAAATCGGTCGCTAATTATTTAGCCTCGCAACGAATACATTCTTTGTCGCAGATAGCGCTCTATTACGTAAGGCACCAACCCCAATAGGACTAAGACTGAAGAGGGACCCCGATTAATTGGCTAGTTGCTAAGTTATAATTATTTCAATTTCTTTTGGTAGAGAATGCTATCTCTAATGCACATTCCTTCATAACATTTCAACCCGGGGATTAATCCTCTGCTTCCTTCAGTGTCTCCTTATCCCATTTCAGTATTTTTAAACATCTGTAGTACTTTTTCCCCATTTCTTTCTTTACTCTCCCAAAGTGCTAGTCTCCTAGAAGGACTTTCCCTCAAGAATTTTCCTCCGTTGTTTAAAAAAAAAAAACAAAAAAGAATATCCTAAGCGAGAATTTAATGAAAACATATGAAACAGAGTGTGCGAAATATTAAATGAAAAGTTAAGCATCAACGCAATGATTATGAATGAAGAGAAATAATTTTTTTAATTCATCACATATAAATTAATATTATCAACAATTAACGTGATAGAATTTATACAAGCAATTCATTTCCTAGTATTAACCTGAACGCAGGGCTCCATGATATACCCTTCTGCTCGCAAAGAACTTCCTTCCCCAGAGTCCGAGCTTCCCAATTTGGGATTCGTAAAACCGAAGGCCACCGCCGCAAGATTTAGCGGTGAGCGCACCCGGCTAGACTTGGGCGCTTGTTAATGCGGAGGAGATGGCTACACCGCACCTAAACTTACATAATACCCAAGGTCAAGGTATATTGCCGGTTCCAATAAATGGCTATAGGGCTGGTCCAGCATGATAATTTTGGGTCCAGCATGATACATTCATAGGCTCATTCGGTTGTTCTCCCATGTTTTCAGGGAAAAATTACTGGTAGGGTTTCCCACTTCCATTCCAACAGTGTTTTTTTAAGTAACACCATCACGTGGACTACCTTTCGTTTGGATTCTACCCTTCGACCTATCTGGCCTGGGTGGCCCTACCGGGAATAATTAAGAATTAATACCGCCAGTGCATCTGTAGGGGTCATAGGAACGCGCAAGCCTTTCCACCGCGACAAGGTTGTAGCCAAGAGAAAGGGCAAGACACAGTAGATAAAAAAATATGTATAGTACAAGGCTATCACAAAACAATTTTTCGGTCTTCAATATGGTTTAAACGAAAACGTAATTATGTATATCACTCAATTATATTTTGTATTTTATATTTTCCGAATTTGTCGCCTCAAAAAGTTCCTTTTACGAAATTAATCAATTTTTGTGTGTGCGCCCTTAGTGGCTCGACAAGAGAGAAACTCGTCATCGACATTATTATAGTCCTAAATAAAGGCGCCAAGGGGACCATGGCTTAACGTCCCATACTACGGACGGACTTCTGCACTTTGAAGTGCCTTCCTCATAGCCCTCAAACAAGGATCATGCAGCCTCTGAAAAAATAACAATAGCGAGAATATTACGCGGGATTTTTTATACAGAATCAAAAAGAATATTTTAAGTACTAACTAGAGGGCGAGCAGCCTGATTCGACTTGTTAATATTGCTCGTGAAACATTTTGTCTCACTTATATCCATAGAATATTGAGTTAATTTTCACCTCAAAAACCAATCGATAGCATTGTATTTTATGCAATATTTACACATTAATGGCATTAATATCCGTGATTTCAACATAAAACGACTATAAAAACATTTATCACCCCGAAAAGTTTTTAGCAAAGGTGTTTGATAAAATTGAGCGTTTCTCAATCCAGTCTGCTTACCCCATCAAAACCTAATTGAACTATCATTACAAAGGTAGAAGAAATTACACGTCATGGGGCGCTCAAATCATGAAATTAGGTGATAAGCTGTGTGGGGTTGGCGGAAAGTCGCTAGCTTCCGGTGATAGCAGTGAAGGGATCTCCGGGTGATTTACAAGCAACTTCGTCACTAGGGTAAATGTATGTATACTTGGTTGTTATAAAACACAATATTAATATTTAACAAATAATAAAATTTACTGTGCTCTGTAACACTCCAAAGTTTTGCTAAACTTGTGCCAGACGAACATGTTGGACATCGCTCAACGCAAACGATCCCTAAAATACTGACATGCTCCTCCATCCTATTGCATGAACCTGTATTCACACGGAATGAATGCTAAATTATCGCATAAACAAATTTTGCTTTTCCTGTAATGGAATAGGGTCATCATAGCAATAAACTATTACTATTAATCGATTCTAATAGGAGCAACCGCCCAAGAGAGACCTGGTACATTGAAGTCAAAAAATGGGTCTGCCAAGATTTAGCATAACATTTTTGAAAAACTAAATTATTACTCAAGAGATCTTTGGTTTCACGATGCCCTTCGTTAAATACGATTATTTTCAGAAGATAGAGCTCAGAATATCAATAGGTAAAAATAATGGGACTCGGCATCATCTTCTTAGTTTACGATAACATGCGTAGATCTTTTCTCGGGGGTGATAGATATTCCCAGATGGAATTCTAAGTTTTTTAGTCCGTAATCACCAACTTTGTTTATATATTTAGTTTTTTTTTATTAGCTTAGTCTGTTTATATCCCAAATAAAAAGTTATTTTTCAACTTTTTGGAAGAGTATCAATTACAAAATAATACTGTCATAAAATTTCAGGGATATACTTATATATTGCTATAAAATATTAGATACTTGTGATTAAATTTTAAATAAATTGTTTAATAGTTACGTTGCAATGAAAATACAAATTTTAACATTTGTAAGACATTTATTATTAAAATTGATTATATTCCAAAAAACTGAAAATCATAATAGGCTCATAATTGGAAGTAGTGGAAATGGATTGTGCATGCGAAAGCCTTTCTTCTTTGCTGCTTAGAAAACAGATTCATGAATTTTTCGAAATAGTTTTTTAAACCGTGTGTCTCCGTATTCTGACCCAGCTAAAATTTTCTCAGAAGAAAAGACTAGCAACAGAGTGATCTCATATTGGAGTTCGGATGACTCACTCTTCAGATATTACCCCCAGGACGCCTTGCAAACCATTTCAGTAGCTATTATTTTGGCTATATGTTCACATATGCGCCATTAGTAATGAAAAAAAGGAAAATATACTCTCGCATCTCAGAAATTCCAGCGATATGATTCACCCATGAATAAACAGTATGAAGATTCCTGAATCCGGAAACGAAGCAGAAAATATGTTTTGGATAAGACGAAGAAAAAAACCTCGAGAATGGAAGTTTTCCAATGGGGATACACTGATGACTTTCTAAACCGCATTCGGTATTTATCTTATTTCTATGCTAAATCAAATCCCCGATTGACGATAAAAGTTAAATTCTGCGGAGTAAAGATGAAATCGACTCCTCAAATCATCGAAAATTCCACGATAGCGCAGAAACATAAAAATGAACTATAACAGTCAAAAATCATAAAAAAATTAGCTGATAAAACAGCTAAACAAAACGATTTTACTCTTATGAAATTGATAATATTGAACAGAGCGTGATTTTTTCGTACTTTAGCAATATTGTCTGCCTCATTTCACCGCGAAATTCTAAGATAGAGGCGAAAACTATGATAGTCTTGTAACGTGTAGCATTAAAATCAGCAAAGTATGTGACTGAATACAATCAAGGAAGAATCCTTTGAAACCATATGGCTGCATATGTAAATTAATTCGTAAAATATTATAATCTCAATCATTACAATAACCTACAACCTTCAACTAGGACATTGAGGGGTTGTGTTTCAAGAGGAACAAGCAGCACAACATATGGCAATGAAAAAATTAACCCAAATACATAAGTAATAGTACTTGCGGCTACGATGAGCTCCATCTTAGATTCATCGCCATGAATAATACTAGATTACGGTGCAATAAAATAAAAAATATTGAAATGAACACGCTCTTTTACAAAACTGAATGATATACACTAAAAAGTAAAAAAAAGCGATGCTGATTTGGTTTTCAGAAATAGGAGAGCCTGATAGATGAGTAAGGATTGGCACGCATTATTAATAAATACTTTTCAGAGTTTAATCATGTAATCAATTAAACCAGAGCTGCTAAAGAAATTTCTACCAATATATTTATTACTATCGACACTTACTGAAAAAATTTAAAATATTCTCCCATATGGAAATTTAGTTAATTAATCAGAGCAAAATGGAAAAAAATTTAAAATTTTTGATAACAGAATATTTTGTTGTAATCAGAACAAAGCAAGTGGGCAAAATTTCAAGCCGATCAGACGATGGATGAGAAGTGCATTGAAAATCAAGTACAAGATTCCATCGATGAAACAGACTAACAGTGGAAATAAGTTAAGAAAAAGCGTGTAAAAATTAAAGCGGGAGAGAAAATAAATAGCTACCCAAATATTTAAGCCTAAACGAATCCAAATATCCGGGATTAGCATCCGACAAAAAGTAAAAACGGTGAAGCAACAATTAAAATTTGTATCCATTCAAACGAAGGACGAAATGCATGTAGTACATGCAGCTCTGCAGCTGCTATTTATCTTTCATTACCACAGTCATGAATGACATCTTACTTCATTAAGTTTTTCATGACATTTCTTCTTCAATACTCTCTTCATCCAACCAGTATTTCAGTAGAAAATTGCGGATTTATCCACCATTTATTGTGACCGTTAAAGATAAAGTATATAGTCCGTTTTGAATCAATAATCAAGTTCCATCTACAAATTTTAGGAATTTTACTAGCCTGACTCATTTAGCTACTTGGAAGCGCTGCTTGGTTTATCTTAATGATACATGTCCCCACTACAGAGGAATCTATCGGTGAAAAGTATTATAATGATGTGTCATATTTTAAAATTAATAATCCATAAGTAATAAAACTATTTATTCATTGCGTCGTAATGTACTTAATACTTCGATAAAAAGAGACCGTTCAATGCTACTGACCTGATTCAACACAAAACGGTGAAATCAAAAAAACTATTGAGACTAAAAACCTCTAAAAATGCAGGAATATTTCTCGGGTTTCCCACCGGGTGTCGTATCGGGTTGTAGTTCCCAACGTTTCCATGACTAAGTCCGTCATTGTCATGACGATGACGGACTTAGTCATGGAAACGTTGGGAACTACAACCCGATACGACACCCGGTGGGAAACCCGAGAAATATTCCTGCAGAGCATACGCCGGGAAAAACTCAGACTCTACACCTCTAAAAATATTTAACGATGTGCTAGTACGTGTGTGATTGCTTTATGGGTTGGCAAGAGCCTCAAAGAATATACGCGACCAAGCTGAAAAATTGCACTGTCCATTTGGTCGACAATAGGCAGCCTAGATTGGCGTTCAAGAGCGTGTAGAGAGAAAGTAACATTAGTCTTTTTTTAGTCGCGCAATCTTCCCCAGCGTTTATTTTTCCACCTCACGCAGATAGCACGATGCTGAGGTAACAAATTATTTAATGCACCCCTGAAGCATGAACAACGACTCCTGCCGTCTTTGCGGTGCACAACAGTACTACAGCCCTGAGGATTTTCCGATATTCTACGAAAGCAGGCCATAGAATGTTAAATAAGACGTGTTCGCTTTTTGCGGAAAAATAATCTTATAAGACCGTCCTACGTGATATTAGCATTCACCGTTTTATTTTATTTTTATTAATAGAAATAATTGCAATTAAAATATTTTCCCGAGTAAAATTTTCACTAAAGAGAATTCATACCAAGAAAAAAATTTGAGAAATGAATTTCAGAAGAATTTCTGCTCCTCGCATTTGGGCCTTTGAACCCAGGATCTTATTCCACAGGCTTTATAATAGGGAAATGAAACTCGAGAGTTTTCATCGTCTGCCACATCTTTATTAAGGACATTTAATTTAATTATCAAGGATTTTTAAATTTATTTTTGGAAAATTCAATTTATTAAGGACAATCAATTAAATTTGCCGCTTATTGGCTATTTAATTCAGTAATAAGGACAACCTTTAACTTACAATACATGAAACGATTTTTCCAACTAATTTTCTACTTCTAGTCAATAGTATGAACTTATTTTCCAAATGAGTCCTTCCAAATCCCTCTCAAAAATTTTCTCCTCCCACCTAAACAATCCCTTAGTAACCCCACAAACACAATTTGAAGTCTTACGTTAGATGTTTTATAATTCTGGAAATTATCATTTAACGCTAGATAAATGAGTTAAGGGTTTTCACGGGTTTTACCAAACATTTACCCCCGGTCTAATATTGTTAAAAAACGGACTCGGAATAGATTGCGCAACTTTTATTTGTATACTATTGTAGGTTTTTGCAATTTTTGCAAGCCATTTTTTTAAAGGCAACTACCTACCAAGCAGCAGAACGCAACAGTATTTCATTAGGAAATAAATTTAGGCATTCCATAAATGGATATCCGGACGAGAAAAGCGGCTTAAGAGACAAACAGGGTACTACTGTTCTATCAAATTTCCTGCTGCAGAGCACCAGAGAAGTGTGAAAAAATCATTGAAAACTGCCGTAATAACAACATTTAAACCGGGATATTGGTTTGGATATCATTTCTCAAGCCCCAAAACCAACCTAATCCCATTATAAATTCATTCTATGAAGTTTGGATGAAACAATAATTTCTTCTGTCCCTGTGAGGAATAGTCTTAGCGATAACTTTTTCAGGAATCGCAAAAATTGAAGATAGAGGTACCTATCATTTTATTTATCCCTGCCTTCGTCATTCCTTTGCCTATGATATTCACTTTACCTCTATGTTCACAACTCACCAGTTCCAATTTAGATCGGACAGGGTATTTGCTATATGTTGACCATGATTGACTAAATTACAGTAACCTTAACCTTCCTTTTTCTGTAATTTGGGCCCATCTCCATAAGCCATCCACGAACACGTTCACCAGAAACAGTCGTTGCTTTTCATTACTTCCTTATGACCTTGTCAGTAAATTGGTCAATGCAGGAAAAATATAAAGGTCCATCTGGAGCGCAAATATAATAACAAAAGTGGCAAACACTTAGGCACACAGATGTTTAATTTCAAAGTAACAATAAGTAATGCAGAAAAAAGTTACCCATAACACATGGAATATGTTTCCATTCCATCTAAGCTACATACCTTCGGTGTGTAAAAATTAGCAGGATTATTTCGCATTTTTTTCTCGGGATCACGCTCATTTAGTCCGGAATCCGGCTTAATAGGGATCCATTTCGCTGGAGGTTTCCTCAGACGTGCTCACCTCAAACAGTCGTTTTTCACTGATCATTCTAACCCTCCCTCGAAAGAAATTGAAAAAAAAAAGGATCGCGCAATTCAGGTCAAAGCCAAATGTCCATGGTCAATTTTCGGTCTAAAAACGTATCGAGGAACTGGAGCAAATGAAAGAGAATACGTAATCAGGATTAGTTCAATACATAGAGAATAAGTATAATGTCCGTTTTTTTGTCTTTAAAATTTGGCATACCTTCATGTAAAGAGAGGACATACATAACCAATGCGTAGCCCATTCAACTTCAAAATTTAATTTCCAAAAAAAAACTAAGAAAAAATCAAGGCAATTCCTCCATTGAGTTTCGCAGCACAAGAATTGTCAATATCAAGCGGCTGGCCCCACTCTTTGGAGGCCGAAACAACCGGAATTTACCATAATCCTTATTTATTTATATTAATAGAAAAAAGCATTACTTATGCTGATAACGCGTGGGAAGGAGGAGAATAAAGAAACTTCCAGATATGATCCATTCTCGGTCTTAAGGTATACACACCGTGTTGCTTGTTTAATAGAAAAAAAAGCATTCCTTTTGCCGACAACTCGTGGAAAGTAAAAGAGTAATGAAACTCCCAGATGTGGTCCACTCTCGGTCTTAGTGTATATTATCTAAAGGTACAGCAAGTATAGTCCGCCAGGGTAGGAGGCGTCAAGTGTACGTGTTACGTAAGACGGTCAGGCACGACAGAGGATCGGCTTAGGGGAGTGGACGAGACACCAATGGAAGACGAGGAGAAACCAAGAGTAAACCTCGAAGAAGAGTCTCCATGCCCCTCGAGACACTCGACGCTGCGGATGTTCGGGTTGACCCATAAAAACTCAAAAACAATACAACTCGGTGATTCTCTATACACACGCAGGTCTTGCCGACAGTGAAAAGAACAAGGACCGCAGTACAATGACCACTAGAATCGAGCGGATCTGCATGAATTGAAAAGAAGAGTCGAGGATATGATATTGCCTCTGAGGAGAGTTATGTAATCCCGAACGACCTTGGCCGAGAACGGCACGGATACAACGAGAGGGCACGCTAATCGAGGGACCGGCAGACACCATACGCTCCGCGGCAAAATCAACTGACGAATATCTGTATCTCCATCAAATAATCCTAATCAAGGCCAAAAAACGCCATACATGTTTTTATTTTAGTTAATCTGGTACAGGTTTTTCACCATGACCAATGACTTTTAAAAGGAGGTGGATCTGTGACGATTATAACAAACTTGAATAAAAAACTTAATATACATTCCTGTTAACTGGGGCACATCGAAAATAGTACACATTATCCCTATGAAGTGGCTTCTCGATTTATACGAAGTAATCCGTAAGTATGCATACAAGGACCCAGATATGACGGAGGAATGTTTGAGGATTAAAAATTCTTTTTTTCTATTATCAATTAGTTAAAATTAAATTACGGAAACTCAATACTACCACAGCTCTCTAATACTCTAAGGCTACGTAGCAACAAACATACGTCTGTCAGCCTCCATGCAAGGAAGCGTGTGTTCCTCACTGAGGCTGGGATAAGAGAGACGATGAAAGAGAATACGCAAATAGGATTAGTACAATAAAGAAGGAATGAGTTGTTTGTTTTCGTGTCTTCAAAATATTACCTACCTTCACTTAAAGATACGACAAACATCACCACAGCGTTGCCTATTTAAACGACTTCTTTTGCTAACAAACCAAAGAAAACTCAAAGAAATTCCTCAATTGGGTTTCGTAGTAGAAACACTGTCACAAGCGATCAGCCGACCCCTTTATCTGGAGGCCCAATATGATCAAATAATTTTATAAAAGTTCGACACAAATCGCTATTACCAACTACCCTCCTTTGAAACGAAAATTATTTGCAGCATATTTCCTTGTTCTAATTCCTCCTGATAAAAATAAACTTCCGGCTATTTAGGAACTCAGTCAAAATTAGTTTCATAATGCATGCAGCGATCAAGATTGATGAAAATTACAATTTTATCCATACAACAAGGATGAAGTTCGCCTTGAAGTGCTTTACAATTTTACGGGCCAGCGAGGTTTTGATGCTAAGGAAAATTTCGCGTGCCACACGCAGCGAGTTGACATTTGAATTTTTCGGTCGACTGTCAAACACATAACATATTTACGTGCTTTTATGCCATCAAAACTTGTTCGTAAATGAGGGAAGACTGGGCGTTTACGCGAGGCGGGAAAGAGGGCAGTCCACTTTTTTTTAGTTAGGGAAGGGGTGCGCTAGCGTGCACGACTCTCGCCACGCCTGTGGTACAACTGCGACTGATGAAGAACCGCAGAAGCCCATGCCAACGACACAGACACGCACGCCAGGTAGCTGCAGTCTCCCCTCCCCCCATTTTCCCATCCCCTAGTACGAAGTACTCCTCGTGTTCTTCATTTCAATGCACTCGAGTGTCCTTCGCTCCAAAGCACTTGCACGAAGGTGCACGAAGTGGCGCTGCGGTTGACGAGGTTCGTAGCCAGGGTACGGAGAAACCCTTTCACCAAATAATATTTTAGTTAAAATTCAAACCAGCGTTTATGATTTATGCCCTGATTGCTTTCTAATATACCGAGTAGCAGTAAAGAAGCCAGAAAACAACCATGGAGGAATTTTCATTAATACCGATTGAAATAATTTTTTACGGCAGCAAAAATCAAGCTTTTTTCATTAAAAATATATTAAAGAAAAACAAAATAAAACGGTAGTGAGATAATTTTAAACACGTTTTTCTAATGCCAGATCCCGCACGGACTCCTGAATTTGCTCTTGTTGATTTGAACGGTCACTAAATAGTTCTCTCTAAAATTAGTGTCCGAAATATGCAAACTCAAATGCAGATCAACCCAATTTATATACCAAATTTTTATTTTATTTTGTATTTTAAATTTTGGCAGCAACTAAAATGATGTCATTGGATAATACAATGGGAAAAATAGCTTTAAATTTCGAGCAATGAGCGAAAATAGTTTAGTGTCCGCCATTTAGTTCTGCTCGTTAGACTTATGCTGACATTCATCATTGTTAATATCAATCTATTCTCGTTTTTTTTTAATTCCCACAAATAAAAAGTCACTTACGGAGATTGAAACCAGTCATATAACCTCCTCCTGAGATAAAAAAAATGGATGTCACAGAAATACAGTCACCGGCTAAAAGTAGAATACTTTTCCCATTATAGTCCACAGGCATCCAGTACCCGAGTCGAGACGAAAACCACTGTTGCGAGCGCCTTCTATCTCTCAAGCGAAATTGATTAAGCAGAAGGGGTAGTTTAATTTCGTCCGACATCTAACTGACGTCCATTATTGTACGATATTCATCAAGTAGAGTTCACCATTTTAATAACATTAATAGCAAGAAAGCAATACGGTTATTACAAATTAAGAATATCTCTCTTTGCATGCAATGCAATTTTAAAGGATATCCTCAAGAACATGTTACCTGTAAAGTAGATGTGAATATGTAGTAGAAAGAACTAACAAGCAATGCTTGAGAGTCGAATTAAAATGAGAATAAAGTTGAGAAAAATTACATTAAAACTTTAGGCGCTGGGAACTTAGAAGGTAAAACCATATCAGATCATATTAGTACATTGGATATCTTACTTCAGAAGATCTATCCGATGAACTGTTAAACAATTTTCAGGGGAAAAATAATGGAAGTCACTTCCATCCTGGGGTAAAATTGTTACGTAAATTAATACGTTAAATTCATACGTTAAAATAACTGAAATAACGGTGAAATTGACATAGATTTATAAAAATTTCATTATCACTACGAATTACTATTACGAATATGTTTTTATTTTTCCCAGAACTGTTTTGACCCTCATCTAAGTTTTCTTCGCTGCATGATTTAATTTTCATACTTATCTAAGTTTATCAATTATCCTTGCTTTGCCGTTGAGAAAATTAATTATATTTGACTTAAAATACAACAGAAATTTAGCAAATTCTATCATTCCAAAAGTTGAGATAAAGGCTAAATCAGTGTGCAGTATATTAAATTAAATACCTAGTTATTGCAATAACGACTTAATTCTTAGCCATCTAATAGTTTTTAAAGGAAATAGCTTGACACACATTTATCAAATATATTGATTATTTAGTATACATCTGCATTGTATCAAGAAAGCTACCCATGGTGTAATGCAGCGGCTTTATTTTTCTCTCCCTATTATATATACACTGTTTTCATAAAAAAACTTCCACATTTGAAAGCCTATATTGGATCTAAAGATATAAATATTTAAAAAAATATCGAATCAGTCGAGCAGACTTTTCATAACAGGTAGAATCAATGCATTACATCCATTCTCATTCTTGTCACTACAATTACAAATTCCAGCAGTCTTACCAGTCATTACCTTCGCTTCATCACATGTTGCAAATCCTATTTTGCTATAAATATATTTAACAGGAATTTCGTGGTTTTGTTTTTAGTCTGGTATTCAGAATTAACCCTACCAGAATTTTGCTTAATAAATTATCGCGACGCAACAAGTAAATTAAGTGCTTTGCTGTTGTTCTTTTAATATTATAAAGTATAATTCCTAGTAAAGTTGATATGTAGCTTACAATTTTCTTCAACAGGTAACCAATTTAAAAAAAAAAATACCAGTTACTCACTTCCAAAATAAATTTTATGATCTTTCAGGAAAGTTTTTTACCCAAGCCTAGCTATTACATCGTTTATTCATAAGTTTATTCCAGACAAAATTATCTTAAACTTCTTCCATGTATTCGCTAAATTTTAATTCTACGTTTTGCGTTATTATACTCTTAACCTAAAAATGCCATTATTGTCTTAAGTCTCCCTTTCCTTTCACCGCTGTTCGTATTCTTTCTCTTGACTGATATCCAAAGCCATGATTGTTCAATTATTGGTGATAAATTAATGCTTGAGTTTGACTTGAGAAAATAAAATTAAAATCCTAAATATTCAACATTGCACCGTATCTAACACAGTTATTTTTACTGTAGTGCAAAAATATTAAGAGCCACGATATTCCACTGCTGAAAAGTTATCTTTTAAACAATTTACTTCTTCTCTAACACACATTCTAAAATCTACGAAGAGTAACTAGCGTAACGAAGCTCAGAAAGCACATAAGAAAATGGCATACATATTTAAAAATAAATGCATTATTTTCTGTGTTATATCGGCTGACCATATGGAAAATGGATACTTCCAACCTGGAAATCCCCTTTCCCTTTCACACAAGCACAGAGAAGCAGGACGGTTTGGATGGAGGGAGCATTTAGCGGGGAGGGGATGTAGAAAACGGAGTTAGATGGTAGTATGTTAGGTAAACGAGGGAGAAGAAGGAAGAGAAAAGGATTTTTGGATAGAACGAAAGGAAGTAGGCCATAGAGTAAATTGAAGAGGGAGTTACTTGAAGGAAAGGGAGCCTCCCAGAATGCTTCTTATGTTCTCCATGGAAACCTACCTTGATCGGTAGAATACCTTAGCAATAATAATAAAGCACTAAGCTCAAATATTACGTCGTCGCTCCTTCTCGCCCGCAAAGAAGGCTGAAGAGCGAACGTCCATGTGAAAAGGCGAAACTTTCTCCGATGCACTGAGCCGGTCCGAGACGTGAGAAAGCGAGTGAAATCCCGGAGGCTCGGGAGCGGAGCGGGGCGCGGTGCGGGAATCTGCTCCGCGAGCGGTGACGAGTGCGGACGCACCCGCGGAATCGGCGAACGGACTGAAGGAAGAGTCGCACCCAGTCGGCCAGAGCGAAAAAAAAACCTCACAAACAATAAACGTGAGGATAATTTCAAGCCCATATTCAAACCTACTGACGGCGTCAAAATGATGTGCCGCTGTACTTTGCAAATTTATATCAGGACTTCAGTGCATGCCAGAAAAATAAATAATACGAAATTTTATTTTCAATTCTGAATTTTTTTATGAAAAATTCAAAAATCAAGACACGGTAGTGCAATAAATGACTCCGCGCACCATAAAATTAGCCGTTTTGTCAACTACATGAAATTTGCAACTCAACCTAGAGAAAAATACTACGTCTACAACATTCATCTTCCACAAAGTTGCAAAAATTCATTTAAATTAATAAAATGGCTTTAGCGTATTCTTAGAACGCATATTTTGTAGTAAAATAACGAAAATGTTTAAACACTATCTAGTCCTACAGTTTACCCCGAAAGAAAAAAATTAAATTGATATAAACACTTCTTAATTTATTTGCAATTTTTCTGCTATCCATAATCTATGAAAATATAAAAATATGTTTGAGAATGTTAATAACTTATACTACCGTCACGTTGCCAAACGGGGCTGCGCCGGGCCAGTGCCGGTTACCAGGTAGCAAGGTTTCCCGCGCAAGACGCGGCAACGCAGCATTCGTTCGCTCCGACGTATTTTTTTAATGCCCATATATAATCTGTACAACATAAAAATCATGAATTTTCGATAGTAGAGCGTATTTGTTTCGGTATAGTCAGTAGCCCATACTTGGGACAGGTGTTGGTGTTATGTTCGAACATAAATAAAAATAGTGTAGGAAATAACCAAAAGCTGTAAATTGAAGGAATACTTCTCGAGCTTACCACCGGGTGCAGTCTTGGTTAATTGTTCCCGACGTTTCGACGGCTGAGTCTGCCATCACCTGAACAAAGACGACGGCAGACTCATTCATCGAAAACGTTGTGAAAAATTTGGTGGCATCCAATAATTACGTTAGGCGTTTAGGGTGAGGAGGGGGTCAAGCTAATGCTCACTCAATCTCACGTGGGGGAATAGTGGGGGGGGGGGGAGGCCCTGGAAAGTATAACGTGATTTTTTTCCGCAAGAAACAGTATGAAACAGTGGTGTAAGATTGCTATCTTAGTTATTTTAAACAGAATAATTAAAAAAAATAGCTCGTTTTTCACAAATCCAACACGACGCTTGCATAAATGTATTTACACTGAAAATACGCAATTTGAACAATCTCACGTGAGATTAGAGGGAGATGGTCGGGCCAAAATGTCACGATATCTCACCAAGGGGGAAAGGGTGTTCAAAAATCGCCAAAATCACCTCTCATATGGACGCACCCTTACCCAAAACCACACACGGTGGGAAATCCGATAATTATTTCTCCAAACTATACGATACAAAAAACTAAAATTTTAAAAACTGTAAATGATAACTAAAACTCTTTAGTGCCCTTGCACTTTGAAAATAAGGAGTGGTTAACACAACATTCTTTTTTATTTTTTAAATTTTGTTTCTCCTTTTTATGAGTTGTTCTTAGTTAGGGATAACTTCCCATTACTTAGGACACCTTTGTTTTTTAATGCCAGTACCATTTTATTACTAAATTGCTCTAACTTGGAACCTGCAGTAGGTTTTTTTGTATTCACGGTAAAAAAACATACCGGAAAAATAAATGAACTTAAGAAAAAACAAATAAATTAACAATACTCTTTCAAGACAGTATGACTATGCAACAATAAATATCACTCTGAACACTCACATTGTTTACGCCATGGTAGTCAACCTGAGAAAGTATGAAGTTCCCTTAAGTCCCTAGTTAGGTCCCTATTCCAAGTACAGGCTACCGACTGTAATTTTGACTGAGAGTTTGATTTTATTGTAATCTGTCGTTATCATCAAGGGAAACGTCAAGGGTTTAATATTTTTTGATTCTTATTGAGACCAATCAAAGATATTTTCATGATAACTTCAACGTTTTTCGGTGCGAGGGTGGATAGATTGGTATGTCTCTGTTGATAAGGGTTGTTGATAGACGAATAGGTCGGAAGAAATGCCGCACAGCGGACCAAGTTGAAAAAAGTTCGCCAAAATCAATAGCGATAAAAATGTCAAGCCCAAATTCAAAAGCTAGCGCATATTTTCTAGGAACGTTGAGACAACATGCATGCAGAATTGCAGCAATTTCGGGAAGCATTTTGGAAAAGCATTAATTTTTCCATCGTAATTTTAAAATACTTTGAAAATTTCTCTGATAATGCAGATGATATGTACATCAAAAAATTATTAATTCCTTAATTTATTCTCTTCATTAGTAGGCAATGCATGGCCTCCGGTAAGAAAATAAGTGCAGGTTAGTTTATTACAATACAAGGCAAAATATGGTTTCGTTTCAAGAAGTTGTCCGGATCATAAACCCGATAGATTAAGATACCAGCATATGATACACCGGGAAAGCCTCAATTTTTTTTTAACTTTCATTTTTAGTCATGATGATGGAATGCTTCAGGTGTCTTTGCTTTTTCTAGTAAATAAAATGATATTTTCATGAAAATTTTAATTTATTTTGGCGCGTGTACGGATAGCTTAGTTTTCTGTTGACAAGAGTCATTAAGTAAATTACCTTTAAAATTTCGACCTCCGACTAAAACAGAAATATTTTCAGAATTTAACCCAGGCTGATTAATTAAAGTTTGCGAGAGCTGCTCAGTGCATGAGCCCCAAGGTTTTTGGGAAAAAAGAGAGTTGGGTAGTGCGAGGCTCTCCAAAGATTGAGATCTGCCTGACTCCAACCCGAGACCCATGGTTCGGAGGCAAATTCACATGGATTAAATGTTACGCTTGAACTATACTAAGTGCATTTATTTTATACTAATTTATTATATTTTAAACCAAGCAACGCATGGAATGCATAGTTTAGTTAATCCTGAAACGGGTAGCTAATTCAAAGAAAGGAGGGATAATTGTGTTTTTGTTCACTACGCATAAGATAGAAAATTAGAAAGGTACCGCTGGAACTATGAGTAACGGTGAAAGATTTCTGTTCTCACGATAGATCATGCAATCCAATCTTAGCCTGCAAATCTCAAGTGGATTCCAACAAAATCCGCGTCTCTGTCCAAGTCTGCAATTCTTTCTATTTTTCGATCAAATTTCTAACCCCTCTGGCTTTTGGGCTAGCCCTGGAACATGAGTCCGACGCGGCAGAAAAAACGGGTGGTGTGGGAAATTGATCTACATTTACAGAACACCCATCAAATCATCTCAAGGTAGCTAGACAGGATGTAGATTTTAATCAGCTAAGCATGGTGCTGATTCTTACCGTAATAGTAATATTACCACGTAGGCATGCAAAAAAGTGAATTATTTTTTTCTTACGCATATACCTTGCGCAAATACCATCAACAGTAGAGATCGCAATCGTCACATTGACTACAAAATGTTTGCGCTCATTTACGTTAGCGAATTTAATTAATAACTGGTTGATACGTCACGAAATTATTGTACGCTTTGAAATAAGTTAAAAACAAGTTCTATGGATAAGTAATAATACACATTCTATGGATACCTACACGTAAGAATCCTTTGTGAAAAACGTTCCTTTACAATAATATGTGCGGTAAAAGGTTGCTGAAGTATATTGTACCTCTTACCTATATTTGCCAAAGACTATGTAGTCTAAAATATTGGCCGAAATTAAAATAAATGCAAAAGAAAGGTTAATTCGTGAAAGTGTGAACTTGTAACTTTTTCAATTAACCTGCAATGTAAAAATATTTTAATTCTCCGATTTTGGTTTCAAAGTTCCTAATTTTTTTGTGTCAAGGTAGTTATGTTTTTTTTGTTTAAGAAGTTGAAATTTGAAATGTAACATAAATGCTATGCTTACAATGTGCCACTAACAAGCTTTATGGCTTAGAAGGAGCAAGTTGTACAGTATTATTAACTGTACAAAGTGAATAGTGAATATATATTTTATATGAACATATATACTTTATAAAACAAATTCTTTTATAATACGACAATGCCATATGTTATATTTTGTGATTTTATGTATACGAATGTAAAGAAAAAATAAAAAAATAATTTTCCTACAAGCACATCCGTAAATTGCTAACAATGTAAAATATTTCCTGCATGAGCGTTTCATATTTTCAAGAGGGCGAATTAAAACGTCATTATTTCTCTACAGGCGTTAGGGATAGCAGAGGTATCTAAGTATAATCAATGACGCCGTTGTTCTCGTAATGATATTTTGGGCTCAACTTCGCTAAAGCGATGCTGCAAAACATGACTGAACCTTCACACAATAAAAATAGATGTAAAAAGGGTGTTAACACTCAAAATTTTTCAACCAATGTATTCAATATATGCTTTGATTTGACCGTATCGACGTAAGTTTAAATGTGGCGTCTGCACAGGAAAAATCTCGATAAATACAAAGTGACATAAAGAATTACTTCAAAAGACCAAAGAACTATAAAAAAACCACAAACGTGATGAAATCAACAGACACGATAATATTTTATTTGCATTTCCAATTGTTCTTCAATTTCTCAACCAATGAAAGCTATTAGTAAACTGAAGTGAGGCCCATTCTCACTACGCTAATCATGTTATCACGACTATATAATATATGTCCCAAAAACCTCTGTTTAGTATTCTTGCATAAATGTACAGTCAACTTCTTGAATTAAAAGACTTAAAAAAACATCATAATTATGAAAATAAATTATAATTGTGATAAAATCAACAAACACGATTATATTTCATTTGCGATTCCAATTTTCTCTACTTCTTCACCACAGAAAACTATTAATAGAATGAAATGATGTCCATTCTTCCTTCGCTAATTATATTATCACGACTATATAATATGTAAGTCCCAAAATTTTCTGTTAAGTATTCTTGCACAACTGCGCAGTCAACTTCTTGATTTAGTGATTATCGAATCGGCGTGGTATGAGAAGGAATCGCTGGGGTAGCACCTCCAGGCAAACGAGTAATAATTTTCGCAATTCCTCGGCGTTTCCTTTTAAAATTCCGTTGCCCGTGACCCACTGCGGCGGCTCCATTCCCGGAGGAGAGGACACAGCATCCGCCCAAAGAACGATATTTACATCCCAACGCCGAAAAATCAAAGGACAAGTCAACATCACGCGCCATTCATAAGCCTGACTGAGTGAACGGCAAGTGAGGAACGCATTCTCGCAGCGCCAAAATAGAAATAAAAACGTGAAAACAGTCATATATGGAGAAAACTGCTGATAGCGCTTTATATAACAATTATCTGACGTTCTACAGCCGCACAGTGGATGAATAAAATAAATTCTCCATGTCCGTGCAATTCAGAGGGTAAGTTAGGGGAGTAGTTAAACGGCTGAGCAGAGAGATGAGCAATGAGCTAAGTGCACCTAAAATAGTAAAAAAAACACGAGGAAAAAAACATAAAAATGCGTTCAATTACTCATTCACCTCGCAGGCTAGCTCCAAGGAACGAATTATAGCATTGATCTTACGAACTCACACTCTTAAGATTTGCGAGGATAATTATGGAAAATAAAAAAAAGAAATTCTGTAACGGAATTCCATCTACCATTTATTTTTTTTCCTTTATTTCTCGGTGGAAAAACTATTCTTATTCTATTCTCATACCCATCAGTTCGGAAAAATATATCTCCTAATATATCATTTCTTTCGGGCCTTGACACAAAGGAGGGTTCTAATACGATGTTCTACGTGTCCCCCTGAAATATACATACTTATTCTTATCTGCTCAAACAATCTAACAATGAGCCTAACACGCAGCCTCCGAGTGTCTAGTGACTACCAGCCTAATCCGTTTAACATCTTTTTTAACGTTTTCTGTTCTCTCGTAAAGGCCGTTTTACACGGGGCACTTACTTGCACAATCTGACGTTTGTACAAAGTCGCAGTCATAATTGCGTCGTGTAAATGCGGTGAATTGCCAGAACACATGCGAAAATGCGTAGATGTGAGATGGAAAAATAGCCCCTGTTCTAATTTCGTTCGTGCATTCGCGCAATTCCACGCCATTTTATAAATTATTGCAGTTCAAACCTGGGCACTTCGGTGCCCCCCGTAAAACGGTCTTAATATTGTATATGGCATATCCTTTGTATTGTAAACGTTCGTCTACCATTTTTTAACATGTTTCTATTATAACATTTTATGACGAATAGCGAAGCTTACCTTTGTATTTTATGAAGTTCACGGATAGAGTCTTTCTACGACGGATCCTTTTTCCTCCCTGTATATTCAAGGTGTAGCCGGAAGAGTTCGAAATAGCACCTGTCTTTTACTTTTCATCCGAAAATTTTCCTACAGCGCGCTTATCGATCCTCGCATCAAACTATCAGGTTATGCGAATGAGAGAGTGACTTTTCTATTGCTACTTGCAATTTTTTCTTTGCACAACTGTGGTAACTGCCGTACGAGGACCTCTGGAACAATTGAATGTTTGCTCGCACGAGACCTACGTGGATATTTGTTTCTTGGAAAAAATCTGCGTGGCGGGAGAGCGTGGGTAAGTGGTTTCATTTTTTCAGTATATTTTTATTGCCATGAGAGTGACAACTGCCGGTTTAGATATCCTCTTAAAACTGAGAGGGTGCGTGATTGAGGCCTATGTAGAATATATTCCCAGCGAAAAATTTAGAGTGGCGAGAGTGAGCAAGTGCGCGTTAATGTTATATCTTTCGTTTTTACACACTTTTTCTTAACTTGCTTCGTCTGATTGTGTCTAATCGATGCAATCTTGCAATCGATTTTTAACCCACTTCCCATTGTCGAACCGTCTCGTACTTATCTTCTTCCCTCTTATGACAATACAATATTGAATAATGAGACATTTTAATTTTTTTCCATTGTGCTCTTATAAGTTACTAAACTTCGCTTGGAAAAATAATTATAATTTTATCAACAGATGGCGTTAGTTATCATTTTTTGCCGAAATTTTACGTCATTAACAGTTCCGATTTAATCGATTACACGATTCACCACTTTAAAAAAATAGAAAATAAAATAGAAAATATTTTACAAAACATGCTTCTTCTAAATGCAGAATAGAATGTATTAAAAGGTAAAAAATAAACTTTTCATCTCTCGGAGAGTAAAGCTTGGTTTCTGAGTACGTTTAGGTATTATAATTGCGTGCCAATCTTTACTCCCTGAACAGGTTGTTCTACTCTTATTTCAATTAAACCTAATGATTCTCTGAGTGATGAACAACTAATTTATTACTTTTAGGTGCATTTCATACTTCTTTTGGAAAGAGCGCAGCTTTTAAATATTTAAAAAATTGTGTATCAAATATTTTTGGCTACATGCACAGCTATTTACTTCTTCGCCTTCCTTTCAACCTAATGCCTTTATTTACTCCTTCACTTAACTTTACCAGAAAAAGACCACGGCCTTGAGGAAGTGTTTTCATTCGAAGGTTGAAATTCAGACTAAAATTCAGCTAAGGTCATGACTACAAACAAGTAGGTACCGAAAAAAGGCTAAAAGACACTAAAACCACATTCGATGATAATAGATGGAAAATTAAACCAACAAAGTTGCTTTTATCGCAATGATTAATGCAACGAGGCATTTAAAACTATTTTTCCTTTAAAATAATTCTGAAGATACATTGATAAGATATTCATGAAATCAGTTGTATATGCGCGATGCTGTTAACTTCTTTTTTATTCTATTGAATGAGGTTCTATTCAATGCATGGTGGCAGTTCACATCAGGCATGTGAGGGTGCATGTGCTTGATTTATGTTTAACATAATTATCAATTGTTGCAAGAAAGTTGGTTAAAATCATACTGAAGATAACAGTTCTTGGCAAGAGATACGCAATATGTAATTTATTAAGTAAAAATCAAATTTTAACGGGAATAGTAAAAGAAAAGTATGACACAACCGCTAAAATATTTTTCAATGCATAACGCCAAGTTTTTTTTCCTTCGTGGGAGAGTTACCGAGTTCACAAACAGGGAAAACCAATTTCTAAAAACGCATAACCAACTGATAGGAATCAATGCTGCATTATTCATGACTGTAAGGAAAGAATGCCCGTGAAACAGTGAAACAAATTAAAGAATAATGGCCGATGTTATTCCAGGAAATTACAGTTCCAGTAATGGGTCAGTTATGACGGGGGTCCAACCAGAAATTCCAGTTTCAAAGGATATACCTCCAGGCGATCGCAGAATACAACGCACATCATCAAACTTCCCAAGTTGCAATTATTGGCAAGTGCGCACTCGCACTGAAATGGCTCGAAGCGGAGGAAGCGTTAAAGAAACGGGGAATTATTTAATCCCATACGATTCATACCCCGGGCGAAGGATTCGAGTGACCGAACTATAATCCTCGAAGAGAGTACAGCGGCCCAGGAAAATATCCTGCACTCCTACCCTGAATGTAAGGAATTCGCAAACCTGTGGCTTGGTCTGGGGAGAGCTCGTCTCTTATCTAGCAAATAAATGATTGGGTTGAAATACTGGATAAGGTATTTTAGCTAGCTGCACTTTAAGGATCTATTCGTAGCTCAAAACTTTAGGGAAAAGGTCATTTTAAGTTTTCCTGCATATCAGACAATCACTTATACCACTTATTTTTTATCAGAGCGCGACCCGGGTTTCAGTGAATTATCATCATCTTCAGGAGCAAATTATGATTTGTTTATCTTATTATGCTACCAAGTTACTTGATGAATTTTAAAACGGTCGCCAGAATAGGGAGAAAATAAGAAAAAATAGGTATTTTTTCCCCTATTCTGGCGTCCGTTTTACACTTCATCAAGTAACTAGGTAACAATAATAAGATAAACAAATCATAATTTGCGCCTGAAGATGATGATGATTCATTGAAACCCGGATCGCGCTTTGATGAAAAATAAGTGGCATAAGTAATTGTCTGATATCCACGAAAAATTATAATGGAATACCACAAAGTAAATCAAGAATTAGTGAATTTTAGAGGTAACTTTGTCAACAAATGTTGAAAAAATAATAATTTTGCCGCACAAAGCTTTACTAAATTAGGCCATATCTTATAAATAGTTGCTTAAGGCTGAAAAGATAATTGTTAAAGTTTATTCGGGATTGCCACCGGATAAGGTTCTCCATCTCTGCCGACGTTTCGATGGCCGAGTCGTCCATCGTCATCAGGGCTATCATCAGGGTATCAAGCCCTGATGACGATGGACGACTCGGCCATCGAAACGTCGGCAGAGATGGAGAACCTTATCCGGTGGCAATTCCGAATAAACTTTAACAATATCATACGCCGGGAAAACCTCAGATCTTTTTTTGAAAAGATAATTCCCGGCATCAAAAACAGGCAGAAAAATGTTATTAGGAATTTTCAAATTACCGAACGACATTACTTCCCTCGCCAATCAAAACGAGCTGAGGCACATCTCTCGTCATCTCACTTATAACTATCAACTGGAAATATTTTTTTTCCATTGGGAAAATTCCCAGACAAACCGATTGCCAGCACTGTGGCATACAAGAGGAATTGTAGCACGTCGATTTGGCTCGGATCCCTAGAAGAGGTGGAAGGCAGTGACGTCAATCTAGCAGTTATGAGTAATGGATATGACGCTAGCACACTGAAGAGCACATAGAATTTCCCTTGCACAAGCGAACATTTATGTCGGAATGGGCAAAAATATTCCTTCTGGATATGAATGGCAGAGCGCCTTCACGTAAGGAAGGACGAGGTAGCTTTTAGTCGTGTTGCTAGCCGCTTTAAATAATGAAAATGTTTGAAATATGGATTTTTAATAAAAGAATTCTCACCATCAACCAACAGTGTAAATCTAAAAGATCTAAAATAAGGCCAGTAGTTTTAAGGTTTTCTGAATAATCGATCAAAATGGCTTTTAACTGTAATCAATGAATTTTGGGAAATAGGAAATTGGGAGTTCAGCTTCACTAATGGTGCAATGCCTTATGATGTTATATTCCACCTATGCTAACCATGATATACTGACCTACCAAGAAACACATTTTCACTAATTATGAAAAAATGCAGCTATGAGCACAGCCTTTTCAGATAAGATCAAGGGAAAGTATTTTCTTCGCTTTCTTTCTTCACTTTAATGGGTGCGTGAGACCTTGTTTATTCAAAATTTCTAACAATATAAGTAGATAGTAAAAAAAACACTACCAACATGATATTACGAAATGGTGTCATGGGAGTAAGGAAAGACCTAAAAAAATAATGACTAAGGATTCATTAAGAATTAAAGTTGCTTCTTTTATTCATACAACTTAAAGGAATGAGATATTGGATTGGATGACTTGATGATCTGATGAAAATTAAATTCACTTTGTACGTTTACCACTAATAATTTATTTCCGACCATCGTTTAAAATTTTATCATTCTCAAAACCTTGATCCGAGCTACCAACTAATTAAGTTGATATCTTATAAAGACATTTGGCAGGAAAATGAGACATTAATAAACGAGATCTATGTACAAAAAACTAAGTTTAAGTTTCCCTCATAATACCTAAATTTTGCTGTTTTTATAATCCGGGTAATGATATATCTTTTTTTCAAGTAACTACTCAATATTTGTATTTATGAGCGTTATCCTAAGATTGAAAAAGTAAAATTTGGAGTAAATATTAAGAGTACCGAAAGCATAAAAAAATTAAGGGAAAAATATATATACCTACGCAATCACGGATTATGTTGGGATAGATTTTTAAAGTAAAAACGCTAGGAAATGATCACGGCCATATTTTTGCTCGAAACCATTAATCCTTAGTGCATGAAATATTCGGGAAAAAAGACAATGTCTAGTGAGTCGTGCTAGACCCTTGAATGGTGGTTTTGCGGCCGGCAGCGGCGAATCCAAGACCAAGTCTGGAGGGGGGGAGGGGTTAAACCCCATAGTACAGCCGCCTAAGAACAATTTTTTCTCCAGTTACAAAACAAAAAGAAATTGGTTTACAATCAAATTAAAGAGAAATTTCATTTATAACCTTGCAGGATACATTTTTGATTAATTCACTATGTAACATCTCATCTCACCTAATTGTGAAAGCGACGGTGAATACGCCAATATTTTATTGATAACACTATCATAATAAATCGATTCATTACAGTTTTAAACATTCCTATCCATTAAAATACATAAGTAAAACTGACGATAAATAAATTCATTCCCAGAAATAGCTACTTACAAGTAATCTCCACCTTGATATAGCATCTATGCTTTTAACGATCATGAACACCGTCGCTTTCGTTCACAATACTTTTATAAACATTATTATAAAGTAAGGGTCCTATGAACTTTGGTCCGGGAATAAGGTTCAATTTAGGAATGAAGTCAACATTTTGGTAAATTAATGTATTTATTGAAATCAACCATATAATCAATTATTTCAAGCTATATTTGTTTGATATTCCACTATCTTGAATAAGCCTTGATCACATTTATTTCCAAATTAAATCATTGTTAGAAGGCCAGGTCATTGCCAAAAATATTTCCGGAATGTTGGCTTCGAACGAAAATCGAATCTAATTCCTAGATCTTAACTTCGTAGAACCTCTTATTATCATTCATAGTTTTCGTTCACGAGGAGAAGAACTCATCAACCCAATTGGATTAATTCCGAGGATAAGTTCCCTGAAAGTAAACAGCTCTGCAGTGAAAGTCTCGCGGAAGTCTTCAATTTGGCACTCGTCCTTTGAAAGCACGCCAAGCAAGCCGAGACGCAAGACGACCACTGACGACAGAAAATCGGCGGATCGCAACGAAAGCCATATTGAAGTTCGCCAGGCGCAAACAGAGGGATCGTGATGTAGGAAAACAGAGAGAAGGGCGGAATAATCTGGACGAAGAATAGTCGTCGTATCCCGATGTGTCGGATGAATATCTTGGACCGCAATGCAGGTGGAGAAATAACAGTGGGTTGGTTGTTACGTTTATGTTTCCACATGGTGAAAAATTACCCATGAGACAACGACCGACAAGTTATAGTCTCGACAGGATTGCATGGAGGTAGCCGATATTTATAATAGGACACCCCTAAAAGACCTTTCTCGCCCAGCCCATGAGATAAATCGTAATCATTCCTGATAAGTGAAACAATTTAATATGCAAGGCTAGCAGTAAACTCTTAAGGCCTGGTTACACGATACATTAACACGTACGGGTAATTGTCTAAATGTATGAACGCGTGAATGAACACGAAAATGTACCGTGTAACCACCCAACTTGTGCGAATGCATGAACGGAAAATAGAACCTGTTCTAATTTGGTTCATTCATTCGTACATGTTCCGTTCCGGTCCACCAAAATCATTCACGCAAACGTACATTAACTTGTACGTGTTAATGTACCGTGTAACCAGGCCTTTAATAAAGTTTTTCTCTTATGGCAAATAGTTATAGAGCATATATAATATTTATAATTGAGCGGAGATTGGAGCGATGACGTTAGGTAACGAGGTTTGTAGTCTTTTAAACACCCCGGCCAACCAACCACCTCAAGAATGGAATGCCCAGAAGACATTAACACAGTAGCATTACATGAATTTTTAAATTAGTATGAATTGCTTTTAATCTTCTTTCTCATTTATATACTTAGCATTAAAATTCTGTATGCTGGTTATATTGTCGGGAGAGAATTGTGGGGGAGTTCTTTTCGAACCTGGAGTCCAATGAACCCAGACAATTTAATAAAATCTTGAATCCATAGCATTAAAAAAAGTGGGAATCCACCCCTTCAAGCTCAGACATTGCTTCAAGCCCAACATTTTTCACTTCCCAGTACCCTTTGATATGATTTATACAGTTGGATGAGACTTTCAATGCGTGATAGTTCAATTCAAAGCAATTTATTTTCCGTTACTATTAGTAACTACTATTAGTAACTAATTAGCTTCTATGGACATTACAAACTAACGCTTCAATAAAGAATTTAGATTTTGTTTAGATACATTCCACAGAGATCGTCAACCATCACCTTTGCAGAATCGGAGTGGAGGATTTCCCGATTAATTTCTGATGCGAGTTACAAACATTGGTTTTGAGGCACTCAAAATAATATCTTGAAGCATCACTTCATCAGCCCAATTTTTCTCAAAAACTGTCAATAATACAGCACGTTCAAAATGACAAGATATATTTGCCAAGTAGTTTTATGAATGAAATTAAAACAAAATGAATATTAAAATTTCTTCCTGAAATAGGTAACAAGAGATAATTTTCAAAACTGAAGAATGAGTGGCGAAAATTATAAAGGCCTTCGAATACAATGGACTGTCGCAAATACAAGGTAATTGAGAGTGTTTTCTACAACCTATCAAATGAAAATGATTTTAAAACGACACTGATACAATTCACGATACTTTTGACCACCGCGAGGCTGCTAAAAATAGTGAAAAAAGAAAATTATTGTATTTATTCGGGAAAATCCCGCCACTACAACCTCAGTCACATCAACATATTTAAGAGGACACTACATTCCGTTTGCGAGTTCATTTTTCTTTAATTATAGCTCGTACAAAACTTACGGTGGCCTCTCAAAATTCTCAGGCATATTATTTATTTATTTATCATGTTTTATGTTCGCCCAACATATAAATAATTATGTATACCTTCTGCCTCCAACAGCCTGCATCCCAAATTTGTAACTTTTGCCACAGTATTTCCTAAAATTTGTTTTTTTTTCATTTCAGGTACCTACGGGAAAATGTTAACAAAGGTCAACTTTCTTGACCCCAGAAATTTCAACTTGATAACAATAAGTTTTGAACAGTAAGTTTTCAATGGGTAAAACGCAAAAAAAATTGAAAAATACGACCATTAGAGGAGAAGTGATTCGTCCTCTCATACACAAAATCAATGGGACTTTCCCCGCCTGAAATGGGCCGCCTTCAGTCTCACCTAATCCGACGCAATTCCCCACCTGGTGCGTTTCTTTCTCCCCCTCCTCCTCGCCTCTTTGTTTGCAGTGTTTTTCCTCTTTTGCGAAACTTCTCACGGGGTCACCGGGACGAGTGGCGTGGCGGCGTCGAACAGGGCCAAGGCTGCGGAAAAGGACGCCCGCCCGTCGCGTGGGAAGAGTTCAGGGTCAAATTTGAGGGAGGCAGACAAGGCACGCCCACCTCGCGACGAGGGGGGCCCTACCGCAGTAGCCGAATCTGTTATCCCACCCCCCTTCCCGCCTCAGCGCACACTCCGTCTGCATCAAAACAAGCCACATCGAGGGTGAGTGGCAGGGGGTGACTTTTACCCAAAATGCTGCTATTTATTTTTCAGGTACTCTCATGACCAACACATGACTATTACGGAAAATGTTGAATGAATCATTGTTCCCACAAGGACGAATGCAAACAAGTTTTTTTATTTGAGTCTCAATTTAAGCTTTTTCGTGTCATTAAATTTTAGGTAAAAAATGAAATAATCATGAGCCAATTCTTTTTTTTTCAAAATAAATTTCGGAGTACATCCCTTGGCCCAACACATTAAAATATCGAAAAAAATATTTAATAACTGACAAATAATTTACTACAAACGCAAATAAAAAAAAGGAAATCACCGAATTCATGCCAAAGCATTCATAAAATGGATCGCGGTTAATTCCGTACATATGGCCGTTTTCACGTACGCTTGTATTTTATACATGTTACATGATAATAAATTTTTTTAAACTACCGCATCTAATTCCTCAATAAGTAACACATTGCTCATTTGTGATACTGAAGATCAGAATCATAATGCAATTGCTCTTCTAGGGGAAAAATGCACATATCGAAGTGTAAAGTATACGAGGATCTAGATCTAGAGCGACGCTACTTATCTGACCAGCAGAGTCATTTTTTAATAGAAAATTATTCCTTTCCGCTTTCTCAAAACTGAGATTATTAAGCGAAGATAAAGGCATATCCAAGTATTATGCTCAAAATAAACATTCGCGCGGCAATGCCAAAAATTTCATCATTACGGTAGAACAAGTCATCGAGAAAGGAATGGAATGCTACAAAAATGGCCTCGAAATGAAATAAACCAGATAACTCAGCAAAAAAACCGCAAAACTTACTGCTTTTTTCTCGGTTGGTTGTGCTTCCAAGAACCATCGATCTTTGGAAGTCATCGGGAAACACCGAGGCTCATTTTGTCGCGGGGGCCAGCCCATCTGGGACACGCAAGGCACGATTACGGCCAAATGAATTTTGGGAAACAGGAAATTGGGAGTTCAGCTCCACTAATGGTGTTATGCCTTATGATGCTATATTCCACCTATGCTAACCACGATATACTGACCTACCAAGAAACACATTTTCACTAATTATGAAAAAATGCAGCTATGAGCACAGCCTTTTCAGATAAGATCAAGGGAAAGTAGTTTCTTCGCTTTCTTTCTTCACTTTAATGGGTGCGTGAGACCTTGTTTATTCAAAATTTCTAACAATATAAGTAGATAGTTAAAAAAAACACTATCAACATGATATTACGAAATGGTGTCATGGGAGCAAGGAAAGACCTAAAAAAATAATGACTAAGGATTCATTAAGAATTAAAGTTGCTTCTTTTATTCATACAACTTAAAGGAATGAGATATTGGATTGGATGACTTGATGATGATCTGATGAAAATTAAATTCACTTTGTACGTTTACCACTAATAATTTATTTCCGACCGCCGTTTAAAATTTTATCATTCTCAAAACCTTGATCCTAGCTACCAACTAATTAATTTGATATCTTATAAAGACATTTGGCAGGAAAATGAGACATTTATAAACGATAGGTCAAAATGAGAGACAAATGCTCGCAAACCCATCGTCCCTCCACTAGCTTCCATTCAATCGACTCGTGGATTGGGTGAAGGGGGAAGGAGGAGTATGGGGAAGAAGGCTAGAGTAATCGGAGGAGGAGGGGGATAGAGGATAACGCAGGACATATCAACGCAATGGAAAAAGATGGGAGTAGAGGGGCCAGAAAATAGAAAAAAAATAATAGAAAGAGAAATCAAAATGAGGCTCCAATGAGAGGTGGTGAAAATATTGATATCGAAATGAACAAATTTTGATAGTGTCTCAAAGTAGAAATATACATATCGAAAGATACCCGCCTAGTAACCAAAAGCTGAGGTCAACATTGAAACCTCAACTGCAGTATTTCTGAGCGAATGAATGAATATTTATAGCAAGGTCGATTATATAGATGTTCTCATCTACGCTATATATGTTCCAGGATAATCTTAGAGAGCAAAGAAAAGAATATACACATCATTTTCTGCTCCGAAAACAAATATATTTTGACAAAATAAACCATAACAACCATACAAAAAATGAATTTCGATTAAAAGAAATCACAGCTACGCTTCACAAACTCAAAAAGTTTTGACAACGAAATAGAAGAAGTTATTTTAATATCAGATATCTCTCCTCCTTTTTTGAGAATTAAATTGTTGGGAAATAAAATTTCCTATCGAAAAAGAACATCATGAAAACGAAAACTATCGTCATAGCCATCCAATCAGACCCATCAAGTGATCTCGTATCTTGCTGAAAATTCCAAAAGTCAAAATGCGCAGAAGCTAAACATGGATTTTACTTATACTTACTCCGAGGGTAGATGGGACGGCTAAAAAAGACGATCTTTCCCGAAAACCTTCGTCACTTCTGCTTTCAGGTGGTCACCATCGATTGAATCTCGTCTGTCTTTCGCACATCATTAAAATCAATTTTAAAAAACTGAAAAAAATGTAGGTGGCCCCGAAAATGCACAATCACTTTCAAAAGTCAGTCCACCAGACAGACTCAGCCGTTCCCAAAATTTTTTTCTGAAATTGACCTTCATTGATTGCTTTTTCGTTCCACCCCATCTGAGAGTCGATTTGACTTGTACTACTGATGCAACATTGGCCAATGCTATGTCACCTAAGAATGCTTTCCATACTAGAAACACCTCGCAATTGACACAGCCGGAACAGTCAGTGTACAATGGTGACAGCACACACTGCACTAGCGTACACATACGATTCAAAGAGCTAGAGAGACTCCAACAACTCGTTTTAATACCGTAGCCAATTTTTGACTAGCAATAACAGAGCTGAAACACTCAGCTATTTCAACACTTCTTCAATGCACAGCGACAATTTCCAACCATCTTTACCTACGAGGTCTTTAAAGAACAATATTTAAACCCGACTTTTTCCGTTTCAATACATCCACTTTTAGCGTTTAACCATCTTAGTACCACGGGCTACGGTCTACCCTAGAGCCGATATATCGACTCCAGGGTAGACCAAATTTATAATCATAATAAGTCAATTAATTTTGTTTTTTCCATTACCCAATGTGTCAGAATATTATAATCAATTAAAAATTATTTTTAGTGAAATAAAAAAATATTACATTGATATCTAAAAAATGAACTTCATATTGTATTTTTCATAAATTTCAACAAAATTCTTAAATTTAAGTCGTCACTTTTCGTTAGTACCACCAAATTTCGGTGTAACTAAGAGGGTTAACTCATAACTGCTACGATTTAAACCATTACCTCACGTACCCATCCCAGTTTCTGCAACGTATTGGATTGGGAGAGCCGTTTTGGGAAGGGTTCAACAGAGAAGCACGGAGGGCAAGTTCATCTGCATATACATACTTCGTACGTGGCGCCTCCGTGGGCGTGTGCCAGAGGGGTGTAAGTGCATAAGCCATTTGCCTAAAAAGAGTATAACATGATGAGAGACTTCTATAATGAGTGTCTTTTTGTGTTTGTTTTTTTGGGTGCGTCGATAGCAAAGGTCATTTTGCACCACAACCGTCCTAATGTTAAACAAATTTTAAGTGCTTAATGCCATATTATACGGGTATTAACATTTCGAATAAAAAATATGCATGCATTTATTTGAATCAATTTACAGTTTTTTTTAAACTTTGATATCCTTTAAAAAGGCAATTACTCGTGACAAACGCTACGGAGCTTCTATAATGTTGACGTTTGGGTGGAGTATCTGCATTTTAGCAAAAAATTTGATGCAGCCCTTATTTGTTGGTGGAATACAAGTTTCTAAAACGTACGATGTTTTTTACACGGCTGTTTTTTTATTTTTATACAATCGGACCGGAAATTATATAGCGGTACGGAATTTACAATCTATCAGTCACACTGAACGACGTCGGTTTCCAATTCCTCAAGTAACCTAAGGCTGGCGCATAGTCTTCATATATTTAGCCAACCCCTACCTCATCATAGCAAAAACTGTAGATTGAATGTGCTCTTTGCACCGTAACAGCTAATGACGAATCGTGCCGCATTCCTTATCATTTTATTTAGTTTGCGGATAAAATATTTCTTACGTGCATTTCAAATACTTCTGCATATCGATTAGCGGCCTAACCCAGAAAACTGTAGTACTTTACAAATGCCTTTAGTCCTAGAACTATATCACATTGATGATTCTTAGTTTTTCAAGGGCTTTGCCGTAAATTTTTCTCACTCGCGAAAAACCAAAAGATAGGTCACATTAACAGCATTGAGGCTATTGTGAGCTAAGAAATTTCCTGAATTTCGTTCTCCTTTTAAACATGTTCATACGGTATATTCTGGCATTTCATCTCTTGACATGGGTATACTTGACACCTGAAAACAAAAAGGTGTTTTAGCAGCAGTCACGGCTTAAGAGTAACTTCTTAAATCATCATGGCATCATCGTTATCAAAATGCCGGCCCCCAGAACGAATATTACGGGGGCCCGAACATGCGATATTTACGCACTCTCTAGTATCGAGAACCCTACAACAGCAACAAACAAATATATATCATACTTATACATATAATGCTATCAAAATATGCGCAAGTCATCAAGACATGTTCAAAGTTAAATAGAGGTTTGCGGCTAATTGACTTACCCTCGTATCTGTATTTCCCAAGGGAGGTAGAAGTGACCGCAACAGTTCGTTCGAAAGTTGTTGGTCCTTGAGTGAAAACAGATTTTTTGCTTGGAGAGTTAATCTGGGAAATTTCATTGCCAGAAATGGGTGTGGCTGAAATTCATTTTTATCTTATCACATAGGCAATCCTTAGAAGGAGTAGTAGGCATTTTTGAAATACCTACTTTGATCGTTCCAAATTCACTGGCCCTGCGAACACAAACCATCGCTAACTTTTAACCAAGCCATTAATCCCAGATATTTGTCAGTAATGTGCTGGGATGATGGATAATTAACATATAAGGTTGAACATATGTTCGTACCTCGTAGAGATCACGGCATCATCAATGGAGAGTTGGTCTGTGAAGAAATAGGCGGGCCAAGTGGGGGAGGTTCGGATCCGCCCCAGATAATCCGTTTCCTCCCGCTCTTCCTCCTGGGAGATGCGTCATCCGGGAGCAGAGAATCGCGCGGTGTGGGCTCCGTAAGTGAGGAAGAATTAATCGCTTAGGAGGCGCCCATTAATTACATGAGGTGACTTTGACGATTTTTGCCCCCCCCCCTCCTCCCTTAGTGAGATATCGTGAGACTTGGCTCGACCCCCTCCCACCTATCTCACGTGAGATATTTCAAAATGCTTATTTTCAGTGAAAATACGTTAATACATGATTCGCTGCGTTGGATTCATTAAAAACCATTCGTTTAATTATTTTTATTTAAGTCTAGTATTCAAGATTGCTAAGATCGTAACCAAGAACACATCTTACACCGTTTCTTGCGGAAAAAATACGTGATACTTGCCACGACCCCCTTCCCCAAGTGAGATTGGGTGAGAATCGGCTGGGACTCCCCCCTCCTAAACGCCTCAAGAAATTAATGGATGCCCCGTAATATTCCTTTCATACCCAATCGCATCCTCCAGGGAGGGGGTTCCACTGGGTAGGCCGTAACAGCACGTAGACACCCGTCGCCAATCACTCATACCCAATTTGGCGGGACCACGCAAGCACCCTGTAAATGAAAAAAAACATTAAAACGACAATTTGTCTTCGTCATGGACGGCGTAAAAAAATTGATAGAAGATCAAGGCATGCTCTCCAAAATTCGACAAATTATAGCTATGACATTGTTAAAGCAACGACGAAACACCTGAGCAGCTCCCCAAGCAGAAGATACCGAATCTGTCTCGGAGATCGATGAACAGACTTCCTCGACGAAATATTCCTTCCCTTCCGGGGGAGATGTATCATTTTTATACATTTAATATATAAATATATCCATAAAAATTTATAGTATACAAAAATGATATATAACTAAAAAAGATGAAAAGGAGTCATCAACAATTTTTCAATACTTACTGCCAATACTTAAAAGATTAAAGATACCTATGTTCGCAAATACAAATCCTTGAAAAAGATTCATGACTTCGAAATAACGACTTGAAAAGTGTAAACGAAAGAATTTCCTTAACCTGTAATCATTTTCTGACACACGCAATCGCACTAATGAAATAGTATTGAAAAAAAATATTTAAAAAGTAAGATAAATCTAAAAAGTGACCATTAACAACAATATAGTTTATAATTATAACTAGCGCATGCACCATGCACTGATTAATATATTTGAAACCGTTCACATGAAGAACGACGTAGTGCAGCGCAATAGATGAATCATAAATTGAATGATAAAATGACGTCAGAGGAGCCAGGAATTCAAAAGGATAAATGCTATAGGACGACAAAGAGATTGATAATAAATCGGAAAAAATTAGGCGCATTTTTGGGTAGAAAGGAATGAATATGCCATCATAACCAGCAATAAACGTCGACAAAGGATAGGCCAATCCGCTCAAGAGGGATGGCACGGCCGAAGCTTCGAGTGGGGAGCGCAGTGAATAGGGAGGCAATTGGGACACAATGGGTCATTCTTTTCCGGACTGATCTGGCCCACAACGTGCGGGCACCTCAAATTCACGGTTTTCCCAATTCGTGGGGAACAGCGAAGGGGTCCAGAGCAAGAACTTATACGAACGAGTGCATGACGGAAGCAAAAATGCCGATGGTAGCAACCTAATATATCCTCTGGAACAGCGGATATTCCATAAAAATGCAGAACACTACACTGTTTAATGTAGTATTCCTGGAACTCGTATCATCTAGTTCAGCGTTTCGCTTGGAGTATATTACAGTGATAATATTTTTCAGGCCATTTCATGAAGAAAATGTAATGTGTTGATAAAGGTTAAAGCTTTTATGTAAGCCATGCATAAAAGCTTTAACCTGGATGCAAACCCGAGAAATATTTGTCAGAAGTATTCACCAGGAAAAACTTAAATCGTTTGTTGATAAAGGAATTACGGTAGTTAACGGTCAAAGACATTCAATCTTGCATTATTCTCACACAGGTGATAAGGATACGTATATGAATCCTATATGTTTATGAAATAATGTCATTATTGAAATTCCCATAAAGGTACAACGTACAAATCATTTGGCATATCGGAAGCTATAACAGTACAACTCTGAAAATCGAAGATCTTGATATATGTTTCTCCTACTCACATTAATTTACATTAGTACTAAGTCACAACTACTTCTGGTGAAGAGCGATAAAGTAAACATGGTAATATAAAAACCTACCCTGACAATAAAATGAATGTTTCCCCTGACATTTACATACGTATTATTTCAGCCTTTAAGAGGATCATTAATTCCTGAATGTATTCTTTTACCAGCAAAATCGCTCCCACAGTCAAAAGAAATTTGAAAATCATCGGTAAAAAAGCATATATTCTTCTGAATTCTCTATCCCGTCCTCCTATGCGAGAGGCCCATAGCGAACCAAGCTGAGGCACCCCAACTCCTGTAAATCACACCACATACTATGAAAAAGGAAAAAATGGGGCCAACTGCTGTAAACACGTAATAAGTAATGAAAAACGTATTACGATGATCATGAAAAATCAAGAACAACGTATTTCGAAAATACAAGGAGGGAAAGAAAGTTTCAAGACGTAACTTGGCAGAGAGAGAGAGAGAAAGGAAAAAGAAAAATGGGACAAACAAAAACTTTCCTTTTCCTCTCATAAACTACTTCCGATTGCAAAAAAATAATCCACCAGCACTTGCGATTGATTAATTCTCTTTTCCTCCCCATCTCCCTCATGGGCGGACACTCATCGTAAACAATTCCTACCAGAGGAATTCCTCCCGACTTTCGGAGACGGCTTGGAAACGTCCGTATTTTGGCACCCTTCGCTAAAGTAATCCCTAAATGGAGGCTGGCGAGGCATTGTACGGACGTGTATAAATGGAAGGGAAAACTTTGCTGAGGGTGGTTTGACGGTAGGGGGGGTGGGGGGGGGGTCGGCTGCCTCGTGCCGATACGAACCTCGTCCACCCCACCCTCCCTCTTCTCCACATTGTGGGGGTTTTTAGGGAGGGGAGGGGCGAGATCCCCGTCGTCTATTCCGCCGCATGTTCGCGGGGAGGCGATGCGTCACTGCCGCGCCAATGGGAAGGTGGCGGCGGACGAGACTCCACGGGAAAAAAAGTGCATTCCCGAGAGCCAGACTACCAGAGCTAAGCGTTTGATATGCTACTCGGATTACTGCAGTCGATACCATCAACAGAAACATCTCTAGATTATTCTACTCGTAGGATAATCTTCCATTGATTCATTATTGAGTATTCTCTCGATTAAGGTAGGTTTTCATGGAGGACAAAGCATTCGGGCAGCCTCCCCTTCTTTCATGTACTTCCCTCTTCAATTGATAATTGGGCCCTTTCATTCTAACAAAAAATCCTATTCTTTTCCTTCCACTCCCTCGTTTGCCCAACATTATGTCCTCTAACACTAATTTCAGTAATAATAAATTCGGTTTCGCCAGTGGTAGCCCGCGTCGCCCGGATGAAACAGTCTGAATTCTCCATTCCTACCCTTCCGCACCGAACTCTTTCCTGGATGTGGAGGTATTAATGAAAACAGTTTTTTACACATCGACCAAACATCAACACCTTTATGTTTCTCTGATTTCAACTTAGAATTATGAAAATATCTTTGATATTAAAACATAATTTATGGATTTCACCGATTCCCATGAATTTATGCTAATGTCGTTGCTGGCGATAAGGCCGAAACCAACAGCATCGTCAAGAGAAATAAATAGTTCCTTGGGAATCCGATTAGCAAGGGAAGTACTTAGTAAATCAGCTTCATTGGTTAAATGCCTTTACAATACATAATGGTAGAATGGATAGATACACTAATGGAGATTGTCGACGGTTCCTGTTCTGCCCCCGAGGCTGACCACAGATAAATTATCGACAGAGGACGCGTCAATAGCGGCAGTCTACGTCTAAGATATGCCCACTTTCACATATTGCTGAGCGGTAACGAGCAGAAAGGAGGGAAATCCACGCTGAGATCCAGAGTTGTGGGAATACTGAACTTGAATCATTACCTTGCTCTGCATTCCTTTCAAAGTCACGGGTGGAAAATAAAAAAGACACTTCTTGACCGTTAATTTGAGTTTTAAAAAATAATAGACAACCTTAACTATAACAACATAAAGATAAGGTTAGCTTAACATTAAGATACAGAAAAATGAAAGAAATCAAAGAAAATAAAAACCAACTTGGCATAGTTTCATCATATATAATTTTTTTTCTCTTGTTCTTTTCCAAAGAACTCCAAATTTTCTCCCTTTTTTTAAGACAATTCCTGAGAATTTTTCTGTTCTTCATAAATAAATATTGTATTTACTTCCAGGCATCCATTTGCCTATATCGTCCGAAAAATAAATATGATATGCCATCTAATACTTATTTAAGAACATAGCAGTGAGTGCATTCCATGCCTTTTCAGGAAATAACGAACAACTCTTCAAACAAGGGGATACAATTGAAGCAAAATAATACACTTTTTCAACGCTGCTGAGGCTGGATATAGAATGCGACTTTATTCTGAATCTATAACATCACCAAAGGGGATTTCAAAGTTGACGTTGAATGGTATTTACAGGCTCGGAAAGGGTGTGACGCACTCAGAGGTACGGGTCAATCCATTTCAAATCACCCAGGCAATGTTGCTCGGCATTTTTAATTATCCTGATATTTTTAATTATCCTGAGATTGATACACCGCGGCGTGCCGAATCGCGCGCATGAGGGATGACATCAAAAACACGATCAGGCTCCACCATGACAATGCACCCAGCCACACGGCCTTCTTTGTTACCAATTTCCTGACCTGGAGGGACACCCGGAACAACACCCCCGGAGATCCCTCAGCCTCATTACAGTTTTGACTTGGCTCCGCGCGACTTTTTTTGTTGTTTCCCCGACAGAAGAGAGATCTGAAAGGAAAGCATTCGGAGTCCGTGGAAAACATCCAAAAGCATGTTACAACGCTCCTAAGAGACATTCCCGTCGAGGAGTTTTGAGGTGCATACCAGGCATGACAGACACGTCTTCGCAAGTGCATTGATTCTAGGGGAGAATATTTTGACGAATTTATGCTATTGTTCCGTAGGATCAATAAATATATAGAATAGATATAAATAGATAATTTTCCTAGATAATGCTCATTACTTTTTAATAGACCCTGAATATAGTGGTTCGGGAGGGAAAAAACACGGTAGGGAACCGCTGCTTTAAATGATCCCATTGCCGCAATAGGATTTGGTGGCCATATTTTAAACTTATCTCAAAATTTAATTTTAAATTTCGAATAACAATCTAGATACAGTTAAAATCAAAATAAAAGTGTTAAAATATTGCATTATCACCTGGTTCTGAGTTGTACTGAAAATATCAGCTGGATAGCTAATCGAAAGGAGGGGTCAAAATTGAGTTTCAAGATTTGACTGGGAGAAGATGACACAAGACAAAGCGAATTCATAAAACGTCATAAAATACATATCCTCCGAGGTTTTCATACACCTCGAGGTAATCGAACATACTTTGATTTATTTTAAATTATCTGAGCGATTCCACTTCATACTCAATTAATGGAGTCTTCCGGGGACCGCTTCGCGAGCACTACCGGAGCCGTCGCATCGGACGTCACGGCTTTGACCCCGCGGCAACTATCGTCGAAAGTAGGCCAATGTCTATGTCAGTTTCCCCTTGGCACTTCCTCCTCCCTCCACTATCCTAATTAACCATAAAATCCATTCCTATGGCGAAGGCAGTTCCTTGTTTCATTGCCCACGCCAAGCACCTCCGATAAAATATCGATCGACAAGTTAGTTTTCCGAGCTATAGGATTTAAGCCTTGGTCAGATATAGTTTATTAGATGGAATGAATATCCCGTATTTGATAGGAGAAGAATAGCATTCTTCGAGACTTATTGGTTCGCTTAAGCGGTTTAAAATTAATAATGGTACGTCACCAAAGATTCACAAAATAATTAAGAAATGAAAGTTTGGATGTACTCCGAGCCAGAATCAAACTCAGACCAATCGATTCGATGGTGGAGAATTCTGAAGATAAAATAGATGTATAAAGTAGGAAACAATGAAACAAAAAAGGATGCAATAGAGAAGAACGCAAAAGGAAAGAAAGCTAAGAAGCATAGTACAAAGAAGAACAAGATGGAAAAGCCACATTGTAAGATAAAAGAATTAGGTGGGAGACATAACCAATGGGAACACTGCGGTTCAACCTCCCGAGAAAGACCATGGGGCAAGCGATAATGTCAAGACAAGAAGAATGGGGGAAGAAGAACCAACAGAACGGGAACTGGTGCGGAGGAATAGGGATAATTGGAAAGCTGCAGTAAGAAAATATTTTCATTGTTAAACTAAATGTAAGTATGGCAGTATAACAACCCGAGATCACTGAATAAATTTAAAAGGATTATCCTGTCATAAAAGTTGGATCGTGAACAAGCCGGACGTATACTACAAACGCTGTGTACTTTTAAGCCTACCATTACTTTACCTAAGTTTTATCTCTAGCGGCTTTCAATATATACGTATTGCAAAGTACCTAAAGTTAAGTTGATTAAACCACAAAAGTGATACATTAAAAAAAGATTCCTTACCGACAGTGCAATAAAATCCACGAGACGCGGAAGGCAAACGCAGATTAGCACACCACTACTCCGGGAAGTCGCCATGACAACCGTAAAAAAATCAATAAAAATGTGAGTCTCTCCTACTGCCAAAAAGACGTTGGCCTCATCAGGGCAGCAACTAAACACTTCGGGGCCACGAGGTCTCCCATCATTAATCACAAACAAAATACTGCATTAGAACTCTTAGTCCGCTATAGGACCTCATACCTCAGCGTAAACACACACAAAAGCTATTTTCGGCTTCTCTGCAGGTGACCAAAATTCAAATGGCAAAATCTAGGATCACGCGATGGGCGAACTACGACAATAAAGATTGAGTTTTTACGGTGTTCATTTCGATTGAAAAGCTAATTTTTAAAGAATTAATCACTATCGAAGGAACAAACTTTTCCCTCATTATTATGAAGGAAGACATTTATCCGACTTTTTATAAGTATTCCATTTGCTACGTTGACCGATTTCAGTCAGGTCCTGAAGTTAGGGTTTCACTTCTGGCCTCGGCTTTTGATAACTGCACAGCCTTCTTATCTCTCTCGTATGTATTTTCTTTGAGGCTCATATGAACTGATCAATCACTGTAGGCCAGGAAAAATGGAACAATTGAGCAGTCTATTGAACTCTTGTGTTTTGCTGAGGGTCCATAGCGTAAAACAATTTTTTTTAAGTAACTGAGACAAGCGAGATAAAGTGGAAATGTATCGAGTAATCGAAAAAGATATAAATCGAAGAATTAATTAACATGAAAATGACGGAACGGTTGAAGTGCGTTGCACGGTATTAGTGGACGGCATGCAATAAATTAGAGGAAAAAGGCCATCTCTTTTTCGTCAACTAAACTTGAATTTAAAGTAACATTTGCACGTAAGCTGGCTACTAAGCGGAAATAAGAGTACGTCATGTTTACACACACAAACAAAAACACTAAGCCAACAGTCAGGAGCGACGAGGCTGCGCTCTGACGACATTTAAGGTATACATGGGATAGAAAATCGTCGATATATTACGGATAAATATTCGCAAACCTCCTTATCCTCCATACCCTTAAGCGAGTAAAGACAAATTTTACCGTTGCCTAGCCCCAAACTATAACAAACGAACTACCGCAAGCCTTGCAACAAATTTAACGTATAATGACCAGCTGATGAGAAAACCTCGAACATCCGCTTTATGCAAGGATCGAACGTTTTCCAGATCGCAGAGACACTAATTCCCACCTTCCACCGTATTTCACTTCAATGATGGAATGCAACAATGATGAGATTTTCCCTTTTCATCGAGCATGAAGAGAAATGCAATCATGGAAAATGCTCAAAATATAGAGGTGAGTAAAAGAGCCATAAAATTATTCTATGAGAGGAATTTTGAACAAGATCTTCTTTCATGGGTCATGCGATCCAAAAGGAGCGCTTCCCTAAAAATCAAAAATTTAAATGACTGATACCATGACATTATTTTACGGCAATTTGAAATAAAAACCTCGATTTTATACTGTCATAGATATAACCCATATTTAATATAAGTTATATAAGCTTTAACACGTTGAGCCCCTGTTTACGTCCAAAACTCGTAGGCATGGGAATTAGTACTTTGACACGTAATCTATAAAATTAGGTAAGATTTCATGAACACAACGCATCAACGTTACTAACCATTTCAGCCAGCCTACCTTCCCACGCAATATTTTTACTTCAGCTCAAAATAGAGCCTATTACTTCTCAGTGCATCAAAGAGTCCTGCTCCTCTTACAACCCTTATTTCGACACCTGATATCCTTCCTTCTGCCACTGTTTCCCGCATTGCCTGCCCTCAAGGATAACAAATTCGCTGTCTCCTCTTTTATCTCCCCAAAAAATTTCCTATCTTCACCCCAAGAACTTCCTCGCCTTGAAGGTTTCTCGGGTTTCCCACTGAGTCAATGTTGACATGGTTGCCGACGCGACGTTTTAAAAACCGAATCGGCTCCATTTTTCAGGACTGTTGGGAACCTAAGTAGTTAGTTTCGAACAGATGCCGGCAGCCACGTCTGCATTGACCCGGTGGGATACCAGAGGAGGCTTCAAAGACGCCAAGTTTAAGTTCCTCGCAGCATTCCTCGTGTAAATAACTTTCTCGTTCTTCTTCTCCGCCCATCTAACCTCATCTGTTTCCTTCTCGCGCAAATCACTAGAATAACGTCTCCATCCCACTACCATCCATATATGTTCTTCAGAGGGCGTTAGTTCATAAACGTGAAGCCAGCAAAAACCAGTAAACCGATGCGCATTTATTGGTCTACCTCGTTGATCTAATCATTGGCATTGGGATTTCCGTAGGCGCGCACGCTCAGTAAATCGCCAACTTTCCTATAATCCGAGGCTGCCGAAGCATCATGAAGGTATGCTAGTATTTAAAATTCATCTACATAATGGAATATTACTACCTGTGTTAAAGCGTGAGTATTTAAGCTAGAAAACGATATTTTTACTCAACCTTCGTAGATAGTATGCTGTTCGGCGTGCGGGGGCAGTCATTGCCCCACTAAAACTTGATTTCCTCCGGTAAGATAGTAAATCGCCAATTATTAGTGAAATCGATGTCATGAAGTGCATGGTCAACCTTGTAAATATATTTTTCAATGACTAATGTGCCATATGCACAGGTGGATTCCTGTGTGAAAGTATGGACTTAATTTGTTACTTATCGTTGGCAGTGCTCAAGTTATACTACATTGAATTTTATCGTGAGCGGTGATATTAGTAAACGCTAGGTATGAAATTAAAAAAAAACGTTCTTAACCTATAGTACTCATCCAAGCCTAATTACTTCTCCAGTGAAAATACCAGTGTATGGAAATAATAGTAGGTACTTCAATTGCGTAAAATCATGGAAACTATTCGTAATACAAGTTGTGAGATTTGTCAGTGAATGTAGTACCATAGCTCATTCCTCCTCAACGCCATTCATAGCTTTGGGTCTCCTACGGAACCTTTATGGTCCCATCATCCTAACTCTGTGTCCACGTTTCCGTCCAGTAAGTGAGACCAAGCGCCAATGCGTTGCAACATTCACAATCTCACAGCCAAAATTAATCGAGTAATACGTGAGAACGATGAAAAATAATGCCACACGTTATACCAAAATCAAGACTGTTTTTGTCACTATTCAATGTTACCACCATTTTGATAAAAACTCGTAACTCTCATGACGATAAATACGAACGCATCGAAGTGAAAATTTCTCATTAATCCTCTTTCATATCGCGAAATTATTTTTTTTGTAAATAGATTGGGAATGAAAATAAATTTCAAATAGATCTCGTGCACGCGGCGCTAATGAAAATGAAACAGCAACTGAGTTGTCCTACATCGCCATTATCTCTCGATAAGGGAGAAGAAGTCAAAAAGTCACGAGGTGAGGAGTCAAAAGGGCCACAGAAAACGGAAGAAAAAGACAAATCTGTAACCGTTCATCTGATTTTAGACTTACCGTGAGATAAATATCATAAATCGGTTAAAGGAAGCCTAAAAACACCAGAAGATCGTGTGCACAGTTCCGATTAATTCTAGTCTTAGACAGGGATGCCGACATACAAAAAATATTGGGGGGGCCCAAACCGGGGATCTTGCCCCGGGAAATTTTATAAGTAGTGAGTTTTAAGTTTTTTAAAGCATTTTAGAAAAGTCATATCATAAAAATTAGAACCCTGATAACTCCAATCTCGATATCTGGACACTCCGAGGAAAATCGACAAGCTTGACACATTTTTTCCTCACACCTATAACGAATTTTTGAGGGGGCTTGGGCCCCCTCAAGCCCCATGGAGTCGGCGCCACTGGCCTTAGGGCTTGGCTGTATGGGTAGCGAAACGGGACTACGCGAGGCGAACTGCATTGGCCACACGTGGCATTCACCTTGAAAAGTTGCAGCGCCCTTCCGGTTTCTCCAGGAGCATTTTTTTTTCAATGTCGCATAATAAATCAATTCCAAATCCCGTATTAACTCTTACACTTGAATGAACAGGTTTATGGTCAGAGATTAGTGGGCCTGGAATGGAGTACTCTTAGATGATGATAATACGGATGCATGTTTCACCATTCATCGCAGACAGACGTTTTTCCACAATAGGAAAGAAACCCTTGGGTCGGGTTCGCAGGATACACTCCTGGAGCAGGGACTATAAGCGATTAGCTTTTCTCCTCTGCCACCAGAAGGGGAAGGACGGGAAGGAACAAGGAAAGGAGGCGCCGCCGCGATGAGAGCCCGACGACGCCTCCGGGGAGTGGATAGGGAAGGAAGGGAAGGGACGAGGAATCCTGCACCGTCACAAGGCGGGCAGGTCCTACCATCAGCGAAACCAAGCTTACGCAATTAATGTTCTAACGACCTTGGAGGATTATTCTATGAGGAAGAATAATCCAACGATCAAATCGTTAGATACGTTTTTCCACAATCGCCATCTGTCTCTTGCACTCGGGGCAAGCAAGCCCCAGGGCAAATAGAAAGGTTACCCCTAGAAAGGTGTTAAAATTTTTCCCCAAGTAATTGATAGGGAGAGCGAATACTGCTATTGCCACCATAGAGGAACCTCTATGATTGCAACAGTCACTCATCAGGTTTATAGACATGCTACAGTGGCGCCGACTCCATGGGGCCTGAGGGGGCCCGCGCCCCCTCAAAAATTCGTTATGGGTGTGAGGAAAAATGTGTCAGGCTTGTCCATTTTCCCTAGAGTTTCCAGATATCCAGATTCGAGTTATCAGGGTTCTAATGTTGATCATATGACTCTTTTAAAATGATTAAAAAATTTAAAACTCACTACTTATAAAATTTCCCGGGGCAAGATCCCCGGTTTGGGCCCCCCCCAATATTTTTTGTAAGTCGGCATCCCTGACATGCTACATGTGTTAGAACTATCGTAAACCAGGCGAGAAACTCTATTCGAAATAATAAAAAACGCCATTACTTCACATGCTTATTAAAATTTCATCATTTCATTCCAGAGATGGCAGCACAAGAAAGAGAAACAAAATACTTGCTGAATGTACGGATTAAAAAATAACGACGAAAATACCATCTGGACAATTTTAACAACTAACAGCATGGAAAGAGACCAGAAATGGGGAAAGTACCAAACAGATATAACTTCGCTGGGTTACAGTTACTTTTAAAAATTAGCTACAAGTAACAACTAAAATTTCTGGAAGTACCTATAGTAATCATTATAAGCACAGTGACATAGTTATTTATCGATTTTTTTATTTCAGACACGAAGCCTATGCACAACAATCGGATAAGTTTCGTTAAACCAAGATTAAAAACCCCTTACTTTGCATTTATTAATTTAGTCCATTTTACTTATATAACACAGTTTTTAATAGAGAAAAATATCAGACCTCAAACCACGGTCTTAGAAAAAGAGACGTAAGACCAAGAGGAACAGGGAGGAATTTGAAAAACTCTTGCATTTTCTTGTAGTGTGAGAGGAGGTAATTCAAATCTCGCATGAATCAACGAACGCAATATTTTTACGGCCCCAGCATAATACATTTCCAGTTATTATCCATTGGACAGCGACAACAGCGCTCATGATCGTAACTTTGTTAACTCACGTGGGGATGCACCATAGAGCATGATTGTTACCGATGCCTCAATTACTTTAACTCAGTCACTCACTCCCTAACTCAGAAAGAGACCCATGCTCTATGGGATGCACTCGTATACAGGGCGAGGGCGCAGGCTTTTTGACCTTCGTGTTCCGGTAGGGTATGCGGCAAAAAGTAATGAAAACTTTCAGAAACCAATGAGCGGATAGCAACTAACAGATACATTTTCTGAAATGGAACAATTAAATTAAAAGGAGTCAAAGTAAATTAAATGTAATTGTTAACGATGCCTCAATCACTTTAACTCAGTCACTCACTCCCTAACTCAGAAAGAGACCCATTTTACTAATCACCGCCGCCTACCCCTATTCGAACACTGTATAGCTAACTTCAGTTCAGCATAGGCACTATAACTCGTCTCTCTGCCCAGGAACCCTAACCAAGATATTGGATATCTAAATAAGGTTGATATATCCAAAACACATTGCTATTACACGGAGGATTAGAGAAAAAAACCAAACGTGCCACGAACGTTACCCCATAACAAATGCATTGGATTCCGTGCAATGGGTTTTATTTTTAATTTAAAATATTTCTAATGATCTCTATGCTTTCTCATTACCACAGTAGAAAAGGTTAAGGTATGGAGAATTTTTCAATACCTTTCCTTTTCAACATAGACACTTCGTTAGCTTTCCCTGGTATTTTTTCTCACAGTACAGTGAAGACAATAGCATGCTATCATTTTCCAATGGCACAGTAGCCATATCAGAGACAGTCAAAGACCTGGAGAAAATTCCATCAACTATGAAAAAAATAATTACCAGGTATAAGCTAAAAATAAATGCAAGGAAAACAAAAACATTGGTCTGAAGTAGAATGGAAGAGTCGACCATCAACCTGAAATCAGGAAACAAAACTTCTGGTGGAGAAGGAGTTCTGCTACTTGGGTGGCCGTGAGACCAACTATGGTTGATGCAAGAAAGAAAGAAAAAGTCAGTAGAATAGCCCAAGAGGGGATCCCCCAACAAGAGGAAACTACTTACAGCTGAAAACATAAGGGTTGAAGTTGTATTTAATTATTCATGGAAGCATTTAATTAGGACTTACACTTGGAGCAAACTTCTTTATGGTAGTGAGGCATGGACTATGACAGCAATGGAAAAATCAAGGTTAGAAGGTTTCTTAATGCGGTTATCAGAAGAATGATGAGGATCCAATTGATAATTTGTCTGAGGAATGCAGAATTTATAAGAAGAGTAGGCAAGAATAGAAGTATTTTGAAAACCTTGGATAAATGATGAGACAACTAACTTGTCCACATCATGAGATGTGAGGGTCTAATGAAAATTATCATTTAACCCTTAGGCTGTGGGAATATTTTTAAACGTTTTGCATTTTTGGGATGGTCAGGGAGAGTTAAGCTGAAATAGCAATCCCCATACTGTGGAAAAGTGCAGTCAGGCTCTACCCACTTGGCAATAAAAGTGTTGGAAAACTGAAGAAGGTAATCGAGCAATGGTCAAATGTTTAAATACGTTTTTCAGCAGTCAGCGTACAAAACGTATGAAAACGTTCCCACAGTCTTGGGGTCGAGAACAGGTGAAAGGGAGGAAGGGAAAAAGTACATATATCACAGATGAGATACATGGAGAAGGTGATGAATGATGTATAGGAGAAGAATTATGTAGGTGCTAAAAGATAAGCTCATAGGAGAATTTAATGGGGAGCCATATCAAACCTCATTTAGATTTCTCGGGATCGCCACCGGGTCAGGAATTGCACAACTCCCGATATTTCGATGTCCGACGTTGAAGTTCCTGACCTGGTGGCGATTCCGAGAACTCTTCACTCAGTCTATTCATTGAGAAAGCACTATGTCTTTCTGTATCAAACCAATCTTAGAATTGATGATTGTTGATGAAGATGAACATTTTTATGTAACATTTAAATCTCTATGCAACATCAGGCCCCCTTTGGCATACCTTGATGGCAGTGCACTATTTATTTTTAGTCAATAGAAATGTTAATAGCAACTCCAAAAAGTAAGGAGGCCACAAAGAATTGAGACAAAAAATTGAAGACTACGAGGTACCTGAGAAATTTAAGCCTGATTTGCAAAGTAGATTCCAGATTTCAGAATGAATGGAAGAAAGGATGAAAATAGATAGACTGAAAGGAAACATTTAAATCAATCATCTCAAAGGAAGAGAAGAGAGAAGAAAAAAGAGCGGCAAGAAGAAAAAAATGACAAAAAACCTGGCTTCACCTTGAGTGTGAGTGAATGACAGAAGAACTTATTTATATAAATAAATAGGTCTGCATTAAAAGCACTAGTGTGGGAGCTAAGAAAATTATAGCAAAAAAATAGGGAAACTATGAACTGGTTAGAAGTAAATAACAAGTGTAACTAAATAGGTACATAGATTCTTAGACAAGGTTAAATCAGAAACCTTACCGCTCAATTAAAAATAGTTATGCCAAAAATTATTTATCTACGAGAGGAAACATTTCAAGCCCATGAGGGACATGTAAAGAAGAAATGTAGTTGATAATGAAGAGTCTATGGTTTATGGAGGGATGGTGAGACTCTGAATAACAGAATGTTGGAGAAGCAGGCTCCCAACCAAGCCATGATATTAATAGGCCAACTACCTATATATTATCAAGTCCAAATGAAATGCAATCCTGGCAACAAGAGGAGAAGTGAAAATAATGAGAAATTTTTCTGGAAAGCTATGATATAGAAAATACAAGTACAAGATGGAATCACCATAAAATAGCAATAAAAGACAAATTAACATGAGCCCAGAAATTAAAATTGAAAATATAGAAAAATGGAAGTAATTCCTAAAGATTGGCACAAAGTATTTGTGGTTGCAATTCACAAATAAAGGAAGATAGAAGATTACAATAATTTTAGAGGCACCAATACATACAAATATATGTTCTCAAATTGAAAAGGCAACAGCATCAAATTGCTGGAAATAAAAAATAGGATGTCATGAAGAATATTGCATTGCCAAAGAAGCTGATGAGAGTATTTTTGTGAAATACTATAAAAAAAAGGCTATTGAAGAGTCAGGCATGCATAAAGATACTTCATCGTGAGGAAATGTGGACACTGAGGGAAAAGGATAAGAAAAAGACAGGGAGCATTTTAGGAGTGGGTACAGAGGAGAATGAGAGAATAGAGAAGAAAAGGAATGAGGAGGTGCTAAACATAGTGAATGAAGAGAGGAAATTTCTCGAGAGGGTGCAGAGGAGACAGAAGATTGAAAAGGAATAAGTACAAACTAAAATGACAGCTAAGGAAGAAATCTTTTAGACACTTATCATGTACACATAAGTGATTTATTTTTGAGTAGGGCAAACAAAGAGGATCTCAGATGGTACTCCCATTGAGATTTGATAATAACGTATCTAAATAGGGTGCTTTCCTATAATTTTTTATTGCCTAAATCGAAAGATTATTACTCCTGGCGTGCGTATTTCACACATTTAAATTTTTAAATGACGATATCTATTTTTCGCAATTAAATGAAATGTGAAAATTTTCAAGCGCCCGAAAACGCGATGGCTAAGTATGAATGCCAGGAAAACTCCGTGTGATGTCGTTCTGGTTCCCGCTGCCGCAAGTGAGGTGACCTTGGGGCGAGGCTTTGAGCGCTGATACGACGCAGGATGCTAGCATGTAGCAGAGTATCCTGCTAGCTGGTAGTGCTTGGCTTAATTAAGGATTATTAATACTTTATCAAATGAAGAAAACTTTCCGACTTAAGCCAGTTTTAATAAGTGATTATTAAGACATGTTTCCCTGAGCTCTGTGCCTCATGCATGCATTGGTAATCCAAGACAATGTAAACTCCTATCTACTCATATAGAAACTAGGTCCCTGTGACGTCACGTGGAGTGGCATCGCATGGGTGCCAATCTGGCCTTTTTCAAATGAGGATAAAAATTGACCATTGCCATTCGTCTAAACCAAAACTTTCTAAAACCAAATAATTTGTAAATTTTGAATACACTAATAGTGGGTAACGAATCGCAATCAATGCCTTTCGTTTTCTTTGATGAAGGAAACTACCCTATTGGTAAGGATATGGCATCCCTATAAATTAAAAATGAATCTAAGGCAGGAGTTTAAAACTTGAACAACTAGCATGCCCATTTGGGCACAACTGCAATGGCCTAAAAAATGACGCATAAATTCTGACCCAAACATGGTAGAGCATGACATCTCCACCAAAAGTGATAGCTATGTATCACTTTATTTGGTTCGTGTGTCTACGGCCAGCATTTATGGCAGCAGTTGACAGTGGCACAATAGGTATTCTTACTCACTCTGCTAGAGGTGGCAAAAAAGGAAAAATGGCGAAGTTTCTTTGGTAAGCACAATCCTTTTCCTTTTTGACACTCTACTATGTATGTAATCTTATCCTTATGATGCATGCTGTCAAATTTGGTTTCATATGCCTGAATTGTGATATCTTTCGTACAGCACAAGGAATTTCAACTTATTTTTGGGTCATCCTATATGGGCACACTAGCCGATAGCCAAGGGTGTCTTGTTTATTGGATGTTTAGTGCTACAAATGACGTTATGGAGTTTGTTATCACATAATTTCAATTCAAAACGCTTCGTTGCTATCAAATTTTTTTTAACATTACCAGAGTTTACCGTTTACCAGAGTTCAACGTTTACATTGAAAAAGCCATTAATGAAATCAAAGAAAAGGAATTGGGAGTGAATATCCATGGAGAAAAAATTAGCATGCTAAGATTTGCCGATGACATAGCCGTTATAGCAGAAACAGAGAAGGATTTGAAAAATATTCTGGTTAATATGGGTAGGGTAATGAGTAGATATCAACTGAAAATAAGCACGATGAAAACCAAGACCTTAGTATGCAGCAGAAGAGAAGAAGTCAAGACCAACATTAAAATAGGGAGGCAAAAACTGATAGAGGTGGATGAATTCTGTTATTTGGGAAGCAAGATAACTAGTGACGGGAGAAGCAAGAAAGAAATTATCGGCAGAATAGCCCAGGTGAAGAGAGCATTCCACCAAAAGAGAAACCTGCTTACAGCGGGAAACTTAAATATGGAAGTAAAGAAACAATTTATAAGAACCTACATCTGGAGTATGCTCCTATACGGAAGTGAGGCATGGACAATGACCGCAGCGGAGAAAGCAAGGATAGAGGCATTTGAAATGTGGTGCTACAGAAGAATGATGAAAATCAAATGGATCGACCGAGTTAGTACGAGGAAGTCCTAAGAAGGGTAGGAGAAAAGAGAAGCCTCATGAAAACCTTAATAAGAAGACGGAACAACCTTATAGGCCACATGTTGAGACATGATGGCCTGATGAAGACAATCGTCGAAGGACAAGTGTAAGGCAAGAATGGAAAAGGAAGACCCCGAACAAAATATACGGAACAAGTAAAGAGAGATGTGAAAGAGAAGAAATACGTAGGTGTGAAAAGATTAGCTGATAGGAGAACTGAGTGGAGAGCTGCGTCAAACCAATCCTAGGATTGTTGACCAGTGATGATGATGACCAGAGTTTCACAAGCTAATTATTTTTTGCACTATTTTTGGCAAAATTGCCATTAATTTTTATTACATAAAATACTTTTAGTATTATTCAAAACTTCATGGCGCTTGTGTTTCACCTAGCTGATTTATTTAGTATGAATAATATAAGTTATTTATTTTCAATCACTGGTATACAAACTTTCAACAACTTTCTTTCAACTTTCACAGACGGTGGTGGAGGGTAAAAGACGCCTGGATGAATACAAATATGAAGCTGATGGTGAAGCGCTTTATACAGCATGCCTATAGAACTTTGAAACTTTAAAAAGAATATTTTTTAAAATTCAAAATGTATATTTGTTACTTTAACATAGTAAAGCCTGAAATAGTCAATCGTATTGTGACGTGATGAAAGAAAGAAAATGTTCTAAGTACATACTTATTCGATAGAATATGAAAAATGATGGTAATCAGAATTTGGCTCTCAAATATTTATCATGGTCCTCAGCTGCAAAACGGCTACTTTAATTCCTTCAAGTTGTCATGGTAATAAATAAAAATTTAATCACACAGGACAGAGAGAAAATCCCTTTTATTTACCAAAAACATTTGACTTCGTGCCAATTGTAATGATTGACTTAATAAATATTTTCATAAAATGTATGCATCGTTAGGTGTTATTTCTGCACCTGATTTCCTTTTTTGTCCCTATTACAGAGGTCTAGTTCTCGATGAAGTTCTTGCTTTTTTAAAGGATGATGATGTCATTGCTTCAGCAAACATCTTCATTGAACCACTAGAGCCTAATATTAAGCCTGATGAGGAAAGTGCCGACGAAGATGGCAATCTTTCCAGCCGAAAACTTCTTGCTGGATATGAGTTGTGCTATCAGCGAATTGGAAGGGGCCCAAAAGAAAAATTATGACTCAACAACAGACGCAAAACAAGGGGAGCAGGCAGACGATGCCAGTCATTCCACCGATGGTCCTCCTATAAAATGATCATATTGAACTTTCACTCATGACCAGATGTGCCAGCCAAGTTAAACCCATCCTGAAGGAAGACGATCAAGAAGAAAGTGAACAAGGATGATTGTGGCCAATCATTAAAGGAAGACTGTAGTAATGACTCTGTCCGTGTTACTCCTGCATAGGCAGGAAGGGACAGCAAAATGACCAAGATGACACGTCATCTGTTAAGAATATCTTTCCCGCAATGAATTTCACTGCAATTCATGGTAAATTCCCAGTTGAGGTGTTCAAAATGTTCATGAAAACAGAAGTAGTAATTTTTTTAGCTGATGAGAGCACCAAATTTGCAAAATTTATAAACAAACCTAGAGTGATCTTACACCATAGGACATTGGGGATTCAACAACAGCTTTCATTCTGAGTGGCTATGTGGTGCTGTTTGCCAGGAAAAAGAGTATTTTTGGGAGAGTGGTGATGATGTTTGAAACACTAGTATTTAATGTCATTTGCAGAGATAAGTTTCAAAACACAATGTGGTTTTTTAACTGTGCAGATAATGATTACTTAGTTAAGAGTGAAATTACGTGCAAACTTAAGCCACTCATTAATATGATAAAGCACGTTAGTTCAGAAAACTTTGTGCTAACCCCCAAGATAAATTATGATGAATCCATGGTAAAATATTTTGGCAGGCATGGCTGCGAACGGTGTAAACCTATAAGATTTGGTTTAAAAGAGTGGTGTTTGAATACTCCTCAAGGGTACTTGGTGGACTTCATATACCAGGGACAGTGTGTTACAAACAAAGAGAACTATGATAAATTGGAAGGGAAATGATCTTTCCCTTTGCTTATCATATTCAAAAATTTACCAGAGAAAGCAATAAATCATCCCTTTTCCATTTATTTCAACGATCTATTAACCAGCTTCCATCTTTAAATCTCAAATGGGTGTAATGACTGAATTCATACAATATGTTTCCGAAACTGAGTTTCATACTGTTTTGTTCCTTGGACAGGTCAATAAAAATGTTTAAACCGAACAAATAAGTGTAGTGATTTAAACTTATGTCAAAGTGACTAAATGAAGTATTTTGGGGAATTGCAAAGATATATGCCGTATCATGAAATAATAATGAGAATTATGAAGATAGGAGAAATTTTTTCTGCAGATTGCAGACTGGTGCACGAAATGGCTAGCGTGCCAATATGGGCACACCCCCTCAAGCAAGAATGAATCAACAGAATTTTAAAAATAAGTGTACATCTGAATGCTTGGGCAGTAGTATTGCAGTTTTCAATGAAAAAACAAAAACATCATCCGAAAAAAAAACTCTGCTGTTTAAGGGTTAAGGCATTATGAAGTTTGAGATTATCTTCTTACTTTAGGTCACAAGACAGTATTACAATCAGGGCACCAGTACACCATTTCCCTCTAGCCAAGAACACTATACATCTTCTTGGAGGCCTTGATTTATTTCGGTTGGCAGTAATTCTTCAATGTATTGCCTCTCAAAAAATGGCATGGTGACCGATGGCTAGCTATGGCTAGCAGTCAATGTATTTGAGTACTCTCCATATTATTCAAAGAGTTGCTGAATTAACCAAAAACAAAAGTTTAGATGATCTATCTAATTTTGACGGCTAATGAATATTGATGATGAAATGTTATGAACAGAAACATTCAATAACCTCCAAAAAAATTATTTAAAATGCCATTTCTTGGTTTTAATGCACTCCAATAAGTATGGCCAAGGTTTTGCTTTTTCCAATCAACGTCCTCCAACAGCAGTTTTTTATTCTACATAATACAGTGATTTAGTTTTTCCACCTTTTTCAGGAAATTGATTGTAATGGAATTTTGAGGTAAAGAAACATGACTACCTGGCTTTTTCAATGCTCCACATTATAGCCATATCTGCGTGACAAACCTTTAAAATGTGTTCTCCTTCCTTCAGCCTTGCAAGCTCTTTAACTTTTTTGGAACATTTTTTTTAGATAACCATAAAATGCAGCAACCTCTTTACCAAGATGCAATTACAATTTTGCCAAAGTGGGAGATTTGTAATAAATGTTGAGCCATTATGACTATTGCCGATGATTTGCAAAGCCAACTACCGTATCAATAACTGGAGTTGAGTCACGTTTCCCAGTACAAGGAATTTTTTTGCCATTCTGCATTTGTCCAAATCATCCCAGACTTGACCCTTAACTACTGGCTCAGGGTGATGGTAGATCCCATGTTGTTTACTTCCAGGATAATTTGGCAACATCACTTAGCTACTTAGCACCTTCATGTCTACTTCCCCTTCAAACTGGTTTTTGTCAGTCTATCTCATCCTTGTGAAGCGTAAACACTGCGCAAAGTGATCTGGGGACTCGGTATGTCCCCACGCCATGAGTTGCGTTATAGATACATACCTCATTTTTTTGCATTGAAGTAATAACCAATGTGATGTGAAGTGGTGTAAATTACTTTATCATACATTTCGTTATAATAATTGAATTAAGAGTTCCCAGGAGCTGCATGAAGTGAAAATCAAAAATGATTTTACGTTTTTGCAAAAAAATGCAAGGTTTTTTCTAAATATATGAAAAAAACATTAAATATTGAAAATATCAAAATCTAATAATCTACAACTGTTGAAAATGATTCAAACTTTCAAATATTCATGGTGGTTTTGACAATATATATGTAGTTATTAAGAAATTAAACAAATAATTTGGGGATCTGGTATGTCCCCACGCCAGTAGTCTCAAAAAACCATGCCATGGCACGCCAGTAGTTAAGGGGAAGAAACAAGGGGGTTGTAAACATCTGGAGGGGGCACCACTGCTTTCGAGTGTGGAGCAAAGTTTGGCCTGACTGGGGGTGCTTGGGTAGGAAAGACTTTAAAACTGGGTCCAAGGAACTTGTTAGCTGTCGGGTTACTGCATGCTTGAAAATTTTCACTTTTCATTTGATTGCAAAAAATAGATATTGTCATTTAAAAATCTAAAACGTGAAATATGTACTCCAGGAGCAATAATCTTTCGATTTAGGCAATAAACTTAAGCAATAGCAGTTTGGTCAGTATTCACTTTGACCAAAATATTGACAATCCCATAAGGGTCACTGCAAACTATTTGGTGAAATTTTTGGTCATAACTCGTTAATATATTAAATAAACTATGGAATACACAATTTAAACATTTTTTTCTTACTTAACCCTTTCAAGACGGCGGAGTTTTTGTCTTAGCATCACTGCTGTACTGAGCACCAAGAGACTCTTCTTTCTCGTGGTATGGAGCATTTTACGAGGGCATTCGTTAAGAAGGGTCTCGCTGAACCTTTTTCGACCCCTCCACGCAGGGACTTCGCATTATCTCAGACTCCGAGAGTAGTTGTGCTCCCTCCTTCCTGAGTTTACGACCATACCTGCGGCATTGGTTTGCGGTCAACTTATGTATTGCTTATATGTATTTAGCAAATGGATAATTGTTGCTTGCACGTAAATTACAGACTTTGAATTGAATTCCTCATTTTTATCTGAGCATTGTCAAATTTTAAACGAAGTTCTAAGGCCATTATTAACGCATTTAATGCAGCAACAATTTCCATGTTGATGTTTATACATAAGTCGAGATATAAGTTAATATTTGTCGTAGAATTTCGTTTAAAAATTGTAACCGCTGCTCAAAAGACAAATAATTCAATTCTTAGTGTATATTTCTTGAGAAATGAACAAATATTTATTTCGAAATTGACTGTATAAACAATTGTATGACCGCTGTCCCTTACCACTGAGAGGGTTCATAAAAGACGAAGGGTTCGGGTACCTGCTCCCGGATTCCAAGGGTTAATACTAAAACCCGAAGCATTGGGTCCCGAGACAAAGACGACGTAAACCCACGACCGTCCTAAAAGGGGGAGAGCTAGAAAACATTTATATACTTCGTTCTCCTGGCCGGCAAAATCTCACACATATATATACGCCCGTCGTCTCCCGGGTCAGGAAACGTCCACACGTATATACATATACGTGTACAGTAGGGAAAAGGTAATTGGTAGGATCCGCGAAGTTAAGCCTCAAATATCTTTTCCCAGGGAAAAATTTTTATCAATCACCATGGTTACGTTCTACAACCAGCTCAGCTGAAAATAAAATTTTACGAGAATAAACTAGTTATTTACCTGCACTTGTATAGGTATTGAATTATATTATAGGTAACAGAATTGAACAAATAGAGTAATAAAGTATATTTTCAAGGGTATTCCCACTAGCAAAGTGGCTAACAGAAACAGAGTTTATACATTAATAGAAGTATCACGAATGATGAGAAAAATCCTATAAAAATCACCAGCAAAATACTAATGATTATGGTAGCATTTTTCACTTAATTTAGTTCATTTTAGAGCAAATCTTAGCCACCTCAAAATACCAGTCTGAGACTCAGTCCAAAAACTGTCAAACTAAGATGGCGGAACTTTGACCACACTAAAAACTCGGTAACAGCTCCTCCAGATATTTACATCTTCCTTGGGAAGAAAGGTCACAAGTATCACTGTCACTTTGGTCTTTGCTATTATGTATTTCAGGGGGACTATTCACAACATAATCACATTCTCCTTCCCTTGAGCCCCTGAATACTTGACTATCTGAATCAAGAAACAATTATGTTCTACACTGAAATTTTCAACTACATCCTGCAATTTATTTTAACTTGTATGTAACCAATTCCTTTTAGAAGTCATCAAAAAATTTCATTGTGCATACTGCCCTTCTTCTTGATTCAAAAGAAATCAACCAACTGAGATCTTTTCTCAAGACTCACAGGTGGTCAGTGGTCACAAAGCTTCTCACCTCTCAGAAAAAGAGGCGAAAGGCTTTGAGTTCAGTAATCTGAGAATTTAAAGAAGAGCGATAAGAGATGGAAACCAGATAGCATAACCATAACCAGCATAACCACAAGGCAAGCAGAATAAAGAAACATCTGTGCATTAATAAAGGAGATTAGAGTGAATCTGCCCAAGTTGTTAAGAAAATACATATTTTTTGTCTCTAGGGTGGTTTCTCTTGAAGCAGAAGAAAATGATTAAGAGGAGTCACCTTCTCTCTGGTAAACGACAAATTTTCCCATTCAAAAAGAACTTTGACGTCATGAAAAAATACAAATGACATTGCAGTGACGCAACACACCACACATACCAAAGTGAAAATGGGAGTGACCACCACGGATGTAGAGCATACTGTGTGGAAGAGCTTGTTTTTGCTTGAAAGTAGGATAAATATTTATATGAAATTTGGCCCATCAAGTTATTTTATATGTATATTAATTGATTAATTCTGTTGATGATGACGTCTAACTTACATATTATTATGGTCTTAAATGTGTGAATAAATATTCATGTGAAAGCACAAAGTTCTTTTTAGAGATATGAAGTAAAACACTTTGCACTTTCCACATAAAAATTTATTAAACTACAGTTGACATGTTTTGCTGCACTGCAGTATTATCAAGACAAAATTTAATTTAAATAATGAATCGCTTTCACAAAGTTACGCCTCAAACAATCAAAATATATGGAACAGTTAAAGAAGGATTTGAAAGAGAAGAAATATGAACATAGGCTTGAAAAGATTAGCTGATAGGAGAATTGAGTGGAAAGCTGCGTCAAACCAATCTTAGGATTGTCGACCAGTGATGATGATGATTAATGGATTTTTGTGACCGCCTCATCAATTTAATATTGCAAACTACTGTAGTAAATTTGGTTATTGTCAGCTTAAGGTATATAACTGGTGTGCTTTATACAATTAGGTAGATTAAATATGGACCAAGAAAATCACAATGGGTGAAGGACATACCTTATGGGTATACCAGCAGTATCGAAGGCCCACATTGAAAGACGTACTCGACTACCTCTCACTACTTGATAACAGTCAACTACATATTGAATAGAATCCATTAAGCATGGGACACAAGAAGTCAAGGTATCATTCTGGAGTTAGATTTGCAATTTCTACTTGCTGTCACTTCAGCATGATTTAAGTAAGTTCCTTCTAAATGCAATCAATTCCATGTTTTAATGGAAAGCAGCAATTGGGTTGATTCTCCCATCCACTGTAACAGTTTTTGATTTTTCACTCACCTAAAATATCTTTTCATTAGCTCCTCCCTTAACTTTTGAGGAATGAATATCCAAACTAAATGGAATTCATTAAGATAGCTCCTACCAGTACCACTCTTGGGTTCACTGTATTGCTGAAGTTTTATCAATGCAGCAACAACAAGGCTGTCTATCAGCTGCCACTTGGAGAATTCCTTTCTTGACTCCAAAAATGTATGCAAGAGGTTTGTGATCAGTTCTCAATATCAACTCTTGACCTAACAAGTACTGGGTGCATTTTTTGATCCCAAATACGTGAGCCAAAGCTTCCCTGACAATCTGGGCATAGTTTGATTCTGCCCGGTTTAAGGACCCAGAGGCAAAGGCAATTGGCCTTTCCTCTCCATAGGGGTAGGAGTATAAAATCACTCCCCCCAGACCATAAGGGGAAGCATCATACTGGGGGTTGTTGGCAGTAAAGGAATGCAATGTGCCAAATTTTGGTTGATGTGATCAGCTGTCTTACTCGATTACACTTTAACTCACACTCGGTAGATTAAATACATACAATTTTCTTGGTCCTTATGGTCTTCTCACTTTTAGTCCTCATTTCTAGCCACCCAATTGCTTCCACAAGTACAATAATGATAAACAACCTTTCTCATCTCTGTACCTGCCATTGTGGCACACAGCTCTCAGGTGTCCAAGCTTTTAGCAGATGTCAACATGTCACATCTGGAACCCCTAACCCTATAACTGCTTCTCCTGTGACCTTAACACCCATAGTGATAGCACACTCCTTTTTTACTCTTCCTTTGGGGATTCCCTGTTTCCCTTCCCTCCTCCTACCATTACCCTGTGCTGTGTGAGAGAGCCATCTCCTCTATCAAGAGAGCCAACTATCCTCTCTTGGTACAAAATGCTCCATAAAATGTTGCACCCTTGTCGCCATTGTAACGTCTGTGGGAAATAAACTTTTCAATTGGCGAGTTTAGAATAGATACTGACACCAACATGGCATCATCCCGTTTATTGCTGAACAACTCAGTAATGCACAGTGTGAACACATTAGTAACACACTGTGCACAGCCAACATAACAATAACATTTTACAAAAAAATGAAAATATGACAGAAAAAAAATGAATTTTTCAATGGTGGAAATGACTATGAGGAGAGGAAAAGCACAGATTTAATATGACTGATTTCCTTTCTTAAAGAAAGATAATCACCGTAAACTTACCATTTTCCATGGTACTGCCTTTCTCAGACGCTGATGTCCTGAGGTATGAACCTATATCATCTTCAGGAATTACACAAGCAGTAGGCACATCAACTACATTGAGAGAGATGGATTTCTCAGGTCATATTTCTTATATTTGACTGTAACAGAAAAAAGAAATCATGACACCTAAATCCAGGACAGAACAAGCACCATTTATTTCGCTTGTGTTAAAGTCTACAAATTACAGTTAATATCTCATCTATTGAGCTATGATTTTTTTTAAATATGGTGATACCAAGATTAATTGTAATGTTGTATTTTTTTTTTCAATGACAGAAAACAGAATGCTTAATGAAAGTTTCAATAAATTCCATTAGAGAGACAATTACTTCAGAAAAATCCAAGTAGATAACCTGGATTTCCCAGTAATTTTCCAAATAAAATCAAAAATCTGCAACTCATCCAATCTTCGAAATCAAGCTCATTGAACAGTCATGACAATTATAAGATCATGAGTTACAGGACACTCAGCTGATCCAAATATTATATTCAACTTCTTCTCCATAGCATACATTCATTAGAGTCTGTTCTTTCATTAAGGAAAATAATAGTGAATGGTGGTATAACATGTCGCTAGAATTTTCTTCATTAACCCCAGGGCTTATCCCAGAAAATTGAGGGGCAGTTTCAGATGAACACGGGGAGCGGTTGCATCAAAACATTAGCAAATTTCAGAGAAGATTTTCAGGGAGGTGGAATGCGGGCTTGTTGGCTGAGTACTGCTAGTTTTCGGCACGATTAACTTCTATCTCAGGGTATAAATGGAAACCAAATGCCAACTGCAAGTACTTATCTTATACATCATTCTTTGCATATGATTTTACCTTTTATTGATGCGCTTGAGGTATCGAGAGCACTAACACAGTAGCATATCTTCTAAACTGTTGCTATACATTTCAATTATGTTGCTATGCATTGTTCCTAAATACTTTTATTATTGCTGCTATATGTTGTTGATAGATATTTCCATCATTCTGGGATATTTGGGGGAAGGAAAGATGGAATAGAAGTTGAAATATGAAGAAATAAATGAACAAAATTGCAAAAAAAAGGAAAAATTGACAATTTTTAAACCGTTTCTTTACAATTTATGTAGACTAATCCCACCAAATCTATTTCCTTAAATAAATGTTCATTTTAGAACTTTTCACCTCTCCAAACCCTAAGAAGAAATTTAAATGCGAAAATAATCCTTGTAGTTCCGCCAAATTATCGAAAAGTGATTTTAAATATTTGAGGGGATTATTCCACAAAAATGGTGGGTGATGTGGAAAAATGGATGTCATATTTGGACTCAGGAGGTCATTTTACACAAGAATCAGCAGGAAAGGTATCTCGGCTCGAGAAAAAATATTTTTTTTCCGTCCAGTGTAATTTATTGCAGCCAATATGTTTTGTTGCACTGCAACATCATTTGGACTGAATATGTAAGTACATGGTAATCACTGTCAGGAGGGCTTGTTTTGAGCTACCTAGGGGAGGTCAAGGAGTGGAGAATGGATGGGAAAAATGTCATCATAAGTAATGGGTGCCTTATTTTTAATAGCCAAAACAATATATTTGCTCTAAAATATCCACCCTAGTTTCTTTCCTCTTCTTGTGCACAATTTGAAGTCTGCCTGCACATGTCCATCCATCAGAAGGTGAGCAGCAAACTGCGATTTCCCTGCCTTTATATTTTTACAGACTTTGGCCAGCACATATTTGCCAGACAAAATGAAGCCTCACTGTCTAAGAAGCTGCGCATAAGAGGAATTATGAAAAAGGAATAAAAATCGCATTTTACAGCCTACCTCCAGGCAGAGGGATATCTGGTAGATTTCTCATCAGAGATGGCATACAGAAGAGGATAAAGTTTTAGAGAAAATACATGTATACATATTGTTTTGGCTGTTGAAACTAATATGTATATCCATTACTAAAATCCACATAATTTCCTCCCATTCCTTACTCCTAAACCTCACACGGATTACCCAAACCAAACCCTAACAATGGTAACCGTGTATTCAGTTCCAATCATGCTGCAGTGCAGCAAAACATGCACACTGTAATTAAGTATTACTACTGACTGGAATTTTGCAAAGTTCGATTCATATTTGGTAATAATGGAATTCCGCAAAGTATTGGCTGCTAAAATCACTTTTGGAGAAGTCAAGTTGAAAGCTTTCAAAATATGGTGTAGAAGAAGAATGATTAAGATCAAATGGATAGAGATGATCATTTCAGTTATTTGGAATTTCTAAGATGAGTAGGAGAGAAGTTTTCTGAAAACCTTCATTTGAATATGAGACACTTAAATGATCTGATGAAAATAATCACTGAAGGACAAGTGCAAAATACTCTACACACTATTCTCCACTGCCATGGTCCTATTGATTCCCAGCAGTCACAATAAATAGCGGCGCTCCAGTTACTAGGATACAAGTCAACATACGTTTTGGCCCACAAAAGTTACGCTACGTATTGAATGTAATCGTTTATTGCTCAAACTCAACCTCAATTAATTAATATTAAGCTCATTTTCATTTCTAATACTTAAAAAAATAGTTAAACATTTACTAGTGAAATGTACTCCCTTCAAAATGGTATGCAAGTACTTGTAAATGTGGTCTATTGGTTACAGTGCTGGAATACAATTCTAATGTTTCATGTTCAATTACCATCGGGGGTTCTTGTTTTCATGCCTTCCTTGTACTTCTCCATTTGCAGATACCTGGGATTCACAATTATATTCATGATTCTTACAGAAAATTTTAATTCTGTGCCAGGAAATATTTTTGTTCACTTGCGACGTCTGAGGTTTTCCCATTTTTTGCATGGAAGCTTCCATTGAATTATTTCATTTTTGTGTCACAATATGATGCATTATTGAGATGCACATGTTTTTCATTTCCTTTCATGTTGCAATATGATATTGTGGACTCATTCTTACCATTCATGCCTAGTTTTCCAATTGCGTTTATTTATTAGTTGAACTTTTAACACCCTGCGGAGTAGGAAAAAACATAACCAGAAAAGTCATATATTCTTTGATGATTAAAATTGATAATTCTCTTGACGGAAAAACCAAAATTTACCACCAAGATAATTCTCTGGAGCCTCTTGTTAGATGAGTGACAGCTTGCTGAGTGAAAAGATGGTTGACTGTCCCCAACTCCAGAGGAAGAACCCATTCCCTCTCTGGCTCGCTCTATCTGGATTTAATGAACCCTTTAAAGGGTTCTTTTCCAATGATTCAAAAACTAGGCTTGATTTGTATGAGTCGATAAACCCGTATTGCAATATGAAAGGAATCCAAGTACATGTGTTTCTTGAAAATGCGTTGCGACAAGAAAATAAAATAATTCAAAGAGAAAAATTGGGAAAACATCACATGCCGCATGAGCACAAAAAAATCCTCGCCCATAAAAAGTGATAATTTCAGTGATAATTATGAAAATAATTGTGAAAACCAGGCTTCTGTAAAATAGAAAGTAGGAATAAATATTTAAAAAAAACCTGCAGACTAGACTCAATCTTAGAACCTCAGCGTAGGAGTCAAACACTGTAGTCACTGAGCCACCACAGTGTTTCTTTCATTCGGATTTCTGAAGGGAATTCAAAGCCAAATACATTGACAGCTGCGAATCCTTGCACCACTTGTGACCAGTGACATAGCCAGGAATTTAGTTTAGTGGGGCCCAAAGCCAGGGGAAAAATTTTTGAAAAATAGGGTTCCAAATAATGGGTTTAAAACTAATTTTAACAGTTTTCACAATCGAAAAAAAAAACTTCATATGTTAAAGAAATATTTTGTAAATTCATGATTTTTCACTATTTTGTTTTCTTTTATGAAGGAAAGTAATTGTCTTTCTATATTTTGGGGGGGTTCGGACCCCCCGGACACCCTTCTGGCTATGCCACAGTTAGTGACTAAAGTGGGAGTGGGAATTAATTTGTGTACACCAGTTTCACAGTAACGCGGCAACTGCTCCCTAGTAGAGCCTCCTCTTGTAACATAAACTCTTTGGACAAGTGGAAGAGAAGAACGGTAGAGGAAAACCTCCAATGAGATACATGTTAGGGCTGGTGATGAAGAATCTAAAACAAAAATAATCTATGAGAAAAAAGACCAGCTGATAGAAGAATAGGATGGAGAGCTGCATTTATCCTACCCACCTATCTTTGATTTGCTGACTGATGATGACAATGACTCAACATCCCAGATTTTGAAACTAATATATATGTAACTTATTAGGTCAGAAGGAGTCTGTTAAACATAAGTTGAATCTAGAAAGGGAAAATGCTATAAGAATACAATTTACATCACCACTTTTAAGAAAACATTTTTACAAAGACTATTAACCACCAAGCAGCCACAACAGGCATATGTCAACAATCAACAAAACACAATGATGATACAATGCAAACTAAATACAAGAAATTGAAGAAAACTCATCAGAATAGGACTATAGGGAAAACACAAAACAAGTCCTATGGAGAAACCAAGTTGCCCAGAAAAAGATATCAATCACCCATGAAGTCAAAGTCCTCATTGACCTAAGTACTTGAACACAAAAACTGAAGAAGAATAAATAAATAGATGAAAATAATAATTGACTTTAGCCTTAAAGTGAGAAAAACTAAAGAAATGAAGATGAAGAAACTATGTGAGATGAGCAAAACAGCCATGTGCATGGAAAAGTGGAAGTGGCAAATAAGATAGCGAGGAATAACTTTAAGGACTGGAGTATGAGATGTAATGGCATAGGGGGAAACAAATGGAGATATTCTTGAAACTGAAAACAAAGTGAAGAAATGTAAAGAACATCAAGAAAGCAATTCATATGAATATTTTCACAGCTACTAATTTCCTTAAGGAGAAAAGAAATAGTACAGTAGAAGAGGATAGCATAGGTGCTTTAATCATAGGAACAGGATCTACAGGGCCTGTGGATGACTAGGGCATCTGTAATTGATCGTATCCTGACAGAGCTGGTTAAAAATTCATGTAAGAAGACAATAGCCCAGCTTTCTAACAATCTGCAAAATGCGTATAATCCACAAGAAAAATGCCAATAGTGTCCTATAAGGACTTTCTTTTATTCCGAAAAAAAGGAAAGCTAAGGAATATGAAAGAGGATTTCAAGACCTCTCCACATACGTATGCTTCAATGTGCTGAATATACTGACTAGGAGCGTCTATAAGGGAATAAAAAGAAAATCAGAGGACAGAGAAGTGAAGACCAATCAAGATTCAGGAAAATCAGTGCTGCAAGAGAGGTGAAATCAGGAGAAAAAGAATGGAGAAGACTGAACAACATTGGGAGGCATGATGGTCTCATTAATAAAACTATCTAAGTACATGGGAATGGGAAGAATCACAAAAGAAGATCTCGATTAAATTGCATTGAACAAGTAAGACGACAAACATAGAAGACGGGCATAAATTAGAAAAAAAAAAATGGCTGATAGGAGAGTAGACTGGAGAGCTTATTTAAACCAATCTAAGATTATGTAGTGACTTATGGTAATGATGAAACTCTATGAGTTAGAAGTAGAATACGATGAGGCTAAGGGAAAGGTAGCCAGGGATCCTCCCATGGTACCATGATAATATTGAGCAGTGAGGACATTGGCAGATTTAGGCAAAAATGAAAATTCAGGGCCCGTGACCCCCCAGACGCTTAAAAAAATAGACAACATTTTTAATACAGCCGAGTTACCGTAAATTTTGTTTTATTTTGTGCTACACAGTATGGAGATGAAGATTTTATTTCCTAAAGTAATTGTAGCATTTTGTTTTCCTTAATCCTAAATACAAGAAGACCTTTGGCTTTCAGATCCATGTGTCCTCCCCAGAAAAAGTCTTGGATCCACCCACAAGTGGCGATGCTTGAGTATAATCCAAGAGTGCCTAAAATAATTTTGGTAAAGCACTCATCAATTATTTTAAGCTTAATCATAAATTGAATGTTTCCAAGAAAGCTGAACAAAGTGAAATTTCTTCATCTATGATTCATAATTTATTTCTGGTTTATAGGATTTAGGTTTACACTTTCTACTAGATTATATAGATTTTAGAGTATACTTCTGCATCCCTTAGAGATCACTTGTGGGCAACATGACCAAATGTGCACAATAAAAAACTAATGAATCAGATTTGCATAAGTCTATTATGCTATGCATTATATTACTTTATACAAGTGACCTCGAGAACATCATCATTCCTATTCGCAAAAAGAAGACAGTGGAAAAGTGCGAAGATTTTAGGACCATGAGCTTAACAACAAAAGCATCGAAGATATTAATAAGGATCACCCACAGATAAGCAGAACGGAAAGCAGAGAAATATGTATTCAAATGAAAACCAATTTGCTTTTAGGAAATGACAGGGCACAAGCGAAGCAATATTGGTCCTTAGGCTGCTCATAGATAAGTGAATAGAGAAAACACACCTACATTCACTTTGTTTGCGGACTAAGAGAAGGCTTTTGATAATGTGGATTGGAATACAATGCTAGCAATTCTGAAATTGGAGTGTTCTACGATGACTGAAAAATTATCCACATTTTACATGAAAACCATGTAGCTGTGATTAAATCTGGACCCAGCCATGAAGAAGCAAGAATAAGGAAAGGTGTGAGACAAAGGTATAATCTGTCCTCATTTGCATCCTCAAACTTCCTGATGACATAGCAGCCATAGTAGAGACAGAGAGGGATTTGGAGAATATTATAATCATGTATGGAAAGAAAAGACACCCTCTAGTTATAAGCTGAACTCTATTCAATGAAAACCAAAGTATTGGTCTGCTGTAGAAGAGAAGATTCAATGTCAAACCTGACAGGAAACCATAAACTTGAGGCTGGTGAAGGAATTCTGCTACTTGTGTAGCCAAGTGACCAATGATGGCTGAAGTAATATGGAAATAGTTAGCAGAATATCCCAAGTGAAGATTCCTTAAAAAGACGAGTCTTCTTGCAGTTGAAAATACATATAAGCATTGAAGTTAATAAGCAATTTTTAAGGGCTTACACTGGGAGCATGTTACATTATGTTAGTGAAGCATGAACAGTGACAGCAGAGGAAATGTCAAGGCTGGAAGCTTTCTAAATGAGTTGTTAAGAAGAATGATGAAGATCAAATGTGTGAGTAATGCTGATGTTCTAAGAAGACCAGGATATAAGTCTTTAGAAATACATACTTACAAAAAAAAGAAGTCTTTCAGGAAGAAGATGGGAAGAAGAACGTAATCAGCCACATCATAAGATATGATTGTCTGATGAAAATAATCCTTGAAGGACAAGTGGAAGAGAAGAGAGGAAGGTCTCCAGTGAGATACATAGAGCAGGAGATTAAAGAATGAATAAAGTACTATGCCAGCACGCATTTTTTCTAAATGATCTGATTTAAAAATTTGTGGTCTCAAAATGTGCAAAATGATGAGAAAACGGTTATTAAAAAGTTTCTGGTTAGTGCGACGTCGGATAACTGTATCTGAGGTTAGTGAAGACTTCCCGGGATTGCCACCGGGTCAGGAACTCCATAACTTCCGACGTTTCGATGTCCGACTCGGTCATCGTCCTCAGGGCTGTGAGTGTCGAGTGAGAATTTTGATTTGGTTATATACAGTCACTCTGGTGGTCAGGTGACTGCTGATTGGCTGTCATCAGCGGCATGCTCTGATTGGCTGGCGTGATGGTTTTGCCTAGCCTTTTGGATAGTCTTGAGCACAGGTTTCCAAGTGCTGCTTAATGCATATCCGGAATCTCTCCAGAGTGACTGTATATAAGCAAGTCAAAATTCTCACTCAACACTCACAGCCCTGAGGACGATGACCGAGTCGGACATCAAAACGTCGGAAGTTATGGAGTTCCTGACCCAGTGGCGATCCTGAGAACTCTTTACTAAGTCCATTCGCCGGGAAAGAACGAAATCTTTCTGTATCTGAGGTGCCTATAGGGTCTTGATGCAGTTATTTTGAATGTTGAGTTTTTCGACCCAGATAAAATGTTTTGTTAGATAAACATGATATTCTAGAGGCCTATGGACAAAAATTTAAACCGTTTAGTCATATCTCGATTCCTTCGTGCCGAAACGCTGCCTCAAAGTGCCCACTCCCTGCCTCCAGGAGTGCTGTGCGTTTCTTGATTTGTGCAATACTCCTTAGTCCCATGGATCTTCCCTCCTTCCCCTCACATGCTGGCAGAGTGGATCCAGTGATAATGACAAGCAGGAGCCATATTTATCATTTACTTGTCAATGCAATTTCACAAGAAGTACACTTTAAGTGAAAAGAGGGAGGAAAAATAGGATCTTCACTAGGTAAATACGTTGAAACAATTGTATAAGATCTCGTTACTTTTCATGTCTATCCGACACTGCACAAACTGAAACTTTATAGTAATTTTTTTTCACCATTTTGCAACCATGAATTTTTAAAAAGGATCATTTTGAAAAAATAAGCGCCAGCTTAATGGTGCCAGCCAGACGGTACAACAGATGAATATGTAATTTAAGCATTTAAGACTAGAAGACAGGTGAGCTGAGCAGAAAACTGCATAAGCCTATCTTCTTAATAGCTGAACAGGGACGGATTTAGGATGTGGGTGGCCCAGGGCCCATTTTGGTGGGAGCCCTGAACGAAGAAAGAGCTATGCACAAAGCTCGTGCTTGGCATGCCACTGGTTGCTTTCAGAGCTACATTAACAATGCCAATGGATAACAGCATTTTGCATTAATTAACGTCAATTTTGATGACTACATTTTAACCAAAGAACCCAACTTCACTTCGAATCCCCTCATACATGATAGTTTTTTTTAGATTTTGTAACATTAAACTCTATATTGGCGGAAGGCTCGTGCTTGGTGGATGGCCCAGGGTTGGTGGGTGGCCCAGGGCCAGGACCCTTTGGGCTGATCCTTTGATCCAGCCCTGTTGCTGTGATGCTGATGACACTCTTAACCCAGAAAAGGGCGCGCAGGTTGTTAATGATACCCCATTGTTCTTCTTTGACCAATTGTACATACATCCTGGTATCTACAGTGTCGTCAATTGTTACACCTTCACGTCTCATACATTTTGACAAAATGCTGCCTGTATCCCATAAAATTTTCATTCCGTTTCAGAATCAGAACGAGTTAAAGTGTCATGAGGAGTCGCCTACATCCCACGTGCCCTTCCACGTTCCTCTTTCGAGCCATAGGACCTCCCCTGAGCTTTTTCCTTTCATGAGAGCTAATTATTTTTTCTGTTTTAGCATGTAGAAAATTACATTCAGTATGTTTAATAAGATATTCCATGCCTTGAAACCCAAAGTTGTAAAGTCAACAGCAAATATGTAGCTGAATGTCAAATAACGTACATGAAAAACTTACGTAGCTTACATTTCTCCCATTATCAATATTATGGTGTTAGTGTAAAAAGAAATATTTAGTAGCAATCTATTTGGTGGACCTATTTAATAAATACACAACATAAATAAGTCATTCCAAGTAGAGAGAAAAAATATATTTTCTTTGGGGTGTTGATGACACCCCTCGTGCCTTCTAACGTTACATTTCGCCACGTGGCCTCTCCCGGGTTAACCTGAATGATCACTCAATGGCAAAGATAACACAGTAGGAAAAGAAAGTGACAGCTTATATGGAAGCCTTCGCATAACAAAACATTAAGTAACACTGCACTTTCTTGAGGGGTAGAGAAGAACTTACTTTTATTTCATTATTTATCTCATGGATGGAATTGAGGTCACCAAGTGAATCCACTGCAAGCAGATGGTGGGTTTTAAACAGGGGCAAACTTAAAAATTAGGTATCCCAAGTTGTTTTGTCACCACATCAAGTGCTAGGCATTATCCACCAACACCACTGTGTTCGTTGGTTCCTCCACTACCACCCTCAATGGCCACGAAGCATTGTCAACCACTCATTGTTGGCATACCAGCTGTCTCCATGGAGTGTCTCCTCATGTTTCTGTCAAGGTGTGAAATTCGGTCTGTCATAAGAGTTTTGACCGGGAAAAAGGTGGCACCAATCTACATTAATCGCCAATTGGTTGAAGTTTAGAGTGAAAAATGTATGGATGTTAAAAACGTTCTTAAGTGGTACCAAAAGTTCCTTTCCAGCCATGCAAACGTCCACTGCTAGGCGTGTGCCCAAACAGCTCACCAAAGACCCCCAGAGGCAGCATGTGGAATGTGCCAAAGAAGTTGCCATTTTGAAGAGAAAGGAGATGGTTTTTTGACTCCATCACCCAGTGATTTCCACATGTTGCTCCACTGAATAAAAACCTAGGAGAGATGAAGTTTTCAACGAATTATGAGGCACAAGAGGAGATCAGCACCTATCTTTGCAACAAGGACAGAAGCCAGTATGATGCTGGGATTCAAAAGTTCATCATGCCGATGAGGAAAGTTATCAAGTGCCACAGTGACTATATCGAAAAGTTGCTGAAGCCATGGACTTTTGAATGATGTATACAACATTGTAAATAAGTGTCATATTTAATGACAAAAAAATTGGAGACCTTGCTTTTAAAATTACCCTCGTTTATACATGTAAATAGAGAGATAAGGAAATTTTCTCATCAAATAAACAATGTCAAAAACAGTAACTAACATTCCAAGGCAGTAATTGTGTATTTCTGGGTAAAATAGGCCATTAAACAGATACTAGATCCTATGACGATGTGATGAATTAACAAGGGAGGCTGCCAAGAATTATTCTCCTCATCACCTGGAGGAGTGCACAGCAGTTCCTTCATATTTGTAAGGGTAAAAACCGAAGTGGATGCTACTCATTCCACTACAGGTGCGGTAGGATTCATGCTGATGGCTTTAGCATTACAATATAAAAAGCAAGAAAAATATTTACATATTAAATATGAAGAGTCACTGATACTAAAATATTTTGTTCTAATTTAAAGATGTGAAAAATATTCCAGATGTAAAATAAACCACTACGCAGATTTTCAGGGGGGACAAGCAATGATTGTACCTAAGTTTGACAAAAATTTAATTTTAGGAACAAAGTAAGTGAGATCACACCAGTAGGTACCTGTAGGACCTTAAAGAGGAAATGTAAAAAAATCACCTCAGCGAATAATGCCTAAGATAAGTAAATAAATAAGCGTGGATAAAAAGAAAGAGACTATTGGAGTGAAAGCTATCTCATTAAAAATGACACTTCAGGAGTCAAAATAATGCTTAGAAGGGTCCCAGAATACATGCATAGGTACATTACAATAAAAATAATGAAAATGTCCTTGAGTGAGAATATAAAATAGACTGGTTATACATTTGATTTGGAGTTTAGACGTGCACAGGGTATAAATTATAAAAATAAAATATGGTGGTGTAAATGAAATGATATTAAGATAAGGATATGAGGATGAAGCCAAAAGGCTGATATGATGGATGAATGACAAGAATGAACAATGAGTTAATCCACTGAGTGAATGAAGAAAACATTTCAGAGGTTAACAAACAGAAAATAAAAGAAAATTTCATTCCAATTTTCCCATTACATTCCATTCCAAGCAAATCATGGTGTTCCCTGATGACAGAAGCAGAATTAAGTAAGACTGACATCAATATACGAGATGGAGCAGGCAAACCTGCTGTTGCTTAAAGATAATAAATCACGATTCCATTCACAAATTAAATGTCATTCTGCTCATGGTCATTCCTCGAACGATATATTACTTGAGTAGTACAAGTCTTCCGAGGTAAACCAATTCCTTGAACTCAATGCGCCATCTCTCAAATCCATTGTCAGTACACCTATCAGTGGACAGTATGTCCTTCTGGTCTAGAGGATTATCATTGACTTTACAGGATAAGTTTAATGAGCTGTGTGTTTTAAGGAATACAAATACGTGCATACAGGAGGATATGGCTTTATGAAGGGAAATCAACCAACGTGAAGAGGCATATCGAAATACCATAATCATGCAAACAAATTATATACATATAGCATGTTAGTTATTGTAAATAATTTAAGCTAGAACATGGGATGGAGATAAATGCGGAAATTAGATTCGATATCCAGTATCGAAAGACACAACTACGATTCCTGCTTAAGTTAGACGGAATATTAAGTTGGATTTATTAGGTTCATAAGCAACTTCATAGCACTCTGCGGGTCATTTTCCTATATTAACGATATTTGAATAGTTTCGCATGCAAAACCCAAGCTATCGTTAAATTTTACGAGCGATAGAATTAAAATGGGACAATGTCCTCAATGCATTACTTTCGTCGCATGAAGCACATGCTACTTAAGCAAAATCACTTTCAAATAACTAGTACACAAGGGCACCTAACAGTCGTCATTTATACCCATCCATGAATTGATTCCAATTATAAAAGAAAATTTCAAACATGGGCTATTTCTTAGAGCAAAACAGCCAAGAAATGACCACTTACCTGTAGAGACGCTCTTCTTCACGACTTGTAAACAGACCGCGAAAAACGTTATGCTTTCTTTAACTCATCCCGTTGCCGCAAATACCGCTCTCTTCGCTAGATAATACCAGAGTCCTCTATATTGCCATATAATAACTACGAAGTTGAGTCGTCGCAGTCTGCCATCTTCACTCTCATCATTAATGGCGGCCTGTGTTGTAGCATAGGCGTAACGTCGAGTTGGTGCAGTTTTTTACATTTTTGTAATTGATAAATAAGAGAGATGGGCGGTTCTTCTGCTCCAAACTGTTCCATTAGTTGTAGGGATGTGTTCCGCGCTTTTGTTTTTCCTTGTAATCCTCAGGTAAGGGCTAAATGGCTACAAATGTGGGGGATGGATGAGTGGCAACCGTAGCCGTCTTCCACTATTTGTGAGGTGAGTTAGAAGTTGATGTAATTCAATGTATTGGGTAATTATTCATATGAAGATCAAGTTCTTACTTAGTTTCGGCATAATTTGATGAAAGGCTGTGATTTACTTCAAAGATTAATACCTTTGCCAATCAGTTTTACGTTGTATACGTAATGTAAACAGAAAAGAGTGCATAATAATTCCTGCTATTGTTGAGAGTTTTTCATGTATAGGTTTAAGGTTATTTGTGTCAATGGTTTTTAAACTTTGATAGTGTCGTAATACTGATACAATTAACCCGTGCTACATTCAATTAATTAATTTAAACAATAAACTAGAATACGCAACTTATTCACACAATGGAATGTGGTAGGTTGTTATTATTTCGTCGCGTGAAAGTTATACTTGTAAGTGTCCTTGAAAGTTATACCTGTAACATATAAGTGCTTTCACGTTTGAAATATCGTGAGGAACTTTACGTGTGATACAATCAATGATACCAGTTTTCATTAAAGACTTACTGAAATCATGTAATATTCATGTCCCTTTTGGAACTATATGTTGTTGGTAACGAATGTTTGTAGGTAATTGCATTCGAATCCATTTTGGATTTTACACCTTGTAATTAATGCGATTTATATAAGCCGCGAAACCTTCCTTAATTAATATTATAGTCAACATATATTACATGCATGTATTTATTTAGCCATTTAATCATTATGAAAACATTTTCCTGCGAGTTTTCCTTACCACAGGTGCACTTATACGAATCAAAATTTGAATCCGCTCGGAAGAGAGGCTGGAAAATATTAAAAGCCCAATGATGTTCCGACGATTTTCGGCGTCGCGAATCGTCCGAAGCCTATTACACCAAGAGGAGACCTCTAATATTCGATTGCCGGTCTTGAATTGAAAGTCTTTTCCTTTGCTGAAGTTGAAGAGCCATCGAGTGTGGTATGTACGTATTAAGGTTGTTCTGTTATTCATACTATTGGCATTTGCTGAGAGTGTGTTTATGATGTTATCAGTGTCAGTGCATTGTAATGAACGGTATTATTATTGGTGATAACGAAGTATTGTGGCACCGTTCAATTGGGTTATTGTCTATCAGTCATCTGGTTGTTGGGCTTTGTTTTCTTTTGTTCATCTTGAGTAGCATTTTCAATTCCATCGTCCTTTGCTGTCACCCACATACCTACGCACAAGTTTCACTGCCCACTTATCTCTTCTTATGACGATTAAATTATGAAATTATTCAAAAGTAGCGCTAACGGCTGTCCTGTTTAGATTATTAACCAGCCTGAGAGACAATTACCTATTAGCTCTAGGCTGTAAAAATATGATTGTACAAGTACTATCGATCCCTTTATAAATGGGTTCATTGGAAATGTTTCTTACAAACAACTGGTGGATTGATAGTGATGCCAGGGCATTTATTAGGGAATGGCATCAACAAAGCATTTATGTATCCTCATCGTCCATTCAATAGTTTAGGTTCTCAGTGTCAGGCGCTGCCTGAAGTATTATTATCAAAAGGAAGTGGTAATTAAACATACTCTTTAATTATTGGTTCACGTTTGTACAAAGTAAGATGTGGCAAGCATGCACAAGCAAGTGATATCTCTACTTTCCCTTCATAGCTTCATTGTATTCTTGGGGTCTGTGAACTAATTTACAAATCAAAAACATTGCTGATATTGACAATTCAAATGATTTTGAAACTACCTTCATTTTGTGATACAATATTTGAACTTACTGCGGCTAAAGGAAGAAAATAAAGAGGATTTTTTAGTAATTAATGAAGAAGTACCTCGTTGCTATTTTCATTGTTAAAGTCCTATTTGTTTACTTCTTTGAGAGAGTACTTCAATGCTATATTAAAATGTGAAATGATGCAAATTTTTTGTTTGAAACCAAAATCATTGACCAGTGGTTTCTCGATAGTTTTCCTTGGAAAAAATCACCTGTGTGTAATTCATGTTTGGCATAGTCGAAGGCTGGATGAATCCAAGGTCTTGTTTTTAGGATAGGTTAAGTGTTTTTTGAAGACTAAATGCAGTCTTATGAGCTGGAGATTTTGAGCATGTCTTTATTTGTGTGTTTATTCATGTCATAAGCACCTATATTACCCTGAGTCATGGACTTCTAAAATCTCTTGTACATAGTTTGTCTGTTTCTATTATGCCTCATTTTATTGTCTTTAGGTGGTGTAAGTCATTTCTTTCCTATCTTCCATACATGTCACCTGGACTTGGTATTTTGCTGAGATATGACTACATGTGTATATTTTTAAATGACTATTTGTTAACATTCTCATTCATCTATTATATTTTGAGAAATCAGCACATTTGTTGTAAAATAAGCATGCAGTCTTTGCTAATGCTTATCATCTATCAAATAAGGTAGCTTCTCAAATTGACAAGTTTTCTTGAATGTAAGATTAAACTATATCTATTGCAAGTTCTTTTTCACATTGCCTTTGCTTATATTGGGACAATTTTTCAGTTATACCATTTTTCATTACTTCCATAGCATCCAAATTGCTTCTTTACATTGAAAAAGTGTTTTCAAAATACTTAGTAGTAATATTAATTAAATGGAGTCACTGGTTGCTCTTATGTTAAGCTGTTTTGGTGACTGTCTGATTTGAGAACTACCATCGTGTTTGCTAAAGTCATTCTGACACTTTGAAATTCAGTATCGTTTCTTGATTAATATACTTTGGATGCTATTATAATTATGCTTCTATTGCATTAAACTTGAGTGTCTTATTCAATAATGTGCATAAATGTTTCTTCATACCTGGGCTCATCATCTTGTTGCATCATTTAGAGGAACAGGGTGGGCAATATCTTGAATTCAGATCCTCCTAAGTGGAGTGCTTAAGAATATTTTGGTACTGAATTTGGCCCATAATATTGTATGGATTAGCTTTTTTTATTTTCTAAGTGGATAGTCCTCTTACCAAGGTGTTCTGCAGTGCATATATTGTGCATTAAATTGAAATGCATGTTATGTGAATACCAGTGGTGATTTGTTTTATTCTTATATGTTACTCAAGTTCACTCAGTTGATGTCACCAAGATTATTCCTTTGTTCCAGATTCAATGCTGCCTGTTGTATCATGTTTGGAATTGATGGCTATATAATGGAACAACTTCTACAATGATAAGATACAATTACTGCATTTCATGTCCAAATAACCTAAGCAGAAGAAGCATGTGCAGCGTTATATTCACAGCAATCATCTTCTGCATTGGCATTGTGGTGTCACCATGTATTTTGCTTAATGAGAGAATATATCTGGAGTAGCAAAATGTATTTTTTCATAAATTTTCTAACTTTTTCTTTGTTTTTTCTATATTCAAGTTCAACGCTCAGTCTAAATCATATTGAACTTCTATTATGTTAAAACTGATTCCATGGGGTGTCATCTGTATTATTTATTTATGAGCAAGTGTTTGATGTTGCTCCACATAGCTAGTTATTAGAGCATCACTTCTGTCAGTGTTTACCTGGCCTTGATGTATTTTATACAAGAGTAATTTTTTTAAATGATTACCTCTTAACTACCTGTTCCATTGCTTTACTCTGGTAATTCACATAAGTGGTTACATTTTTGAGTTCTTTACATCAAATTTGAAGATGAGTTGCTGATATGGAATTCTCAATCTATTCAATAGCATGGAAGCACCTTTATTCTAATGCTTTGACATAGGTATATTTGGCCTGGTTAAGTGGTTTTTCCCTCTTTGTTTGTTGTGTGTTGATACGATGACTAATCAGTTCTTATTGCATATATCCCTCTTTGGCATATACACATTTTATCATTACCAATATGTATAATGTTTATACCATGAATACTTGGTTATCTACCAGTTGAGTCGTGGTTAATGTGGATTGTTGACGGCTTTACACATTCTAGTGAAACATGTTTGCATTAAGTTGTCTTATATAGAGATATAAAATCAACTGTTACATCAGATATTTCATTATTTTGGCATGAAAAGAGCAAAGTTTATTATAATTTACCACCTAGTATCAGATCTTTCTGTTTAAATATCCTTAGAAGTCCTTAATTTGCAGGAATGATTTCCAAGAACACTCCTTACCTAAGATTTTAATGAATTTTCAAGTAAGAGAAAGATTCTTACATCACTTCTAAAAGGTGCATGGTTCGGTCTTTAAAAAATGTATTTACCTTTGCTTAACATATTGTCAAGATTAAGAGCCATTTTTCACATTTATTCCCATACAGTACTACTACTAGTCCACTTGTTTAGAGAGAACACATGAGATCACATCAAAGGACTCATGAATAAACTTAGGTGATTCATGCATGTTAAATTTTTGTAACTATTATGCAGACGTATGGAAATCATTCTATAATTATGTTAATTATCCTAAGCATATGATGAGGATGTAAAAAATGGCTACTAAGGTATGGATGTCATTCACATTAATCTCCAATTTAAGGATATTGATACCTAAGTGTATGGAAATTGTATTTTATTCCATGGCATATTTCAGTTAGGTTAACAGAGATGTCCTGTTGTAAATCTTTCACGGAATTGAATTGAGACAAGAGTGGACTAAATGAGGAGCCTGCTGTTGACAAAAGTCATAGCAATCTAGCTGACTTGAAGCTAACTAAGAAGGAAGACTTATTTCCATATCTTATCATATACTTTTGAGTGTTTTGTTACAAAATGCATGGGCATGCCATTAGAGGAGTTGTGTCCTGGTCATAAAAGACTTCAGTAATCGTTTTTGGATTAATAACAAAAATAGTTCATGTCATATATAGATTGAATTTTATTCCTACATTAGTGCCCCAGTATATATTAGGCATTTTGGCCTTAATATGAGCACTTTGGTTCTTCTTTATTTATCTTATGTTTCACTTCATTTCACCTTAAGCAGAGATGGGAATTGCTTATAATCACAAATATCTTATCTGGGATTGGGATATTATGGGAGAAATGATCTCTTTTTCAGTCATAAATAAATTTTTTACCAAATGTGTCTGCTTGGAATTTGAAAGTTAGTACCCTTGTGTCAACTCAGATTGTAGAAGTTAATTTTATATGTCTAGTTAAGTATTACCTACTGCTGTTATTAATCACAATTAACTGTTCACGGAGCTATGTTGTGTTATTAGGCATTCATTCATTGTATCCCACAAATTTTTTGTGTTGATTTAATTGCAAGAGTGCGTCTTAGGGTGCGATTCATAGACGGCACTTTAGGCTAAAGTATACTTTAGCCGGGCTAAAGTCTGCTTTTTCCGTTTCATAAACGCCACTTTAGAGGAAAAATGGCCGAATCGTCACTTTACCGTAAAGTGCCCAACCGGAGCTCACTTTAGGGCTAAAGTGTCCTTTACGGATGAATAAATATGGCTGCACCGGCTGTTATTGAAGTTGAAATATGAAGATATTTGGGTTACGGAAATGAATATGAACTAATTTTTTGGTGAGAACACAGCAGCAAACTGGCGCGTTTCAAGAAATAACCAGACAAGTAATATATGTCTTTTCCCTGAATATATATCGAGTCGGTATTGATGGAGATGACCCAATTCTTATATTTTGAAGTTTAACTCTATCGGTCGTGTGATAATTACAACACAGTAAGTGGTTGAACAGGTTGGCATAATTTATGTTGATTTTATATACAAGTTAATTGTTAAGTTCTTAGGTTATTTATACGTTCATATTCTAGAATTTTCCTTAAAGATACTTGAATATGATAGCAAAATTCTGTTTACATTGGCGTCAATAGCCTTCGTAAACAAAGACTTGATTTTCATATCGTTTGGCCAGCCAAATACTAGTTTCTACACCTTGCATTGCATTTTAAGCGTTTTCATTCAATATTTGCTTAATGTACTCTCCGTATGCCTCCATATCACGCTTAACATGTTTCTGTGATTGTGAAACTAGAGTCGAGTTTCTGTTTCGTTTTTCGACTATGCATTTGCATGTTTACAATGATGATATAAGATCTCGTCATGAAAGGCAGCAATAAAAAGTAAAACGTACTTTCCTTCGAAGGATGATATCATAGCCATATTATCAGCAGCAAAGCAATGTTTTCTCGAGGATGTAGGATTGTTATGAAATGTTATTTACACAGCATCACAGACTTCACTGACATTTTTACTGCAAAATTCGTGAATGGATACTCGGGTTAGGTATTCACATATGTCGAGGCATCTTTTAAAGTAGACAAAGAGATATTTATTGATATAAGTCCATTCTCACATTCAACATGTTTCATTGCGTGGCCATTCATTCATTGGTTTTGATGATATAGATATTCTTGACTGTACATTCTCGTCCATTTCTCTAGAATATATAACCCCTTAGGTCAACATTCCAAGAATTAAAATATTGGTAAGCACAAAAGAATTCAACAAACACCCATGCCTCATTCAAAATATGCGTCCAACTGAGACAACCACTGATCGGTAAATCTTCAAATTAATTGGTAGTTTCAAGTTAACGCGAGAGAATTTCACTATTTCACCCACCTTCAATGAACGTACACCATCAAACTTCGACTAACATATAGTCCAAACAACCGTATGCAGTTAATCATAGAAAATGATCATAAATGACGTGAAAATATCAGCATTTGAATATTTACTTCGCTGGGAACATCGAAGGGCATTACCAATGCACGAAGCTAATTAAAAGTGAGCTTTTATTCTGCCAACTCAGTCATTAACGTACAAAAAAGCTAGTGGGGAAAAGCTTTCAATGACGCAGTATTCATTTACATTTGCACATAATATGAGAAAACGAGAAAATACAGCTTAATAAATCTTAGCAAAATACAACACGAAAACCCAGTCGCCAGAAACATGTAAACAAGTACGCATTTAATATCGTGTGTCATCTTTTTCTTCACTTTTTCGCAGCGTTCATTGCCAACACTCAAAAATTTCAATGCATGATGGAGACTTTAGGAGCTAAAGTTCCACTTTATAAAGTGAGATCCTTGGGACGACTCTGAAACGAACTTTAGCTAAAGTCTCACTTTAGCGTAAAGAGAGACTTTGTAAAGTGAGCAATTTCAGTGTCGTCTATGAATCGCACCCTTAGTGTACGTACTAGGTTTTTTTGAGAATGGTCTGACATGATCCCCTGTTAGATTTTGTTCTACTTTTACTTTTCAAGGAATTGTATGGATGTTCATTTTAGAATTGTTTTCTTTTGCTATGTGTTCTCTATTCCAAGGACTTATTTCCCAGGAAAAGACCCCAGTGGTTCACCTAGGCTTGTAGTTATTAAATTTTTTTTCAATTAGTAATGCAGTAAACAGTGGAAGGGCTTGCATAGGGATGATAATAAGCAAGTTGTTAAACCGTGATTCAAGTTTGTTTTTTCTAGGTTGCTGCAAGCCTGATTCCGGCTTGCATTGCTATTTGGGTACAAGGACGGGCTGGCCAGGTTTGCAATCTCTGAGTCACCCAAGCTTAGGGGGGCCCTGCTCCATCTTGAGGGGATATCAAAGGTGTAATTAAAAAAAGATATTCATTACTTAGGTTACTTGCACCAATATTTTTTGTAATTATAAAAAGTTTTGTGTTCATTGGTTGCTTTCTTTACTGCATACTCATTGTAAATTAAATGAAGTGAGTTAGGTGTCCAGAAGGTAAAAAAAAAAACTGCAAGTGCTTATTTGGAATGGTTATTTGGAAAGATTGTATTTAGTTTCTTTTTTTTAGATTTCAGTGCTGTTTCTGGGACAAAGTCATTAAAGAGATATCAGCTCCATAATAAATTATTAATTTTCTCAATTTTCATAGTATTTTTTATTAACTTTATCTACTATTTAAGAGCGAGAATATTGTCAAAATCCATTTTCGGGCATGCAGTTCCCTAAAATTTTCCAAGGAAGACCTCCGAATTCCCCCCATCAGGACCCCAGACCGCTGGATACTACTATCATTGGAACAGATATGCCCTCTTGTCTGTTTCTATCATTGGCATTTGGTATTGAGCACATCCATCCATGTGAGTACCCTGCAGGGGCCCAGGTAGTACTTAAAGACTGGGGGGGTGGGTTTAGGTGCAACTAATACCAGGGTGTGTGGGGGAACGGAATACCCTCCAGGATAAGCGGTCAGTGCGAGATTAGTAAATTGGCGAATTTTAAGATAAATGGTGAGTTTTATGGCTTTCTGAGGGATATTTTATTAGTCCTTACACTATTCTATTAGTAATATTAATCCAATTAAGTAAAATGGATTAAAATTAAAAATTTCTCTGATCTCTATGGGGGAGGAATTTATCCCCCATAACCCCCCTCGCTGCTCCATTGGTACCCAGGATCAAAGCAAGGAGGACATGTCGTGGTCTTTCAAGTAGTAACATTTTTGCAAAGAATGAAGAAGTCAAAATTGTAAGTAAATTATGACAGCGTTTCATTGGTCTATACAATGAAGAGAATGACTTAAATTTGTTACATGTCTTATGCGAATATAAGTTTTTAAATAATTTCTTTAAAATTTTCGTTACGAGCTTAATTTCTTTTCGCTTCTAAGGGGGGGGGGGGCGTAGCCAGGAATTTCGTTCGGGTTAATGATCGAAAAAACTATTTGTCAAAGAAATCTTTTGTAAACTCGTCATTTCTCAATATTTTGTTTTTTAAATTAATCAAAGTAACTGTGTTTTCATATTGTCCGGGGGACAGGGGGGTCCTATCCCACCGCACTACGCCGCTGAAAGGCCGTCTCCAGCTGGTTACGCCCATCTACCCGCTGTCCTACTATCAGATTTCAGTCATTAAACTCGCGGCGGAATTGCTTGTGTCAGTACATATTTTGCAAAGAGCCTTTTTATTGAGGGTAAGAGTTTCCGTTAATAGTATTTTCAGTGATTATTTAGCGCAATTGGGTGTCAACCCATTAAAACAAGGGTTCGATCAGGTCGTAATACGTTTAGCCTTTGCCCTGGTTTTACCTTTATTTTCGCCGTTTGCATTGTTGTCATGCCTAGAAAATTTGTACTTATGTTACTGAAGGTTTCGAAAATCAATATCACCTATCCGAAAATTACCAACATTCTTCGCTTACCAAAAAAACGAAGAAATTTTACCACATCTCCTTATGGGAAAACGGAGTATTTACACCGAAAATGGCGGACGTCGTGGTTGCCATAGTGGAAGCCTATGCGACGACTCGACATGATGAGAGAGTAGTGTTGAGAGAGCAATCTAGAGGACTCTGGATAATACCCACCGCGGAATTTGAACAAACAAAGAACGGCCACGGCGCACAGTGGGCTGGAATCAAGGTATATTTACAACCTCCTTGCCTAGAATCAGCTAGAATCATTGCTAGAATTGAAAAAAGCAGACCAAAACCTCAAAAACAATTTTTATTGAGCTAATAAGTTGAAACTTCGCATACGTATTCTCAAATAAACGACCACCCTCGATTTTTTCCCTGAAAATAGACGACTTTATCCTCGTAAAGTGGTTTCATGAACAGTATTATTGACAAAAATGTTATACCATCTTAATCAGCACTTCCTTCTCTTTCATTTTGATGGTTTTCAAAGATTTTGTTTCATCATTAACCTTAGATGCATAACAAAGTGGCGGAGCCTATTACAGCCTATTTTTTACATAAATGTAGAGAAAAAGTACATACTTCCGCTGACTCCCACCAAGTGACATGTATCATGTTGTTCTATGAAGATTCTACATTCGGAAATCAAAAGTGAAATCCTCCATCAACTTGCAACCCCGAAATTACATCGTTTTTTCGAGCGTGTGGTCAACTCCGGTTCTGGCCGGCGGGGCCGAGAGAATACGGCGGCGCGGCAAGCGTGTGGATCCGATATGGCTACATTCACTTTTATATATGGATAATAGATATAATAGTGATAGAAAATAAGCACCAGAAAGTAAAATAGATAAATATTGTTAAAAATGACTCTTTTTACCTATGCAATCGCTGGACACTGCAAGAGGTACCTACACTGAAAGGCTTCTTTCTTTGAGTGCATTCCATATATTACTACGGGGAATGGACTTAAATTGAGTGCTTAACGTAGGGAAACGTACTCTTTAATTATCAAACAAACTCTCTTTCTAGGCAAGAGCCGTCCATGATTCATGGCCCCCTCTTCCCGGCATTATTTCGCGCCTCCATTACCTCCTCTGACAGTTGTTCCAATGGAAGAGTAGACTCTTTTGCAATATCAGCTCCGTGAACGAAGACTTTATGTACGGTTGGTGGCATACAATATTTGTTTATAAAGGGTCAGGGATGGCTATTTAGAGAGGATATCTAGAATAGTTGAGATGACCTTTGAATAAATATTGCTAAAAATGACTCTGATTACCTATGCAATCGCTGGACACTGCAAGAGGTACACTGAAAGGCATTTTTTCTTTGATTGCATTCCATATATTACTACATTTGAATATAAGGTAGGCACCTGGTTCATCCTTTACCAAAGCGAAGAGGCATAATTAGGGAGCTCACGAACAAGAATTCACGAGACAGGCTCTCCTTCCCACGTATGGTTATAAAACGACCCTTGTCGGCAGGCCTTAAAATAGGTATGGGAGGTTGGGAAGAGGAGGCCATGGATCATAGACGGCTCTTCCCCAGAAAGAGAGTTTGTTTGCTAATAAATAAGTCCGATTTGCTACATTAAGCACACTATGTAAGTCCATCCTCCGTAGTAATATATGGAATGCACTCAAAGAAAGAAGCCTTTCAGTGTACCTCTTGCAGTGCCCAGCGATTGCATAATAAGAGTTATTTGTAGCAATATTTATCAATTTTATTTTCTCGTGATTATTTTCTATCACTTTTATACCTATTATCCGGATATAAAAGTGAATGTGGCCATATCAGATCCACACGCTTGCCGCACCGCCGCGCCGTACTCTCCGCCTCCGACGGCTAGAACCGGAGTCGACCGCTCACTCGAAAAAACGATGTAAATTCGGGGTTGGAAGTTGGTGGAGGATTTTACTTTCGCTTCCAAATGTAGAATCTTCATAGAACAACATGATACATGTCACTTGGTGGGAGTCGGCGGAAGTATGTACTTTTTCTCTACGTTTATGTAAAAAATAGGCTGAATGAGGATCCGCCACTTTATTATGCATCTAAGGTTAATGATGAAACAAAATCTTTGAAAACCCTCAAAATGAAAGAAAATGAAGTGCTAATTAAGATAGTATAACATATTTGTCAATAATACTGTTCATGAAATCACTGTACGAGGATAAAGTCGTCTATTTTCAGAAAAAATCGAGGGTGGTCGTTTTACGCTAGATTTGTTCAATTTTGACCTCAAATATAATGTTAACGTGAAAGCAGAGGAAAGAAATAATTTGGCGAGTAATGCACAATTTATTTGAGAATACGTATGGAAGTTTCAACTTAATAGCTCAAAAATGTCGTTTTTGAGGATTTGGCCAGCTTTTTTCGTTTCTAGCCCACTGAGCGGCGTCTTTCTATGGCATTTGGCGCCGCAGGCCCTCGTATAATGACATTTTTCCCCATCATTAATTTTATTTTGAATATAAATGGGGTCATCTGATTGATTGCATCCTAAGCGCGAATTCCGTTCGATTCATGCCGCATTCTCATCCAATATTACCAAGATATCCAATGACCAATCCATCTGTGGTACATTAACTTCGAATTTGAATTACATGTCTGTACCTGTATCTTTAGATACTTCCTCCTTCAGCGATTACGTTGGGGAATTTCTTAAAAGTCAAGGTAATGCGACTGAGACTTCTTCGTAACACCCACCTTCATTTCTTATTTCAATTGAAAAAGTCCTGTTCCTGAGCTATCCTAGTATTTCTTATCCTTCAAATAAAACTATCGCAATTTTATAATTTTCAATTTAAATTTAAATTCAATTGGCAAGTATCATGATGTGATATTATTAAACATTACTTAGCTTAATATTACATTGATATTGGTACAACTCCGAAGGTAAGATCCATAGATTCGCAATAGTTTAAGATTTAATATGTAAGAAATTTTTACATAAGTAAAATTTTATAAAAAAGTTCAATTTTTAGGTCAATCTAAATTAAACTGTCAATTATTATTGGTTTATATGTTCATAATATTTTTTTTCAAGAGTATAAATAAAATTTTAAAAATTTTACGGATGGCATGAAGGCATTCCTTCTTTTTAGATAGTTCAGTCTCTAAACCTAAGAACATATTCTTTCCCAAATTTACATCTTGATAACGGTCACTCTACCACGGGCTCTGGAAGATGTTGGCAGATGCTCGTCGTGGAAGAACTAGTTTCCGTGGATCTTTCAAAAGTTTTCCATGACGTCATTGGAACAACGATGAAACTTTGGGTGGCGAATCCATCGAGACCAATTGGGAGGAAAAATATCATAAGGGATGAAAACATGGCCGCCGAATAGGGTTTCATGTTGGACCTTTTTAAAATTTTGTTTTTTTTTATGAGGGACGCAAGAACCTCAATTTCTGTGGGATTATCTATTCATAAAATTATTTTCACTGGATTGAAGCTCTCTTTGCAAACATTTACCATGATTTTGGGCAATTTTAGCATAAGGTAAGCGTTAAAATAAATAATAGCTATTAGTTATGAGTACCGACACATGGGAAAAATTAAGTGCAGACGAATAAGGTGGGCTGGGTATGTTCGGAGGTACGAGGTGAGACTACTGATGATGAAAGTATTATGCTGGAATCATGTGTGTAGAAGATGCTGGGAAAGACCGCGACTGAGATGTTCGAGCCATGTGCAGAAGGACACGGAAAAGGACAGAGCAGCAGAGTTTGATGGAGGTAACCCGCTGACCTTGGGAGTAATCTCGGTAAATATTAAGTTGTTCTCGACAGTACAATTATAACTGAGCCTCACGTAGCTGACTCCAAAGTTTAAGCCATCGTGTTGATTTGAGGGCGGAAAAAATCGTATGATTTAGAAAAAAACCCTCTGGGGATATTTAAGGAACAGTGCGAAGATTAATTTGCTGGCCATGTAAAAAGATGGACTCTCATACCAAATTCTAAAAGGTACATAATAAAAAACGCGGTGTATTTATTTGAAATATATGATCGTTCCGCCCCGTATCGAAAATACAAAGCCCAAGTAAAGTTGGAGGCCGAACACTATTAGAAGTGTTAAGATTGAATGTAGGGATAAAAGCATATGCAATGCTACAAGATCGGAGAAATTGGGATTGGAGACAGACGCAGTGGCGGATAAACATATGGAGGGGGCGCGCCCCCCTTCTTGCGGGGCCAGCCGTATTGTCGAACATTGCAAAACCACAGTTGTAACTTTATTATATTAAAATATGGGATTTAAATCAGTTTAAATATAAATTTCTTAAACTTTGCATGTCACTTGATTATTTTTTTTCTTACATTAAAAGTAAAGAAAGCTCAAGATATTTTTTGATAGCCCCTCTTTCAGTTTTTCCTGTGTCCGCGACTGGATACAAGTGGTAATTATTATCTCAATTTCATTAGGATCGGTAGAGGATATTAGAGATATGTTGATTTTTGATGACGATAAAAGTAAAGGAAGCTCAAGATATTTTTTGAGAGTCCCTCTTTCAGTTTTTTCTGCTTCCACCACTGGATAGAAGAGGTAATAATAATCTCAATTACGATTAGAAGTGGAGGATAGTAAAAAGATGTAACCATTTCCTAGGTAAATCTTGGTAAAAACTGAAGATATTCTTGCATGACTCACATTCTGAGCAACCTTATTGACTTCCTCTACCATTCCGACTCAAAACTTAAAAAAAAAACATCTGGGGATCTTGCGGATTCTCTCCAGAGCCAGGAAAAATTTTCAGGATTGAATTAATTGAGAGCTAATGGAAAATCTAACAGCATATGAGCATAACCGTTAAAAACCCATCTAGATTTAGTCCTAAGTTTTTCCTCTCGCTTCTCTTCAAAATATTTAACCTCTCAAAAGATATTCGTGTTTTAAAAAATTATTATTATTCAAATTTAATATTTAATTGACAGAAAGCTAAGGGGCCTAGAAATATTAGATTCTGATATCCTTCCACCTCGTTTTTTCCAAAACAAACACTAGATTCACTTTCATTATAAACGTCGAGCTGATTTCTTCATACTGTGAATGCTCACTGAGAGCCGTTACTAACTGTGTAAATTCCAAAGGAAGAACTTGTTTCTCCATTTGTGACCTATAAGACGTCTTCCGACGCATCACATTGAGCTACTTTCCCTTAAACGATTGGATATGCGCTTAAATGATGTGTAATTGGTCATTATTCCCGTCTTCTAAGAGCGCAAAAAATGGCCAATTAAAAGACAGAAAATCAAGCGGCAATATTCCTTCAAACGATCAACTATTAACTTCTAAGATACTCATTATTTCCCCAAATAAATGATTGCATTTACTACATAAGTACAAATATGATGCCGTAATTGCTCCGTAACGAGGAAGGAGCTAGGTAAAGCGGAAGTTCAGCCTAAGGAAATGACGTTTCAACTTGTTTAAAACATCGGTTAATTGGAATTCTCTTGAGAACATCATCTCCCATAGTCGAAGAGCACAAGATATACGTGTGAGCCTCATCAGTTGTCTCTAATGCTGATGTTTGAGGATTTAATGGCTTTTTCTGCAATATGATTTGATGAATTGTTTTGCGAAGCAGTGAAACAATTTTAGGCACCGCGTGAATTTTTCACAGGATTGGGTTGTCCATGAGATGAGTAAATAATAAATCAAATTTTACTTATAACAATTAATATTATTTACAAGTAATGCATATTACATATGGTAGGCAAAGAGGTTACATTATACAGTGAATACCAATGTATTTCAATCTGTACTTTTTGCCTTTTTACAAGTCATTCAATGCCAGTGTTCAAAGGTTTCATTAGTTGTTTGAACATCCGAATTTGAACAATTTTATGATTTTTCAAATGGATTTAGCATTTTTACATTTTTTCATAGTCAACATTTTCTGTTTTAGAAAAATAAAAACATTGGAAATAACACATCAAGTATGCATGTGATTCCTGAGTACTGGCTGTATTAAGGTTCAGAAAAAATATTTCGCTTATTAATTTGGAAAAAACGTGGCAGGTTTAACATTACTATCAGGCAACACGAGAACCTGTCATTCAATAGATTCCATGAGCTATGATAAAACAAATGTTTATAAATTTTACAACAGGAACGACAGATTTCTTCATATGAAATACAAGAAAACGCGTACACGAGTCGAATTTTCACAATCCAAACGATATTTCTTCAGAGAGGCTAATCATTAAATGTCATGATTTCTTTTGATAAACAATTGTACAAAAAAGTCACACGCGTGCATACAATTTGCTTTTGAAAGAATAGTTTCCCACAAATAACAGTGAAAAATCAGATGACAATCATACATTCAGCCAGTTTAATTTGCCAATTCGAAAAACCTGCCGGAGCCAACAGCAATGAATTAGGAACCCAACATGGTTGGGAAGACTGTTCAATGGCTCGGTGAAAATCCACTTAAAGCCATATCAGAGATCACAGATTCACTCATGGTATCGTCCTAGCCAAGGATGTAAACGGGAAACAACCAAAATAGAAATGGTCATAAAACAAATCGTACTCATGTTGGCTCTATCAGTAAAGTGAACATAATGCCTTGAACACTTGAAATAATTTAGAAAAAAGAAGAAGGTATCTGAACTTGAAACATATACTACGCATACATTTCTAGGCTACATATAAAGCCGCATCCCACGGTTGCAAATTGAGACACTCGGTCATGATTCGATGAGTAAGGTAGAAATTCCAACACTTCGCGCGGCACTAGGCACCACAAAAACCAATGACAGGAAGAAAACACAACGCACCAGGCAAAATTCCTCAAAAAATTTCCAGTTCACACCTAACAGTTACTCTAGCGTCCAGTCATTCTTTATGATAAATAGGTATTTTTACAGTGAGGTGGTGATGATGAGTAATGACGATGATGATATGTACTTGACAATGAGAGGAGCGAAAGAGCGTTTGCAGAGTGCTTTTTTTCAAAGAAATATTGCCCTAATTCATCGAAGAAAAAGGGAAAAGGTGAGGTAGGCGGATTCATGAAGGTTTCTAAAAAGAAGATAGAGAAAAGAAGGTCATTGGATGGAAGAAGTTGAGCAAGTTGTCCACAGAAAAAGGTCACGTGGACTTCAAAGAAATGAGTATTCGAGTCTGTTTGGAAAAGAAAGAGTGCAAGTCACTTCAATTGTCAGTAAAACCGCATTATTAACAAGAGTGAAATAAAGCACACGATGATTGATTTCTTCCCTTGGCTAGGAAGCTCAAGTCTATTCTCAAGATAGGTAGCACAACACCCTCATTTTGGCTTCAATCATGTCGCCTTCTGCTTCCCTATGTAAACACGATTCCTATCAGTCTGGGTGGTGAATCCCTCGGCCATCTCTCTGCCCATCTCAGTCTGCTCGTAGAACGCTCCGCCGTCGTTGCCCTGAGCTTTTGCGCCTCGCTGGTGAACGCTGCTGCCGCTCGAAGAACTACCGCCGTTGGCGAGCGCTGGCTGTTGCTTCTCGCCTTCCAATGCAGAAGCGGCGGCTTTCTTGGCGGCAAGGGCGGCAGCCTGGAATTAGACGGAAACGGACGAGTTATCGACCATTGCTCAAGTGATGCGAATGGGAGCAAATCCACTTCCCAGTCTAAGTATGAATGTTCAGTTTGGAATGGGGAATTATCTCCTTACCTTGGCAGCCTTCTTCTTGTAAGTCTGCTTGTAGAAGTCGGAGAACAAGAAGTAAAACATGACGGCGTGCATTCCAATCCACCAGACGAAAGCGCGAGGGTAGTTGCAGTCGACGAAGAGAAGCTGGAAGGCGTGAACCATGACAAGGACGAACTGGATCTATTGAAAAAAAACACACGAGGTTTAATATACACAATCCCTTGCCTATCTTCCGGATGGTGATAATGACCACTAATGATATGACGATGACGTACGTATCATAAAAAGAATCACAACATCAGCTCCACCGATGACGTGATAAATTGAATTTTAGTGCAACTAAATTTCATGAAATACCGAGTGTATGTCTCAAAGAGACGAATTATCAAATAAAGGGAAAGTAATGAGAACGGAGGAGCGACTAACCATCTGGAGTGCGGTGAGGTACTTCTTCCACCACAGGTACTTCTGGAGCTGGGGTCCAATAGCGGCGACCATATAGTAGAAGTACATGACGATGTGAACGAAAGTGTTCAGCAGACCAAAGAAAGTGGAGTGGCCGCCTGCAATACAGAAAAAAAACCATTAGACTAGCACATCGCGCAGCAATTGACGCATGGGAAAAAATTGAATCCCACGGAGAAGTAAATAGCATTTTGGAGAGAGGCTACATACCAGGGGTGAACTTGACGCCGAACCAAACACTCATTGGCATGCATCCGTGGTGGATAACGTGGAGCGTAGACACATGATCATTCTTTTTACGTAGCACAAAGAAAATCTGGATAGGAAAAAATGAAAGCTTATTAGCACTCTCGAATACATTTATAAACAGAAATAACTGAATCAAATGAATTACAGTGGGCCGGATAGAAAATGTAGATAAACTTACAGTGTCAAAGAACTCTGTGAACTTGGAGAAGTAGTACCACCAACATCCTCTGGCCATCTGTGGAGAGATCAACGAAACTTTGAGATTTGAGGATTGACAGCATGATAGCATTATTTTTTAAACATTTCCAAGACTTAGATAAACTGGAAAAGACTATTATCCAGCATGTGAATGTTCCAAAAGTTTAGCTTACCCTCATTGCTAGAGGACTATAAGAATAATCCACAGGTTGACATCTGAAGCTGTAGTGGAAGAGCCATCCGCTGACCAGAGACTGAAAAGTAAAAACAAATCCGTTAAATTCCATCTATATAAATCGCATCCAGACTGTTTAATACCACTTTTTCACCATTAATAACTACCGCGCTATCTGCGGACTTGGATTTGAACCGCGCGCCAGCATCACCATCGAGAGCTAGCGCCACTGGTGTGAAACTTGAAAACTATTTAAATAAATCACGCGGCCCGTAAGGTGGTAAGGCCGCGAACGCAAGCTGTGGGAACGCGCTCGACTTTGAGCACTTAAATTCGCTCAAAACCGGCATCTAGTCCACTTTCTAACACACTTTGCCGAGAAAAAAGACATGGGCGTTATGCGTCCTCCCAATCACTACAGATGTTAGAGGTAGAGTGAGTAATACCCAAGTGAAGGGTGACAAAGTTCATGCTTCGCCCAGAATATTCGCATACGAGGTCAGCCAGGTGGGAGGCAGCCGTAATGTGTGAACCGGGGTAACGGTAATGGTGCCCCAAATATAAAATTTCCTTTCGACTAAAATTGGTCTCGCTAGGCCGGGGCCCAGATGTTTAAGATAAAGGCATAATAAGCCGCAGGAAGGCAGTGCGGGTGGATTTCCGACTGCCGGAAACCAAGAGATGCCAAAATTTACGTTTCTTTCCGAACCGGAAGTGAGAAAGGATGAAAAACAAGCCATAAATCTCCAAGGGTGAGAATTTATATCCTGATATAGCTGGGAGGTTTCCTACAGCGATTGACGGATAAAAATTATAGATTTGAGCTTATGTCATTCACAGCAAGGCTGTTGCCTTAATTCACAGATTATTATTAAATGACAGATAAAATATTTATCCACGATATTTTAATCTCTTATATGTGATGCAATAGATTACGATACATGATGACTTTTGCATGAGTAAAATGCCTTAAAAGAACATTTATTACGTTACCTCACGTCATAAAAGACAATTCCGTGAATTTAAGTTCACATTTTGCTGAAGTCCATACTTTTTGAACCAGTTTGGAACAGATGTAATCCAAAAATCTGCCTGCATTTCTATGATACCATCAATTCTCTCGCGGAGTCCTGAGTTAATTTTGCCGTAAGGAAGAGGAACAATTCTCGTGATAAGTTTTCAGGCGCCCATCCCGAACAAAACAACCGTTGAGCGCCGTGAACTCTCCCACAGCCTTAACTTCGAGATTTTAACAAAAATAACCGTCAAGACAAGAGTGGCACGAACGCTTTTGCCCCCGGTGAAAACAAAGGCAATAGTGCATCACTCCTGAGCGAAATGGATACAACTCGTATTGAGAGAAGGCCGGTATGGATTGCAAACCGAAGAGCGGAGTGGACGCCGAAACCTAAAGTTCCGAAAAATTCCACGGAAAGCGGCTGTCCGCGGGGCATCCCGTGGCACGATTCTTCCCCGGCCACTCCCTCATCCTTCGGCCCGCTCACCGCCACGGTCCCATCGGTGATTATACGGCCCCGAAGTGGCCCCGTGTCCTCAATGCAGCGACCAAAGCCCACCTCCTTACTCCTCCCCGGATGGACACAAGGACCCACCTGCCCATCATCATCTTTATCTCGTCAGAAATGTTTTGGAGAAAAACAGATTTTACTGGATTCTCAGCGTGAGTAATTGACCATCCGATTGAGCCAGAGTTTCTCATCGTCTAAATAAAAAAAATTAGCAGTCGTGGGACTGCCGTTGGAAGTGAAAACTTTTTATTTTAAAAATTTTGGACGTTGATTGATGTTAAAAAAAAACGTACAAGAACCTATGCTACTAACTGGACTAGGAATATAAACCCGGAAAAGCCAAGTTACTAGCCGTAATTCAAGAAATATTTTTTATAACTATTGCTATGAACAAAATCGACTAACTATTGTCAACACTAAACGTAGCGATCCTTTCTGCTTCAGAATATATATTATCATTCATGAAGAACGAGCAAATTCAAAACTCGGTGTCGCGAGTCCAATGTCTTTCACCCATCTACAAAAGTGATCAACGCGCCATAAGAAGTTTTCACTTCAAAAACAAGAGGGAGACATGTTTTAAAAAGTAGTGAATGGTCTCCTGTTTCTCCCAGGATTCGCTGGGACTACGCCGTGAATCCAAACGAGTGCTCAAAATGTGACTAGAGCGATGAGTGTCGAGACTATGGAATGCAAAGACCGCCCAAATTGCCGCGGGGTTTATAAACTCAGGAGACAAAATTTTTTCCAGACTTTCACTGAATTAAACGCGCCAAAGAGTTACACCATCAACTAGTTTGATGGAAGAGAAACTAAATGAATCACAGCCTAAGTTGAGACGGTGGCAGGGAAGTTCTCACTGAAGAGCAGGAAAAATTTTGAAAGAATTCGAAGAAATCAGCAATTCCTTTCAGTATTGTAAAGCTGAAATCAAGCAATTGATTCTTCAAAAATTTTCAATTTGAAATGATCATAATGAGTATTGGTGCCCACAGGACTAAACGCGTGTCCATTAAAGCATTCCCCAGATGAGCGGTTATTATGAAAGGAATGTTGTCAAATACATTTCCTCAAGGCATCACGCGAACTGCCAGGAAGTGACAGAGAAAGAGCGGGCAGAGGGAGGGGAGGACACCCTCGCTCAACTCGAGCAAGTGTTGCCTTGAATCATTTTCCGAACGCGTTTCTGAACTCGATCAGTCGAGACGGTTACGTCCATACGGCTATCGCGGGGTCTGCAGGCGCTTTTCAGAGGCGACCGGCAGCAATGCTGTCGTCCTTTCGGTGCAAGTCCGAGCCCGACTCAGGTTGAAGGGTACCGGGAAGCGAAGCCAGCCGAGTATGGGCGAAGCCCAAGGCGAAGGTGCCCCAGGCCTAACGCGAGCAAGCGAGAAAACACTCCGTAAACACAACAAGGAATTAATTCTCTTCACGTGCCACGTACACACTACATTCATATCCGATAACATCAATGATGAGGATAACGATCGCCATTTCGTAAGAACCGAGGAAAAAATCCATTTTGAGAGAGAGAGAGAGAAATGTAAATGAGGTACAAAAACCTTGTGCGTTACGATAGAGCTTGGAAACTTTCTTCGTCGGCCCGGAATGTCATGTATGTCATGTGCGGCGGGTTCTTGCGATGGTTTACTCACCTCGTAGAACAGCCATGCGCTGAATATCACTTGCAGGAAGTTATAGACGATGAGGACGTTCCGTAACTCGAACGGCTTCCTATTTTCCATGAACTTCGGCCCGGCGACTTTGACGATGTAAACGTACGTTAGGCAGAGCGCTAACGTAGGGAACGGGCTGCCCATCAAGAACCAGTCGTTTACCCTTGGATCTGAAAAGAGAGAACAATTTTTGGTCAAGATCCACAAAGGTTAAGAACAAGTTAAGTTATGAACAACAAGTATTCATTTAATTTTGGGATCAAAATCAAACTTTAATATAAAAAATGTTGTAAGGTTATGTATTTCAATTATTAAAAAAAATATTCATTTCAAGTTTTTAAATTGATGAAGATGACCCATTATCAAGCTTGCTACCACTCCAATTTAAATTTAAAGAATAATAATTACGAAAGAGTCGGAGGGGAGAAGGGACGGTTAACTTATTTCGCATTAGAACTCATCATGACAAGTTCTTTTTTAGGAAACGATTGACAAAAAGTCAAACTATATTTTTTAAGGCTTATCACGTGCGCCAACATTCATATATCACAAGTCATGAGCACCTGAGTTAACGAACTTCAGTATATGCTACACAGGAAAGCAGTCACTGTATCAGAAACGTGATATCATCGAGGAATTACGCGGGGAAAAAGACGGATTTTCTATCATTTTCATCACAACTGGTTTCCCCACCCGATAGAGAAAAATAATGCGCACGAGCGAGTCCGTCATTAGTTTAACTGATTCAATTATACAGTCATGATGCGGATTATGTGAAACATTTTGAAAAGCCATTTTATTTTCAAATGAGATCTACGCAATCGAGCCGTCCGCAATGCTGCTCCGACGCATAGCATCAAGGTGAGCAACACTTCCCCTGTCCTCGCCGAAGCCAAATGGTTTCTTTTCGAAAGTGAAAAATCACACCGACTGAACACCAGGAAAGCTGGCAAGTCATGGAACGTGCGAGCGATAAAAAAAAAAGGATAGGCTCACAAACCCGAATGATGACTGCAACATTCCTATCGGCGTCAGTGAGTGTTATAACGCAATAATTACGAGTAATTATTTCAGATCTAGTGTGAGAGGCGCATGATTGCCGTATATCAAATCATCAAAGTACCACTCCATGAATGACAAAAAGGCGAGAAGCCAGAACTTGAAAACGGGTTTATGAAAGAACAAGAAAAACGATTCGCGGAAATGTGATTGTTTAATAAAAGTAGTATACACATTTCATGATTGACACCAAACTAGAATATCCTCTGTGAGTGGCAGTAACGCTGAAGGTTGTGACGTGGTATTTTCCATGAACTTTGCACAACAAGTATCAGAATTTTTTTTCATCCATATTTATTCATTTCTGTACTGTTTTTAGTTACGGGCATGATTATGCAGTGCAAATGCAAGCCAATATTTCGGTACGAGCAGTATTAGCACATTCCCTCTCTTTTCTGCAGTCCCAAAAACGGAAAAGTTTAGCCACGAAGGGTCCTTTAAGATCGAGCAACCTGTTCAACAACCTCCAGGACGGAATCGTCCTTGAGCGGAGAAGAGCGAACACATGGGACGATTTCGAAACGCGAGAATAAAAAAATAAAGAAAAGGATCGGATAAAACTCCAACATCGTACACGAAGGGCACTTTATCCTAAGGATAGAACGTCCGACCCTTTCAGCAACCTTTGAACCCTTGACAGATGTGTACGCGAGCCACGGACATAGGTGTCATCTCCATCATCTTCCCTTCGATAAGACCGGCCGCCGCCGCGCCTTAGCGCGTACGCAACCCGAGAAGCTCAACATGTAAGCGGGTTCACAACCGCTAGGGTGTAGTCGGCGAATTCGAGCGTGGGAGGGGAGTGAAGGAAGAGGAGAGGGGGAGGGGGAGCGGAGGAGAAGGAGGCGGATTCTCTGAATGAGAAGGGACGGTGGGAGATGGAATGCAGAAAAAAATATGGATTCGTATTAAGGCCATCTTTTTTTTTATTTTCTCCCACAATTTAGGCAGTCCTGTACGTAGGCCGGATGAGCGTGAGACACCGATACGTCTGATGGGTTAAGAATGTGCTCTTTTATCAACCCAACAACAGAAAGTTAAGGGAGAAGTAATAGTTTCAAAAAAGCGTTATATTGATCGAAAATTGTGAACCATTTCTTTGAAATTACATTTTTTAAATGAGATTCTACACGGTCAACGGGTGCATGATGTTCTAGTTAGGCTATACTTGATTGTGTTGAACGATGAAAAACGGGTTCACCATCCATGAATGGTATTGTGGAAAGGGTGGAGTTAAGGATATCAATATTGGCTACGGTACTCACCACTTTTGTTATCCATGAGGTCATGGTAACCGTCGATTATCGTGCTCACCAACGTGGCCATGATTGGTCGTCTGCGTCAACGGAGGTACAGGTTCAGGATTCTGTAAAGATAGAAAAAACAGACATTTGAATTAACTGTGTACAGTCAAAAAAAAATTAATTAACTAAAGACAGAAAATTTCGGAGTAAATTATTAACATTAAAGTTCTAATGATGTCAAAATTGAGAAGATAGCGTTTCGCTGCTCAGTTTTCACCAACGTCACAGGTTGACGAAAAACCAAAAATATCAGATATGTAACCGAAAAAGACCTGGGAAGCTCTACTGTAAGCATATGAAAAACATAAAATACCCCTTCAAAAATATCATCGATGATGGGTTGAAATCGAATTTTGTCGGTCGATCAGAGTGAAATTGTGCGAGCTATTTGCACACATACTCTCTAAAACAAAAGATTATAAACGACGAGAGATAACCGGTGAAGTAAACACGAAGCTACTTTGCACGTTTCGAACCCAAATGGTACTGGGAACGTAACGATACAAAATTTCCTCCCAGCGATGATTATCTCAGCGCGACTTCTTTACATACGCGGCGCTTGGCCCACATTCCTCCGTCATTTAGTCGGGCAATGGAGGGAGGGCGGGTAGGCTAGTGGAAGAGATTTGTTGACCTCAGCGTTTTGGGCAAACGGAGTGGCCGTTGTTATTGGCGAAGGAGGGGAAGGAGGATACCTGGGAGGCGGGAGCGTAAATAGTCGAAATTTGGAAAGAGAAAGAAGAGAGAGAAAGAAGTGGCGAGGATAGAGAAAGCGTCGGGATCGAGAAACCGCACGTAAGGTGGCCAACAGGTTTAAGAGCGGGCGGGACGGGTTTTTTGGGGGTCGAGACGCGGAATTGAGGTTGTATCCCCTGGAGGGCTACCACCGATACGCTTCGCTCTCCGCGGTGCCTGATTTTTATCTGGGCCAAGAAAAGAAGAGGGGATAAATAGAGAGAAAAAAATGTTGCGTTCTGTAATATGAAGCAGAGAACGCAGCCTGTTCATTAAAAGGAGCCCACTAAAAGAGGGTTGCAATTCGGGGGAACCTCAAGGATCCTGTTCCTGCTCCTTCATCTCAAGATGCGATGACCTGGGCGAGCACTGAACCGTAACACCTATGGGTATTTTTAAAAGGGGCCAATGGCAGCTTGAAGAGAATAAGGCTTCCTAAGATGTGAGCTATATATGTGAATAAAAGTGATTATTTCATTTGAAATCTGGGTTCATGGAAATTGAACCAAAGAAACGAAAGCATTAAAATATTTAATGTTATCTTATCTTTCGGATGAACTATTTATATGATTGACATCGTACAGAATGACAAGTATCCATAATATCTGAGGCAAAAAAAGTAATTACCGCTCGAATTTCGAGTATGGATCCATTGCATTTGAGAAACAATCGAATTCTCCCTAAGTACTTTACTAATGATTATGGAATGAATAATATCAACAAAAAATAATAAGCTATATGAAATACAAACATCAGATTTATAGCCACATTCAATCGGCTTGTTCATTATGAATTCAATCGTCAATGTGCAAATGAAAAAGGCTCTGCTATCACAAGCCTCAAGGCGAACGACCATCAAAGACGGCTGAGAGACCGACGAGTTAATCCAGTTTCACATCACCAGGGACGTATTAGGTAAACATGTGCAAGCGATGTTACTCAATAATCCTTATGCGATGCATGAATGCTGATTACAACGGGAAAAGTTTGAAAACGAACTTTCAAATGCTAACTCTTCGGAAAAAAAAACACTCAGGATCACGTGTAGGCAAATTGTGTGCGACATTGTAATATTTCAACGGCGAAACAAGTTAGCATAAATCCGAGGAGAGAGGAATGTGGCCGCGTAAGGACAGCGACCGGAAGTTATGAGCCTTGATCTCCCCCGGTTGAACTTGAAAATCTATAAACGGTGCCGACAAGTGCTGTATCAGGAAAAAAAGGACGTCAGCCGGAGGCAACACGATATTGAGGTGCAAGAGTAATTCGTCTCGACTGATTGACGATTATGACGCATCAGAGAACCACTCGAAGAGTTTGAAAAATGCGAATATGGAAGAAAACTGCGATGAGGCAACAAGTACGGCCTTCGAGTCACACTGTAGTACTGGACACACAACAGCACTTGATGGAATCATTGCCCGCGAAACTTTTATCGGAGAGGCTGGAGATGTCTTACGGTAACCAAAGGGGGGGGGGTGTTATCTAAATGCTTACAATGCGAATTCTCCAAACGGCGAGGATAAAGTATTCCACACGCTCGACGCCGATCCTGGAATCGGCGGACTCGGGAGCCGTAGTTTTCCCGCGCCGTCAGCTCGGAGGGGTCTCGGTCAGCGACGCAAGCGAACAAACTGTCCGATGTATTAAGATCTCCGGAGCACTACCTGAAGCACCAATAGATCCAGTGCGGGTAAAGGGCTTCCGTAATGTCGGGAGTCCCACTACGATCCGCGCTGACACGGCGACAGGAGAAGACTGGCCACGATCCGTCGGGCGCTGGAGTATAAATCGGGCCGGAGGGGAGCTGGAAGAGGCCGGGCGGGCAGAGCGGGGCGAGAGGGAGGGGGAGAAGGGAGATCCCCACGCGGCGGCGGCGGCCAACGCCGGGGGGAGAGTCCGAGGTGTGCAGACCCCCGCCGTCGGCACATTGCGCGACTCCGGGGCTGACCTCCAGGGGCGGCTCGTGGGATGGGGGGGACCGCCTCCAGGAAGCAGCAACCTAGGTGCGTACGACATAGACCCGATGTCGTGAACCTGCACCCAATACTGACCGGCTGCGTCATAGTTTGCAATCGCTTGCGACTCACTCCCGGGGTCGACGGGGTGTGGACGTAACGTCTTACCCCGGGACCAAACGAAAGGTATTCGCTGCTGGTGTTGCGGGGGTGATTGGGTGAAATATGGAATGCGAGATTTCTCAACGCGGAATATTTCATTCAAGCGATCGAATCTCCATCACGGGCGTCGAAGTCTCCTGTCTCATTCCTCGCAACTAGTTCAGTTCATGCCTTCGCTCCGACGAGCTGAACACGAGTTAATACCGCTAGCTCAAGAGTTTTAGCGGGAAAAACCACAGTAGCAAAGTCCCTTTCAGGTGATCGGGTACTAGTCCGCAGTGGAGCGTCTGTGCGATGTTGGTCACTTTGATCAACTCATATAATACTCTCCAGTGATTAATATTCGATTAAAACATCCGATCCGAGCTATATCCGTAAAAAAAAACAGAGCAATAAGTTTCTTCGAGATTTCATTCATCTATACAACCTACGATACGTATACTACATGTCTCCATTCCCCGCCAAAGCGATCAGAAATTCTTAAGCCGCCTATATTCTTTATCCAATAAGAAAGGGAACCTCATTGATTCTATTTTGACTACTGCCATTTCTTTCCCTAGCAAATGCAAAGACATAACCAACTAAGATCTAATTCGAGACAATTTTCGGCATTTTTAAAGTAAGTCTATGGCAATCAGGCGATAAAACAGCTGCAGGAAAATTAACTCTAGCAAAATCCACAAGCTTTAGATAGTAAAATCACAGGGGGAAGGTTACTTCTGAAGGCTACCTGAGAGTTAGCGACTTTATGTTGGGATTTTTAGGAAAATTATCACCATTCAACAATTGAAAATCCCTGCGAGACATGATTCATTTGTTCAATGCAGTTAAACGGCTATTTTTTATCTTATGTATGTAGCGGTTATTGTTAGATTTACAAAGCTTTCCATTAATCAGTGTAAGAATTTTAAATGAAAAACCATAAAATAGAGACCTTCAAGGAGATCAAAGTCATCAACTAGCAGTCACGTTCTCGGTAAGTACTTGTAGTGCGTTAGGAAACAGTTTATGCATTGAATTTAGGCATTAAAAACGTACAACTCGTTCGGGAATATTCACTCATAAACAAAATAAGATAAGTCAGATTAATTCGAAATAATACGTTACATTTGTTGTACACTGTTGGCAAAAAATTAAATTATTTTTACTCGCTTATACACATATCGCTCGCATGTATATATGTGTGTGACATTACGTATTCACGACAAAATTTACATATTTTCTTTTAAAAGATACAGAGTCTCACGAATATAAAGATTTTTATATGTCGGGATCTAATATTTTTAAAAATATTGTAATTAACCAATCATCTATTTCTTAAATAGGGTGTGTATTAAATTTCGTGCAAAAACACCAATGAGCGTGTTAAGACGATGTCACTTTTTTGACGTGGATACAAATAATAATATTGCATGTTAACATGAGAAAAGCAAAATGGAAATAGCGTTAGCTCGGATGCTTATTAGGACAGCCGAGGTATTGCGGTCAAAAAGTTAATAGTAATTGTTAATGGAAAGGTTGAATACCTGAGACTACTGACGGATGGATAGTGAGGCATCTAGAAATTAAATTGAGTACAATTCATGTTAAGCATTGGGTAAAATTACAGCTAGTAATATGATGTAAAGAAATTTTTAAATAATTATAACGAACTCTAGAGCTAACTTGAGCATTTAAGATCGGCCTTTGAAGACAAGAACAAGACGAGAGCATCTAAGGATACTGGGAGCGTCACTTTGCCTCACGTGACGGGATGTACTATGAAATACAGTTCTTTGCAGTTATGCAGCCGATGAATTTCTCTGACAATTACGCTACAAATTGCACAAAAGGAGGAACAACTGTAATAAGACAGGAGCTACAATGTGGCATTTTATTGAATGAATATTTTACAGCCATATAAATAGGCCGAAGCCCAATGCATAGTTTCAACAAATTAGGGGCCCTTTATTCAAGTTAAACCTCAGAATTTCATGGTGATTAGGTTCCGTGGAACATTTGAACAATTGCACTCAAACTTAAAAGTTCATACTACTCTTTATAATTCAAGGGAAATCACGCTAAAGTATTGGTGAAGACGCGCGTTTACTTAGAGAAAAACCCGACGCATTAGATGTAAGGTACTGGACTATACAAGACTGAACATCCATAGCAGAAATATCGATTCCTTCCCCATCAAACGATGCAGGTGGTGTTCAATCAGTGTGGTGGCTACGCACGTGCCAACCATATTTGAAGAGGTTGCGCTCGATTCGGCTAGAGTAGCGGCTGACACCGTATCGTGCGGTCCTGATAATTTAAAGGATTTCATCTATGTAAATACACGTCGATGTATCTCGCGCAAGAAGTCGTTGACGGGCGATGGAAGGATCGTCTGCCCGGCTATCATCAGCCGTCGGGAGACATATTTTTCCTTTCATTCCATTCCGCAAGCAGCCCGTCGTCCGCGTCGACAACGAGCGACTCTCTACAAGGTTGGTCGGGGCTGCGAGGGGAGGGGGGAAAGAGCAGTAGTGCGAAGGATGGGGAAGGCGAGAGTGGGCAGCAGGACTGCAAGGTTAGAGGACTTTCCACGCTCCGCACTTCCGGACGCTTTTGGGAGGGTCCTCCGCAGAAGATGATAGGCGGGACTCGCAATTTCCTCATGTCCGCGCAATGAATCACAGCCTCCTCTCATGTATGCGTACATCGAATTTATAATCAACTGTATCAATGTGCGCGATGTGGCGTTGCTTCATAGTTATATTGAAAAAAAAAAGAAAATGTTATCCACACGACTTGAATGGAGCGAGGCTACGCTTTATGGAATATCAACAGCGTAATAAATTCATCAATATAATTTCCACACAATTCATTGAGAAAAAATTCTACAGGTTTCAACATTTCGCGTCATTCTATTTTGTATCCTTCAGTAATTCTGTAAGTATTCTTTTTTCACTTGAGCGATAATCATTTCAGAGTGACACGTAGATCTTGAAACGGAAGGGTTAATTTCAAACAAATAGTGCGAAGAGAATTTTGCTAACGTTTTCACAGCTAACATTCTACCATGAAAACTTTGATACACGATCAATGTACCGACAGCATGGGGTTATAACGTCACAAGTGGATATGTGTAAAAAAAATCCCTCGCGTTTAATATTTTTCAATGACGAATGACGAAGAACCTTTTTAAATCACATACTAAGAATTTCATCCTAATAAATGTATTGGAAACATATTTGATAATCGATAATTTTGATAATATTATTATAATATATTAATAAATAATAATATTATTATTATTTTACATTAAAGCTACAAAGAGATGAAAGCTGCAATCGGAAAACAAACTCAAAGAATGAGTTTCACTTCCTAAGGTTACAAAAAACTAATAAGCTATACTCATGGTGATTGAGCATAAAAAGAAGGTTATTCGGAAGTAAGGAGCATAAAAGATATGACATTCACAGCGAAGTATTTATACCAGAAGGACAAATGATAAAAAAAAACTTCAAGTTAACAAGAAATAAGTTTCATTACACCCTATTTGTGTAGCATTGAGCCAAGGTACAAGACGGGAGTAGTTCTGGTTAGATTTTATGATGCTATCTATCGCTGGATATCAAAGGATGCGCATTGAACACATTCACGTTGCGGTTTTACCGGAAAACAGCTAATAATCCACTTTATTGTGATGTCATGATAGATAAGTACAAAATTGCGCGTGGAAGTGTTGAGATCTTAGCATAGCATACGTAAGCTCTGAATTTCCGTCTCACTTAAAAGTTTCACAGTTTTCCCCATCACTTCATCATACAGAGATTTTCACCAAATCGTGATATTCCAAATGTAGTGGAAATAAAATCAATGCGCTAACACAGAAAACAACGCATTTAGATTGAAGGTATTTCCATATTTCTTAATTGCGTGCGATATCTAGCCAGTAAAGCATTTTAAATTGGGCATGCTTTTGGGAGACTATTTATGCAACAATGCAATTCCTTGGGAAAAATCACGTTTCGATTTATTTCTTCGAATACTATACTCTAACTTCACAGGATTCTGTAACTTACCATTATTACTCCAAATCGATAGTGTAATTGAATATTAAGTGTATCCTGGCAGTATTTAGAAATCTGAACAAAATTTGTCGTAGATTTATAATTGTCAATATGGAAAGGAGAACACAGACATAAATGCCAATTGTACAGAGGGTAATTTTTTTCAAGAAACTTATTATTTTATTCCCAAGCCCTGAAGAACGTTGAAAAACGAATACAAACTTTTCTGTAAACTTCCCAAGCGTAACATCAGAGTTGTTGGGTAAGTAAAATACCCATCGGCTATTTCAAACAGACTTTTGTCGCATTTTCAAGTACACCTAAGCACATAAAACATGTTTAACTTAGATAAATGGGAACATGAGTTGTTCAAAAATTTTTCCATTTGGAAAAATCGTCCTTTGAGTTCCTTCGAAGAGATAACATGGCATAACGTAAATGACCATATTTCACCGAGACGATGGAATCTATCCTTGCTCATGCAAATTAGTTCCCACTCACAAAAAGGAAAATTCACGAGAAGTAAAGTTGTTTTTTATTGGACTATATGATGTTTCAAACTCTTTATTATCGGTATTTATCGAAGATATTAACCTTCGGGAGGGGAACGTTGCCCTGCCACGGTCAACTTGATAGCATCTGACGTCGTCCCAGTTAGGCCAGGCAGCGAACCATCCCGTGAGATTGACACGAGGGCGTCTCGCCTTGGACATGGAGGTTAGGGTTAGTTGCGACACGATGGCCCAGACCAAGAACGGAGCGCGAAAAAAACACGCGCTACGACCTTTGCCGTGACTCTCGCCCGAATTACAGTGCAAACACAAGAAGGTTTTGAAGGAAAAATGAAGACTTTGTACGCTACTTTTAAAGTTGAATTGATCGAGCTGGCAGACGAAAATGAGACCAACTTCGATGTACTAACCAAGATTTCTATCGTAAGCACATCTGAGAGATATGCTAACACAAAATAACAAAAAAATGCTCTGCTCTTCTATCTAGGAGTTCCAAGAAAGGCATTAATAGAACACTGATTAATGAATTATAACTCAAACTGAGAATACGGGAAAATGTGAAACTAAAAAACAAAGCATGAGCTCATAGTTATGTGGTTTTTAAAATGTTTATTCATGGAGCTAATAATGTTATATAAAGTCCCTGTCACTTGGTTAAGAAGATAAATCTAAGTAACTTTGAAGGATTACGAAATTTACAGATACTCAGTTTAAATAGTAATGATATGCATTTAGACTTATTAAATTTCATGATTTTGATAATGAGTACAGTTGTAATTGTGTTTTACATACTTCAATCTTCTCGAAACAATAAAACATAAAATAAAGTAGGGCACTTAAGAAATATTCTCAATTTTGGAGGAATCCTGAAGATTTGCAACGCCTGCCTCAGAAATGAAATAGCACCATGACTCAGCGGAAAATCAACTGCCTGCTAAAAACTACCAGCACAAAAAAAAACTAAAAAAAACTGGAGATCTTTCGCGTGACTCATGCCTTCGACTTCCAAAAATGTTTGCAAGATGACTCTTTGCATCAGCCAGCTGAAGATATATAATGACATCGGGGCCTAAATTAAATCGATTCGGTAATATTCCATCACCTAAAGGAATAATTAGTTTTTTTGCAATTATTTGAGATCATCACCTCACATCTACGTCTAGAAAAAAGGGACACAGCAAACTCTTGTAATTTCTGCGGAATACATCAAATGTTTTAACTTCGCAGTGCTTAGTCAACGTAATGAAATTCCTCTCCTGAACACGGGAAAGATACCATCCAGAATTTATGTGAGGAGAAAGGAATTGTTTCTCGAACGGAGATTCAAACCATGGACCTATAAAATTCAATTCTAAAGGCTAACCTTTATGCTCACTGGGATTTCTCATCTTTATTAATTCTGTACTGACATCTTACTTCAAGGTCTCCATAATTGGAAACTAGATTCACCTAAAACCTGCTTATACGGTATTTTCTTTGGGAGCAGCCGGAGAGGAAGGGAAAAATCTGACGCAATAGTTTCTTCTTCTGAGTCAATGTTTTCTGAAGCTTTTATTTTTTTTTAACGGCAAGTAGGTATGTGAGGTAAAAGTATCGCTCGTTCATTTTCCATGAAAACCTATTTTTTAAATTATTTTCTATCTCTACAATTAGTGTTTGAGTTTGGTATGTGAAATCATACCTGTGTTCAACGCCAAATTAGGTCTCTAAGCCTAAATAATTCACTGAAGTTCTGAAATTAAAATAACTGAATGATTCCATTTTTTGCGACGCAACACACGAAATTTTACAGACACGTGCGTAATGACGGGATTTTTAATTATGTACGCACTATTTTCTCGTGCGTGCAGCAGTCATAGCAACATGTATAAGAAATTACTATAAACAAACATATAACTATCGCCATGAGTGATGGCCAAGAGTTTTTAGGAAGATAGGGCAAAATTCCCTTTGTGTACCTTTTTAATCCTTTTCTTTTTTTCATTTAATATTTTTGCTCGATGATTCAGTTTATTCATTTTCTCTTTTCCTCGCAGATGTATTACGATGCTGAAAAGTGAGACTCGAGATGAGTTTTACTTTACGGGGAAAAACATAATAATTAAATCACACATTTGATGTGAGGGCCAAGAGATTTACTTAAAGCGTGCTCTTTACTTCCTTAATAACGCCCAAAACCAAAAGACGATTTGAAGAATGCCTCCTTTTTGGCTGAGGACATCCGCAAAAGTCCTCTTTAATGGGCTCGAAAAATATGAACCCGGAGAAAATCTTCGAGAGTTTGACATAAACTACTGAAAGTTCTCGAAGCTCTTTTTGGGTGTTTGCATCCATCGAGAGAGAAGGAAAAGAACATTCAAGAGCCTTCAAGGATTCAGAGTCGAGTTTTATGTCCGACCTCCATCCAACATAATTTTTCTCCGAATTCTTTTTTCTGTTTGCTGGGAGGAAATGGTCCAAGACACAATTCCGTGAGGGCGGATATCCAACCCAAAGTGTTTTTAACGATATATATATATTTTACCCCCTAATGAATTATCACGATCATTTACCCACGTTTTTCACTTAATCTTCCCTGTCTGGATGATTGTTTTTTTTGCCTCATCAGCGGCGTCACGTCGGCCCGTTAGTCCATTATTTTTTTTCGAAGGTCTAATTGGCAAAATCATAAGTTTTGGAGGAGAAATAGGTCATTTCAGGACGAAAGTCACGGTCAAAGGAGCAAGGGTCACTTCCAGTCGTTTCGATTAAAATAATACCTGGTCACTATTCAGCGGCTGTAAATCTTTACTGTAAATTCATGAAACATTTAATCCGGTCATGCCGCGATAGGCGAGAATAGAACATTTTCCAATACAGGTAAATTAATCGCGCAGTAAATATTTACTCCTTTCAGATTTTAATTCGTGGAATGTCTCAAATGGATATGCTGCTGGAATTAGTTCCAGGATTCTCGCGAGGTAAAGGTCGACTGAGTTTGGAAGAAATGAAATAAAATGTTCCTCGAGAATGAAGCCATAAATATAAACATAATTTCTAGCTTTATTCTGAAATGAATTAGTTGTTAACCATGGAATTAAGTATCAAGATCGGGGAACCAAGTGCAACAGACCTTTCAATCTTCCTTTTTGATTTTCTTAGCTGCGTCCACACTTCATTTAACTCACCGCAAATCATCGATACCTTTTTCTACAGAAGACATCGGAATTGAATGATGGTATTCCTTACCTAGCCGCGAGCTTCCTTCAAGGATATTAAAGATTATTCTCATGTGACTTTATTAGCAATAAAATACTTCTATTGCTTCGAGTTTGAAACGAGTAGAGGAAAGACCATGGTTAATTAATAGTCATTGGTTGGATATGCAGAATGAATCTGACTTAAAAAAATAAACTTGTGGTTCTAGGGATTTTCTTACCTGAACTAATAGCTCTAAAATAGAGAGAGAGATTTCTCATTCTCTGTAATTGTGATGATGTCAAATTTTTATCTTATGAGAGGAAGTCAAAATTGAATAACATGCACATTCAATTCCTAAAAAATGTTTCTCGCGATCGGATTTCAAAGTATCCTTCAAATTAATCCAAAGCACCGATTTAAACCCACGTAATTCACTACTCGTGAAGAAATACTCATGAATTAAAACAGGTAAGGAGAAGAATAAATAGCATGTAGTAAAAAAAACGGCACTTCTATTTCAGCCTCTTAAGTTTAATTCAGAACACATGCGACCCTTTATGGTGTTCGATCGTTCACTACATACCAATCTATGCTTCCGCCAGGTAGGTATTGACTTTAGGTGCGTGGATGACCACAGCTGTCGGATGCCCCTCACATAAAAATGGTCGCAATTTCGATTCGTCCTTCGCAATTTACTACCGTGGTGAGGACGACCCACAGCTCAAATCGTAGTTTCAAACCCGCCATTTGTCGGGCGAGCAAGAAATTTCATCCTTTTTATTTCCTCGCCGGGGATATGTAAGTGTACTTGGCCTTGGCGGCTTATGGAGGAAGGGAAAGGTGGGGAGGGGGCGAGGAAGGAAGACGAGCCCTATTCCGGAGACGGAAGGACTATAGAACTAAGTGGACGCTGCATCGAAATAACGCCATCAATACACGACTGGAACGCGGCCAATTGCTCTACAAGACAATTCGTATGTAAGGAACAAGAGTCCGAGATGAACATGTATGGACGTCCTTGCTGGTCCCTCCCCGAAATAAACCCAAGCGAATAGCGGGCGCCAATTTTCTCGCATTAAGAGACGCAAAAGGACTTGCTACACACATGCCGTGCGCCCAGAGAATTTTTCATGGCAATTGAGAGACTCGCATTTGGCTCCAGGGCGAAAACAAAAGAGAAAATACGAGCGAATGTTAAGGTATGGAGCGAGGTACAATACAAGGGAGCGACACTGCATTATAAAATAATGGCAATCTTCTACACAAAAACTATACTGATTGAGCAGGAATTCCAGGTTGGTATTTCTGCATTAGGCTATTAATACGTATAAAATACTAGATGATAATATACGAGCCGATACGCGGAGAGCAAGTCAAGAATACAAACCCGCGAAACAGCAATATAACATATGCATGATGATAAAGCTGAGGATGTATGCAAAATTAAATATATATTTTTTTTAAATGTGTGAGATGTAATTCCCTTAAACAATGAGATAATATTGTATTCTGATCCAATTTATTTCCATAGGATATTCATACTGCCTAAAATTGAGAAACATCAGCTTAAAATGTGTCTGTGTCATAGACGTTTAATGAAATAAGTGCAGTTAATCGAAGATAATTAAATTCGAAGTAAATTGACATAGAAAAACACAAAGTTAGCCAGAAAATTTCACCGAGGAAAGGGTTAATAGACTCGAAATGAACTTATTTACGAAAGGCTTAGTATGCCCAGGAAAACTTTGATTGGAACTTTATATCAAATCAAGAATGGATTATCTGTCGTAGTATCTGCGAGTTGGTACTCGTGCAAAATCACTTTGCATCAGGACCGATTCTTGTTAGATGTAGTCGTATTTCATTGAAGCCTGTGGCCCGTGGAGAAGATACAATAAATTATCAGCGCGCAGGCAATGACCTCCAATGAACGGTGCTTGGGCCATTGACAAGGAATATCAAAGACCACGCCAAGATAAAAAAAAGGAAAACGAAAGCAAAAAAAATGGACTTTCGGCCGGGAATTAAACTGCTAATAAATGAAATTAGTACAAATAAGTATTCAAAATAAAAGCAACGTTGATTAGCCTACATAATTCGCCGGCCTCGGTGGCGGAGGGGTAAAGTCCTCGCCTGCCAAACCGAAGGTCGCGGGTTCGAGTCCCGCCTGGGTAAGTTACCCTTTCCCAGGGCATGGATTTTTGTGATTGTTAATGTTATCAACCCTGATGAAAAGGCCGAAGTGCTGTTTTCGGTGGCGTGTAAAAAAAAAAAAAAAAAAAAAAAAAATAATCGTTATCGATGAAATACACGCTATAGATAATATAAAGCTCAAAATAACGAGTTAAAAATTGTTAGAATATATAAATTCACAACTTTTAACATATAATAATACTACAGGGTTAATATTGTTTAAAACTGGAAACTTTCTAGTAGTGCACATTATATATTTATCAGAACTTTGCTAGCCTCTACCTGCATCTCGGATACGGCAATTATACACCTTTATTTTCCACGATAAAATTTTCAAATTTCAATTACAGAAATTTTTTAAATGTTAAACGATATATAAGAATCTGAACTTTATCCTTATAAACTTTCAAAGATGAGGGAAAGCTGGAGTGCGAACTTTGTCAACCCTAAACGACCGAAATGGCCACATTAACTAGTTTTAGTTCGAAATAAGTCAAGGATCTATGATAATATGGAGGATTTACCTGCGCTGGCACGAGTTTTATCAGAAGATACTTAAAAAAAGGTAGAAAATATTTCAATTTCAACCTTTAATAAGATAAAAGAGTTCGAAATTTACTTTCAAATAATAAAAAATGAGATAGCATGATGTGCATAAATTCTAATCCGTAAGGTTTGTGCCCGGAAAAAAACGCTCACAGACGCGGCTGTCTTAAAAATCAAGATCACGTCCAAAGTGCAAGCCTATATTTGACGACCACGCTAATCCTATAGACGACAATTATAAGACTGGTTGCGTTAATTTGGAATCGGCTATTATAACCTATTCAATTAAATGGGAAAATGCGTGGCTGCACTTCAGCAGTGAGGTTTTCGATGGCTGGACAGAGGGCATCCAAACATTACCTCCATAATCACGTTGATCATTCGCTAGAGTAAGAGTGTATATAAAACGGGAGCAATTGGGTGGTTGAGAAAACACGGCGATCTTCGCATTGCTTCATAATGTAATTATGTGGTGCATTGATGCACGGAATGTGCTTTCACTCACTCTTGGAGGTCACATTCGTCCGTTGCTGGAAAACATTTTACGAAATTTCGAAACGGACTGTTTGTAATTTTCGATACGGTGTTGAACATCGGGGTAGAGCCCAATTTAGCTCAGGCTATTGACGTAAGATTTTCTCATTAAAGGTGAGAAATGCAGTAATTAAGGAACGCGCTCTTGTAAACTCGGCACAATATCGTGGGCTCACAAATATGACTATAAAGATACAAATTCGGCTAATTTAAGGACAAATAAAAAATAAACACTATCAGAAAAATGCAGAGCATAGGCAGTTTAGTAATGTTTACAAATATGATATCCTATTATATTTATTTATTTATCGAATTCTGAAGGCTTTTCCAAACGTTTATTTTTTGAATTGGTGTTTCATGTTTTTTGCGTTGGTCTTCTTATATTCTAGTGTGTTATATATTGTGTAAAAATGGATTTTTAGGGCTTTTTCAAAAATATTTTTGAACTTAGTGTTTTATGTTTTGTATTATGCTTTTTGTATATTTTTGTGCGTGAGGAAACCTATCTACCTGGCTGGTACTTCGTATTTTATATTTTTGTTTTTATATATTTTCGGATTTTATGTTACCACCCGACTTTATGGTCGACTTGTAACAATTTCTGCTATAATAATAATAATAATAACAATAATAATAATAATAATCCCACGTCCGATAGCAGCGATAGCATAAGAGAAACATTTTGTCCAACGGAGAGATATGAGATTGCGTTCTTCTCTCGAGCTACAAAGGATTTCAAGAATTGCTGTGGCGTAGTAATTGCGTAGTAATATCGCGATTACCGACTCACATATTTTTAGTGCGTAATTGGCAAAATATTTATATAATAAATCCTCGTACACGCTTGGTGTCCTAACACTTCCCATCTAGAATGTAGACGAAGAAAATGGACAATGCAATTACGATTCCTCTGGTTGTTACACCGCAAAAAGTGCCGCGGTAGACAAGAGGGAAATTTCGCACAATCTAACGTAAAAAATACCCTTTTGACGAGGCAATTCGTGGACATGCGTTGGCATACAGCTTCACTGTCCTCACGAGAAAACGCAGCACCTGGCTGCACCCCACGGCGTGTATCACCGTGCTGTCACCAATCACAAGACGAAGTATATCCATTACCTCGATTAAAACCCATATCGCACACAGAATAACAATGCGGCGATCCTTTAAACATATATAGCGAATGTTTAAGCATGAAGAGTAACAAAGGGAGGCTTCGCAAAGTAATAATAGACGAACACCGCGACAGCTTACATTGGTGTCTTCGCTCAAGGATCGTTCGATTCATTTGGAATGCTGGTGACCAGTCGCCTAGAGATGCTTCCAAGCAGCGTGGAGGGGAAGAGGCCAGTGACGGATGGGTTCGTGCCCCGACACAGTTCGTACGCGCAGAGTATAAAAGTTCTGAGTTAATCGTATATCGAATATACAGTATCTACTCGTTTGCGTCCGACATACTTTTTCAGGTATTTAACCTCGTTAAAGGTCAGTAGAGGATATTCAAATTCGCCATTATTAAAAAATAGAGTCATCTGAATTCTTTGAAATTTAATGGAAATTCAAGCATACATAGATGCTATTCAATAGATGATCAGAATGTTTGCTATACAGAAAAATTTGAAATACTCAAATCTTTAGGATTCGTTTCCACCTCACATCAATAGGAATTTTTGTTTTACACGTAAAGTCAGTTGCGGCAGTGGCATATTCCAGATATTTACTCGTCACTGTTAAAGTTCCCCACTCTGTGATAGGATTCAAATTTTACTGAATCACTCTTTACAATGAATGAAATCAATGAATAATCACTCTTTTAGCAAAGACTTTTTGAGCAAATATCGATTAGAAAAAGAACCTTCTGAGAAATTTGATTCTTTTGAGAAATTTGATTCGTAGGAAATTTATGAAGAGTTGATACATGTGGGACTGTGAAAGATAGTACAGAGAAAAATAACAAAGCAGCTAATAAAATCCGGGAGAACTCTAGTCTAGGTCTTTGTGTACGTCTATGAGTACATTAGCGTTTGGATGTCCATCGAACCTTTTCGGACCTAATTTGGCTCTAAACAGCTATTGAGATAATCAAAATCACCCCAAAATAGAATAAATTGAACAATTGAAATTTAGAAGAAAATTTTATTCGATTCTATTCACGAAATGAATAAAATTAAGTAATATCACTACAGAAAAAAAAGATACCTAAGACGCTCTGGTAAATCTCTTGAGTTTGGTACCATATTCATAAAGCTGAAAAACATTCTGTGAGGCACTCGAAATGTCCCAGTAAATTATGCAGGAAGTGTCCCAGGAAGGTTGTAAGAGTTCCAAACAGCCAAACGTTTTTCGGGAAATAATTTCATTAAAGGGATGATCAATTTCTGTATAAGGGGATGTAGATTTCTCTGCGATTCTCCCGATTTCACAAAACTTCAATTAAGTAAGCAATGGATTCCATTAAATACAATGGAAACAAACTCAGCGGATGTGAGGAAAACGAAGTGCCAATGATATCTCGTATCCATCATAATTATACTCCTGGATTTAGCAATCACATATTTCTAAAATGTACTCTGGAAAGGCAATAATTGACCCAAGTCAATTAGGCACACAATATCCTAATTCCCTTCAGATAATTTACATTATCAGAAACAATTAATAATTTTTTTATCGAAGACCTTACACGGATATTTGTCCACTAAATATATGCATATTTAAAGATCGAATACAATAGCACGAATACAATGGCACACAATTGAGGGAAGATTAAAGATAATTAGCATTCAATAAGTATTAAAAAGGAAAATGCACGTGACTTATTTAGAAAAGTATAATGTGTAATACTTTAATTGTCATGGAAACTAGAACGAGGCAGTGGAAGTTGTCAAGGAAACTAGAGGTAAGAGGACATTCGGAACCATGAGGTCACATGCGTGGGTCGGTATGAGGATTGTAAAGAAATAGGGTAGGCGTTGAAGGAAACCTATAGTCGATATCATCAAGATATTTACAGAGGGCAGCATAGACACCACATGAAATACAATTCGGAAGACAAGCACAGCGATTGAACTTCAAATTATGACAAATCATCCCTGAAGGTCACCATAAAATCTTCGATACTAGTGATTTCTAAGGCCAGAGGTCAGGAATTGTAGCTAAGAATAGTAGATCAGAAATATTTAACGCATAATGAAACCACACGTGTGTAAGGAAACTATCTACAGACAACAAAAAATAACTAACTTACTATTGAATATATGAGGTTCAGTTGCTACTTAGGAAACCCGAAAGAATTTCTAGGAAGTCAAGGCACTCTCAAAGCTGCACGCAAAACATTTGAGGGCATTAAGTGATCTCAAGAAAAAATACCGTTGAGCTGGATCGTTTAGCGTGCTCTTCATATGAGTCATCCTTAACAGCCCTCAATTATTCACGCTTACATCCTTATTCCCATCTCATCACGCCCCTGAATGACGACAATATCAATGGAGGAAAATCCGCCCGTATCCAAAGTCAACAGGGGGGTAATAGCATCCTCTCCATATAAGCAACGTTTGGCGTCATACATCTTAGCCCGCGGGGAACATGGAGAACGAGTTTGAGACGGCACCGGTGTGGTCTGCGAAATGGCAACGTAAAATTAAAAAAAGATGGAGCCGATCAGGAGCTGACAATCCTCCCCATGCGACGTCAATCTTCCTCTCCATTGTTGATGAAAAACCCCCTCGGTCGGACGTCATCGGCGGAAGATCGAATTTCGAATGTTACAGGGGTGGGAGGGGAAGACGGATAAAAACAAAAGAGGAGCGGTGGGCGGCTCCCTTTTCCCACCAACACACCCCAACTCCCCTCCCCACCTTCATTTTCCGGCTTCCACGAGCGTCCTTGAGCGAGTGAACTGCTCCCGCGGCCGGAGACGATCCCACCGGGAAGGATGGGGAGGGAGGGATCAGAACGTAGACTGACTGCGCAATAGGCTTCCACGAAAAACATCGCCAAATTCGCACAGATTCGCCATATCGCTTACTCCTCTTCTTTGTTTTGTAGGAACCATCCCGATGACGCAAGTGTTTTTCCGTGTTAATCCGAAAACTTCATCTGAATTTAAAATATCTAACCGTCGTCATCTGTAGTATGAACCAGCTCCTCCGCGATTTTGGTGTGAGAGGAAATTGAAATATCTGATTTCATTGGTGAGCTAACGGTGATTTTATGGCAAAAATGGATTAACCTCGATATTAGTGTCTAGCATATTTTAGCCTGTAGTTATAATACCATGTTTAAGAGAAATGATTTAATGGCAATGCTGCTCAAAACGAAGATCAATAAAAATACTAACCAGTTCTGCACTAGAGAGACTATTAAAATAATTTATTTACAGACGGTTGGAGTAAAAATTTAAATTATAATGTGGGGTAATGCCAACGATTAAGATATATTCCCGAATACCGCAATTATGATGTATAAATGAAAATACGTCCCTTTTGAGTGTTGTACATTAAGAAATGGAAAGGTAAAGTAATAAAATATTTTTTCATTGACCAATGAGTTACATCCGACTCCTTCGAACGACTAAAAGAAATCACAAAAAATAAATCTTTATACCGATGAAATTCCGAAAACAATTAAATTCGAAAATTAAATTCACATATTTGAAACTATATGAGGAATGAATAGTATTAACCTTTAAATGTAATCATATTACACACATATCATACCATATTATGTTTGCACAAAAAAGAACTTTTTCATTGTTTTTTCATAAATCCATGCACAAAAAAAACGCAAAAAGTAGAATTGATTCTGAGAGTAGAGCATGTTTCATTACGAATGTTCTTCAGTTAAAGCATATCCATCAAGGATTTCCTGGTTTATAGTCCTATAAAAAACCTAAAAGAAAGAGGCTCTCAGTTTGTCGGTCCGCTATGCGTCTTCATAATTGCAACTAAAGTTAGTACATAGGTGCATCGCACGTTTCCAAACCCGTAGCGTTACTTTCGGTTACGTACGACGCGTCGTTTACTCATTACCGTTTGCTACGCCACGTCATACAACTTCTGCGGTTGGACATCCTGCCTGATAGCCACCCCTCTTGACTCACCCAAAACTTATGAATTTGACCATGAATTGAAAGTTCCATGTTTCCCACTTGTTTGGGTAATACCCTTCCCGAGCAACGCCGGGTGGCCTGCTAGTAGCATTACAAATGGTGTTCACGTCTGACAAGACCATCCTCTCCCCAAGCCTCCCTTGCCGTATTAGTGGATAAATCATCCCCTACAGAGTAGTTTTCCTTATTTGTTGACGTCGATCATTGTATTCCTTGCACTTTTCATTCCCTTACCGTCATAACTTATATAAATAATTATCCTTTTTCATATACTTTTCCCTTGAGTGATGATCGCGTACCTAAACGTGAGTCATCTCCGCATCAACACACATGACCTTGACATGCACAAAACAATGAAAAAATTGCAACGATAATTTTTCACTTTTGTACTGCATTCAGATTGATTTCATTGGCTAAAGCGTCATTTTTCAACCCCCAGCGTATATGACGCGGAAATGCGAAAAACCGGTTGTAAAACCATAAAATGGGAGGTTCGGTGAAATAAGCTTTTTTTCACCACGAATTCTTGTCAATATTCTCATTGATCAACAAGTCAAATGTCAAATTTATTCATCTAACAAGTATTTAAACTTTCAAGGAATAATACTTTGTTTGTTGTGGATCAAAAATTGTGCAACGAAATAATTTTCAAGCTGGTGCCTGAATACTGACTATAAGAATTAACATATGCAAATACAAGCGTATAGAAGGCTGAGATCATTTAATCGTAGAGCGAGATAAGTAGGTATATGCTAAGGTAATACATGCTAAGTAGGTAAGGTAAGGTATATGCTCCAAATCCGGGCGTCATAATGATAATTTTCTTCTGTTTTTTATTACCGTATTCGGGCCATCTCTTTTTAAGTTTGTAACTATATGGGTCACAGTCGAACCAAATTTATCACTATGGGCGCCTAAATACCTATTATGAGGTCTGATGAGGCGGCTGGTAGTAGCAGAATAGAGAAGAAGAGTGTTTACATGGTGAAGGCCAGGCAAGAACCAGGATTCGCATCACATATACTATGTTTTCAGGCTAGCAATCTCAATTTAGCCTCTCATGAACAATAAATTTCGAATTTTTTTATGGAGTTAGTACGCTATGGAAAACGCATTAAGATCCACAAAAAAATAAAGAAAGAAGGAACTAAACACAGCGTCTGACAGAGCGGTTTGTCTAAAAGCAATTAAAATATGATAAATTTTCATGATATGGGAAGCAAAGAAACACAAAAAATTATTACTATGATAATAATTATTGTTCTACCTGTTCAAATAAACTATTATTCATCTCTGTATGGTAAAACTAGAAGGCCACGAATTTATTTAGCTTGTCGACTGAAGTTGCAATAAACAAAACTCTTTTAATTTGGAAAAGAGTACATAGAGATATTTACAGGAGTTATAGTTACCTTAAAATGAACACGATGTTCTGCAAATCGAGCTTCAGAACTAAGGCTGTTAAAAGCGTTCGCAAGAAAAATATGGGACTATTATCATATGAAGGCGAATATAAAAAAATCAGTCACCGCAGATAAAAATACAAACTTTCTCTCTAGATTCTTATTCCATTTCTGCGATCAAGATAATCAACCTTGCACACGGAGATAATTCTCATTAGAAGACATTATTGGCTGAGAGTAATCACGTCCAGTTTTTAAAGTGGTGCTCGTGGGTGAAAGCTAGCCCACCCAACGTCTTTTAGATCTCCGCGCAAGGGAATAGCGCAAGTGTTATGATTGGTAGTCAGGTGAGAATCTAAATGGCTTCTCAGTCCTTCATGAGGATATAAAAACGATCGCAGCTTTATGACTAGACAATCAATACTTGCAACACAACAATCTTGGGTGGCAAATGTTCAATGAGTCGAGGGAGGTAACGTATCTGCTAGTATGCAAACCAATTCATTCCACAGGTTTCCTTACGTTAAAGTATAAATTCAGTCGTCAGCTTTCCTGCGGAAAAACGTATGTGACTGACTGACTGACATTCTGGAAGAACTATATATCTGTAACTATATAGAGCTATATATGAATAAAGCTGAAATTAATGAGAAATTGGCTAGTGTGTAAAAGAGTCAATTTATAATATTCAGGTGAATAAAAGTTGGAGTTAGCAGCATAAATAAACAGAAGGTGGATTTGATGTAACGGATAAATATTTGGAGTTTGCATCTTTTACACTGTCCTCATTTTATTACCACAGAAATGCAAAGTTAGTACCTTACGAATCCTCGGAAACATCGTAATGGAGGCGAATATTACCAACGAAAGAGATAAAAATAATTTTCGACAATTCTACTCCCCACAAACGAAATTAACATTGAAAGAAAATCCATTCTTAATTAATCGTCGCCCCAGCTTGGACAACTAACAGAACGGGAATGCTGAGAACACGTAGCAGAAGGATAGCTTAACGCACCTGCGTCAGAATTTTTGCCATTTATCTCACAAGTGTTACGACCGGGCTGCGACCTTTTGATCCTTGCCACACCACAACCTATTCGGAATACGAGACGCCTTTTCGAGGACAAAAACATGGAGGGGAGAAAAGAGACGGGTCGAGGATAGTTGTGAACTGGAGAGGATTGGCTGGAGGAGAACACGATGGCTTGGGGAGAGGGAGAATTTTTTTACGGTAAGCGAGAAGCTAAATGAATAGACAAGGCACTCAAATTCAAATAGGACATAGCACTATGAATTTGGCAAAAAATATGTAGGTGTATCTTTAAACAAAAACAATTTTCACCCTAGCAATAAAATTTACCCGTTCCACAGTGCTGGCAGAGAGATTACAAGAAAATATAAGGTAATCCCATCCCAACACCCTCGGCCCTTAGCAACGACTACAATGGGTGTAAGTTATTTGAAATCTTCCAAAAAAGTGGTGATTACCTCGACTTCTACAGAGTCAATGGATTTGAAAGAATAAAGAAATGTGACCATTTTGAAAGAGAAAGGCTGCGAACGCATTTATTAGTTTCACTTGTAATAAAAAACATGACAAGAGATATCACAGTACCCGTACACGTAAAAATATTATGCATCTTATCAAGGTAAAGCAAAGCATATAAGTTTTTCCTCAAAAGTCCAGATAGCACAACCCAGACGTTAAGCGAATTAGGCTGGGATTCGCTAGAAACTAGAAGGGTTCGTGCTATGCTGAGATTGCTTGAGCAAATGAGAAAAGATATCTGTAACAGCGACACGGAGAATATCATCTTAGAGCCCCAATCTATTTCCACGTCCGACAGAATCGATAAATAAAGAGAGATATTTTGCCGATATAGGCATGGGAATTCGTTTTCCCCCGAACCACATAGGATTTTAATAAATGCTGGTCATTATTTGGCTTGAGCATTTGCTTTTTGCATGCTAACGGCTGGTGTCCTAACACCCCCTACTACTCGCACTTTTAGTCGGCTTGCTGGGCAGTATGTAGATGTGGAAGAATTCCCTGGTTAGCAATAAATGAACGCTGCAAAGCCTCACGCACTCTCCGAAAGACGTTATCCTGTGGTACGGTGTCATGTTATCGGGGCTACATCGCCCGAGGATTGCACAAATGAGAGCTTAAATGGGGACTCGTTCATCAAGTAAGAATGATTGGTACACAGTTTCTCCAATATTTTGTCTCTGAAGCCTACCTTTTAAGATCGTAAATGCCGAGTGGAGCCCTTGACCCCAGCGTAACTGATGTATCTTGTCAACCCGAGGAAACCACTTTGGATTAGCTACTTGAATGACGCTTGAAAAAGGTTAAAATCATGAAAAATACTGTTATAATAACTTCCCTGTCGATGCAAAACTTATCAGTCGACCAAGTCGTCCTAATAAAACGGATGCATAATGTTGGTTTTTTTTATAACACACGAAAAAATTATTTACAATTATCGATAGGAAATTTGATTTAGCTTCAAATACAAGCAAGATCATCTGCGATCCTCACTTCTTTTCAATAAAAGACCTTTGGTTCTAGAGATGTACGGATGAAATGAGTTACAGAGTTACAACTGAGAGTTTTGATCAAGATAATTTAAGTTTTTCACTCGTAATTTATGACAGGAGTATATGACAAAACTGTAAAAATATTCGAGATTACAATTCTTTGAAATTAAACGACCACTATTATATTTTACCATCACTTGAACAAAACTCCTAGAATTCTTTTGATTGCTAAGGCCAATTCATTAAAAGTCAAATTTTTTTCACTGCTAGAGGGTGTGCTATGCGAAATATAGGCAGACAAACTACGAACATATATCCGCTGTTTTTCATGATGATTAGTTGACTGTTGCATGAAGCGGCCGTAATGCGACGACTGAGGGTGTTGCAATGGAGGGAGAAAGGCTGCTCTCTACCAATGATGCGCGACCCAGCACAATCGCTGCCAGGTGTGAAGGAGGAAATATTTACGCTATACCACTATACCATGCACTTATTTTAGCCATCGTCCTTGCGACTGTGAAGCAGGTTTCAAATAGATACCTGCAATCTTGATAATGATCGGTAAAGAAAAGTGGCCTACGGCCGGATGCCACTTGAGTCTCAATGGTTACTAGATAAACCCCAGGAAGAAAAGAATCAGAGAAAAGTTACCTGCGTGTATCGTAATCAACCGGTCGAACGGAATCAATATGTAAATAATGCAGGGGTTGGGATATAGTATGATGACGCTAGTTGTGTAATTGATAGTGAAATGATCTTAAGGGCAGAAAAAGGAAAGACGAGACATATAAATTGGATAAGAAAATCTTCAAGAGTGAAAAAAATGAACCTTCTCTAGATATCGAGTCTGCGAAAAAAAACAGGGCAGAGACGGCATATTTGGGAGGAAAAGGTCAAATGCCAATGGGCTCTAGAGAATCTAAGGAACTTGAAACAGGAAATTTAACCTGGAGGAAATCATTTCAAAAAAATTCTATTCAACTAGGAAGAGGGCTGGTATCCCTAGATTTACACCACAAATATTCCTCAATCTCTTCCATTCAGGAATGTGTCCCAACGGGCGGTCTAGGCTGATTCCGACCTCCCCCTCGGCAACAAAATGATCGTAGGTGGGGCAGGTGGGCAGTGCTAAATTTGGTCGGCGTAGGGGAGGTGGGGTGTGAGGGGGTGTGGTGAGGTGAGGAGGGGGGGAGGGTGAGGGAAGTGGGCAGAGAGTGGGGAGCAAGGCCCAAAGATCTACACCGTGTATCAGAGGTCATGGACATGTTCGGACTTCCGACCACAACCAATTCATCAACCTAAAGGTTGGTCTGACAGGTGAGGGTAGGGTTCACCTCGGTCTAGGCCATTTGCGCGCTCAAAAATAAAATGATCATAAGCACTGGGGGCCACTTCCTTAGCACGGGATACCTTCGACCGAACCACTTTCTGACAGTCAGGAAATCGTGCTGCAAGGATTTCGACCGTCTGTATCCGAAGGTTTCGCACACGCTGGAACCAAGGAGTCGCGGGTGTTTTGCCCAGCGCTAAAAAAAGAAGAATATGATGCTACTACTACTGGGCTACCACGACAGTCCCGTTAAACATGTAACCACGATTTAGAAGGTAATGAAAAATTTATTTTAAACATCTGGCATAAGTGCTCACGAGCTATTGACATGCAACTCAATAGTAGAGGAGTGAAAATTTTTAAACTACCAGATATTCATAAGAAATGACAATGAACTTAAAGAGTGATTTCTGTAAGATAGTTTTTTCATCGCGTTTCCATATCACAGAATAGTTAGCCAGATTATCATGATATAAAGGGGGTGAAACTGTCTTCAGATGTTTTATTATTATTAGTTTTTTAATTAATATTATTAGTTTTATTATTAGTTATTTAAAAAATTTAAATTGTTTTTCGTAGGTGCTGCATGCGCTAGAGATTGAAGCTGAAAAAGCATTCGCTACCTCATGTCGCTAAAAAATATAGACAGTAAGCCTAATGACATTTCTTAAATATTTCCGTCGCATCAATTTCCTCGATAAACTTTATTTATCCTTTTTTACACAAAGACAAATTCATTTCAACAGTAAGGTAAGAGAACTACTTGATAACTCATACAGAGAAACCTTTGCTTTCAAAAATGTTTTCAAAGCGAATATGATACGCGCCTAAGAAACCCAATGGGCAAGAACATACTACCTTCAATCGTATTCGCGCGAAATACTCAAAGGAATTTTGTTCATCGCGATTTATGGCGTGAGGTGAAAACGAACATGCAATAAATAGCCGTCTTGGACAGAAGCTGTGAGGTAAAAACGGGAGTCTCGGTCGCCGAAGAAGGTTGTTGCCCTCGAAATAGAACAGCAAATATGCCGCACATTGTAGAAACGATGCTATAGAAATAAATACATTTGGGTGAAATAACATGCTGTCAGCATTCGGATGGCTACATAAGAACCGATAGAGCAATAGGTGTGAATAATGAGAAGGAACAAATGGAGAAATGAAGTGAAAACCTCAAACCCATGCATGTCTATGACCATGCTTCAAAAACAATGGAAGGGAGTATATCAAAAGATGCTAACGTACAAATAAATTGTGGGCCCTTCTTCCAGGTAATTAAACAGTAATAAATATGTATACTTTAAAACTGCACTTTACGAATATGTTAACAGAAATTTTCATAACTGCTTTTACCCAGTTTGGCGCGTTAGTTTGAGTTTTAAAAATAGTTTCATGATTGGAGGAAAGCAAGCAAAAGTTGCCACCAACTCAAAGTGTTCGAGATGCATCAGGGATGTACATCTTGTAGATCGGGGAGAGCATAATTCGCAACTGGTAAACGAGGATGGATAATAGCTCCTAGCGCTTACGGTATCATCGTAATAATGAGAGGGGAATTAACAAAATGTTCACTCCCTCGAAAGGGAAATAAAGAAACTAATTCACTGTCGATAACTCGAGCATTACGAGCCTTTTCATTTTTTATCACTCTAAGAAGTAGATTTACCGATAAAAATCGACGAAAAAGACAATTAAACATCGTATGGTATACCTGTAAAGGCTTTTATGGATAAGCCAGATAACAGACGCCTCAAACTTGATGTATATTCAGGATAGACGTGAGTGCGAAAAATCCATCAAAGGCGGGAAGGATATTTCTGGAGAAGAGATCGGAGAGGAGACTAGACAAAATATTTGGACACCAGAATACCTAGATAAGCGTAGTCAAAACGAGCAACATAGGAGAAAGAATTTTGTTCTTTTTTTCACATAATTTAATTGACGGAATAGCGCCGTCTGGGAAGGACGACCAGGTTGGGAGTATCAAGCCACGGGGATGGTCGGTGGGCAGAAAATGGTAGATTTATCCAGTATAAGCCGGACTTTGATGAAGAACAGTTGAACCTTGAGCCCTTGAATTGCTCCACCGCATTTATTAACAAAAAAAAGCACTTTACTTCGGAAGGAAAACGATCTGAATAACTCATTATGGCATTCATAAAATACAAATTGGCTTAAATTATAATAGCGTGCGTGTGCATCCAGCACATCCAGAAATACTAATAAACAAAGTGCAAATTTAAAATTTACAATGCAAATAAGGACTGAACATAATTGAATTCAATTGAATAACGTAAAGACATGACATATGAATATTCCGAATGCACAAATTGCCATCTTAAACTGTGTCGTGAGTAGTGCTGGTGAGTTCAATACTCGAAAACATGCTCTCAGACATACGCTAACACAACCCAGATGCAAGCGCTAAAAAATGAAAAATAGCGCTAATGCCAACAATTCAATAAGATACTCCATTTTTCCGATGCAAAATGCTTACCTGCGCCTCTTTGACATACGTTTTCAATGTCAAGTTCATGAACGATCAAAGATTACATGCTATCCACTATCCTTACTGCGCCAATATTTTGATCAAGGTGTTCGGGCAGGCATTTTCCGAGACAATTTAGTTGTATTTACCTCAGAACTTTTCATCTTACTGCTTTACGTAATAATATTACCGCAAACATTTTCCCACCACCAGTACTAAATTTTGACCTATAGGATCAAAGAAGTACATTCTGAAACGATGCTCTAATTAAAATCACCTCTTAGCTGAAAAATAATTACATATATTTGACCTCCAAGCAATCCATTTCGGTTAATAAGGGAGGCTATATAAACCATAATAATATCCTCAGTAAGTCGATTTCCACGAGAAATGTCTTGCAATTCATTTGAAATTACCACACATTGCAGCGCGCAATGAGTATCATTGAATGAAATAAAATGATAAATTAAATCTTCACAAGATAAGGGACACACCGAAGTATTCGATAACATTTCTAATGAAAGAATAATTCCGAGAATTAAATTAAGATATTATGAATGCTTCATGGGCGAAGAGTGAAAAAAATCTTTCCAGTTTGGAGGCCGATCAGGACAAGATTCGCTAAGGCAATCTTTTACGAATTAACCTTCAGAGTGAAGCGAATCCGTGAGGGAGGTGACGAATCGACAGTGAGATGTATTTTTCACAGGTTTCTCACCTACTTGGATTTACTCGCCTTTATATACATCATGGCGTACCTCGTAATTCATCTCATTAGTTCAAAGGGGAAAAAACTAAGCCCTGAATCGACAATTTTCAACAAAAAAAAACTCTCAAACACTCGTCAAGCACCTGCCTCTCAGGAACTGTCATATTTCCAATACAAGACTTCTCAAGAACTGCAAAGGCTTTATAGTCAATCTGGTGAAGGGCTCAATTTTGGCTCATTAGTTTGGATGCCAGTGAGTCGTATTTCAAGGGAAATAGTTACCTAACTGTGTCGCTTTGCGCAACGAAATCGTTAGAAAGTTTCAGACCCTCTGACATTGGTCTTGAGGATTCGTTTTCAACAGCCCACCATGCATCGACTGGCTCCAAAACTAGAAGCAGTTACGCGAACGATGATACAACTCTCACTTAACGATTCCTCACCGATACTCTTGAATAAGTCGTGAGAATTAAGTCAATAGGCGAAGGTCACCAATTAATTTCGACGCTAGTATTTAGGATTCGAACGAATGACATGGTTTAAAAAAACTCATTCAAGAAATATTTGAAGTTGTAACATAATTTGATGCTATATAAATTCTAAGCTGTTAATAAATGGTCATGTCAGCGAGAAATGCTTGGGTAAGACAGGGGGGAGTTCAGGGCCTAAATCACGTGTCGGAAGTCGGAATAATAATTGGCTAATTCAATATTGCCTTATTTAATCTACACAATGGTTTCATAAATCTTATCTGTTTGAAATTCGGTGGTCATGATAATGAGAATTATTCTTAATGGGTCATTCAGTGTTTTTATAGCTACGTTTATGGTTAAATGATAAGATTATGTATACTATACTACTGAAAACGGCAAAAACTGCAACTGTGTCATTCGATATAATGAAGAGAGCATAGGTGAATTAATGTGAAAAAAAAATAAAAAGGAAGTTTTCATCACAGCAGTTGTCGCCAGGTAGTACACCGGTTTGGTGCAAAAGACCACAATCTTTATTGTCTAGCCATCCTAGGGCAATGCTAAAGACCAATTTCCATGCCACCGTCGCCTAACGAGGTCCTCTAAAGCTACGACATATGTTAATTGATCAATTTAACTCTTTTTCGAGGAGGAATATAAAATCCGTACAGGTGCGCAGCATTTAAAGACATGCTGCGTATTTAGATCCCTGCTCTCATGGAGGCCGGAGCTTCTAGCGGATCCATTAGCATTAATACCTACAGTCACGACCCGAGTTGAACGTTCGAATTTAGGAGGAGTGTTATAATGAGAGAGGACATCTCTTGGCCTCAATCGAAGAAATGTGAAACGGCGAAGAATCATAGAGTTTATACGTTTATTCGTACCTATTTGATGAACACTCGGGGAAACCTCAATCATGACATAAGCAATGCAATGCTTAGAAAACAAATACACCCTTGAAGACGCGAGCCTTGAAACGGGGGATGTGTATCTTTTGAGACCCAGTAATGGCTAACATTTGCAGGCACACTTGATGTAAGATAACAATTTAATCCCAAATTTCTTATTCTTCGAGGGCATTATAATATATAATAAAGTCATAAATAAATAAAAATGTTTCCCATTAGTTTTATCTTCTTCTTTCGCATTATTTTTGTATCGATTATGAAGAAGATTAGATTCGAAAAAAACAAGACAAGATGGTCACAAGGCCTTTGAATTGTGAAAAGATGAACTTCATAAATTAAACAGAGACGAGCCAGTGAAGAAAAATAAAGATCATCTAATAATATGAATCGGTGACGCATATTCTGTATTATGATCGACAAATATGGTATGAAATCATATGGTTGTTTTTGTTCACGGAAATTTAAAGGAATAAAATTCGGAATTAAAGTAAAAAATGAAATATTTCGAGTGAAGTATAAATTATTCTGTCAAATGCTATCCAGTACCGGTCAGTTTTTGCCATTTTGAGAAGTATAGGCTCACCGATATTTTGTGAGAAAAGTTTCTCTACGCTGCAAGCCACCACAACACAAAACTGCTGAAACCGGTATCTACGGTAGGTTATACGTCTTGTCACACCGAAACCACGACCAAATTAAGGTCGGACGATAAAATATACATCTTAGACCTTTTATAAATTACCTACTGCAATCAACCTCAAAAGTGGCAGCATAGATGAATGTTATGCAATATCTATTTGAGCGGAAATTTTTACCAAATAAATAATTTCAAAGTTAAATAAACTTGCACAAAAATCAGTAATAATGAGCGGAAAAATCAAAGCGAATCAAACGTTTATTAAGTAAGATTATTTATCTCCATTGAAACAAAATGTTGCAGCTACAGCGGATTTTCACTATAATTAAACAATGGAGCCAAAAATATTTGTTTTATTGTCTTCTGAATATCCTACACACAACGTCAGTATTTTGAAAACATTGGCCACAAAACGATAGTAAAATATAAAAGGAAGACAAATATTTTCATGAATAAAAGATTTAGAAGAAATACTTAAAAAATAATTATCCCCCGTATTTTTTGGCCATAAAGGATAGATACGATGGCAGTGAAATGCGATACATTGGATATTAAATCTCAATAAATACAGACGTAAATAATAACTCCGCAATTTTACCCACAACAGTTGCGTTTCAATCGTAGTCAAACTACCTACGTGGGCGCAAAATTCCACCAAAGTTCACAATTTACATAGAGAAAGTAGTGCATAAATCACAAAAGGAAAGGATACCATAAAGCTCGAATGAATATCAAGGGAAACCAGGTGACATATGAGTCACGAATGCGAACCTTAAACGAGTTCTCCTAGGGATAACTATTCATCGATTACGCGATAAAAACATCACCGATTCGAACTCATGCAACACATCCCATAACTGGGATAATGCTCGGCGGATAATACCTCGCGACTCAGGGGTGCGTCCAACGCGAGAGCGAGCGCGAGAAAAAAAAAGAGTCGCGATCGAGTTCACACCATGGGCCGAGTGCCCAGCGACAACAGATCGGGGCCAGAAACATTATACAAAGAAAGAGCGGGCAACCTTACCCGCGAGAACTTATCCTTCGGATTACCGTACCGCTGAAATCAGGTTGAGCTCCTTGCAAGGGAAGAGGACTGCAAAACCAGTCGCTTCACTTTTGACGTCTCCCACTCCGATGCGCTGCTGTTGCCTCTCTGTCGCTTTACCGCAGTTCACTCCCTCCTAAGCTGCCTCACTGTTCGAAGCTGACGGCGACTCCTCCTTCGACAAATGCGTCCGGCACGATGGAACTCCGGTAAACCTCCCCGACAGAGGACCCTTAATGCACGATACAGTAAAAAGTTCGTGTGTATGTGTGTCTCTCTCTCGTCCGCGGACGGGGTCGGGTCGTGAACCCGAGCACAACTACTTCGCAAGTGATCTGGATCGGAACTGGCGGTCGAGCTTGCCTCGCTGGTCCGTTTATTTCGGCTTCCTCTTCTCCTCTCGTCTTGCTCCGCTTTTTTTTCTCCGGGTGGGAGGGAGGGGGTGTTCTTTGCAGAGTGAGGGAGAGGGAGGGCCTACGAAATATTATTTTTTTAAGGAGTTTTCGGAGGGCCGGGGACCCGTGCACTCGGTTCGAGCTTCCAGGACTGAGTGATGCCCGAGACGGCTGAGAAGACGGTATCGAAGAGAGCGCGAGTTGGGGGGGAGGAGAGAGGGTGGGCAAATCCTTTTGCGGGGTCTCTCGCGAAGGGGGAGGAGGCGTCCTAGCGGTGGTGGGTGGGGGAGGCGTGGCAGGTGGGTGGGTGGGTGGAAGGGGTATAAAAATAGGAAAGTGGAGGGGGGGAAGGACCGTCCGAAAGGTGAAAGTCGCCACAAGCCCCCCACCGACCAACTCTCCAAGGCGGTTACGCCGACGGCGTCCAAGACTGTATGGGTCAGCCGAGGGGTGGGTAGGCAAGTGAGGTGGGTGGGAAGGGGCTTATCAATACGTTCTATGTTGGGCATACGTTTAAGGCCTGTCATTTTGGCCACCGAGATTTGGTTATCTACGGGATCCGATGTCGAATGGTATTTGGTAACAGAGCGATGGTAATTATGATGAACAATAGACAATGATCAATAATTTTATCTGCTATTTCCGTTTCCTAACCTACATATTGTTGTAGGAGCCTTCATACCGATGATATCAAAGATCGAACATTTCGAATTTTTAATGAATTTCATTAATGATCGACAATTTTCATACTATAGTTAATCAAATCGATATGTTGCCAATGGGCATAAAAGGTCTTATTTTTCACAGCTATCATTTATACACCAATAGTTTGTAAAAAAATAACTGTGAAAGCTAAATAATACCCTTCTACCGTCGATTTTCAAAAATTGCCATTAATTGCCGATGGTCAAATGTGGCCATCTAGTGTCTACAGCCAGCTTTGCAACACTGGCGTTGATGGTCGTCAATTTTATAAATAAAAAATGAGAGAAACCAACATCTTACGGGCAATGAGTAAACCATTAAACATCAATTTATTACCGCTAGTCATCGAAGATAAGAAAATAATTCGGAGCCTACCATAAGCACTGAGGATAAAATCGCCGAGACGGATTCGACCAATGAAAAGAGCCTGTTTACGTTTCGCAGGAGTAGTTTCAGGGAGGGGAGAGAATTCTGTGGTTAGGAATAGTTGGATAATTTTATTTTGAGGGCACGATATCTGCATGGTGAGTAGGGAAATATTTTTATTTCATTTTATTCCGGTGAGTTGGAGAGGGGGAGGAGAGGGGAAGACGGGGGCGGTGTGGTGTGGGAGACTAGCAAGAGGTTTTCCTTTTTCGGGAGAGGGATTTGGGGAAGCGAGGCGTTCGTTTTTCACTCGGCGACCCTGGGGGTAAAATGGCCGAGGAAGCCCTTGAGCCGATAGCCCAAAGAATGAAACGCCGTGCCATTGCTTCCGTGGCCCGGGTAATTGCCGGCGGGGAGTCCTCGTACCTCCCACTCTCCAATTCCCTTCATATATCTCTCACGCGATATCTGTCTCCTAAGAAGGTAGGGTCGCGCGATTCACTGCAAATAATGCTAGCGTGTAGTTTCAAAAAAAGTTATTCCAACATAGGCTGTGGAAATATAGGTTGATAAATAAAATAAGACCACGCAAAATGTGGAAATTTTCATTCCCATTCGATTTATTTTACTACAGACTTCATCGAGATATTAGAGTCGTCTGTGGCACAATTTTCTTGTAAAAATCTTGACTTCATCCCACAGACTTAGTTTGATGATAAGTCAAAAAGCAGTAAGCCGTGCCTTCGTGTAGCTTTTATCATGATTCTTCGGGTATATAAAGCATTATATCAGATTTTCGTCAAAGTGACATTTTATTCTAGCAAAAATTAACATTTTTCCCATACTTTGTCGACTCCCAACATAGAGTACTAGTTTTCACATTCAATTTCGATACGTTACACCATGAAAAACCTAGTTTTTTTGTCCCGAGAGCCGATGAAGCGCTATCAAAAGAGTAAATATTTGATTTTTTCTAGAAATTGACATACAGATCCTTTCTCGCACCAATCATCCCGAAGCCGTTAAAGAGGGTTCACCGAGATACAACTCTCTTAAAGTCTTTCGGATTTCGAACCGCACGAGCGAGTCATTCCGTGGTCCTCGGGGAAACACTTGGCATTTGCGGCCGACAGTTTCAAAACCTTTCAATTTCGAGTTTTTGGGCGCTTGAATTCTTTAACAACACGCGTTGATGTCTCTCATAAGAGAGGAGCGTAATTTCCAGAGAATGCATCAGAAATGAAAATCTGGGGAAGACCGGGGGATAATAAGCATTTCGTAATGTCGGAGGAAAAGGTATAAGTCCGACAAACCGCTACGCCAGGAAAGCGATTATTAGCCTAGGCATGAAAACGACTTTTGAAATTCGGTTCCAAGGACTAACTGATGGCATGATAATGCTTCCCAATGTGAGAGGGTGGAAAAGAATCGAGCAAAAAAAATGAAATGGCAGTGTCCCAATTTTTGGCGTCGTTAGCAAAGTTTAATCTTCAGCGAATTTGATGCGAAGCGAAATTCGATGAACTCCAAAGCGAAAATATGTGTTTTTATCATTAATCGCTACGTTGAAAAGTGTACAGGGATCCATAAACAGTGGTATGAGTCACATTCATTCTAGTACTTAAATAATATCAAAACGACGTCATTAAGTTTAATTATTCATTGATGAGGCCTAATGAAGATGTGATTACATCATCATTCAGTTTTATTAAAAATCTGTACGTAAAAATTAAGAAAGACGGGAGCTTTTATCAGATTTTAACAGGTAAAAATTATTCTTGAAGATTGAGGATATCTGCTAACCATAGGCGGATTTAGGAGGGGGCACGGAGGCACGTGCCACCCTCCCCCCGTGCCCCCAAGGCGCTCAAAAAATAGACAAAATTTTTAATACGGTTATCATTAAGTATGTCACGTTTTGTACATTAAGGAGCCTCAACGATTTGATTTCATATTAATATCTCATTTTAAAAAGAAAGATAATATTTCGTTCAGTAATTTTTTTACATATCTTGTTTTTAACCTCAAGTATGAGAAGATCGTTTGCCTGTCAGACCCTTGTGTACCCGAAAACAAATCCTGGATCCGCCCTTGATGCTAACTTCACCAGAATACTTGGCATCTAAAGGTACGTATCTTCTGAATAATGCTTGTTGCCAAATTAACCATCATACAAAATCATACATCACCAGAATGCCATCAAGCGTAATGAAAAAGGAAGTGACGAAGAAGGTCTTTCCGTAAACACATTCCGGAACATTTTTTTTCGCGCCACTTTTCTCCATGAGCTTTTTGAGTTGTTTTTTTTTTCGTTCTTTTTTTACGGGATGGCTTAATTGATATGGACACGGGAGTGTTGCGCGTCTCTCCACTCGGAATGTTTGGTCGTCGCCTGGACGTTTCGCGCAGGAGTGGTCCAAGGGCAGCTGGAGGCCGTCTGCGGATTTTTCGTCCTCCAAAAACAACTCCCCCTCTCGATCTCTCCTCCTAACTCACGTTGTTTGCTTGAGTCCAAGCGATACTCTACGGACAATACGGAAGGAAGTTTAAAACTTTTATTGCACCCTTCAAAATTCATCATTACCAATCCAGCCGACGATTATTGGCCGCCGTGAATGACCACATTGAATGCTTTGATGTGAATGTTACCCAGCATTATTTCGGCTGATGCGATGGACCCATAAAATTTCACGGAATATGTTAACATCTAAATATGAAGAAAGGAGGCGAGAGCATAACGACCTCGTGCAGTTACAGAGCACAGCTTTGGTGCAGGTAGTTCCAAAAATACGTGAAAAAAATGATTCAGAAAAATTCGAGTAAAATTGAATTGTTTCCGATGTGAAAAAATGAAAAAAACACATTGAATATCACACCAGTAAATGCAAATTTTTCCCCTTCAAATAAAAAAAAAATGAAAAGTTAACAGAATGATAAAGATAGATGAAGTAGAATGACCTCGGACAGTTATAGCTTACAAAAAAGTCACAGGGAGTTTAAAAAAAAAACGTATACGGCGCAACAAATCTGTGATTCAGAACATTGCCCGAGATGCTACTTTTGAGCTTTGGCACTGATTCAAAGGTTATTATCTGAAAATTAACAAACTTATAGAATATCACCGGGCTCAATATGAATCTGAGACAGTGAGGATCAATAAAATTCCAGAGAATAGGCTAAGATCTTGATTCTAAGTCAGACGACGAAGAATGACCTCGAAGAACAACAGTTTGCGAAGAGGCCGTAAATGGGAATTATATTCACAAAAAACGTAAACAGAGGTATAAATCTATGACATTTAACACTGCCCGCTATGTTACCATTGATACTGCTAAGATTACGATCACTTTAAACGACCAATTTACTGAATAACACTACACTCAATTAAATATTGGTACATGTTAAAGGTCAAAAAGGCTCCACAAGCCTCTAAATTCTAAGGCAAGCAGCAAAAAATGACCTCGAATATTGATAATTTCCAACGTAAAGCAGCTAGCTTCACAAACATTCAAACAAAGGAATACATTTACGATTTAGTACCCACACAGCCTCCGATACCGTCAGTGAACTTCTACGCTGAAGAGCGCTACTAATACGATTTCAAAGATCTCTCGCCAAGGAAGAAACAAATAAAAGGAAGAAGGCGTAAAAGATCTTTTTTTCTGAAAGTCATGACTTAAAGTTCACTTAAGTGAGCACGCTTCCTTAGGCGATTGTTCGTCCAAATAAAACGTGCATCATTTAAATTCAAGGTTTTTCATTTCAATTCAACAGGAAAACGAAGAAAGCAAGGGATATTACCTATTCTATGGAAAACCGACACACGATACGGAAGATCAGAGATAAAATTAGACTCATCTGCGATACGAATGTGACCATGACTAAATATTTATCATAAAACGACGAAATAATTACTGTTATCGCTCGTCCATGATAAATAATAATTTAAAAAATAATGCACTGAAATTTAATGCTTGAAGAGAGTATTTCAAAAGTAATTTTGAAATCATTTTAATTAAAGCTTAATTTGATTTTTACAAGATCCCGGAATAGTCCTAATAAATAGGCAATCTCTTTTGGCCTATGATATGATTGAACGGAAGACCTGAATAAAATATTTCACACCAAACATGATTTTATACGGGAATGTATCCTCCTTAAATAGATTATTCTTTTTAAAGTGCTGACGCAAAAGAACTGATTATTCAACAATATCTATTGAATATATTTTTTCGATCAATCTGAACGGACATTTGGTGTCGGAATGGCATTTTCAAAACTACACTCATATCTTAAAAAGTTGAAACACTGTCCGAGGAATCTCAGCGAATTGCAAGCTTCTAAATCATTATTCAATAAGAAATTAAAATACTTTTCAGATGACCTAACGGGAGTACTTAAACTTGATGACCTCAATACGGACAAAAAAAAATAATTAGACTGAAATAATATATACTTTATTTAACGATAAGAAGAAAAAGTTCTTCATCGCAAATGAATGGGGTAAAGCTTCAAGATGAAGAAATAATTTTAGAACATGATATCAAAAAAGTAAACGGCAAAATCTATTTTTTTAACAGAACTGAAAATTTTTTTCCACCCAGTGCCCGAAGGAAAGAAGTTTTGAATCACTACGATAACAGTATATTCCCATTTAAACGACCCAAACTATAGGGTTTGGTGGGAAGGCTTTGCGATCATTTAACACTTTGGGAACGATTCACTCACTCCCTCGTCTCCTCCATTTAACGATCCAGTGGCATTTCTCATCCATTTATTTCAGAGTGAAGGTAGCGGATTCACCTTGTGGAGCGCTAACAGAACGTGTTTATTTTGGCTTCACCCCTCGCGGACATCTGTCTGTGAAGGAATTCGTATGGGTCCCGTAGTGGCTCTTAGAATTTTGGCGCCATCGAATGAAGCGACCAAATCCCTTCCCGCAATCATTAGGCTTTAAGTATCATTTTTTCTGTAAATAGGTTATGTGGAAACCTTAATTTTTTGTCGGATAATACGAAAAATAAAAAAAATCGAACAATGCTTCGGTTCTCAAAGTTAAACTAATATAGCAGTAAAAACTGATTACCTATCACAAGAAATTCAAATCAATATACGATATAGTAATTGTCAATTTTTATGTAAGTTGAAGAGTAAAAATAGCCATATTTTAGGGCTCAAAAAACTTCTAAAAAATGCGTCCTATATTGCTGGCAATTAGTCTTTGAACTCATTAATACTTGTGTGAAGACACACTTTTACTCTTTTGCACACACACTATAACCGAATCATGCCATAATATAATGAGAAATATTTGCTAGTATGTATGTCGTTGACTTTAAGACAAAGTAAGCTGTTTACTTTAACATTATACCAAAGATTCCAAAGCAGCATCGGATACGAATCTTTTTCCAGGTAGCTACTTTCAGGGAGTTACCGTATCTATAAACTTGGGGGTCGTCATTCATTTCCCAGAATTTTCCCTTGCCATATTTCAAAGACCTTCTATCGTAGCGCTTCCTCTAAAACTCTCTTATGCGATTAAAACTTCGTGACTCGACCTTTGTTTATTTTTTACGGACAAAAGTATCTGTCCCGAGCACGAATTTTGGTAGCCTTCTACATGCCTATAGTCGTCCTTTTAATATTCAGCAACGGCCTCCAGCAAGATAGGTATCATTCCTTCAGATCTACCCGCTTCTCCTCAAGAAATTTTTCACTCACACGTTTTATTGTCATTTTTCACGGAAAGTTCACACAAACATCATTTATTTCATGCAAGAAATGAAATTAATTATTCGTCATCACAAGCAATAAGTTATGTTTCCGGTATTGCTTACGAGCATTAACACGTCAAAATGATATTTCTCTCCACTTAGATGAAGAAAAACAATATAATGAATAATAATTGAAAATAATTTAACAATCAACCTAATTTGTAAGCTGCGACATGATGTTACCTGATCATTTCTATTTTGAGGGATAATTCGTCGACATATACATTTCAGTGAGAATTTTGGCTGAAATATTACTACCATGAGTTGGCTGAAGAATTTACCCAGAATAATATTGAAATAACATTGATATTTGCAAAACTAAGGGAGAGTTTATAATCGATTTTTTTCTCTCTCGCGAAAACAACATTTCGAGAAGGATCTCGTTACGTTCGAAAGTATTTTTGAACCCAAAATTTCTCAACCCATACGCTGAGTGCATTGAGGACGACTTTCGATCAAAATGAGATCTTTGCAATGGAATCACGTCCAACTCCCACCCTAAGTTTTGATCGTCTGGATAGCTCGCAAATTTTCTTTACGACACACCTGGGCGCTCCTGAATACACACTGTCTTTCCGCTCCAGTCAAGCGGATGCCAAGTTATACAACATCCGCGCTTGTCTACCCATGCAGCGTTGTTTCAGAGCAGGATAGGTGGGCAAGGACGATTATTCCGCACGATAAAGCTTGCGTTTGTTCGGCGCCTTTCCACTTTAAGTGGCCCAAGAATGCAGTTAAATAGGGACCAATTACGAACGCCCGAAAGCTTGAGAGTAAAGAAGGGAGGAATGGCCATTGAGAAAACTTTGGACAGTATTGAAGAGAAAAAAGTAATGAGTTCTAAAGGGTTACAAGTAGTAAAATAATATTAAGTATAAAATATAGGTTCAAATTAAATAGGGGTTCACAAAGTACTCGAAATTAAATAAAACTAAGCGCTATAAACAACTGTGTTTTCACGGCCGTAAATTTAAGAAGACAAATTGAAGAAATATTTTCTCACGAAATCAAACAGCTCGATCTCTGGAAAGCAATGAATTGAGCACGATTGCATCCATTTTTTTTGTTCAGCCTCAGAAAAGAGATTCTTTTTTTACATGACCTTAATAACTTCTTTGGCGCAAAAAGGGCACGTGCACGGAAAATACCGAAACGAGGCATAATGACAAGAGCCCCAAAACACACTTACGAGGAATAAAAATCCACAAGCTCATACCACAAAGTGTATGGAAAGACGCTGAAGTAGATCAGAGATTTTCTTCGATGAGTGGGGGAGAAATATCCAACGATCGCCGTTCTTAACACGTTATGGTCCGCTCACATGAAAGAACGTGTTTCCACGTACAGCCGTAGCGGTGTTGTCACGTATTTTTACGTTTTAGCATCGTGATTAGTGATTCCCCTTCATGGAATTATTTTAGACCATTTGGACCAAGTTCTTTTTCTTGCAAAAAATAAAAGGTACATGTTTTTTATGAAAATGTGAATTTAAAAACGTGCATAAGTTCTCATGTTGTGTGAGTTAATTGGTATATTTGTAGCTATATTTCTCCGTAAATATTTTTAAAATGACCGGCTTCTAGGGCTAGTTAAATGCGAAGGGCGCCGGACCAAGAAGTGTTAAGCAGGCCTTTTGAATTCATAAAATAGTCGTTTAATGATGGAAATAGCTGTATATCATGCCTACCCACTGGAAATTCCACTGGGACACCGACAAAAAGAATGGAAGAACGAACTGTCAAAGTGCAGAAAAAGTGCACGGGCATCATATAACGTCTATTATTTTAGTGCTCTCCGTCCCCTCAGTACACCGTGAGTGGAGCTCAACCTTAGTTTAACGCAAGATTGCGTCCAGAACCTGCCTTTTTTGTCTTGGCCGAGCGCAAATAGAAATTAAACGAAAGTAAAAACGAGCGTTGCGAATGATATAAATAGCGGCAATATCATTGCTTAAAGCACTGGAGGCGTTGCAAAAGGACAAAGGGACAGTTAATACGAGGAAGAAACTCATATCGGAGGTGGTGGGCGCGGTTTGAATGGTCAGAGTCCCGCCGTGTGGAACCGAGCCCGGGGCATTGGATCTCGCACGCGGCTTTGGAATGCTTTCGCGTCCATATCGAGTCGTCTCATAACAGCGCATTGTGGCCAGCGATTTGAATCCGTCGCGGAAGAGTTTAAGTGCGCGCGGAGTTGAGAAACAAAGCGATAAAAGTGAGAGAGAGACATCTTTCAGGGTGAGAGTGATATTCCAATGAGATCGTGTGTGAGCCGATCACGAATCCCAGGGGCCGTGAGTAAGGCTGCGTATCTCTCTCTTCCTTGCCGCGCGCTGTGTGACGTGATCGTCACTCAAAAGTTTACGGAACGAATCGTCAGAATAGATGTACAAACTTGAGTTCACCCGAGGTGGCTACGTAGTAACAAAAAGTCGAGGTCAACACTAAAACACTTAAATATAAAATTTTGGAAATATAGATAAAGTTTGCCAATGAAGTGCGGAAAAATAATAGATTTAGTAAAGTATGAAGAATAGAAATAATTATAATAATAGCATTTATGACGCTCCTCCTCCTTTGCTGGCACTAAATTAACGGAAAATAAACTTAAAAAGGGCTATAAATGAGGATAAATAGGTTGTGAATAAATTGAAATTTCTGAATAAGCAAATCAGACCAATCAGGGATATCAGGATTTTTGCCATTTTAACTTGGGTCGCATGCATGGAAGCCGGCAAGAATCGCTCTTGTCTACTAACTTCGAGAGAGGATCTTCAGTACTGAAGGCATTTGATGGTAAAGAGTAAACATGGAGCAAAAAAAAATAACAGGCAAACGAAATCGCACCTTACAGCTGAAAAACTCCCGGAAGAAATATTGGAACATAGTTCTGGCCGAAAAAAATTGAACCACCTTATATCTAAACATTAAATCTCTTCCTACATCTAAAAATCTAATCCTTAATTAGAGCTATATCTTCATCCTTTTTACCTCCTAATTCGATCCCTACCGAGAGCTATATCTTCATTCCTTTTTAAACCTTCAGCTTTCTGGGCGGACGTGTATTGAGAAAAAAAAAACCTTTCAAAAAGCTTCCGAAAACGGTCGGTAAACTTATGAGCTATGACCTTAAAGATGAGGGGAAAAAATAAAGCGTCTGTGTAAACAATTATCCTCATTTTTTTCTTCAGTTTTCGCAAATACGCCCGCGGGGTCTAAAGCAAATTTCATTCACCCCAAGCCTCCCTCTTTTAATCTCATTTGCGAGGAGACAACGGGGAAAATCAACTTAGTAGTGAAGGCACGCTTTTAGCTAAGGTGCGGTTTTTCCAATACCAAATATGTATGCCTAACAGCTAGCTTAGGACCACAATAATGAGGTATCTAAACCATAGACATATCTTTTGGAATCAAAATTCTATGATGCATTGATGTGTGTCACAGACAAATTTTAAATAGTAAATGTAGCAATATAATTCCAAAGACCATAGTGGTGCCAAAATTTTGATGAAATTTGACTTGGATGGAAAAAATAGAATTTTAATAAAATATCATAATAAAATTTTTTTCAGTCTATATTTAAGTTTTAACAAGTTCGCTATCGCAAAAGTTTCAGGAATTTCAAAAATAATCATGCAAGGACTTAAATCCATTAGGAATCATGATTTGGACTGGAAATAACCTAGCAGCTTCATTAATTTTTTTCTAGTTCGAAGCCACGTGGACTCTTCAGTTAACATTCCACACTAACCTCGGCAATCGCTCGATGCGTAGATACGTCTCGTACGTTTTTTTATATGTGGTCTAGAGGTTTTAACTAGCGTATAAATTAAAGCAACGGACGTTTATGGTACACAAGTCGGAGTCTCCGGCCCGCCCTACCCAAGTGCGAAATGTGTGGCCATCCTAGCGGAATTAACTCCTCTCGCGACGTAACATTTCACGCACCACTTGGTCGGCATACAAATGTCCTTCGTTACGGACGGTTTTCCCGCTACAAAAGTGTTCTAACTGCAGTGGCATTTCACTTCTTTGCCTCGAATGTTTACTCAAGAGATATTTAGAGAATTGGATCGTAATTGCGAATCTGGGATAACATTGTTTGGGTTATTAAAATTATTTCATTCCACATCGCTAGAATAGGGCATCGCGAAGACTGAATTGGAAAATTATATTAGCATTTCCCCGACTATTTAGGAGACCGCTTCCAAACGAGGTGCTTATACGAGCTCCGTTTTATCCCGATAGACATTAATCTAATTAAGTATTCGTCATTTGAATGAGGAACACGACAATATACAAAAAATAGGAACCACAGATACATTTTGTCAAAACTTAAGAACTGATGATCTGAAGATGTATTGGCAAGATATTTGTAGTAAGGGTTTCCTTCTTTTTGCGGCAGCTAGAATAATCAGGTAAACGTAAAATACGGCTAAAAGTTCAATGACCCTAAAAAAGACCGCCAGTTTTTAAAACATTTTAAAATAAGTCGTAACGTATAATGAATTTATCACGCTCTTTTAATAATAATGCATTAGAATGCCCTGGTAGTACTTTGTCCCTGTTTCTTTGGAAAATACTGAGTCTTGAAGTTTCCTTTACAATCCGTGAACTTCTACTTCTTCTCCTAAGTCATTATGTTCATGTTTTCACCTAATTTTATCCAAGCCTTGGATATGACCAGAAGAAAAACACAGCCGAGTTCGTGTGACTCCAAATATTAAAATTCCAATTTGGGGGAAAAGATACAAAACAAGGACCAAAATCCTATTTATTAACAAGAATCTACGAAACCATAAACCTCGGCACGGAGGTGCGAAGACGGAGCCCGTCATCTTGCATAGAAATTTCAGAATATTTCGACACGCGCGCTTCTGGTGAACTCTAGAAAAAAAGAGACCCAAACGAGACCGCCAGGGTGACCGAGGTATCGCGGTATCGTTTCGACGGAGACATAAGAGACTCTCAACCAGGGCTTTCAAAAGTACCGCGTGGCCCTCCTCCACACTTCTTTCTATACACACACACAACATTTCGAATTTGGGACAACCACCACTCGCTCTAAGGAGACTTTGTCTCCTTTGCCCATCCTCCCCACACACCCATCCTGCCGTCCTGCAGCGAAGACGTGAGTGGCTTGAGAGAGGCGGCAAGAACATGGGGAACGCGGGGAGAGGTGGAGACTTTTGAGAAGCGTCGGTCGGTGGCGAAGAGGACACACGACTCGTAACTGCGGACGAGCACCCCCCCCCCCCCCACCACGGCGACGTAACAGCACGGCGCCCCCTTTCCCCGCCGAACGACACTTTATGGAGAGCGGTGAAAACGTTGCGCGACTGTTTTTTTTCTCAACCGCAATGCGTCGTACGCAGAAGAAGGGCAGTGTGAGGGGATGGGGACTTCGAGCGTATACCCGGCGTTGTTGTAGCTGGGTCTTCCCGCTCACGTCCCGGCGGAGGAGCTCCGTTACCTCATGCGCAAACATTTAGGCTAATAACCAAGCGACCAACTAGTCCTCCTCCGCCTTCTCCAACGCCCTCCGCTGCGCTCGCGTAAGGTTGCTTCACTCGGCCAGTGCGAGGAGGAGTCACCGCGCGGAGAGGTACCCGCACCCATCGCAGAGCCGATAGCGCGTCGCACGGCCTTTCGATTTCATTTTTTTCCTACTCCGTTTCTTTATTTTTTCCCCTTCCCCTTCGGAGATCGGGGGTGGAGGGACAGCGGGAGGAAGAGGCGTCGCGAAGTTCCGAGCCACGCGGTCGAGGAGGAGGCTCTCATATTCCCCTTGGCGGACAGCTGAGCGGCGGATAACGGCCAGCAGTGATACACGGGGTGCGATAAAAACCTTTATAGAGTAACATTCGCATGTTTCGAAAGAAGACCGAGATTCGTGAGGTCGTCCTCGCTCCATTCCTCGTAAAAAAATGTAACTTTCCATGCCGCTGTACATCATGGCAAACGAGGCTAAAATTTGGATTACCATGTAGAAAAAAATCAGCGCTTAAACGCTATTTTCGCCGGTTATTTCTCGAGTTGGTAACAACAACTCAGAGTTTTGCAAAAAAAAGATTCTCAAATAAAAGTTAAATATAAACATGTAACGAATGAAAAAAAAGTTACTGGGGCCACAATTGCGAGAAATTTTTTAACTATTTGGGTAGAGTGATAAAATATCAAAATTATATAAAGGATAAAATATAGAGGTACCACTCAGACTTGATCAATTGGTTATATTATCTTAATCCAAATATGTCAGTCAAAATTAATATTAAAGCTAAACTGTTCAATTAATATTTGCTAATGCCATTAAATTCGACGCTATGTATTTAAATGCTGAATGCGACATCTCAACCCTCGTTATGTAATGTAAAGCGTTAAAATCTCCACATAAAAACATGAAAGAGTTATCAAGAGTATCTCAAATAGGTATCTCAAAACATAGTTTATCATTTAAATAGCATTTAATACCTATTAGATAATGTATCGTTTTACTTAGCGTGGAGTTTTAGATAATATTTAGTAGTGCAAACGTCAAAGAAATTATATATGATCTTGTTTTTTCTCGGCGAATATTTCTTATAAATATTTCTCGGGTTTCTAGCCGAGTGAGACTTTTTTGTTCTAACGTTTCGACGGAACACTCTTCCATCGTCCTCAGAGAATGAATGTGCTGCAGGCCCGCCTTCCTGCGCTTATATAGCCGTTCAAACCGCGGGGCATTGTTGTCGCCTTCTGTCCGTTATCTTTTTGATTAACGGTTTCCATTCCGTGCTTATCGTGTACCCAGAATCGCGATTTACTTTATTCCTCTCCAGCCGGATCTCAATGGCTTCTTTAAGGAGACGATCCCAAAACAAAGGTGCCTTAGAGATCACTCGAGCCTCATCAAAAGATATTATATGATCTTCCGTTAGGCTGTGTTCAGCGAGGGCCGATTTCTCCGGATGGAACAGTCTTATACACCTCTTGTGCTCTTTAATTCGTGTCTCTACCGTGCGCCCAGTCTCTCCGATGTACACTTTCCCACACTGACATGGGATACGGTAAACTCCAGGTGTTCTGAGTCCCAAGTTGTCCTTCACACGCACTAAATCCCCACGCAGTTTTTGCGGTGGTTTGTGTATAGTTTCAATATTCCGCTTTGCTAGAATCCTCGATATTTTCCCGGCCACAGTTGAGACATAAGGCAGACAAGCTCTTGCTATGGGTTTCTTATCTCTGGAAGGCATATCTGGAACGAGGAAGCTTTCAACGCGGTTATTCTTGTGCTCTGTGTTAGCTCTTAACAGGGCGAGCGAAATCTCTTTCTTCGTATACCCATTTCGGAGGAATGTTTCCCGTAGGTGATCTAATTCTTGTGGGAGGCTTTCTTTGTCTGCTATAATATTTGCACGATGCAGGAGGGTAGAGAGAACAGCTCTTTTTTGAGATGGATGGTGGTGACTTAAGCCATTTAGGTACAGGTCAGTGTGTGTTGGCTTCCGATAAACTCGGTGACCTAAAGTTCCGTCCTCCTTTCTTTGGATTAAAATATCGAGGAAGGGTAAACTGTTGTTTTTCTCTATCTCCATCGTGAATTGAATATTTTGATGTTGTTCATTCATGTGTTTCAGGAAATTATGCAGAGCCTTAGATCCATGAGACCAAACAATAAATGTATCATCCACATATCGGAAATAGTGTGTTGGTTTATGCGTCGCTGAGGCAAGGGCTTTTTCTTCGAAGGCTTCCATATAGAAATTCGCTATTGCAGGAGAGAGTGGTGATCCCATTGGTACACCATCCACTTGCTCGTAATATTTTCGATTATGGAGAAAATATGTGGACGTTAGTACATGATGAAAAAGGCTCACTGTCTTACGGTCAAAACGATCTTCTAGAAGCTCAAGCGTTTCCTTCAATGGAACACGAGTGAATAAAGACACGACGTCGAAGCTGACCATGATGTCTGTTTGAGCCAAGTGGAAATCTTGCAGGATCTTCACAAGTTCCGACGAATTTTTTATGTGGCGTTCACATGTTCCCACGTAGGGAGTTAATAAACCCGTGAGGTATTTGGCCAGGTAATAAGTGGGAGAGTCAATTGCACTCACAATGGGTCTTAAGGGTATATCTCTCTTATGAACTTTTGGCAGTCCATATAGTCTTGGCGGTATCGGAGCTTGTGGCACAAGGTTTCTTCTGATTTCTATTGGTAAACCTGCTTTCTTAATGAGTTCAATAGTCTTTCTGACTACGGAGTCAGTGGGGTCACGGTTTAAAGGACGATATGCCTTATCCTGAAGGACAAGTCGAAGTTTTTCTTCATAATCATTGGTCTTCATGACGACTGTCGCGTTTCCCTTATCGGCTGGAAGAATGACGAAGTCAACATTTTTCCGTAGTTTAGTCAAGGCCAATCTTTCCTCTCTGCTCAAATTCGGTTTTGGGATAGCAGCTCTTTTAAGAACCATCGATATCTCTCCTCGTATCTCCTCCGCGGCGTCAGACGGAAGTTTCCGTACGGCTTGCTCTATACCTCCCATGAAATCTTCATATGGAATAGATCTTGGAGCAGGGGCGAAATTAAGCCCTTTAGAAAGGACGGATAAAGTATGTTCGTCAAGGGCATCACCCGTGAGATTAATCACGATTCGATTTACATCTGATTTTGGAGTAGGCGCCTTCTTTGGTAAAAGCCGAAGAAATTTATTCTTCAGCCTTTCCGTGTCTTGGCGAAATAAGATGTCAGCTTGAACAGTGGTGGAGACATCGATGTAATCCCAGTCCAAGGGAGAGAGGAAGGACGCGAGGCGTAGGTGTAACGGCATCAACTCTCTTGCAATTTCATCAAGAGATCTTCTCTTGTCGTGAATCCGGTCGCGGACAAGAGCGGCACCAGCTCTCTTCATTATCCTCCTCGCTGAGGGTGAGTCGACTCCGGTACGGACTTGGGCGAACTTCGGCAAGACATCTTGGTCCCGGCATCTTAGGAGGAATGCGAGTGAACTAAGAAGTTTCGCTTTCTCCTTCCTTAGGTGTTCAAGGCGGCGTATAATTATGTATGTTTCCTCCCCGTAGAGGTGTGTTATATATGATCTTGTTTTTTCTCGGCGAATATTTCTTATAAATATTTCTCGGGTTTCTAGCCGAGTGAGACTTTTTTGTTCTAACGTTTCGACGGAACACTCTTCCATCGTCCTCAGAGAATGAATGTGCTGCAGGCCCGCCTTCCTGCGCTTATATAGCCGTTCAAACCGCGGGGCATTGTTGTCGCCTTCTGTCCGTTATCTTTTTGATTAACGGTTTCCATTCCGTGCTTATCGTGTACCCAGAATCGCGATTTACTTTATTCCTCTCCAGCCGGATCTCAATGGCTTCTTTAAGGAGACGATCCCAAAACAAAGGTGCCTTAGAGATCACTCGAGCCTCATCAAAAGATATTATATGATCTTCCGTTAGGCTGTGTTCAGCGAGGGCCGATTTCTCCGGATGGAACAGTCTTATACACCTCTTGTGCTCTTTAATTCGTGTCTCTACCGTGCGCCCAGTCTCTCCGATGTACACTTTCCCACACTGACATGGGATACGGTAAACTCCAGGTGTTCTGAGTCCCAAGTTGTCCTTCACACGCACTAAATCCCCACGCAGTTTTTGCGGTGGTTTGTGTATAGTTTCAATATTCCGCTTTGCTAGAATCCTCGATATTTTCCCGGCCACAGTTGAGACATAAGGCAGACAAGCTCTTGCTATGGGTTTCTTATCTCTGGAAGGCATATCTGGAACGAGGAAGCTTTCAACGCGGTTATTCTTGTGCTCTGTGTTAGCTCTTAACAGGGCGAGCGAAATCTCTTTCTTCGTATACCCATTTCGGAGGAATGTTTCCCGTAGGTGATCTAATTCTTGTGGGAGGCTTTCTTTGTCTGCTATAATATTTGCACGATGCAGGAGGGTAGAGAGAACAGCTCTTTTTTGAGATGGATGGTGGTGACTTAAGCCATTTAGGTACAGGTCAGTGTGTGTTGGCTTCCGATAAACTCGGTGACCTAAAGTTCCGTCCTCCTTTCTTTGGATTAAAATATCGAGGAAGGGTAAACTGTTGTTTTTCTCTATCTCCATCGTGAATTGAATATTTTGATGTTGTTCATTCATGTGTTTCAGGAAATTATGCAGAGCCTTAGATCCATGAGACCAAACAATAAATGTATCATCCACATATCGGAAATAGTGTGTTGGTTTATGCGTCGCTGAGGCAAGGGCTTTTTCTTCGAAGGCTTCCATATAGAAATTCGCTATTGCAGGAGAGAGTGGTGATCCCATTGGTACACCATCCACTTGCTCGTAATATTTTCGATTATGGAGAAAATATGTGGACGTTAGTACATGATGAAAAAGGCTCACTGTCTTACGGTCAAAACGATCTTCTAGAAGCTCAAGCGTTTCCTTCAATGGAACACGAGTGAATAAAGACACGACGTCGAAGCTGACCATGATGTCTGTTTGAGCCAAGTGGAAATCTTGCAGGATCTTCACAAGTTCCGACGAATTTTTTATGTGGCGTTCACATGTTCCCACGTAGGGAGTTAATAAACCCGTGAGGTATTTGGCCAGGTAATAAGTGGGAGAGTCAATTGCACTCACAATGGGTCTTAAGGGTATATCTCTCTTATGAACTTTTGGCAGTCCATATAGTCTTGGCGGTATCGGAGCTTGTGGCACAAGGTTTCTTCTGATTTCTATTGGTAAACCTGCTTTCTTAATGAGTTCAATAGTCTTTCTGACTACGGAGTCAGTGGGGTCACGGTTTAAAGGACGATATGCCTTATCCTGAAGGACAAGTCGAAGTTTTTCTTCATAATCATTGGTCTTCATGACGACTGTCGCGTTTCCCTTATCGGCTGGAAGAATGACGAAGTCAACATTTTTCCGTAGTTTAGTCAAGGCCAATCTTTCCTCTCTGCTCAAATTCGGTTTTGGGATAGCAGCTCTTTTAAGAACCATCGATATCTCTCCTCGTATCTCCTCCGCGGCGTCAGACGGAAGTTTCCGTACGGCTTGCTCTATACCTCCCATGAAATCTTCATATGGAATAGATCTTGGAGCAGGGGCGAAATTAAGCCCTTTAGAAAGGACGGATAAAGTATGTTCGTCAAGGGCATCACCCGTGAGATTAATCACGATTCGATTTACATCTGATTTTGGAGTAGGCGCCTTCTTTGGTAAAAGCCGAAGAAATTTATTCTTCAGCCTTTCCGTGTCTTGGCGAAATAAGATGTCAGCTTGAACAGTGGTGGAGACATCGATGTAATCCCAGTCCAAGGGAGAGAGGAAGGACGCGAGGCGTAGGTGTAACGGCATCAACTCTCTTGCAATTTCATCAAGAGATCTTCTCTTGTCGTGAATCCGGTCGCGGACAAGAGCGGCACCAGCTCTCTTCATTATCCTCCTCGCTGAGGGTGAGTCGACTCCGGTACGGACTTGGGCGAACTTCGGCAAGACATCTTGGTCCCGGCATCTTAGGAGGAATGCGAGTGAACTAAGAAGTTTCGCTTTCTCCTTCCTTAGGTGTTCAAGGCGGCGTATAATTATGTATGTTTCCTCCCCGTAGAGGTGTGTTATATATGATCTTGTTTTTTCTCGGCGAATATTTCTTATAAATATTTCTCGGGTTTCTAGCCGAGTGAGACTTTTTTGTTCTAACGTTTCGACGGAACACTCTTCCATCGTCCTCAGAGAATGAATGTGCTGCAGGCCCGCCTTCCTGCGCTTATATAGCCGTTCAAACCGCGGGGCATTGTTGTCGCCTTCTGTCCGTTATCTTTTTGATTAACGGTTTCCATTCCGTGCTTATCGTGTACCCAGAATCGCGATTTACTTTATTCCTCTCCAGCCGGATCTCAATGGCTTCTTTAAGGAGACGATCCCAAAACAAAGGTGCCTTAGAGATCACTCGAGCCTCATCAAAAGATATTATATGATCTTCCGTTAGGCTGTGTTCAGCGAGGGCCGATTTCTCCGGATGGAACAGTCTTATACACCTCTTGTGCTCTTTAATTCGTGTCTCTACCGTGCGCCCAGTCTCTCCGATGTACACTTTCCCACACTGACATGGGATACGGTAAACTCCAGGTGTTCTGAGTCCCAAGTTGTCCTTCACACGCACTAAATCCCCACGCAGTTTTTGCGGTGGTTTGTGTATAGTTTCAATATTCCGCTTTGCTAGAATCCTCGATATTTTCCCGGCCACAGTTGAGACATAAGGCAGACAAGCTCTTGCTATGGGTTTCTTATCTCTGGAAGGCATATCTGGAACGAGGAAGCTTTCAACGCGGTTATTCTTGTGCTCTGTGTTAGCTCTTAACAGGGCGAGCGAAATCTCTTTCTTCGTATACCCATTTCGGAGGAATGTTTCCCGTAGGTGATCTAATTCTTGTGGGAGGCTTTCTTTGTCTGCTATAATATTTGCACGATGCAGGAGGGTAGAGAGAACAGCTCTTTTTTGAGATGGATGGTGGTGACTTAAGCCATTTAGGTACAGGTCAGTGTGTGTTGGCTTCCGATAAACTCGGTGACCTAAAGTTCCGTCCTCCTTTCTTTGGATTAAAATATCGAGGAAGGGTAAACTGTTGTTTTTCTCTATCTCCATCGTGAATTGAATATTTTGATGTTGTTCATTCATGTGTTTCAGGAAATTATGCAGAGCCTTAGATCCATGAGACCAAACAATAAATGTATCATCCACATATCGGAAATAGTGTGTTGGTTTATGCGTCGCTGAGGCAAGGGCTTTTTCTTCGAAGGCTTCCATATAGAAATTCGCTATTGCAGGAGAGAGTGGTGATCCCATTGGTACACCATCCACTTGCTCGTAATATTTTCGATTATGGAGAAAATATGTGGACGTTAGTACATGATGAAAAAGGCTCACTGTCTTACGGTCAAAACGATCTTCTAGAAGCTCAAGCGTTTCCTTCAATGGAACACGAGTGAATAAAGACACGACGTCGAAGCTGACCATGATGTCTGTTTGAGCCAAGTGGAAATCTTGCAGGATCTTCACAAGTTCCGACGAATTTTTTATGTGGCGTTCACATGTTCCCACGTAGGGAGTTAATAAACCCGTGAGGTATTTGGCCAGGTAATAAGTGGGAGAGTCAATTGCACTCACAATGGGTCTTAAGGGTATATCTCTCTTATGAACTTTTGGCAGTCCATATAGTCTTGGCGGTATCGGAGCTTGTGGCACAAGGTTTCTTCTGATTTCTATTGGTAAACCTGCTTTCTTAATGAGTTCAATAGTCTTTCTGACTACGGAGTCAGTGGGGTCACGGTTTAAAGGACGATATGCCTTATCCTGAAGGACAAGTCGAAGTTTTTCTTCATAATCATTGGTCTTCATGACGACTGTCGCGTTTCCCTTATCGGCTGGAAGAATGACGAAGTCAACATTTTTCCGTAGTTTAGTCAAGGCCAATCTTTCCTCTCTGCTCAAATTCGGTTTTGGGATAGCAGCTCTTTTAAGAACCATCGATATCTCTCCTCGTATCTCCTCCGCGGCGTCAGACGGAAGTTTCCGTACGGCTTGCTCTATACCTCCCATGAAATCTTCATATGGAATAGATCTTGGAGCAGGGGCGAAATTAAGCCCTTTAGAAAGGACGGATAAAGTATGTTCGTCAAGGGCATCACCCGTGAGATTAATCACGATTCGATTTACATCTGATTTTGGAGTAGGCGCCTTCTTTGGTAAAAGCCGAAGAAATTTATTCTTCAGCCTTTCCGTGTCTTGGCGAAATAAGATGTCAGCTTGAACAGTGGTGGAGACATCGATGTAATCCCAGTCCAAGGGAGAGAGGAAGGACGCGAGGAAGGAAACATTCCTCCGAAATGGGTATACGAAGAAAGAGATTTCGCTCGCAAGATCATATAATATCTTTTGATGAGGCTCGAGTGATCTCTAAGGCACCTTTGTTTTGGGATCGTCTCCTTAAAGAAGCCATTGAGATCCGGCTGGAGAGGAATAAAGTAAATCGCGATTCTGGGTACACGATAAGCACGGAATGGAAACCGTTAATCAAAAAGATAACGGACAGAAGGCGACAACAATGCCCCGCGGTTTGAACGGCTATATAAGCGCAGGAAGGCGGGCCTGCAGCACATTCATTCTCTGAGGACGATGGAAGAGTGTTCCGTCGAAACGTTAGAACAAAAAAGTCTCACTCGGCTAGAAACCCGAGAAATATTTATAAGAAATATTCGCCGAGAAAAAACAAGATCATATATAACACACCTCTACGGGGAGGAAACATACATAATTATACGCCGCCTTGAACACCTAAGGAAGGAGAAAGCGAAACTTCTTAGTTCACTCGCATTCCTCCTAAGATGCCGGGACCAAGATGTCTTGCCGAAGTTCGCCCAAGTCCGTACCGGAGTCGACTCACCCTCAGCGAGGAGGATAATGAAGAGAGCTGGTGCCGCTCTTGTCCGCGACCGGATTCACGACAAGAGAAGATCTCTTGATGAAATTGCAAGAGAGTTGATGCCGTTACACCTACGCCTCGCGTCCTTCCTCTCTCCCTTGGACTGGGATTACATCGATGTCTCCACCACTGTTCAAGCTGACATCTTATTTCGCCAAGACACGGAAAGGCTGAAGAATAAATTTCTTCGGCTTTTACCAAAGAAGGCGCCTACTCCAAAATCAGATGTAAATCGAATCGTGATTAATCTCACGGGTGATGCCCTTGACGAACATACTTTATCCGTCCTTTCTAAAGGGCTTAATTTCGCCCCTGCTCCAAGATCTATTCCATATGAAGATTTCATGGGAGGTATAGAGCAAGCCGTACGGAAACTTCCGTCTGACGCCGCGGAGGAGATACGAGGAGAGATATCGATGGTTCTTAAAAGAGCTGCTATCCCAAAACCGAATTTGAGCAGAGAGGAAAGATTGGCCTTGACTAAACTACGGAAAAATGTTGACTTCGTCATTCTTCCAGCCGATAAGGGAAACGCGACAGTCGTCATGAAGACCAATGATTATGAAGAAAAACTTCGACTTGTCCTTCAGGATAAGGCATATCGTCCTTTAAACCGTGACCCCACTGACTCCGTAGTCAGAAAGACTATTGAACTCATTAAGAAAGCAGGTTTACCAATAGAAATCAGAAGAAACCTTGTGCCACAAGCTCCGATACCGCCAAGACTATATGGACTGCCAAAAGTTCATAAGAGAGATATACCCTTAAGACCCATTGTGAGTGCAATTGACTCTCCCACTTATTACCTGGCCAAATACCTCACGGGTTTATTAACTCCCTACGTGGGAACATGTGAACGCCACATAAAAAATTCGTCGGAACTTGTGAAGATCCTGCAAGATTTCCACTTGGCTCAAACAGACATCATGGTCAGCTTCGACGTCGTGTCTTTATTCACTCGTGTTCCATTGAAGGAAACGCTTGAGCTTCTAGAAGATCGTTTTGACCGTAAGACAGTGAGCCTTTTTCATCATGTACTAACGTCCACATATTTTCTCCATAATCGAAAATATTACGAGCAAGTGGATGGTGTACCAATGGGATCACCACTCTCTCCTGCAATAGCGAATTTCTATATGGAAGCCTTCGAAGAAAAAGCCCTTGCCTCAGCGACGCATAAACCAACACACTATTTCCGATATGTGGATGATACATTTATTGTTTGGTCTCATGGATCTAAGGCTCTGCATAATTTCCTGAAACACATGAATGAACAACATCAAAATATTCAATTCACGATGGAGATAGAGAAAAACAACAGTTTACCCTTCCTCGATATTTTAATCCAAAGAAAGGAGGACGGAACTTTAGGTCACCGAGTTTATCGGAAGCCAACACACACTGACCTGTACCTAAATGGCTTAAGTCACCACCATCCATCTCAAAAAAGAGCTGTTCTCTCTACCCTCCTGCATCGTGCAAATATTATAGCAGACAAAGAAAGCCTCCCACAAGAATTAGATCACCTACGGGAAACATTCCTCCGAAATGGGTATACGAAGAAAGAGATTTCGCTCGCCCTGTTAAGAGCTAACACAGAGCACAAGAATAACCGCGTTGAAAGCTTCCTCGTTCCAGATATGCCTTCCAGAGATAAGAAACCCATAGCAAGAGCTTGTCTGCCTTATGTCTCAACTGTGGCCGGGAAAATATCGAGGATTCTAGCAAAGCGGAATATTGAAACTATACACAAACCACCGCAAAAACTGCGTGGGGATTTAGTGCGTGTGAAGGACAACTTGGGACTCAGAACACCTGGAGTTTACCGTATCCCATGTCAGTGTGGGAAAGTGTACATCGGAGAGACTGGGCGCACGGTAGAGACACGAATTAAAGAGCACAAGAGGTGTATAAGACTGTTCCATCCGGAGAAATCGGCCCTCGCTGAACACAGCCTAACGGAAGATCATATAATATCTTTTGATGAGGCTCGAGTGATCTCTAAGGCACCTTTGTTTTGGGATCGTCTCCTTAAAGAAGCCATTGAGATCCGGCTGGAGAGGAATAAAGTAAATCGCGATTCTGGGTACACGATAAGCACGGAATGGAAACCGTTAATCAAAAAGATAACGGACAGAAGGCGACAACAATGCCCCGCGGTTTGAACGGCTATATAAGCGCAGGAAGGCGGGCCTGCAGCACATTCATTCTCTGAGGACGATGGAAGAGTGTTCCGTCGAAACGTTAGAACAAAAAAGTCTCACTCGGCTAGAAACCCGAGAAATATTTATAAGAAATATTCGCCGAGAAAAAACAAGATCATATATAACACACCTCTACGGGGAGGAAACATACATAATTATACGCCGCCTTGAACACCTAAGGAAGGAGAAAGCGAAACTTCTTAGTTCACTCGCATTCCTCCTAAGATGCCGGGACCAAGATGTCTTGCCGAAGTTCGCCCAAGTCCGTACCGGAGTCGACTCACCCTCAGCGAGGAGGATAATGAAGAGAGCTGGTGCCGCTCTTGTCCGCGACCGGATTCACGACAAGAGAAGATCTCTTGATGAAATTGCAAGAGAGTTGATGCCGTTACACCTACGCCTCGCGTCCTTCCTCTCTCCCTTGGACTGGGATTACATCGATGTCTCCACCACTGTTCAAGCTGACATCTTATTTCGCCAAGACACGGAAAGGCTGAAGAATAAATTTCTTCGGCTTTTACCAAAGAAGGCGCCTACTCCAAAATCAGATGTAAATCGAATCGTGATTAATCTCACGGGTGATGCCCTTGACGAACATACTTTATCCGTCCTTTCTAAAGGGCTTAATTTCGCCCCTGCTCCAAGATCTATTCCATATGAAGATTTCATGGGAGGTATAGAGCAAGCCGTACGGAAACTTCCGTCTGACGCCGCGGAGGAGATACGAGGAGAGATATCGATGGTTCTTAAAAGAGCTGCTATCCCAAAACCGAATTTGAGCAGAGAGGAAAGATTGGCCTTGACTAAACTACGGAAAAATGTTGACTTCGTCATTCTTCCAGCCGATAAGGGAAACGCGACAGTCGTCATGAAGACCAATGATTATGAAGAAAAACTTCGACTTGTCCTTCAGGATAAGGCATATCGTCCTTTAAACCGTGACCCCACTGACTCCGTAGTCAGAAAGACTATTGAACTCATTAAGAAAGCAGGTTTACCAATAGAAATCAGAAGAAACCTTGTGCCACAAGCTCCGATACCGCCAAGACTATATGGACTGCCAAAAGTTCATAAGAGAGATATACCCTTAAGACCCATTGTGAGTGCAATTGACTCTCCCACTTATTACCTGGCCAAATACCTCACGGGTTTATTAACTCCCTACGTGGGAACATGTGAACGCCACATAAAAAATTCGTCGGAACTTGTGAAGATCCTGCAAGATTTCCACTTGGCTCAAACAGACATCATGGTCAGCTTCGACGTCGTGTCTTTATTCACTCGTGTTCCATTGAAGGAAACGCTTGAGCTTCTAGAAGATCGTTTTGACCGTAAGACAGTGAGCCTTTTTCATCATGTACTAACGTCCACATATTTTCTCCATAATCGAAAATATTACGAGCAAGTGGATGGTGTACCAATGGGATCACCACTCTCTCCTGCAATAGCGAATTTCTATATGGAAGCCTTCGAAGAAAAAGCCCTTGCCTCAGCGACGCATAAACCAACACACTATTTCCGATATGTGGATGATACATTTATTGTTTGGTCTCATGGATCTAAGGCTCTGCATAATTTCCTGAAACACATGAATGAACAACATCAAAATATTCAATTCACGATGGAGATAGAGAAAAACAACAGTTTACCCTTCCTCGATATTTTAATCCAAAGAAAGGAGGACGGAACTTTAGGTCACCGAGTTTATCGGAAGCCAACACACACTGACCTGTACCTAAATGGCTTAAGTCACCACCATCCATCTCAAAAAAGAGCTGTTCTCTCTACCCTCCTGCATCGTGCAAATATTATAGCAGACAAAGAAAGCCTCCCACAAGAATTAGATCACCTACGGGAAACATTCCTCCGAAATGGGTATACGAAGAAAGAGATTTCGCTCGCCCTGTTAAGAGCTAACACAGAGCACAAGAATAACCGCGTTGAAAGCTTCCTCGTTCCAGATATGCCTTCCAGAGATAAGAAACCCATAGCAAGAGCTTGTCTGCCTTATGTCTCAACTGTGGCCGGGAAAATATCGAGGATTCTAGCAAAGCGGAATATTGAAACTATACACAAACCACCGCAAAAACTGCGTGGGGATTTAGTGCGTGTGAAGGACAACTTGGGACTCAGAACACCTGGAGTTTACCGTATCCCATGTCAGTGTGGGAAAGTGTACATCGGAGAGACTGGGCGCACGGTAGAGACACGAATTAAAGAGCACAAGAGGTGTATAAGACTGTTCCATCCGGAGAAATCGGCCCTCGCTGAACACAGCCTAACGGAAGATCATATAATATCTTTTGATGAGGCTCGAGTGATCTCTAAGGCACCTTTGTTTTGGGATCGTCTCCTTAAAGAAGCCATTGAGATCCGGCTGGAGAGGAATAAAGTAAATCGCGATTCTGGGTACACGATAAGCACGGAATGGAAACCGTTAATCAAAAAGATAACGGACAGAAGGCGACAACAATGCCCCGCGGTTTGAACGGCTATATAAGCGCAGGAAGGCGGGCCTGCAGCACATTCATTCTCTGAGGACGATGGAAGAGTGTTCCGTCGAAACGTTAGAACAAAAAAGTCTCACTCGGCTAGAAACCCGAGAAATATTTATAAGTCAAAGAAATTGGTTACTTTTCTAGGGAGAAGAGCAAAGTAGTTTGAATGGAAAGCATGATTCTCTGTAAGACGATAAAGTGCGAATCATTTCATGGATTTTTTTAGTAATCCATAACCGACCATGATAAAAGTTTCAAGGTAGAAAAACGATTTCAACGTTAAACGCAGCCATTTATTTATTAAAGCAAACTGAGTAAAGAAAACCGAATCAAAAAGTTGGAGTGTCGACCTACGCACAAATCTCTGCCCACGATATGATAATGACATTACCATTTCCATTTCATAAAAAGTGATTGAAATTAATGGTGGTCGAGAGAAGCATGCATATGCCAACGGCGACTGAGAGAAAGAAAGTCAAGGCCTCAAAGAGAAATGATTGAAGCAACGAGAGCACATGAGTTTGTGTGCCAATCAGTTGGACTGCAAAGCAAAAAGTCTCACGTTCTTGAGTAAGTCATGCTTGAAATATTTAAATCTGGGAGATGAAAAATAATGTGTGGCAAAGTAAAGAGATAAATAAAGCATGCAAACTGGTTTAACTTACTCTAAGAAATACTCCCGTCTCTTGGTGACTTGAATACCACCTCAAAAGGGGGCGTGGCTTTTCTCTATGGGCTATTCCCAGTAATCGTCACTGGATTCTAACGGAAAGCATATTTTGAATTTTATTACGTATTTACCCTTATTTACAGCATTTTTTAATGCTTAAAAGTATCATTAACTATGTTAGATTCGGTAAACCCAAGAGCTGACACGAAATTATGTTTTGTATACAACGACAGGGAATAGCATAAACACTGGTTCACTTCATTTCTTCATCAGCTGATTTATGACATTGATACTCAAAATTTCTTTGCAACTTGGAAATAATTTGATAAACATAAAACCCTATCAACATAATCAGGCATGAGAATCAGTAATTTCTGAAAAAAGAGAGTGGAATTCGGTGCCATATCCTAGGCTTTTCATTCACAACTTCCACGTTTTATATTCATTGTTAAATCTTGAACACTACGAAAGCCATACTTAAACGAAATTAATCAAAGGCTAGAAAAGATTACAACGGTCATTCACTCTTGATGAAAGGAGTCAATGACCAACCGCTAAGGAATATTTTCCTACGTCCAACAGCTAGGTTACGAACCGGTTATCAAGTAATTCCTCTCATACTTAGTGCACTTCCCTTCCTCGCAGCCCTCGTGTTAGTATCGCCTCACGCGCAGGTGTATCAAGCAGGAGTTAAAATGTACAAAAAATACAAATGCATAAAAAACAATTTAAAAGCGGTAATCTTCAATTGAAGCGAGAATAGAATATTATTATACTGTTTCAGGCTGTATTTTTGGCGAAAAACAACTACTGAGAAAGTTTAATCGTGATTTGGAGTAAAAAGAGCGAATTATGATGAACTCGAAGCATCCTCTTCACGACGCTCTGAGGCAGGGAAACCTCGAATTGTATTAGCAAATGATAAAATTATTAGTAAGATCTGGTAAGTGAAATATCTCTTGATCGGAAACAATAATTTTCCTACTCTACCATTTCAAGAAAATTGCGTTTAAGGAACAAGATGTTGATGTCAATCTGAATGGTAGCCACGCGCCATCTCAATAATACGGGGTGAAAAAGAGGAATTAGAAAATTTCCGGAAGGAAGAAACCGTAACAACAATGAAAGGAACTAAATATGAGGCAAAAGTTTTAAAATAAATTCTTGCGATTTTTCAAGTTATAAAATTTATTACGACCTATGAAGATAATGTATAGGTACTTGAAGATGATATATTAACATTGAAAGCTAGGTTAATACATTTTTTAATCATGGAAAATTGCAAGTATTTGTCTTAATACGGGAAAATTCCATTCCATCACGTTTGAAACCTCAAATTGTATTAAGTAGTAAATTATAAAATTAAAAGTAAGATCTGCTAAGTGAGATATCTCTTGATTGGAAACAAATAGGCCGCATCATTGTACAGTATCCAATTAAATTTTTATTTTAATGTTTCCCAAATCCAATGGAGGCATTTGAGTTCAAAGACCAACACTTTTTTGCGGGGTGTCAGAGTCCAAAAACAATAATAAATTCTGAGCCTTCGTCTTCGCCATGCTTAAATGGTGGAGCCAAACTTGAAAAACCCGTTCTGTTCTCTCAGCCGAGTGAGTATTCATCCGAGAATTAGGGCAAAGCTTTCGAGTATTTTGCAATGAACGAAATGAATGTACAAAAGTTCAAAAATAGCAAGGCGAAGATGCAGAATGAAGGAGTAGATTTACAAGGAGAACATCGCAGTCGGAACTTTTGGTCTAGCCTAAAATAGTCACGAAACCATCGAAACGAAAGCTGAAACGTGATATGAAGAGATAATAGTGACAGAATGAGGGAAAATGAAATAAAGAGGAAAAAGTTGCTGGATATAACGGTTTCGCGGTCAATCGGTAGAATGCTTTGAAAATACAATTAGGTTTGGAATGGACGTTGTGCGTGATTATAATGACTAATCTGAGAGCAGATATTCTCGAATTTGAAGCATTGACGTCAGTGAGCTTATCTCCTAAAACTTCTAGTATCGCTACCATATGAAGAAGTAAAGGTTGTATTCTTTCTTTCGAGAAATAACGAATTAGTTAAAGAAGCAATGAAAGGAAACGTGCTTTCCTATTATTTATTGTTACGCTGCAGATACTTCATGAAATACAGTTTAAAGTCTACTAATTTATTCAGTTTATTGGAAGGTCATAATGTAGCAGGGAGCATAATAGTGCAATCGGAAACACTAGGTCACTCACTAAAACTCCTCGGTTTCTTTTGCTCGAAAATAAAATGCTTCTGCTCCAAAGAAATCCTTGCCGCTAGCTTCAAAGCGACGTAAAATTAGAGCTATTTAATGACTGGATCGTATAAGTTTTCAAGATAATCCTGAATCCGGCCTAGTTCACATAACCTGGCAAGTAATCATTACTTGAGCAAGGCCGAATTCGTTAATCATCAAATTTTCATGCGGTATTATAAAAAATATACATTATCAATTTATAATGTATTATAATAAAACTTTATATATTCACATGCGATGTATTGATTACAATAGACAGACAATCTATAATTAATTTTATCCTAAAAAGAAGCGGTAATACTAGTGGCAGTATTTACGTATCCAAGGGTGAAGCACTTGAACGAAATTGGCGTATTTCTAACTTAGTCAAGTGCATTGAAACGTAATGCCGTAAAAGAGTGTGCTTTCATAAGGGTTCTTTGTTGCAAAGCGTTCAGAATTTTGGTAATAATTGCGAATGATGGAATCAATCATAAATTCGGTCATGGGAGGTAGATATAAAGTCGAACTATTAGAAATCGCTGTTGTGAATGGCTGACAAGAGAATTAAGCGAGTGGGAACATTACTCATCGTGTACGACACGGAAAACGCTGGGAGGGCAAACGGTCAGCGCTGTAAGACGAAGCGTGATGGAATGGAGAGGAAACGTGCGAGAAGAAGACGACAAAGGTCGGAAAAAAGCTGAACTTGGACAAGAATAATAAGGAGAGGCACTTATCCAGATGTGGAAGAAAGGAAATCGTGGTGACTATGTGCACGTTGGAAAACGCAATCTCCACCTTGTGGTGATCTTTCACTTGAAGGCCATTACGACGATAACTATGATCGCATTTGGACAGCTCTTTCGAGAAGGATCGAGAATTAATACAGCAAATGCCAAAAACTGACACGTTGGTGCAGAAGGATGAAATAAATGAATGAATGAATGGCAGGGGTTTTCGCTTTAGATAAAGTTTCGACAGAGGGCGTAGGATTTCCGCTCGTGGAGAACAGAATATCTCTTAATCTCACATATGCACCGCTGGCTCGGATAATTAGCAAGGGTTTTCATTTAAAGGTTAGGAATCTGAAATCTCGAAAAGAAAAACTCCTAGCAACTCAAGTGAGATTGCTGATTCGTGATATCGCTAAGTGTAGAGCGAAATACCCCATTGCATAATATTAGAAAATCAATTTATCTGAGGAAACCCAAGATAAAGTAACAAAGTGGAATAACTGCTATTCAAGTAAAAGCTGACAAATTGGATGATATCGATGCACATCTTTGGAAATATGCGTCATTGTATCGTCAAAACTTGATAGTGGGGCTTTACAAAATGTCTGAATTCGGCGGCACGACCCTCCATCTCAAAAGGAATTAAAGCCAATAAAATCTCCGAAATGATAAGGAAAATGGAATTGTTCGAAATTTAAGAAATATTCATATATATATATGAATATGTTTAAATATATATGGCTATATCAAAGTATAAGGTCACTTCACTTAGAAAACGGTAGTCCTTTTGTGTGTATTCAAAGTGATTGATCGATATTAGAGTAAAATAAGAAAAAAGAAATACAAATACAAAGTTATTTCTCGTGATGCAACAATCTATTGGGTGATTTGATTTTTTATTACGAATTAAAATGAATAAATAGCTTTGTCATTCACTCCTTACCATTCCGTTAAATAATTCTACGATAAACTTATAAGATGGTAATTTTAATTTTTCCAAACCCTAAACAGTTGGTACTTTTGTTTACCTGACCTAATATACCAGTATTATTCAATGCCAAATCTCTGGCAAAAAAATTCTAAAGCTAAAGAATTTGTATCACACAATATCCTTTTGCTTAATCAGACTAGAGTATTTGTTATACGATAGCACAATGGCCAAATCATAAAGTCGGATGTTGTGCAAACAAAGATTTCATCAGACTAAGACAATATCTTAAAGCTACTTTTCAAAGAAAATTTCCAAGGTGTCTTAATTATCTTCTAAGAATTCGACTAGAGAAATATCTCCGCTTTCAAAAATAATCCATTACGAAAGAGAATTTCCCAAGTAGATAACCTCAACATCTCAGTTATTACCTTTATTTGGTTGAACTGTTATCCATAACGCTGAGATATAGACTTAAAAACCCCATAATCATTTTTGATACTTTTCAAAAAGTTTCCAATAACCTGACTACATAATTTTCTGAAAATAATGTAAACCTTCCATTGCTACACATTAAAACATCTGAGACCTAATTTCTCATCGGTTTCCTAGATTTTTTATTGTTGAAATGAATATGCTAACGAAATAATTGTAAAATTAAATACAGTTTTTTTGTATCATATAGTAAAACTTCCACATAATCATGCAGGAGGTGGGAAGAAGATGAAAGATTAAACTATCAATGTAGTCATTACATCGTCGATATTTACGTTAATATTTTTCAACGAGAGAATGCAAGATTGAATATAATCATCTTGGTTTTTGTATTTTAATTGCATTTATTTGTCTCAATATAGACATTAGAACCCTAAAATTCCCCTTTCATAAATTATAAACTCGATTTTCCACTGGGATGTTGAGTGCGGCGTTAATTATAACCGGTATAAATGACCCTTGCTTTTGCTAGAAAATACTACATTTTGGTTTCCGTGCAGGAATAAAATCATTCATATCCCCACGGGCGTGATTCCAAAAAGTTTTCACACACAAAGGCAGCAAACACATGTTCCAAAGACCGCCTTCACCCCCTCAAGGCTAATAGAGATCCTAATTACTTAACGGCAGACTCGCTCGAAACCAGAGAGATGACCAAAGGCTACGCACGCCATTGGATCCGAGTGAATTAGAGAGAGAGAGAGCGAGGGAAAACGGCGGAGCATCTCGTGACTTATTAAATGCTACTCCGTCAATTTATACGCCTTTTTATACTCCTGCTCACAGAAACGTGGACTTGATCACGTCAAAACACAACTCGGAACGCGAGAAATTAAATATAGAAAATAAAGTGATTTCAACGTACGCTGGCAAGGATGATTCCTCGGGCTACCGGTGAACGCCCTCAGGGTGACCTTCAGCGCGGCTCCCACACCGTATCTCCCTGGAGAGGTCTTCAGCCGCAGCGAGGACGAAGAACTCGAAGAGGATGCAGCAACTTCGGTGATCGGGTCTATGTATTTTTTATGAGGACACCGGCTTCAGAATACCAAAATAAGAAGTCCTCGCTCGATGCAGATGTGAGATTCAGCACTCCAGAATAGCTTCAATGTGCTGAAGCCGACGGAGATACCACGATTTTGTACAACAAATCTATTCTTCCAGGCACGTTGATCTTTGGAGATATTTAGAGTAGCACCGAAAGGTGATGATTGTCGATGAGAAAGGCAACAACTTCTTCGCAAGAAGACGCTTCAAAGAAGGAGGCTGCTGCACTTGATGGATGTACACACTGTATTTTTTCGGCGAGGACCTCCCGGGCAAGGGGCGCAGAATAAATTCCGAAGCCGGGGACCCGGTGTTGTTGGCGGTTGAGGGAGTGAGCAATTGAAGGCCGATGCCTGGCTCTCGCGAGAATATATACAAGTGAGCCTCGGCTATGGGGAGGCTCTCCCGCACGAGTGGAGACGGAGGAGGAGGGGTGGGGAGGGACAGAGGGTTGAGAGGGACGGGGGTATGGGACGATAGGGGGAGGATCCAGGGAAAGGGGGTACTGGCCGTGCCACGGCTTTAGGTGTGGGGTGGGGAGGGTGCAACAATAGCAGAGGGGAATTGACCGAGAAGGTGTTTTATCGGTTTAGGGCCCACGTGACGGAACATTAGCACATTTTGCAGCTATGGAGTCGCTCTTTCCGCTCCATAAGGGTATCGTGACCTCGACCAGCTGGTACTGCCTGCGTATCACATCTGCGTGATTCATCTTGCCGAGACCAATAATGGACTTGATTGATTACCATGGGAAAAATTCCAAGGCTAAATACCGAGCAAGGAATTCTGCGGTGAAATAAAATTATGCATGAAAGAAAGAGGCTATGTATTCACAGATATTAAAATATTTTTCTTTCGGATTAGTTCCGATTCTCTAGTCTTTAAAAAATATAAGTAAATTATAGTATTAAAACGACACTCATTCAGCATCTATTATCAGATTCCATTCCTTGCTACCGGGTTTAGATGGAAGAAGAGGCTTCATCATCTCAGTCTCGCCCCACAAAAGGTGTTTAATTCTTAATATCCTAGGCAACTTCTGCTCAAATGATAAAAATCTTTAAATTTTCCCTTTTTTTAATTAATAAATATAATTTTTACAAAGATATTAATTTCTATTTTGAGAACCAACACTCTTTCACTTGATCGTCGGCAGGTTACTGAAATATGAAATACGAAACGGGGAGCTATGGAAAATGAAATTAAATATCAATCTCGGAATAAGTTTCAGAATGTTCATTTCCTCAATAGATGGGCAAAACAGGAAGTAGTCACAGAAAGAGTTTCCTGTAATAAATTCCATTCCCACTATTGCGTTACAAAATTTCATAACGGTTACAACTGAAAGAGGGTAACAATATTTTCATTCAATCGTAAACAAACTAAAAGTTGTCATTGATTATGAACACAACAATTGTTCTTTATTCATAGCAGCTTCCTTTGAAAACCAAATAAGTTAACGATCACTAATTATAGGTAACTTGAAGCGAGAAGAAAATCATAAAGCTACATATATAAACTACAAAATGGAAAACTACAAAGAAATGCATACATTGTATGAACTGCCATCCAAGCCACTTAATGATATCAATAAAAAATTTAGCGTATATAGGCGTCTTGCAAAACAGTTCAACCAAATTAAAGTAATAACTGAACAATAAAAACCTGAATGAAACCTGAATGAATCAGGTTATTTATTGTTCAGTGATCTTCAAACGCTTCTCTCATCCTAGTCTCTTCTCCTCTCTTTCATTTTAATATCGCGATTGGACGCCACGGACTAAGTGGCCAAAATCCCGAGGTAAGCACTATGGGATCGAGAAGTGCTGTGAGAATGAGAAAATACGCACGTAGTGTGGATAAATATACGATTTCCATGAACACGATAAAAATGTATCGCGAAACTTCGGTTGGAATGCATCCACCACGAATGGACCGAGAACAATACACAGCCCTCATTCGCCATAAAACATCCTTCCTCCATTCCACGAATTTATCGAAGCCCATGAACTTGAATTCTGGGCAATGTGCGTCAAAAAAGGTTGGTGAACCATGAGTTGGAGCATTTTCAGAGGGAGGGAGAAATGGGTGGGGCCACGGCGTAGCGTGTAGGTCGAGAGCTCTCTCTCCCAAGGGATGATTTAGAGCCCTTGAACCAAAGTGCGCCGTGTCATTAAAGACCCACGCCACACTTCTGCTTTTGTGTTCCGTTTGCAGCGTGACAAGATGATAATAAATGCATCGTCAATAACATACCTCTTAAGATTTTACTTGAATATAACAAACCACACGCTTGTGATAACATAGGGAAATATGAATCCTCATCCATTCAAAGAATTACTATCGACTGAAGGGCTAAATATTTTCGGAATTATGCATCCACAATAAAATAACAGAACTTCAATGGAAGACGAATGGATTCTCAGAGGCAAAATAAACAAACCACTGATGAGGTTTATAGATGGAGAAACTATGGTTATGTTGATAAATTGTTATTTTTTTTAGGGATTTACAAATAGCAGTGTCTTATTTTAATCTAGAACTCATTAAACTTTCCACCTTGTGACCCAGTTTGTTTTATAAACATGAATACAACTTATACAGTGTATCCGCTAACTTGAGCTAACAATCAGAGTTTTTTGCTTGATTGTAATGTACCTCGTTTATGCTGATAAATGGAGCCAGAAAAACAATGGCTTAGGACTCGGCAACATGCAGCTATGCCCGAGTCACAATGAAGAGACTTTGACAAGCTTGAGAGCTGAGTTGTGCTTAGGAAGAGAGGAGAGGATTGTGCTAACTAAGCACAAACACTGGGTGACAGCGTTCCTTTGGGTGGAGGGAAGAGCACTATGGCGGAAGGATTGTGCCGCGCATGACATCTTTCTAAACAAGAGCAACGCCACTAGTCAACAGGGAAAAAGGGACCTGAGATTACGATGCCAGTTAAGGATTAGGACGAGAATTTTTATTCGTCTCCAAATTTTTTATTGCATCGCTTAGTTTCTTACTCCTCAAGCAACACGCACACATGGAAGAGTTTCCAGCTTTATTTTTGCTTCAGTATAAAATAAAGTCTCCGAGATTATATATTCGTATGATACCTACCGATGCTGTTGTAAGGAATTTTGGCATGGATAACAGAAGAAGGCCGAGGCAAGAGCGATTATAGCTTCCCAATCACTTCGGCACACGTAAAAAAATGGGTATCCGGGTTTATGTTGCAAATGATTTTGGAGATTATTATGAGTGATAAGATTTTTTTACACTGTACATGCATATACGTATCGGAAACATATCAAAGCCACATTTTTCAGTCATATTTTTTCACCCATGGTGACTGCAAAGTATCAATGAGCACTCTTTCTGGCTCTTTTTTGCCCTAAATACATTTCATTGTTGCATACATTCTGAATGTGGAAATAATTATGGAGATGCGCTTTCATTACTATAGCGTATACAGAGTCAGAGGTCCGACGGCTGGCTACGAAGTTGATATACATTCCTTTGAAGCACTCATTGCAAAATCAGCAGTCCCTTCAGACAATCGTTGCAAAAATAATTTTTTTTTCAAATATTTTCAGGGCAGGCCGACATTTTTTAGGGTCAATGGAAGGCAAGAACGATTGACATGCCTCTTAGGGCCCAGCTATGGTGTTACAAATAAGGCCAGTTTGCACTGTTATGCTCCTGAAATGAACCCTCACAAGGGTTTTTTCCGCCATGGACCAAGCCTTTAACAAAAATTATCAAAAACACTCTGATAATACCCTCTTAATATTCATCAATTCATCAACTACCATAAAATATGCACTAAAACTGTAGTAGAACTTTGTATAATGGAGATGAAACCATTAATTTTATCAAAAATTACTAATTAGAAACAAAACATTATTTTACAGTGCTCGCTTGTACCAATTCCAGCTGAAATGCGCAGAAAATCTACATCGTGATATGGTGCTTCGCTGTGGCAATCATTGTATTGTTTATGGCAAAGGGAGCCAGCCATTTGCGTTCCCTACAGCTGCGCTACTAGCTGCACCTGAAGAACCAGGAAGCCTCGGATAGGTAGTATTAGGAGCCTTTCCCAGCCGCGGTCGATCCAGGAGGAAAAAAAAAATCTCGTCGAGTTTGTGGATTATGGGAAGCAAGAGGCGGCGGCGGCCGCGTTTCATTTAACCCAGTGCTCCGATTTGGGCCGTCAGTCACGGCCAAGAGCCCTCCTCCTCCGCCCTCCTGAAGAAGAAGAAGAAGAAGGCAGTGGACGCCGCCAATTGGAAGCGTGGCAGTGGCCGACACACGCTGCTGCTGCTGCTGTGAATTCACTGCCACGCGTCGCGGCGGGGGTGTTACTTAATAGGCATGACGTGAGGAACGCGCACTTTCCCTCAAAGGAGGCTCGCCGTGTCGAAATGCTTTGCCGTGTTATGCGATCTCGCGCTCTTCGTCGGAATGCATAATCCACGGGATTGAATAATGCCCGATCCTCCGAAATCACAATGCTCGGAGAAAATGCCGCGCATTCGAGCGATATTAAACGTTGGCTCCAAAATAATGATCGAATGGCTGAAACGTACAGGTTTTTATCAGTGTACGTATGGATTTCTGTCAAAATATTGCTGTCTTTGTAATATTTTTCTCGTAATAAATTAGGAAAAAAGAGAAAAAGCTTTACTCTAATTACATTGCTACATATGTTGAGGGATTCGTAATTAAATTGAAAGGATTTTGACTAACCTGAACTAACATTTATTTCTGAAACTATAAACATTCATAGCAAAGCGTTATGAGGTTGATATTTTTAATTGAATATCAGGAACTCTTTTTATACATAAAAGGATATAATTTCCGAAAAGAAATATATTTAACGAAATTTTCTCAAACCTTCATTTACATTAATAACAAATTAAATTCCTTAAACGCCAATAATTTATACAATTATAAGCGATTATTTGTAGTTCATACTTCATTGATGGAAGATATAAATATGTTAAAAATTAAAAATACTTTGTTATATTCCACGCTTTATTTCAAATAGTACGACCCGGGTTTCTGCAAATCATGCTATCATCATTTTTTATTTTTAACATAAAACAGTTCTACAAAGTAACGTCGGAGACCGTGTCTTACGATATAAATATGATTTTCGTATTCTCGCTTCTCTGCGAGTGTACTGTATCCCTCTGCACAAATAGCCGCTCTAAAATCACATTCATTTCCTAGATTCTAGCCAAATTACAGAAGGAACTCCATCTATAGCCGGCAGTAAATGTTAACACGCACTATTCCAAAAATTTCAAATAATTTGAAAGAGTAAACATTGATGAAACTTAGTCAACTGAAAATAAAATGTAGAATTTCACAAGTATTGCTCTCCTTCTTTAGCTGCGTAAATTATTAAAAGGTTAGCATGAAACTAAAAATATGACATAAAATTTTCAGGATGAAATAAATGACTTAAATATATATATTTAAAGAAACATAATTTTGGTCGGGAGAAGGACGTGAAACTCAAAAAAAATATTTTCCCCAACTTATCATTTCACTTGCATAGGCGGAATTAATGGAAAATATTCACTGCCACCGAAGTCACTAAGAAATTGCAGCTAATTAGGCAATCCACCAAAAGTTCCTACCTCGAGAATGACTATGCTCCACACCTATGACTCTCGTCCACTCGGCATGATACATACTCATCTTTTTCCGAGAGCAATATCCTTCTTGGAAAAAACAATTTGCCAATATGGAAAGTCACGCTTAAGGCACCCACCTCACATTTCCTCGCTGTGTTATTTAGTCGTTGGCGCACTTTACTATTTACGATGCAAGTTCTCCTCATTCCGGCAATCTCAATTTTATAATAAATTTCCTCCAAAGGACACCATCTTACTCCGATGATGGATGGATTGCGACAAATTTGAGTAAAAAACACATTTTAATTTGATCTTCGACTCACTGCCGAAGTTAAAAGTCAAATTATTCACCTTGAGCGTTTCAAATAAATTAGAACAAGAGTGATGTGTCCTGTGCTAAGAGCTCTATCTCATAAAAAATAATTTAGTTTTAGTCACTAGGTTTCAATTTTATATTCAATTTTAATTCAGAAATTTATCAAACGAAAATATGGCCACTTAATTTTTCCTATTCGCTGTAAGATGCCAGATTATTCCACATTAGCCCACGCTATGTATGATATGCAATCGAATTTAAAACACAGCTCAACTACAATATTAAAATCAGGATATTAAAAAAATGGAATAAATTTAAATCATGGTAGTTTTCGGCTTCTGCGCGAGTGGCCAAGATTAAAATGGCAAAATCCAAGAGCATAATGATGGATCTGATTGGCTGACTAAAACGACAGCGTTTGCTTTGCTGTTCTTCATTTTGATTTAATTTTATAATTACTGCCTAGCTGATAAAAATATGGAGAAGTATGAGAATAATAATAAAATCTGCGTTTAAGTTTTCCATTCGATAACTTTTTTCCATTCCCCACAATAATACCAGAGCCGCAATGAATTCTGCATTGGCTTGGAGGCAATCAATTTTGGCCTGAGTTTTTTATAACTACTCAGACGCCTTGAGCGCTCTTCTATACATTATTTTATCAGAGCCTACGATGCATTAAAAGGCATTTCGATTTCTATCAGCTAAACAATTAAATGAAAACATCTACTGTTTCAAACGCCCTGAGTCCACAGAGAGACCTATTTTCGCGGTTCCCCGGTTGACGCGAAGTCCTCTACGCGAGGAGCTTGAAAGTGTGCGGTCAGGTAGAACCAATGGCCATTCGCTGTCTCCCACAATTGGCTTTCAGCGCGAACATACTCTCTCGAAGAGGCGACAATGGGAAAGAGGTTAAGCTCTGTGATGCCCAACTCGGGGCGGGCCGTCCATCGTGAACATCCATCACTTCGTAGCGTAACGGGAATGGGTTCGTTTCGGAAAGAGAACAAGGATTTCGGTGCCGATACCGCTAAGAAAACTTGAAAAGGGACAAAGGACTTGCACGGTAAACAATGCGTTGCGTAAGGGAAGTTGGGAAAGGTGTAGTTTGTGCATAGAACCGTGGAGCTCAAGGAACAAGGGCAAACATCCCGCCCTCTTGATGCGCCCGCTGTCATGTCAATAGTGGCCTACGCGGTGAAATGCACCTCGCACGGACAAAAGGGATGGACACGATATGCAAAAGAATCCTACGAAGAGGGGAACGGAGCACTGGACCACGTTGATATAACTGTCAGCTCGTTGCCTGAGGTCATTAACATGGGTTGAAAGGCGGAGATGAATCAAAGGAATAAATCACGATGCAGCCGGACACTATAGCTCACTGAAACCACGACGCTCGTGGAAAAGAATTCGTGTGCTCTGACTGAAAGTGTAGATAATGAGGTCAGTCACATACTTAGATCCAAAATTTCAGTAGTGGTGACCTACTCAGCAGGAGTTCGTGATATCTATGTATTTATTTATTAATTATCCAACTTCTCCGTAAAAAAGCACATAGAGGCCTTTACTGCGAAGGATTAACAAAGCACGACACAAACATCCATTCCCTGGATAGGGACCACGTATCCAGGCGGGATTCGAACCCGCGACCTACAGGCAGGTTTGGCAGGCGAGGATATTACCCCAACGCCACCGTGGCATCATGAACATTATCAACGAAAGGGTTGAAGTTGCCAAGTTTTCGCTGCGTTCAACTAGAGAAGAGCGCAATAGATCGATTGAAAAATGGAAAAATACAGGTCACTCCATCTTTTAAACTCTATTAGTATCGACAGAAAAGAAATGTTGAACAAGTACATTCTACATCTACGAAATACCTTGCCAGTAACGATAGATGCCGACCATATGTTTGGTAGATAGTTTGTTTTGCCCAACAATCACAGAGATATATCTTTCATTTTTTAAAAACAAAAATGATACCGCGTGGAAATACGGCTTGTGTCCTAAATTATGCACAATAAGTGCTCGAATGGAAAGGAGGTAAACTACGGAAACCTTGGGGAGGATATTTAACAAATATTCCTTATAAACATTTATATATCCTAATATTTCCTCAAGAAGAAATAAAAAATTTAAGAAAACAAAACTAGAACTAAATTGTACATGGTTGACATCCCTGAAGCGGGTATAAGGTATTGAAGAAGAAATAAAAAACTATGCACTTTTCAAAATATTTCTCTACATGTGTTTGATTTCTATAACTTAAAAAGTGTTCGTAAAATAATAAAAATTGCTATGGATCAGAAAGAAAAATATAGATTCAATATGATTATTGTTTAATTCTAGCTTTTCAGGCGCAACATTAATTATAATAAGGTGTACCTTTTGATTATTGTATCATCTTCTGTAAAATAACTCGAAGTTTGATGGCACCCTTATCTTAATAATTAAACCAATAGTTTAAATCCTGAAAAATATGTTTAAATGGTACTCTTTGACGAATATACGTTAAATATTTTCCAATGGCGCATCAAATACGCCGGAATCGCAGGTTAAGGTGCGCGTAATATATACTCACACAAACAAGTGGCAATCAGGTCATCGGTAGCGCGGGTCCGGAATCACTCTCGGCTGGCCGTAGCTTTCGCAAACGTCAAACTAATTCACGGAGCGTTCATTCAGCGACAAGTAAGGCGGTGCGACAAGTGATGTCATCGTGAGTAGACGTGCCATCCGATTCTTGGCGGCTCATTACTAATGGAGCGACATCTGCATACCACAATCCAACCTGACAGCGGCATTTGCTCGTGAGATATTGGGTGATACTGGGCCACTGTCTTGGATTTGACCCTGCATGACTTAGTATCACGGATAAGTGAGTAGATTGTAGTGATAAAGAACGAAATATATCGATTGAAAATCCTAAAGAAGCCTTGGGAATGTGTCAAAGGTCCTATACAAACTTAATGCTTAGAATGGCCCCGTAAAAATCGATGAAGAACAAGGGAATGAAGAAGGCCCTTTGCGCTAAAAATAAAGACACTTAAATTCTAAAGGATAATGGGTGAATAATGAAACCAACTTTCGAATGAAAACATTGACGAGACCCCCGTGCCCCGGGGACCTGATAGGGATGTCTGTCGGGTAATTTGATCTTGCAGACCATATTGCAATTTCAAATTTCCTTTGCAAGATTGGCAGTCGATGTAAATAAAGCTTCTATCAAGGATACCTGAAGTGTTAACTAGCATGGAATTCCATACTTTTGATTGGATTCGTAAATCGGTAAAGACGGCGGAATATTAGATAAAAATACAAGCGGTCAAAAGGCTACAGGACATTGTCAAAGTATGGGATAGTTATTATCGATGTTTCCTCAATTTTAAACGCCGAATTTCCAGGGAAAGGTTGGATTTAATAATTTATCTCCTAATGGTTAGTATTGAGTACCACAAGCCATTTTTTCTGCATTTTTCCCTGCATTTTTTTTAGGCATTATCGTAATTTTATACCAATAGAATGAATAATAAATATAGTGCACGATTGAAAATCGTACAACCTGGTAGCCGCAAATACAAAATGCCTAAAAGAGGTATGACGTCCTAATTACATGGTTTGGCTTTTATCGTTTTTTTTTTATAATTTTATCTTGTTTGAATTTTAAATTGGTCATTTTGCATTGTTTCTATGCAAGTAATTATGTTTAAATAAAATATATTCAGGCATTCGGGTTTTAATGACAATAGAGGGCACATTGAATTAAGTTCGGCATTGTCATCTACCTATTTTATTTTAATTAAGTAATAAGAACTCCAGCCAGAACCCTTAGAGGAATTTGGTTTAGTATAGTCGAGGGAATAGGGTAGTTTCCTTCATCAAAGAAAACGAAAGGCATTGATTGCGATTCATTACCCACCATTAGTGTATTCATAATATACAAATTATTTAGTTTTAGAATTCCCAGTTTAGACGAATGGCAATGGTCAATTTTAACTGCATTCAAAAAAGGTCACACTGGCGCCCATGCGATGCCATTCCACGTGACGTCAGAGTTTTACATCGTCTGAGATTACCAATGCATGCATGAGGCACAGGGTTCAGGGAAACATGTCTTAATAATCCCCTAATAAAACTGGCTAAGGTTGGAAAGCTTTCTTCGTTTGATAAGGTATTAATAATCCTTTTTAAGCCAATCGCCACCAGCTAGCAGGGTACTCCGCTACCTGCTAGCAGCCTGCGTCGTATCAGCGCTCAAAGCCTCGCCCCAAGGTCATCTCACTTGCGGCAGCGGGAACCAGAACGACGTCACACGAAGTTTTCCCGGCATTCATACTTAGCCGTCGCGTTTTCGCGCGCTTGAAATGTTTCGCTTTTCATTAAAAAGCGAAAAATAGGTATCGTCATTTAAAAATCTAAAAGCATGAAATACGTACTCCAGGAGTAATAATATTTCGATTTAGGCAATAAAGAAATAATGGGAAGCCACCCTATTGCTCAACTCAGGCTAAGCCATCGATGTGTGATTATCACACATTCAGGATCGGGGTGGAAGAGTTTCCCTTCCCTCTGTGACTATGTACCAGGAGAATTTTCTTTGGGGAGTATCGGAAGACTTCGCCCAGGATCCTTCGATCATTAGGCAAGCACTCTACCCACATGGTTACTACGCTTCCCAGTCATGTGCCTTTATGCCATTTATTATCCACGAAGGGGAATGCGATAAGATTTAAACACCTCTAAACATTGGGTAAAAGGGCATTTGGTAGAAGCGGTAAAAGGATGAATAAGAAAGGGGTCCAATTGTATCAAAGTTCAACTAGACTTTCCTTCCTTCTTGCAGTTGATTTCCTCTGATTTCCGCCAGCGCTCAATCTCACACCTTAGCGTCAATTTTCAAGATTTCATGTTCATTGAGAAGCTAAACACGATTCCTCACTCCGTCAACAACCCAGTAAGTAGTAGGGATAGAAATCTCTTATCCATGTGATTTACATCCAGCTCACATAACGGCCAACTAAAATTATGCTTCAATATTATCTTTGAAAACAGAAATGTGATGCTGAAACTGTATAACCATTGGCTCGTAGGAATCACGGACGTACTTTCATGATAACATGTTCCCCTCAACTATTTCATAAACTGTTCAGAGAAAGCTTGTCCTCAGAATTACATGCTTAACAATAAGTTCTAAATCAGTTCCGAAGAAATCCTAACAAGTCCCAGCTCCGCAGAAAAACGGAGAAAATTGTTTATTAGATGATAATTGCGAGAATGACACGAGAGATAACAAAGAAGCAGGAGCTATTTCCACAATTTTAATGGAAAATTGTGGGAATTGTTCCGGCTTCTTCATTATGTTCCGTTTCCACTCCATCTCGCCTGAAACCTCAGATTAGACACGAGAGATTATGAAAATGAAAGTTAGATATAACAACGTAAATACCAACATGACGTGAAAAATCCAGATGAAATCAATGGCACCAATGAACAACACTTAACGAAGTACCACAAAAACTTCTGTTCTCATCTTTTCTTTTGATTTCAGCACTTAAATGCTTATTAATTTCAGGCTACTATTACAGGCAAAACGGAATAGCCATTAGTCTTCTCAACGAGAAACGGCTTGGGAGCCACTGCTGTAAGTCCTTTCGAATGGGCGGATTAGGTTTTTACTGGAATGAAGGACCTCTACGTAGGACATTAGTAGGAATTGGTGCCCATCATAAAAAACTGTACTTGACACACTGGGATTGAACAAAAGGCCCCTGTGTGGTAATTTAATGCAATGAACATATAGGACCAATCCTATATAAATTATAATGTAACCCATTCGTTCAAGTAAATTTCAATTCAATTCGTTCCGTTTAAAAGCCCGTCATCACCACATCCTCTGCTTCAATCTCCTCATCGAAATACATTTACTATCAACTCTTACAGCAACTATTAACTAAATCTAATGGAGTAATTCCATTTAACCAGCTATCTTCCATTTGTGCCTATGCATGTCTCAGTGTAAAATTCTTCACCAAAATTTTCACCTCCATAACAAGAGACTTCCTCATGGCAATGACTGACGACGCCTTTTTTGAGTTAATTACCCTGGCGAAAGGCGACGCTGCAGACCTTCAAAAATTTCTAGTTCGTAAATTAGCCTTGCCCAAGGTGCACTTGAAATTTTCTTTGTTAGGAATGTAAGAATTAATTAGCACATTCATCACGAGACGTACCTTATTTAGTTGACATTGATGAGAAGTCGACTTCATACTATCATTTTCCACCAATTTTTTTAAACAACGGGATGCATGTCAAACCCCCAAAAATATGACACGTAATAGCTGAAAATTCGGTCATTCGTCAAAGAATGTAAACAGAACACGTCACTGCGTTTATGAATTGAAAGTTTCTTACTTTACAATACAAACGGAGGCTCTGAGATTTTTCAGTTTTTCAGAAATTCCACGGCATTTGCAGAAAAACTCAATACGTGCGATCGTTTTTTCTTTGCCTGATATTTACATTATAAATACAGTATTGCGAAGCCTTTTTACATTTAAATGGAAGACCAATCGCTGCTCTTACAGACCGTGCGTTTGGCTTCACGACGAGGGGCTGCGCCTCCTAAACGAAGTCCAGCGGAGAGGAAACTATTGGTGAAAACTGCATACTTTTAACCTGTGTTTTTTTTAACATCGCAGGATACAATAGACAGCGAAATTTTGAACCAATTGACGAGGTCCCAATGCACCTTGCACTACCTTTCTGTATCCACGCCTCGGCCATGCATTCCCAGCATCGCATGTTCCTTCCCCATCTTCTCCCCGCCTAGTGTGACATCTGTAAGCGCCGCTCCCCACCACGTCAGAACTCCTTCGCGATGCGTCAGTCCCCAAGCTCCCGGCAACGGGGACGAGTAAGAGTCTGCGCGAGGCATTTTTAAAACACAACTAGGTAGATGGAAATTGGAGCAATTTGAAATAATCGATGAGTAATTATGAGCAATTTTGAAGGCATTTATGCGATTCCAAAGGTACAATGGAAAATCAGCTACCAACCAGTTCCGTTGTGTAATAACATTATTAATTCATGTATTCACTAAAGAAAAATATCCCGATATAATTTACAAATTCCAGTCGGAAAGAAGCATAAATTAGGAGTTCACTCGGCCGGACGGAGAAGTCTTCCACTGAAATGAAGGACCTTTTCGTGGAACACAAGTAGGAATCGCCACCTCTGAGAATTTTGCTTGCTACACCCCGGGATTTGAACTGAAAACCCCTGTGTGGTAGGCTAATATCATGAATTCAGAATATATTCTGCAAATAGTATAATAGCCTTATTCATTCTGCCTGCCACATAGCCTGCCATATAGCCTGCATTCATTAATTTTATATACGCATTATCCCGGGATCCATTGATTAAATTTTCTCACTGAACTCCATTTTTCTTAAATCTTACATGGACAATTACCTAGACCATCAATCTTTTTTATGAGGATTTGGGACTAAATCTGTGTCTCATAATTGGCTTATGTGTCTATGGGGCTGTGTTAAATAAACGTGATTAACTTGTGGCCCTTAAAAGACTTCCAAATGTCTATAAAACGATTTATGCCAACAATAATTAAAAACAGCAAATGATAACAGAGGTTAAAAAGTTAAGGCTATATCAGGAATTGAATAAAATTACAAAGTCCGATCGATAGAGAGATACGGAATTAATCAGAGCCCAGAAAACATCGGCCCACGAAATTCATATTTCCCCCAAACAGTTTCAATCCCAAACAATAATCATAAAAAATAAGACACATACTTAATATAAATACATGACAGGTATTAGCTATTTAGGAAAGTTTTACATCATAATTTGATGCCGAAGCATCGCAGATGGCCCATTTAAAAATCTGCTCATTGACTTTTCTACAATTGACTAAAGGGTCATCAGGCATGTGGTCATCACCAACACCATAAAAGTGCTCAACATGACAAGTGATACTATTCTCAATATTGGTGTTTTTCTCTAGTAGGTATAGGGTTTATCTCTAGTAAGTCTAGCATCTAGATTTCTAGATGGTGCGAGGAAAAGCTTAACTTCGTGATGCGAGGCAGGCGAGGGAAATTCCATACGGTCTAAAAATAGACAAAATTCAGTAAGTCAAGCAGAACGCTTTTCCAGTTTTCCTGGCTAATATTCCTGCACTCGCAGAAACGTTTCAAAAACCTTTGAGGAAAACTACTAACATACATTTCAATATACAGAGAAATTTCACTGAAAGAAATTCACGGAAAAAACGTTTGCATCGACTACTTAAGAAGTAATGTAAAATGAAAACTTACCCCAAAAGTGAATACTTCACGGGAAATCACACGAAATCAACTGAGTCTTGTTGAACACCTGCCCTAAATTATTTGCGATGCTTACTCAAAACCTGCACGAGCAATGTCCTCTAACAGTTTGAGAAAAATGAAGAGGGGAACCGTTACAGGAAAACCTCACAGCCCACTTTGAAAAACAATTTCAAGTACTTATTAAGGGCACAAAATTTATTATTTTTGCGATGTGGGACGGGGTCAATATATTTTTTTTTTCGAAGATGATAAGTGAAAAAGAAATGACATTGAATGAAAGCTGTGGCGAGATTGAAGAGTGTGGTCATTGTTGAATCCGAGGTCCGCCGAATCATCGCGGTCGTACCCGAAGGGTGGCCAATATGCAATAATTGCGCCCCCAATGAGTAAGATGAAGGCCAGGCACATGCGGCAGGTCGAGACATTCAGGTGTGGAGAAGAAGCCCAACGCAGCATGGGAGGCCGGGTGATGAAGGGTCATCCACGAGCAAAGCGCATCCGCGGGAATTGCGTCATCCCTCATGGCGTGAACAAAGCTGAAAAAAATACTAGTTGAAATGATTGACTGTTCGTATTAAAGGCAATTGGAATTAAAAACAAAATTTTGGGTGGACCAAGAAAAACTCAAAATAATATGACCGTGAATTCGTGCAAAATTAAAGTAATGTGAAATCATTGCTGAAAAAAAACAACATTTTTAAGTCTTTTCTTTCACAAAAATAAAGAAAATACCAATTTATTCTAAGTTAATACAGTGGAACTTGGTTGCAACGTCATCAAAGGGACCAGAAGATTTTTAACGTTATATCCGAGTGACGTTATAAAAAAAGCAGCCATAAATCTGAGTGAATACAATACAATACAGTGTGCCTATGTCAGTGACCTTGTAGAATGTAGGGGTGGGAAGGGATAAGACCTAGGTATGCGGGACAGCCCCCGCTCCCTCCAGGCACCAATTAAACAAAAGAGTTGCATCCCGTCACCAGCTCAACGTCCAGCTTGTGACCTGCTTTTGCTTTTGATGTTTCTACACATGGTTTCTATGAACTTTGGGACATAATACAATCACACAACCACTTTTGCAACCTAAGAATCGCAAAATTTTTGACGCTATACCCGTACGTCGCAGTATTTGTTGACGATATAAACGGGTTTTCGTACAGCATAAAATGCTCAATTTTGGCTGGTCTGTTTAAAATGTGACGTTAAACCCGAGTTGACGTTACAGCCGATGCCGTTATAACCAAGTTCCACTGTATATACTAACTGTCCCAGTCAGGTCGCATTTTTACCCTCTGATTTTCTGGCTTTTTCCATGTACCACAGCACCGTTGTCCTTAATGATTTCACAAATATTGCTGACACGAATAAGTTAGGGAAAAAACAAGTTCTAGCATGAGAAAAAAATCGGAATTTTTTCAAAAGTCAATGTATGGTTACCATAATTTTCAGGTGAAGTAGAATTAGTAAATCATGACATATAAATTATTTAATCTTTGGAGGAAAATCATCAGAGGCTGAATTGAGACATCATGCATGCACAACAAAATAAAACTAATTTCGATTAAAATAGCCACTGCGTACAAATAACAGCAATAACGTCGATGAGTGGAAGGAAATTTAAGAGTTTTTTTACTACTGCAGATATGATATTGCAATAACAGAAGGGAAGTTCAAAGAGAATGATGTTAAATTTTCAGCTCATTTACAACATTACGTTATTCACCACAGCAGCTCAAAAATGATTCTGTAGATTTTTTAATCTCATTCCATCAGAAGACATTTAAAATAACCCACCAGATATATAATGCGTCCTTCTGATTCACCTTCCGGTTTATTTTTCGGCTACTTTTAACTTCGAGATAGAGGGACGTAGCCTGGTATTTTGTTCGAAGGGGGGGGGGGAGGGGGAGTCTAAACCCAGGGAGGAAAAGTTTTGAAAAACAGAGTATTTAGTAGACGGTTTTCAACTAATTTTAACACATTTTATAATCGAAAAAACTTCATTTTTCAAAATCTTCTATATTTCGGGAGGGTCCGGACCCTCAGACCTCCCCCTCGCTTCGCCACTATCCAGATATCAGCTCATCTAAGGGAAGAGTACTGCATTTAAATCTAACGCGAAAGAATTCTTTAAATAACACAGCAATTACAGTAATTTCTTTGCGTATAGGAGGGATATTATTCCGAGCCTGCGACACATACGATGTGTTCGGGTGGTGAGTGCTTGGTAGTGGCAAGTCACACAGCATTCCTCATCTCTTCGCAATGTCAAGCACGGCAAACACTCACGGTGTTTCCACACTCAAATTACGCTCAGGTAGTGGAGAGCCTACCAAGTCGTTAGCATTTTCGAAGAATCGTCGTAATGATATCACCGGTACTGAAATTTTTCAGCCATCGTTTTCTTTCGCGCGCCTGCCCTTCCGTTGTCTTTCCAGTATTTTCCACGTACTGGCGTTTTTTCATTGCATAATCGGTAACCGTTTCCACGGAGATAATTGCTCTCGAGAAACTACCGTCGCGTTTCTCTCTTGTTTTACTCATCAGTGGACATTAGCCGCACTTTTGCTTTTCAACCTCTTCACCACACACTCGTCGTCTTTCTACTTTACTTAGCGAGATTTTGCGCCAAGCAACCTTCGCATAGTTATGCTTGTAAACAATCGCTACACTCCCCATAGAGAACGAAAATAAATTCCTGGGAGAGTGAAGAAAAAATGGGGAATCATACGCATGAAGAATACGTGTAAATAGAAGGAGACTCGTAAATGAACAATTACATATGTTAGATTCATATAACAATTTTGATACAATGATAAATGAAGAGCAAACTTAGTGCATGTCCACAGTAATTTTATTTGGTACGACGCGTTTCAGCGACCTTACTTCGCTATCATCAGGTACAAAATGCCATATTTTCGTCAAGAAGTCATATATATATATACAATAATGCAAATGGGAGGGGTATATTTATGAGTCGGCGGATAGCGAAGTAAGGTCGCTGAAACGCGTCGTACCAAATAAAATTACTGTGGACATGCACTAAGTTTGCTCTTCATTTATCATTGTATCATTATGTTCCACAACATCTCGCCGAACACCGTTGAATACAACAATTTTGATATACTTATACTTTCGTTAAAATACCGAAATAGAATTGATGGTCGCATATGAAGATGTAAGAGTTTTTTGTGGTAAATGTAAAAAGGAACCCTCAATGTCATTAATTACGAGGGACATTTTTTTCAACCTCCGATGGGCCATGAACAGAAGACGAAATGGTTGTTTAAAGTATACCGGGACTAGCCGCGGTGATAACTTTTACGGGAGTCACCCGCAATGCACAATCGTGCGAAAGATCCACAGAGAAAAAAATCATTCGCCTTGACCGGGATTCGAACCCGGATCCCCCGATTTCCGGTCGAGTGCTTTAGCCAGTTGAGTTACCGAGGCGTCATTCTACCCTGTGGATATTTGTCGGACACTACCGGACACTTTCGGACCTACACCTTGTCCGGTAGTGTCCGAAAAATATCCACAGGGAAGAATGACGCCTCGGTAACTAAACTGGCTAAAGCACTCGACCGGAAATCGGGGGATCCGGGCTCGAATCCCGGTCAAGGCGAATGATTTTTTTCTCTGTGGATCTTTCGCACGAAATGGTTGATTAAAAAATATTTCATTGGTAAATATTGAGCACACTTGTGGTTTCCTTACGACATAATAGCATCGGCGATTGAGGAATCGGCCGTGCCTGTGGACAAGCTTAACTATACCTTCTTCATAGGATGTTGCTGCCAATGATTTCCAATGAATTATGCCTTTTCCTGAAGCTCATCCCCCGTTTGAAAACGCTTCCCTCCTAGCCATATCGTAGCAAGTAGCCATATCTTTACGCTGATGGTGGATGGGCATGCATGGTTGTAAAACCATTACGATTTTATTTCTAACGTTAAGTTAAAGTAAATTTATAGGTGGTAAAAAGAACCAAAAATGGTTTCTAAAACTTTTTCTTGCTGCGTGTATACGCTGCAATAATAATAATATACCCTGAAAATTTCAGGAAAAGGAATATTAGTTTGAATTGTGCGTTGCTGAGGAGTGAATGAATCATCCAAGACATCATGAGTTGAACGAGGGATTAAATCGTATTCTCAAACTCAAGTTATTAAGAGTACTCGAGTTTTATCTCTTGAGACTCCAATTTCCTCGCTAAAGAATTTCATTCAAAAGAAATACGAACATAACTGCATGTTTCTTACCAGAAATACGAAACTTTGTCTCCGTCTCCCCGAGCACATGCATATCAGGCATAAAAATAGCTGTTAACGGAGTCTAGACTCGAACGAGGCATCTCGAGAGAATTTTCTAAAGTTTATAGGCAACAGGAAAAAACAACATTTTCACCAATTATTCGAAAAAAGAATTTAAGGCTGGGTAAATTAGCCACGCAATTATTCTATCACTGAACCAGGCTCCTTAAATAAATTTGTGGAAAAGTAAGAAGTATCAACAACTCAATTTTTTTTCGCTAATGGACTCACAGTTTCGCATATCTAGCCACGGAGAGTAGCATTACTCAGTTGAAATGAGTAATTCTATAATAATGGCTCAAATACAGCAGCACTCTTCAACTTGACACAATTGGCTGACGTCTTTCATCGAGTTTTTTCCTCTCGTTCATAGAAAAAATCCACTTTTATCATCAAACATTTACCATTAACTCATAATCGTTATCTCAAACTCGAGCGCACGCAACAAATTGTGCAGAAAACTATTTCTCTTTTTATTATTTCTTTCACTTTCTCGTCAGTATTCCACCCCATGGCGCTGCCTGTATTCAATAAAACTAAAATTGGCATAGTTTCATTGCTTATACTTAAACTTGAATTAAATATACAACAGAGACAACAATCAATATTTTGAGGGTAATCTAATAATGATATTAATAATTATTAGATATAATATGATTAATGTGGAATCTAAATGCTCAACAAAACAACCCATAAATTGGGAATGTAATGTTTCCTGGAAAATGTCACTGCCTACGTCGTCCCATAAATGCTAGCCGTGAAGATAAGTTATTTAGAATAAATGAAAATAAAATAATCATACTGCACCCATAACTTCAATGCCGCTTAACATCTTGTTTTGTAATATCAAACATACTTTTCATTCCAGATCCAGCTTCTTGTGGAATAAAATGACGAAAGAGCGTGCGATGACGTCAATATGCTCCGTCCCCGTGACACTGCACAAAACCTTAATCTTCTGCTCCACTAAAAACAGGCCCTATCGCACTAAAAATTAAAAAATTGAACTCAATCTGTCATTCACGGTCATGCATTTCATCTTTGAAGTGAAAAAACTATTAAAAACATTTATCTCATACTCGACAGAACATCTTTCACTGAGAGATTTGAGGGTTTCTCGCAGGATAACTTGGGTTAATTCCTCTCAGATTTTGAACCTGGTCAGACAGTCTCCATGTCTACCGCGGATGACGAAACAGATGGAACCATGGAGATTTGATGGAGACTTTTTGATCATGGAGACACTGTCCCGCTGCCAAATCTGAGATGAATTCACGGAAGCTTTTTAATAGTTTCGACAGTTTTCGTCAAAGTTAAAAATTTAGGAAAAATAAAATGGAGTGGCATACACCAAGGGATCGTCAATAAGAAAATGTTCTCCACAAACAGATTAAAAATGCTATCTTACCTCATAGGTGCACATAATATGAAAGCTAATCAGACGATGTTTGTTTCAGTAGAACTAAGAGACGAACGAGTAAGATTTCGCGGAAATTTCTGAAAATATGCAGACGGCTGCTAGGTATTTTAGGATAGCTTTCGCCGCTAATAATAAATTCTAACAGTAAGTGCACAAATAATAATTGCGCACCCATACATTTCACTGTTCAAGTGGCTATTGACACGCAAGTATACCACGAGAAACGCCTTTCTGTTCGCCGATTAATCAAATTATTCGTTCAAATGCTTTAAGCTAGATGAGATTGGACGCACTAATAGATAACTTCACATGGAAAAAGATTTAGCGCTTTCCCGGCGAATACACCTCGTGAGCTGTTATTGGAATCGCCACCGGGTAAGGAACTGCGTAACTGCCCTGTTGGTAGTTATGCAGTTCCATACAAACGAAGGACATAATGGTATCATGCATAACCACCGTAATCTATATCTATATGTGAAAGAGGATATCTGTCTGTCCGCTATGGGTTTTCATACGGCAGCACACATTGCGACCAAAGTAAGCTCTTCACCCTCGACTATAATTATCCACATTATAATGTGTATATTCACTTGCTCTCCCCCATTAAACTAGAAGCGATTTTCAGGGAGTGGATTGTAGTGTAAGAGAGACGCTGAGGGTATGGTTCTCTCAAGGACAAATTAAAACTGCAGAGGAGAGCATAAAAGCTGAGGGGACGAGGCATGATGGAGCGAAAAATGATACGCTTGGAGATAAGTTAGAGCGTGAGGTTGGTTTGGAGTTTGCAAACCAAGCACAGAACAAAGAACACCCCGGAATCGCTTAGCAAAGTCAGTCGTCTAGCGCAGCAGTCGAGTAGGCATTTACGTCTAAGGGAAATAAATATTAATTAGCTGCCTAGCAAATGGGTCGAATCTTTTGACAGCGGAGAAATGCCCAGCAATAGCACGGGATTAGATATAGTATTCCTTTACCCCAGCAATGGTAATGATGTAGTTTCAGCCATCGCGACCGTATGAATCATAATAATGCCTATATTTATACCTTTTAATCCAATGGATCAGAAAAAAAGAGATGCTTGGAAAATAATTTGGACACTAAGTATATGAGATGAAAACGGTGTGTCTAAGACTGAATAAGTGAGACTTAAATTTCTTTTTATTGGCGAAGTTAACTAAAAATTAAAAAATCTATTTTTTAATGAGACACATTTGAGAAATTTTTATGCTAATCCAGACAAGGTGATTCAAGAACCAATTTTTTCCCATTATCCAAGTTTAGTTATTTTAGGTGAAGAAGGATTTTTCAAAAATATTTGGTTTCGATTTCTATTGCATACAAATACTTTACTGCGGAAAGATTTCCAAAATCCGCATGAAATTATATATATACTCTATAAAAAACATACTAACTCATTACTATTAAAAATATTGAACTCCAGTTGCAAGAAAAACTTATTAAAATCTTATTTAAAATACTCATCTCATAGAAACAATTATATTAATAACGACAGGTCACGAACAATGTGCTAAAACGAACTTGGTTCTCTTTCAAAACAAAAGAAAAACAAAAACTACCGTTGGTCACCGTTAAAATCAAAGATCTAAACAAAAGTAAGGACAGAAATTTAATGATAGAGACAATAAAAAAGGCCAATATTTACTCATTCCAGCATGAAAAGGCACTTAACGACTAAGGGTACTTCTTCGATAAAAAATGAAATACCTACGTTTAACTCCTGGCGAGCATAGCTCAAAGTATCCTTTTTATTAAGCAAGCGATGCTGTTTAGTTTTCACCTAATGTACGGTGCTGCCTTTCATTACTTTTCTACCAAACTTTAAGTATTGTATAGATAAACTATATTATTATTATTATTCTGCTTTCTTTCATGGCAACTGGGTAGTTTTCATTAATAAAATAATTCAACGTACACGGGAGGACAAGGTATATTTTGACAATCAATCCTTTTTTCTCATTTCCTTAATCGAATCTCTTATTTCAACACCACAGAATGCCAATCATCTATCCACAGGCCTTGTTTCTTTCCTTCCCAATCCTCGCTCAACCAACACCGTTCATTACAGCAAGATTCATAATACCCATTTTCATATCAGTACACGCTCTTTCCTCAACAACCTCTGTTTCTCCTTTACTAGGAGTAGTTTCTTATTCTCTTGCTCCATGTTTAGTACTTGATCACTCCAATATCTCCCGATTTCCTTCCATTCCCGAATCTCTATCGTCTCAACTCTTTTCCCGCCCTCTCTCCCTACAGTCCACGTTTCTGCACTATAAAGCATTACCCTCCGTATTAGACGCTTCTCAAGTCCTACCTATACACTCACACTGGACGAACCTTTCATAAAATATTTCCTATCATTTAATTTATTATTTATTGACGCTATTCCATCCTTGATGCCATTATTACTGTTACCGCTATACTCCAATTAGCTGCTAAAAAATGTTATACTAAATTCAACTTTTCAATTTTTTCCTCGTTGATAGAAGTAGATGAACATCAACGAGCGACAACCAACGCAATGAGTGCAATCATCATTTGTGTGTCAGTTACCAGCGAGGCAAAAATTTGAAAATCTTTCCTAGCGTAAAGAGACAAATTTTAACTACCTGCCTAAGAATACGCGTTTATTTTAATACAACAAGTCATCAAGGAGTGTTATCATTGTACTTTCAAGTATTATTTTTGGCGAAACATCAAAAGAAAATAAGAATTGTAAAGCACTAATTAAAATTAGGTCTCACTGATTAGCATAGCGTATGGCTAAATAAGCGCCAAGTGACACTTATTTGGTCGGCGGATGCACCAAAATCTCCCATCTTGGCACAAAATTTGAAATGGATATAAACGCTACGGTAGTACACACAATTAACTCAAAAGATTATATCAGGAACATGAATTTGTAAATAATTTAGTAATTAATAATTATCGATGATAGAAGTTAGTTTCCTTGAAATCTAAATTTTTCCCACTCTTGGCAAAAATGTTTTTAAAAAATGTTACCCAAATTCTGAGGGATTCCCACAAGAAAATGCACCAGCGTAAGTCAGATTTTCTCACGAAATTTTTCGAGGCCCTAAAGCACTTATCTCACGAACTTAAGACACCCACGGTAAAAGCCTTGGGCCCCACGCTGTCCCACTGCCTCATTTCATTTTGTTCTCGTGATTTGGGTTTAAACGGCTAATTTCAAATTCTTTCCCACTCAATTCCCTTCGTAACTTGAAATTCAAATTCTAACAGCTGCCATTAGGCATTTCAACGCGTTGAAATTTCGCGAATTTGAATTGAAACGCGTCACCATTTTTCTACAACATACACCTCACTTCTGGATAAGCTCTTCGTGAAATAGGGTGAAATAAAAATGGCGGAGTTAATGCAGGTGGTTTCATGAGCAGGTAAAACCATTTTGTTCAACGATCCATATTTAAGGAGGGCTTGGAAAATTCACGTGGGTAAGGAATGTTTTTTGGGACACTCATTAAAGAAAATGGATTAATAATGACAATATTAATAATTTCGTCTTTATTACAAGGAAATTTCGGACAAAGCGATATACAATCAACATGTTTGACAATAACATACCTCCGCGCCCTGGGTGGTGTCTGAATCCACCCAGGTGGGATACGAACTCGCGACCACTACGTAACCCCGGCACCACTGAGTCTGGCAATTATTAATGAAAAATCCATGTTTTAGTATCTTAAATTAGTGGCTGAGGTTTTATTTTAAGACGAATCTATATCAAAGTGCATGTGAGAAAAAACGTCCTTCTTGAAATTAGTTGTCAAATATAAATGTACCATTACCATCATATTTGAGAATTTATGGCTACGATCAAATGTACTGTTTTAGCGCCCAAATGCAAGTAGCTTTAAAATGTTGAAGTTAGGTGACCTAAATAACAAAGTGATTCCCCTTATCCGCCCAATATATATTTTACCGAATGCGCATGGTACATGAAAATTCAATTATGCTCAAGAAAAAGTCCCTACAAAAAGTTTTAGATTAGAATATCCTTCTCCCCACGCCACGAAAATAATCCGCGAGAATTCAAAAAAAATCATTCAAGTACATTAATTGTATAAAGAATTTACGTTCTCTATTGAAATTGAGAGAGAAAACGGACAAAAAATATATTATTTGAAGTGCTACAATAGATATAAATGGTAGCAATTTGACGCTCAGTTAAAATTAAAACTTGGCACTTAACACTGATCAAATAAACGGGTTTACGAAGCAAGAATTTAGCTTTCAATAACGCATTAAGATGTCCGCATAAAATAGTTGTGTAACCTTTCTACTTATGTGACCTCATTTTTAATACCTACTTATCACGCATGTGTTGAGGTACTGGTTTCAGTGAAGTTGTCTTTTCAACGCCTGCGCTCAGTTATGGAGCTGTTAAAATAATACCCATTCATTATGGAGTGTCCAGATGATAAAGTTGATTTAAAAACAGAAAATATTCACACATACTAAGCGATAAGCGAGCATATTACCACAAGGAATGAAAATTTGTACGACATTGACTCGTTTTTAAAATAAGGAATGTTATACAGGTGCTGCAGTAGCTAGTAATGAGTATTCTCATAAGAAAACTCAGATTTAATCCCCATAAACAAAAGCAATGAATGGATTAAATATTTGATATAAAAAGATTGATTATGAGTACTTTTTAATAAGGCGAGTATAAATCATTGAACGACTACCATATGAAGATATGAAATGGAAAAATGTATTCGTCAGAATAATAAACTATTAAAAAAGAATCAGTTGCTATACCTAGATCAGTATGATGTTTACCTCTCCATAGTGAGGTATGAAGAACCAAAGACAGGTCCGTGAAATAGTAGTAGTTTCACTCGTAGTGTGAAACCTTCCTATGTGTGTTCACTAAACATATATGAACATAAACGCATACATAACGAGCATATCTTTATAGAACTGTACTCAATGCAGAGGTTAAGAACAATATGCAACGGGTAAGAAAAAAATACATTTTAAATGTGTACTCATGCCAAGTCGGGTCAAAATTTAAAGTTAAACAAGAGTATTACCTCCTCCGTTCTCCCTATCTCAATTTCAGTGGTGGTCCTCTTCCCAGTCGGGGAAGAGAGTGCTTACTGTTCTTCGATTTGGCTGCGAATAAATTAGAATTAAGCTGTATTCACACCACGCGCAGTGATACAGAACGATGAAAAATTCGGCATGGTAACCAAATTGTAGTTATGACTGCGATGATATAGCCTTCTGAATTGGTGGCTTCTTGAGCCGCGCATAGAATATACGCCGGAACTCGCGAGCTTGCTCACTTTCAGACAGGCCTGTGCCAACTATTATATTCCGAGGCACCTGTTACTTTCGCTAATTCAAGTTGGAGAGAACGCCATACAAGTCAAATGCTTTAGAGAGAAAGTTTATTTTTAGGTCTACCCTTGATTTTCGGTGTCAATGGACCACTGTGCGTCCTGGGCTCACCTAAGTTCACTTGTAGTGTGAAAGGAAAATAGCAACGCGAACAAGAAAGCTTTGGAATGGTCACCCTTGGATGAAGAAAATGTCAACAATCGACCAGGTTCAAATATCCTACTTATTTTTATTCAATATAATTTAATTAAAGCAAAGCTAATAGAAGCTAAAATATGACGACTGAGAACGGGAGAAAACCTAAAAAAAATGAAGTTAAAAGAGAGGAGGTTGAGGCTAGACGAAATCGTAGATGCATGGAGACACAGATTTCATTAACATTAATAAATGACCTCTATCACTATCACTGAAAATTTGGAGATAACATTACAAGATTTGACCTTGGAAAGGAAGTTGCACGCATAGTAAGAATTAAATTAAGGCTTCTAATATAGATTCAACTAAAACCTCAATAAAAATTCAAGTATCACAACAGTCATATACTTTCAAACCAATAAAAAACAGCCAAAATAGAAATTTCTGATGATAAATTCGAATTTTCACGCATATAATACTTGTCAAATATACGCTTTCTTAAAAAATAAAGTTGAAACTTTCTACGCATTTTATCTCTGAAATTTTAAGACAAATCGGTCATTATAACCATTGGATATCTATATATATATATCCCATTAGAACCAAAGCTGAAAGGCTCGATTAGAAGCCAAAATATTTCAACGCGTTATGCCTGGAATTCCACCTCCGTCACTGCACCGAAATTTAGTCCCTTGAAAATTTTTCTGAGATGTTTTATAAAAAATTAAAAACTCAGAAAGGAAAGATTCAAAACGGTGTTTTGTGAGCTGAGATCGTCGATAATAAGACGCCTTGGGCCGCAGGTCGTGAAATATTTCGTTACAGTCTGACATCTTACACCAGGAGACGTGACTGTACACATTTCTTCCCACACACATCTCGCAACAAATCGCTGTTTCGCCTTCCACTTTTCTGATTCAGACCCAACCGTTAGGAAGCAGTGCCCTATATGCCACAAACACGCATCCGCTATCGGACTACATCCCAAAGGGAGACCCACATCCCTACCCTCGCAATGAAAAAGAAGAACGGGTTCCCTTCACGCAATTTCCTTTCGTCTCTCATCTGCAGCCGAAATCTCCTGACCTCTCATCAGACAAAGATAGGGTCCCGCTGAGGACTGCCCATCGCAGTTTTTAGTTGCGCCACCGACCTCATTATAGCCGTTTCATCTTCCTTGTCATCCCTCCCGTTTCATTGCGGGCCATGAAGTTCGAAAGAACAAAATACAAGCACCCCATTCTATCCGATAATGCGTCCTAGTGACCAACAAAAGCAAAAGGAACGAAGAATGTGATCGACCGATTACTGAATTAGCTTAACGTAAGACTGCCAATTGTGACGCACCGAAAAAATATTGGAGTATAACGATCAATAACGATCTAATCAGGAAAACGATATTTGATTAGCAAATGATTTCTAGTTTTTATTTTCTTTCTTCCGGGCTTTAATATAATAGCTGACATAAATGTTGTAAACACGCCAAACGATATGATGATATATCGTTATTAATAGTGTAATAATTTTAAGGAATACAGATCAACTAAGTAATTATATGACTTTACAACTTTTCCGCCATTCATGACATTGAAGCCTTGAAGAAGGAAAGACATTCCGAAGCGTCAGAAAATTCAATTTGTTCTCACCAGCGAACCCCTAAACCCGGGGATTTTGTTATATGCATGATAAGCAATATTGATCAATAGGGTTCTATTCATTTTATTAGTTTTATTGTCAAATACATTTTAAAGGTTGTAAAGCACTGCAGAAACAAGTGAATTCGTACGCAGTCACGCGCACGGGTGTAACGTTAAATACACCAAAGGGTGAAGTCCGCCATTAAAAACATATTTGATTTGGCGTATCAATTACCACAGAAGATCTTTAACATGGCAGCTAGTCTTCTTTATTGCAATGTGGACCTCTAGGTGGAAAAAACGTTTTTACTCAGGCTTATTTAGAACTCAACTCATAGCAACGGATTTTTTTTTACAACGACTGGTCAAGAACAATATGTTCAAACAAAAAATTTGCTATATTTCAGAATAAAATTTTAAAAAACACCATCGGCCACTGTTCTAATCAAAGGACCAAAGCACACAAGAAAAATTTAATGAATGAAAAAACAAAAAAGGGCAATAGCTGCTCATTCCAAAACTCTGAATAGGAATTTTTGAGACGAATTATCGGCCGGCATCGAAGGGATCCAACGCCTAAATTTTCGGGGCAAAGCGAGTGGCTCCTCGAGGTCTGATTCCATTGAGCGTGGGAGCCGACAAAGAGTACGATAAAAGGAGCAAAAGGGCTTCGGAAGGAAGGGAGCGAGCGAGCGGTTTCCGCAGAGTTGCGCATGCGCCCTTTGATAAAATTCGGGCGCCAGCGGAAAGTTCAACGGCCGAACGGGATCGCTACAAGAGATTTCGGCACGGACTGCGATTATGAGATCTTTCAGGATATGCGGAGCGGACAGCACGGATTTTTTCGACCTAACCTGTGATTACCCTTACGCATGAATGGCTAAGACGTTTTCAGCTGAAGGACACCCGTGAACCATTTTTTTGCATTCCCTATTAATTTAATTTCGTGTTTATACTGATTTCTCAATAATACATCCAAGACTCTGAATGGGTAGTCAATGAAAAAAAGTGCGCTTGTATAATGTTCAGCATTATTTTTCACAGATTTTTGCAAATAAAACTTCTTATCGTACTTTTTATTGAATTTTGTAACATTTTCTCGTATAAAGCTTGAGTTCAGTTCAGTTCAACAAGGTTTATTCCACGAGATAACAACATGCATAAAATATGAAAATGGTAACAATAGCAATATATACATCTACATCTCGTGGAGCTGTTTAGGCATACGCCTCTTCAGCACTACTGGGGTTGAACACTGGTACGGGAGTGGTATTGGCCCGGCATTTACCCTATGGACGGCGGGAAACCCTTAAAACCGCCGTCAGGCCACCACAGTACAATAAACTATGAAGTATTAACGTGCCAAGGATAAACTACGTCAATGTGTTAACAATAATAAAATATACACGATTAACAAATAAATAAATAGTCTCTGCTCTGATTTCACTGGATAAATAAATAAATATATAGATAAATAGTCTCTACTCCTTCACTGGTATATCACTGGTATTTTGGTGTTTTTGTCCTCACTGGTATCACTGGAGGATTTGGGGGGGGGGGGGTAGGGGGGGAACTAGGACGATGTCGTCCTCACTGGGGTGGGGATTCACAGGTTTCCGTTTCTGTCTCACTCGCTGACGAATATTTAACACTTTTACTGCCACCGGGAAGATATATAAAATTGTGTTAAATTAGAGTGTCATACTAATTTGTTATTTACTTTTTTTTTAATACTGTTTGTCTGACACTATTGTTATAATAAATTGTCGCCTTGATTTCTTGTGATGGTTGGTCAGTTACTCCGCAGTATGATGTTTTCCCTTGCGTTGGTGTTGTTTTGCCGAATTGTCTGTGTGCTGACGGCGGTTTACAACGAGTGAATGTTTTGTATTTATTTTCATTTTTTGTTTTTCTTTATGAATGTGATGTCACCCTGAACTTGTGTAAGCTGTACAATTATCTTCTCAAACATATTCTTGGATCAAACATATTATTGAGTTTAAAATTGTGTTAAATTTGAGTGTTATACCAATCTGTCATTTATCTTATTTGAAAATATTGTTTGTGTGACTTTATTGTCATAATAAATTGTCACCTTAATTTCTTGTAGTGGTTAGTCTGTTATATCGCAGCATGATGTTTCTCCTTTCGTTGGTATTGTTTTTGCCTAATTGTCTGTAAGTTGGCGGCTGTCCGCAACGAGTGAATCTTATGTGTTTCTTTTCATTTTTTTTTCTTTTCTTTTGGGAATGTAATGTCATGCTGAACTTGTGAAAGTTGTGCAATGGTTTTCTCATGGGCCACAGGCCCACGAAATAAACAAATTTATTATTATTATTATATCGGCCCTCACTGGTTGAGCGAAAACTGCCAGGGGCCGAGTTATCGGACCGATTTATTTGACTTTTTTTTTATAGTGAATGTGGCCTTTTCAACGGCTGTAATTTAAGTAAACCCTCAAAATCTATGTCTGGTTATAAGATATAAATATATCTTAAGTATTGGGAAAAAATCTAGATGTACTTAGGTATATAAAATTAAATAGCAGAAAAATTTTTATGCCTGAAATGTTGCAAATTCCGGAAAATAGCCTTGGCATTCTTCGCGCATCCCACGAAATTACTTCTTTATTTCATAGTCAAAAATTAAATATTACCAAAAGAGGATATTACCTTATTTTATAGTGATTGTGGCCTTTTCAACGGCTGTATTTTAAGTAAACCCTCAAAATCTATGTGTGATTATAAGATATAAATATATCTTAAGTATTGGGAAAAACTCTAGATGTAGGTGTATAAAATTAAATAGCAGAAAAATTTTAAAATCTGAAATGTTGCAAATTCCGGAAAATAGCCTTCGCATTCTTCGCGCATCCCACGAAATTACTTCTTTATTTCATAGTCAAAAATTAAATATTACCAAAAGAGGATATTACCTTATTTTATAGTGATTGTGGCCTTTTCAACGGCTGTGACTTAAGTAAACCCTCAAAATCTATTTGTGATTATAAGATATAAATATATCTTAAGTATTGGGAAAAACTCTAGATGTAGGTGTATAAAATTAAATAGCAGAAAAATTTTGAAATCTGAAATGTTCCAAATTCCGGAAAATAGCCTTGGCATTCTTCGCGCATCCCACGTAATTACTTCTTTATTTCATTGTCAAAAATTAAGTATTACCAAAAGAGGGTATTACCGCAGTCATAAATTATTAGAAAGTCTATTCGAAAGCACCATTTTACGAGAGTAATGAGTTCCCTACCAGGGGATGAAATTCGATTCGAAAAATATCCTTTTATATGAGACGGATTCGAAACTGGATTTTTCAAATTTCGGAAGTTTTTTTTTACATCGAATGTCTACCGCTGATGCTTAAATATTAACTTTACTACCATTCGCGTGGTGACGAACAAAATCACTTGCTTTATTGATGCGAGAAAATAGCGGCAAGAAGTGAAGTTAAGAGACCGCTCAGCGAGTGGAGTACTCCATTTGCAGTAAATGATTTTATATAATGTTCCCATTTTGTAGACATATTGCTTTCTTTCAGTATATATGAAAATATTATAGTTTTTCCGGATAAAACGCAAATTCATGAAAAATTAAAACTACAGCTGATATCTATGGATCCTATTATAATTCTGAATACCGATTTACCTCAGTTGACTAGACATATAATGATGCATGATAACCTTCTAGTCCTCCGCTCGATTATAGACAGTTGAAATATTATGCATTCAATGTGACTTCCGTTTTTGGATTCGTCTAAATCTTATTTCCACTTTGCTGAAAATTTCACTTCTTGTCATTATATAGCCAGCAGCTACTTTGAAATACCTGATAATTCTCAGGGAATACGATTGAGCCATTATACCAGCGTAAACCAAAAGGCATCTTAGTCCTCGGTTACCGGAGAACTGCGTCGTTAACGTTACAAACAATGGCGTCTGATATTGGATCGAAAGCCAGATGAAGTCCAAATGACGAGAAAAAAGTCGGTGAAACTTAAATGACGTCCTTGACTTCTTTCCAGTCGTGAGGAAACCTTTCCAGACCACATTTTTTAATCTCAGACAGTCGGCATTATATTTAAACCAATCGAAAGATGAGTTTTCAGCCACTCACGTTTTAAAACTATACAATTTTTAATACAAACGGTGACGGTTCTTTAATTTTTCATATTCATACATGGCTCCACAAGGTAAAGAAATAGTCCAACAGAAGCTGGGTACACTTATAGTGAATCCATAGGTGATCAGCCGCTGGAGCAATGGTTTGATCAATTTTTCCATTGATTTTGGATAGCCAACATTAAATGATGACTATAATACAGGCAGTGATAATCGGAAAATAGAATAGTGGAGCATTTTTCGTCATTTTTAAAACGTGAAATACTATTGCCTTAAGTACCCCAATTCTGCTTCTTTAGGAATTTTAAACGGTCGTCGATTCTTCTTAATTTAGGTAAATGTTAATTTTTCTAAGACAGAAATGTGCGATAGAGAAATAATAAGTAATTTAGGAATTAGGCTTCTCTGCACATCAAAAATATAAAAATATAGGAAACTTCAGTTTTTCTAATATATGGGAACGAGGTAAATGATTTGTGAATCTCGAAAGCAAGGCCAAAATGTAAATAAAAAAAATTCTTTAAACCATGAAATTAATTGCACTACTATAGTGAAGTTTACTCTCCATTCCGCAAGGTATCACGATATTTTATATTCGTGAAGGCGGAAAATGTTTAAAAAATATTTTTCGGTGATTTGACTATTTTATATAGCCTGAGAATAAAAAAAACTTGGAAAAATTGATACACATACATAAAGAGACACAAGTGATAAAGTAAGTATTACATCGGTAACATGATACAACATGGATATGCTGGAAATCTATACCTTGCGTGGAAACAATGTCGGAGCGATACGCTAAATATTGCTCATGCTGAATAATTTGAGATGAGGCCACAAATAAGCTTAAATTCCCTATAACCTCAGGACTTATTTCTTGGTCCATTTCTTTTCCATGAATTTTACATATCCGAAAATATTTTCCAATAATTAGTTCAAATTTTCGGGTACGTATAAAAAATCTATCCAATTTTCCCGTTTATATGTAAAGAAATTAACTTTCTAATACATCACTTTTCGCAGTTTGGAGCAGCAACGCAACTTTGAATAGAAAATTAAGTATTATTATCGACCGTGCTGATTAACTGGTAAAATTCGCAATATTTTTATCTATTTTTAATTCACGCAATAAACGATGACAAAAATATAAGTTTCCGCTAAAAATACCATATTTGAATCTAAAACTCAAGATAAGCAGAAAAGAGAGGCATACATACGAACGATAAGTTGTTTACTCGTCAGGAAGTCCCAATGAAATTGGTTACTATAACTGTAATAGCTGCGACCCAATCTGAAAATATTTATTTGTTCAACTTATTGTTAATTTCATTTTCACGGTCATTATCACGCATTATCCAGGTGAAGTCGAAACCCAGTCGGCAAGTAACAACTTATGATGGTATAGTGTGCCAATTAATATTTATAAAAATGAAATTTAACTTCAAGATGAAATGTAACCTAGAAGGTTATCATACATCATTATATGTCTAATCAACTGAGGTAAATCGGCATTCAGAGTTATAATAGGATCCATAGATATCAGCCGTAGTTTAAATTTTTTCATGAATTTGCGTTTTATCCGGAAAAACTATAATATTTTCATATATACTGTAAGAAAGCTATATGTCTACAAATTGGAAACATTAGATAAAATCATTTACTGCAAATGGAGTACTCCACTCGCTGAGCGATCTCTTAGCTTCATTACTTATGAAATGTAACTTAAATATTATTCACTGATCAATAACCAACACAAATTCACAACCTAAAATAAAATTATCGATTATTTACATCGTCACCGAATGCCTAACTTGCACCGACGATGGTGAAAACCATCGATCAGTAATCAATTAATTAATCCATCAAATAATTCGAGTGGACAGCTTCTTGACTGAGGCGGGTTATCGAGAGGTTGTAGATGCTGGTAAACTCTTCAGGGACGAGACAATGAGGAAGTCGCCCGGGTCCCATCGCTTGCATATTGGGGTCATGGGGAAAGAGGGCCGAAAGGTGGGGGATGGGTAGGACCGGAAGAGAAGGACACGCGAATGGAAATACGGCGTGAGAGACGCGGAAGGAGCGAAGAAGATGGCCGTGAGGTGGAGCAAGGGGGCCTGGGACCGAAACGGCGAAGGCGGGCGGCGCGGCGGCGCCCGCCCTCGCGATGGGGGGGATTCGGATGGCTGGGTTGCGACGCCACCACTGGGTGACCTACGGCTCTCAGAGAACCACGAAGAAAGATCGATTCACGATGAATTAAACTGGCTTTTTAATGTAGCTCAAAAACGATACCTTCCTACTCTTCTATTTATCTATGCACGAGCGTGATGCGCCCGCTCCCAGCGTGCCTCTCCCGCTCTTTTCAATGCAGGTCCACAGAGGGATAGGCGCGTTTCTAATTTTAAAATGTAGAAAAAAAAAGGCATGGTCTTATGTACAAATTTAATTGGAATGTTCATGTACAAATTGAGGTTAGAGGACCTCTTTAAACACAACATTGGAAGTAATTACACTATCCTCTGTTAAACGCACATGATGACTCATACTTACGTATCAACAGGAGACTTGAATGTGGAATCAGCCGCATTTTTATAAAAGTTATTCAAAGAATGCGAGATATTGTTGCAAATGAACAAATGTATCAGTTTGTGCGCCGTAAACGTCAGGAATATTGACCGGTTTTAGTTTTTTTTATTATTTAAAAACCAATTTTAGGAAACAATAGCAATCTTTAGGAAGTAAGATATGCCGTCGCATGTTCTCTGATAAATTCTGTGCATTTTGGTACCTCATTTATAGAGTTTGGTTGCGTATAAGTTGAGAAAAAGGTATCTATACAGTAGAAATAATACAGAAGATGTATAGGTTAAGTTTGTAGCGTGTCAGTCTGTCTGCTTTCAACGCAGTGGCGGATACAGATGGGGGGCGCAGGGGGCGTGCGCCCCCCCTTTGCGGGGCCACCCGTATTGCCAAACATAGCAGAACCATAATTTTAACTTTTTTATATCATAAGATGGCATTGTCTTGAATGTGCATCTACCGATTCGATCGATAGATTTTCCTTCCTCATAGGAAAATCTACTAGAATTGGTAGCATATTAATTGCATATTGCTTGGTTTCGCTAATAGTAGGACCTGCCCGCCTTTGTGACGGTGCAGGATTCCTCGTCCCCTCCCTTTCTTCCCCGTCCTTCCCCTGGAGGCGCCGTCGGGCTCTCATCGCGGCGGCGCCTCCTTTCCTTGTTCCTTTCCGTCCTTCCCCTTCTGGTGGCAGAGGAGAAAAGCTGATCGCTTATAGTCCCTGCCCCAGGAGTGTATCCCGCGAGCCCGTCCTAAGGGTTTCGTTCCCACTGTCTTGAATGTGTGTTAAATCACTTTAGTTAAAATTTCTGAAGCTCTGCATGTGACTTGGTTATTTTTTATTGCGATAAAAGTAAAGGTAACTCAAGATGTCTTTTGCGCCCCCCCCCCTTGAATTTTCTCTGTATCCGCCACTGTTTCAACGTAAACATCGTGGCCCTCTTCATCCCACTCACGATGGCGAGTGTCGAGAGCGGTAGGAAGGGAATTCGTGGTTTGGAGCCGAAGAGGTCCGCTCGCGTCGAATGCAAAAATAAAACGCAGTCCGCCGACGGAAGATGGAGCGACGCTTGGGCGACGGACGTTCACCACATCACAGCGGCAGGAAGGTAATCTGTGGCCAGGGATGGTAAGTGAAACGAATGTTTCGTCTCCGACCGGAGGGAAACGAAAATACAAGGCCTAGGCTTAGCTTCGTGCCCGCACGAAATTAAAATCACCAAGGAGTTTATTTTATACTCGGGACGAAACTTTACTCCCAAGAACGAAACTAAATTAATCGAAACTCGGCTGCTCATAGTTAAGTTACGATCCCTGAAGTTGAGTGGAGGGGGATAAGAGGGAATAGTTTCGACCCATTACGATTGACATACGTATAGAGAGGTTAAAACATCGAGCTTAAAAATCGAATGGCCAGCTTTTGTTTACTGTCCTGTTAGTGGTAAAAATGAGTGCCCCATGCATCTGATGGCGGTAGGCCGAACCTCTACTTCATTCAACATTACTTTGTACTCGGTGAGTAGGTCGAAACTAAACTGTTTGAAGGTGAAGCACGTGGTCCCTCCGGTACGAAACATTATCCACGTTTCGTTTCGTCCCAGAGTTTTAGTTTTGTTTCGACGCGAAGTAGTTTTGTAGCTCCACGGGTTGTGCCGTTACGACTTTAAATCTTCCAGATTCTGAACGTTAGCCCCAGACACAGGGAACTCCGATCGTCTGTCACTAGCTGGTAGAGGGAAAGACTCCACAAACAAGAATAATCAGCACTCAAGGAAACAATTGTCACAAAATTACGAGTCATTTTCAATCAATATCTATTAAAAGTAGAAATATTCAAAATCAGAATTAGTATAGAAAACGACGATGATAACTAATGATCTCATTGGAAACATTACCAAAGACTAAGTAATTTTACTATTTTTGACTTTCGTTTATTTTCTAATGCGATCCCTGTCCGTGGCTGTAGTGGAAGTCTTCCGGTAGCATAGAATGCAACAAAAAATTCTCGCCCGTCGATGCACGTCGTGAGACGAGTAAATTTGTGCTCGTGTGACACAATGCATGCTTTCGTAAATGCATCGCGTAGTTTGCATTCGACGCAGAATCTCTGCTCGCACATTTAAGACTTTGTCCCTGCGCTGTAGCTCGACATAGCGCGAATTTGCCTTAAAAAAAAAGGAGTAAAAACAGCCAGCCGACAAAACGGGAGATCAACTGGCAAGCCACAGTTAATTCCTGTCTCCCGACTGCAGAGGTTCTCCCCAAACTCTAGCAAAGGAGAGCCAGGAACTGGCATACCACAAGTAATTACATGTCACCAAAATCCCCTGGGACTGTTTCTCGCAACTGGACCATGAATCTCGTGATTGGGCCATGAAAAGCAATAGGTTGACAACCGGTAGGTCGACCTAAGTGCAGAGCACCCAGGTGGACACTGAAATTGGACACAGGATGATACACTCAAATATGAATTATTTTTTGTGCCCAAGTAGAACATGAACAGCTTGATTAGATTTTATTAAGTTTGACTTGGGAAAGTAAAATAAAATAATATTTACACGGCATAGTACGATATTAGGGAAGGACCCGGCAAGACGCATATGTTTAGGGAAAGTGTTGAAAAAAAGGTACAAATATATAATCAACAGAACATTCTTCATTATTAATCAGTACTTTGTTTCACAACATTTGGACTGAGCTATAAAAAAATGAGAACTTAAACACTAACTTCTCCTAAAAATCAATAAAATAGAAACGTACCAATTATCTGTTTTGCCCAAAGCATCCGGGAAAAACGGAAATGCCACAAGGGCAAAAAGGATAACTTGAAAATTTTAAAAATTAGTCTTGACAATCATTTCAGAAGAAGCTGCCTCCTCCTGCGTATGCTGTGCAGTTCTTGTGTGCCCTTCCTTGGTACTGGCTGCACTATATCCAGTTGTCGATATTCGGCTCACTGTATTTTTCCGTTCACGCAAAGCAAAAGAAATCTGATGTGGCATTTCATTTTTATTCTTAGATTTCTCTGTCTTCTTGCAAGTGCTGGGTCCGGAAAATTCAGTCATCTATGTCTTTTTGTGTTTTAATTTGTCATATTTTTTTAACCAGCTCAACTTTAACAGAAGGGAACGCCAATATCCCTGTTTGTATTTTCCCTGATTGTGTTCTATAAATTTTGCCCGGGCCTCCCCTATGTATGAAATGAGTATTTTCCTACCATGTGAGCTTATTTTCTAGTACCTGCGACTTAAAAACGGATGCTTTTTTGCACTAGGCGAAACTACTCATTTAAATAACCCAAGTATGCCAACGCTTTATTGTAAGACTTAACCAAGACTACAAGATTCTAATCGGAGATGAACGGAAAAACTCTCTGAGATGCTTATCCCAACAAGTACTGTCCTGTTAGACAGGATAACTCAAATTAGATGACTCGTATCGCTATAAAGGTTTCCCACAGTTCACTTCGGTAAATCATAGCTTTTCCGTACGAAGATTATTTCCTGTCTCATAAAATGCTGTCACAAAAGCAAGATCTTTTATCCGTAATTAAATGAGATTTCTGCGTCCAAGTAAGCGGTGATGATATTTTCACGATCATTCCCTTGCCATCTGATGGAATGGCAAGTTTTGCACAACGCTTCATCGTCTCAAAAATTTGGCGAGTCATGCTGACCAGACTTCCATTCTATGGCGGCCGCAAGTGCTTTTAAAGCAGGTTTCCGAGAGCCCAGGTTTTTTTGTCGAAAGTTCCAAAAGATCTCGCTTTATCAACAACGCCTACGTATAAGGCCATTAAAGAAGAATCATTGACAAAGTGCGGAGTTTGTTCAGACGATAAATTCTTTTATATCTTTGAATAATAAAATTTTACCACCAATGCATTAAAACGCCCACAAGTAACTTTAAATTAATCCTCGGTGAATATCAAGTCTATATTTTGAAGCCAATTTGCGCAACATATTTTTTGAGAAAGCAATACATAGAAAAACATGCTTAACGATAACTATGACTGCTTTAACCTCCGATAATAACCACAGAATATTGTACCGAAAATGATAAAAACCGCAAATTTACTCAAGTATATTGTTGAGAGATGTAAACAAAAACTATGCGCCCATTTTTCATGTGATGTAGAATTCTTAAACATGTTAATCTATAATCGTGGCATCAAAATACAGAAATAGTTGCTAGCATTAAAAAGTGGACAACGAATTCATCATACATGAACAATAAAAAGCGAAATTGGCAAAAATTCCACATCGATAGGTAAATGTATATTGAAATTCACAATGAGAAAGTAATTTAAACACGAATTCACAACAACTTATTCCCGGTTGAATTAAAATAGACATTCATCATCATCATTTGTCAAAAAGCCTGAGATTGGTTTGACGCAGCTCTCCATTTCTCTCTCCTATCCGCTAGCCTTTTCATAGCTACGTATATATTCTCTTTTACATCCTTTATAACCTGTTCTACGTAACTCATTTGGGGCCGTCTCTTGCCCTTCTTCCCTCCTACCTGCCCTTCTACGATTTTTTTCATCAGATCATCATGTCTGAAAATATGGCCAACTAAGCTGTCCCGTCTTCTGCTCAGGAATTTTAGAAGACTTCTCTTTTCTCCCACTCTTCTTAGCACTTCCTCATTACTTACACGATCGATCCCTTCTATCTTCATCATTCTTCGGTAGCACCACATTTCGAATGCTTCCACTCTTGACTCCTCTTCAGCTGCCAACATCCAAGCCTCACTTCCGTAGAGAAATATGCAGCATAGACTCTATCACACTCAATTTAGGCCACGACCCAAATCAGTTGCAATGCGTCCATTCACTGACTCACCAATCTCCTTCCATTCCCACTCCTACGAAACTAAAACTCTCCTGAAATTCCCATTTAACTATAAATTTTTCCAGTTAACCACTTTTACGCAATTATATCACAGGAAAGTAAAAAAATAATAATGCTCAGCTATCATATAAATATGACTTCAAAGACAACAAACAAATTAATACACTATTTACACTTTCGCAATTGGGTATCAAATTAACCTTAAAAAGTTTCCCAGCGACTACATTATTAAAAGAATACTTTCTGAAACTCTTCATGTGCGTTATTTAAAGAATTTCATACAATATAATACATGCTTTGCTTCATACAAGAAAACTAGAGCGTAAAGAAATGCTATTAGCTGAAGAGGGGTAACATAAATAAACAATTCTTATATCTATTTGCGTCTATTATAGCACTAATTTCATCCAATCAACATGTTTTCACTTACATCATTGCACTTACAAGATAAAACTTCGCCAGCTATTATTGCGAAATCTAATAACAAATAATCATAGCTATACATGCCACTTCCATTTAGCTCTCAAGGGAGCTCTTACTTATTTTGAACAACAGTTATTATGATTTGATCAGAAAGCTAACATCTTTTGAAATGTTCAAGACAATACCATTTGTTTCTCTATAGAGCCTCCTTGAAAATATACCATGAGCACCAACAGTCCCAAATAATAAACAAGTCAACTGACTGGTGTATTTCGAGAGATAAAGCCTTCCTGATGGTTTCTCACTGTTATTTACGGAGAGGGATAATTTTTTTACTGAAGCCCATTGTACCTTCTAAATGTAAATTTCATGCATTCTCTCTACTAAGAGCTTCGATATGCTAATTATCCAGTGTATTCCAGTTGTTTGATAAGGTCACCAGAGTATTTTAATGCTTATCAAATAAATTTTTTTTCGAAAAGCAATGACTATAAATAATGGTAAGCAACCATTAAAAGTGGAAAATAGAGGTTATTGCCGATAATTAATGATTTTTCGGTGGTACCCGATTACCAATGCCAATGCAATAGCCAATAATTATTAAGAGGTTTTGAGAGACGCTATCACATTCACTTAGGGCTTCAACCGAAAGGTCAAATACGTTATTGTGCGTTCTACTTGTTCATCCTCGCCAATTTATTCCAAGAGATAAATATGTAAACTAACTCCATTTACCTACATCAGACTACGATTGTTTTTCTTTCTCGAAGACAGCTTTACCGAATCCAATGAATTTGAATAAAAGAACATGTTTTTACTAAAATTTTAAAAAAAAATAATCGCCTCCAATATCTTTTCTAATGTATTTAGCCATTCGAGAGCACGTTTTCTGAAAAAATAAATGCATTCCGTTGACTTAAAAATTAAATGTAAAAAAAATTGCGCTGTCATACCAAGGAATCTTCTGTCGATACAAAAAGGTAACACGACAGAATATATGGTTTCTATAAATTTTGGATGCCCTAACTTCCCTCTGAAAACTTTTTACAGGGCAAAAAGGGTAGCCGAAATGATTTATCTCCATATGCTGACAATTGAATAGAACTCGACGAAAAATACTATGACTGCTGAAGCCAAAAGTAGAAAGCGGAAGCAATATAGGATCCAAGGCTCATTCTTGACTCCATGAAGCTATAATAAAATAAATCATTTAAACGCAATGCAGGTCCTGTTGGAAAAATTAAATGCCCCTAAAATTTTGGAAACGTATTTTTATCTCCTATTTATACTTGATAGATGTTCATCTATGTCCAGCCATAAATAAATTATTTATTTGGAAGGAAATGCCACTTTAAGTCGCATCGAAGATGATTAGAGTGGAGTGTATATGATTTATGTCAACCTTTGGATACCCTAACTTCCCTCAGGAGAGAGAATACAAGCCACAAAGGGCAACTTACATGATTACTTTTCATATCCTGAATTGAACGCGACGAAATATGTTTTAATTTATGACGCCAAAAGAAGAAAAGAAGCAAAAATATATGGGATCCATATCACCGGATTAAATAAGTGGCTTTGAAAACAGCCACGCTAAAGGGATCAAATTTATCTACACCAAGGATGAAATTCAACATGAAAAAAATCATTTGACATCAATCAGGATCGATGGCATATTCGTGATTCCTTGAAGCTACGCACACAAATAAGTTATAGCGTATTTTACGCAAGCAGTCTTCTCACATGAGGGAGTGAGAAGCCAATCGATACAAGTATTTTTTTCCAAACAGATTTAGGCACAGGTCTCGGGCAGGGAAATCAAACGAGATCAACTAGATAGTTAGTGATGCATTTGATATTCTACTCGATGTCAGCACGGGATATAGACTCACTCTAATCCCATGGCCACCAGGTTTTTGTACCTTTTTTCTTTCAATTTCTGCGCCCAACTCTGCTCAGAAAATAATCATTTGTACCCCTTAGCCGCTCACCCCCTCATACAGGCCCGTCGCGAGGGCGGGGCAACCAGGGCATTTTGCCCTGGGCGCAGCAAGTTGGGGGCGCACCGTGTTCGCAGACGAAAAAATGTTTTTAAATATCCTTGTATGTTTTACTTTCATAATCGATAAAATATCTTTATTACGAAAAAATGTTTTCAATTATATTTTCAACTCTCCCGATTGCAGATATATCATTGTTATGGGGCAGGGGGGGGGGCGCACGATCCCAGTTCACCCCGGGCGCCAGATCAGCTAGCGACGGGCCTGCCCTCATATATTGGGGATCGGGTTGGTGTGGTGGCTAGAGTGTTGGATTCCCATCCGGCGGGCTCGGGTTCAAATCCCGGCGGTGGCAGAGAATTATCAGAGGCTGCCCGATCCCTGCTTGAATGGTGTGCGGAGGACATTTCAAGTGCAACACTCCGTCCGTCGGATGGGACGCTAAGCCGTGATCCCCTTGGCGCATTTCGTTAAGAGCTGGCTAATGCCATCGCCGGGTTTTTCTCCACTTTTCCTTACCTACCCTTTCCCTCATGGCGCGAATGACCTCAGTTGTCGGTCGCCTCCGCCAAATACCATACCATAATTCACATTATAATGTAATTCTCGTAAATTGCAACCCTTCACGGAGGCCTAAACGTTGTAGCAGTCTTTCGCTGGTGAGATGGGAAAAGATGAAGAAATAAGCGCGCGGGAAAATTGAATGCGTAGAGTGGCACAGGCAATTTAAGAGTCGAGAACAGGGACGAAGCCCTCCCCTCGAGACGGAAGACGAAAATGTTAAAGGTGAGGAGGGCCTGCCTAATCGCAGGAAGTCTGCGGAGCGGCGTCAGTGGCCAAGGCCCGGACGACGGCATTCCTCCGCCGGTTGCTTGAAGGCCGCATCCGTGGGGGGTGGACGAGGAAGTGATTCGGGGATGTGTGGGTAGATGAGAAGGTGGGCTCAGAGGAGATCCTTAAGAAGGATTGGCCCCCCGGAAGGGATTCGCACTTTCCGCGGGCCACAACCCCACGCAGGCACACCCTAAGAAATTCTGTGACCCTGGCTAAACGTGGTTTTTGGATTCACTACAGTCTCACCCATTTATATATGATTCTCTCACCTTCCTCCTTTCCCTGCCATATTGGTCTTCAGAGAAAATAACACTCACAAAACAAAATTTGTGAATGTATAAAATCAGATCCCAAGCAGCATCAAGGATAGGGACATGGAGTGGCTAGGAGGCTCTCCTGTCCCGTATAAATTCGACAACTGAACAAAACCAACAATTTATCTAGTGTAAATTGTATTCCCGATTGGCGATAGCACCTCCTACCCCCTCTCTATATCCACCACTGATCCCAAATGATTAGAAGGAATGGTGGGAATTAATCTATATACCACGCGTCTCCAAATTCTACTGAAAATTGTACTAATTACATTGGCAGTTTGGCAGTCAGGTTACGGATGCGGAGTTCAAAGAACCAAGTTGGGGTGAAACTTACCGGAAATCAAACCCAGATCTCCTAATGACCGGTCGCATATGCTACAAGTTGTACCGAGTCATTTCAGTCAGCCATCAATGGTCAATTGCGATTTTCAAAAAGGGGTAAAATTGGCAAGGAAAACTCGTCTAAAATTCGCTTAGAACCATTCAACCGACAGGATACTTGACCTACAATAGGGCGGTTTCCTATGATATTTTTATTGCTTAAATCGAAAGATTATTACTCCTGGAGTACGTATTTCACGCTTATAGATTTTTAAATTAAGATATCTATTTTTCGCGATTAAATAAAAAGTGAAAAATTTCCAGCGCGACAAAACGAGACGGCTAAGTATGAATGCTGGGAAAAGCTCTTGTGACGTCATTCTGGTTCCCGCAACCGCAGTAGGAGGTGACCTTGGAACGAGGATATGTACGCCGCGCCGTTGCGATGCAGGGTGCTAGTAGGTAGCAGAGTTCCCTGCTAGCAGGTAGCGCTTGGCTTTAATTTAAGAATTATTAATACCTTATCAAGCGAAGGAAACTTTCCAACCATAGGCAGTTATAATATGTGATTATTTAGAGATGTTTCCCTGAGCTCTGTGCCTCATGCATGCATTGGTAATCTAAGACGATGTAAAACTCCTGACTGCTCGTATAGCATCTAAGTCCCTGTGATGTCACGTGGAGTGGCATCGCATGGGCGCCAATGTGACCTTTTTCGAATGCAGTTCAAATTGACCATTGCCATTCGTCTAAACTGGGAATTCTAAAACCAAAGAATTTGTATATTATTAATACGCTAATGGTGGGTAACGAGTCCCAATCAATGCCTTTCGTTTTCCTTGATGAAGGAAAATACCCAATCGGGAAATGTGGCTCCAAATCCCGGTGGAAATCAAATATTATTTTTTCGCGGAAATTACCTCTTTATTGTTACGGACCTAGAAGATAACGGGCAATTATATTCCCATCCACGGATGCAGAGTGTCTTAATTCCCAAGTGGCCAACGGGCGAGAGATTCTTGCGGGGAAGAGGTCGGTGGTTGTTGCCTTGGGAGGCAGGACACAGTTCGCGTCCCATCCAGATAAGAGAGACAGCTAAAGCCAGCGAGGCCTCCAAGCACACGCTCGGTTGGTTGGTTGGTTATTTCGGCAAGATGACCGAGAACTGCGGTCATTAGGATGTGAGATTGATGTGGGCGGGTAAGAAAGGTATCACTCAGGAATCGGGGGAAAAGATGGAGAAAGAAAACCGGTGTCGGAAACATCAGGTCTTCTATGGAGAAACAGTTGAAAATCATGGCTGGGCAAATACTTAAAAATTTCATCGCTCATCTACATCAACATATTACCCCACGAGCAGTAGAAATGTTTAGTACATAGAGAGGGATGATTTTAGGGAGGGAAACAACCCACCAAGTCAATGGGCATAAGATAATTTCAGCGATCAACGCATTTTGCCTCCGCAGTCCGAAACAATTGAACAGAGCGAGGCACGTTAGTGAGTTCAAATCATATTTCTAAAATATATTATGACATGTTTTGTGCATTGTGTGAAACTATCCAACAGCGGAATTTCGTATTAATGTACAATATTGCTAACTCATTTGTCGTTTTCCGTAGTTGAGCATAAAACCATTCTCTTCGCTTTTCATTTTTTTCGTAGATGTAAACGATGGGTCCATAAGTCACTCCGGTGAAACTTATGGATTAGTATTTTCAATTTTAACCTAACCCAGATGGCACAAAATAAGAGAGTTATCTGTTTCTTATGGTTTTATTACGGAAGAAAACGATAACTAGCTTATCGTTCACTAAGGAACTTATGAAAGGCAAGAATAAGATTTTAGGGAAGAATAGGTAATGAATGCAGTCAAATATTATCATATTAACGTAATTTGCTTCTGTTGGACGAACACCAAAGGCGGCAGAACAGCATAATTCACATCATAGAGCTCTGACAGACATTAATTTAAAGCCTACCAGTGGAACTCAGTGAGTCTTTATAAGAGCTGAACAACTGATAAGAGTTTTCCTATACGTAGAAAATATTTTGACAACGTCACGCGAGTTGCTGGCGAAGATGAAAGCATAGTATGCGAACCTTTGTCTTGTGGTAGAGAGAAAAAAGTTACCATCCGAGGAATCGACCCCATGAGCTTCGAATCAGAGCCTAACAACGCTATCTACTACACCACTACGTCAATCACCGAAAAATATGCTATCATATGACAAAACTCCCGTGAGTCTAACGAAGTGGGTTAGCCTAATCATTTGGTGGCAATTATGTGGGAAGCATAATGCAGATAAAAATTTAAGAAGTCACTCTTTGATGACACAGGCACGAGTACTTGGGGAAAGCAAACAGAGGAAGGGAAAGACAGAGAGTACGAGATTGAAGGAACTTGCATGAAATAGGAGTATTTAGGATCGCAATGGGCCAAGCCTAGAATTTGAAACACTGATCATTTAAGTCGCTAGAGAATGGGAATGGTTCACAACTAAAAGAATTTACATTCTTCTGGTTTCAGGATTTGTTTTCGAGTGTCAGAATAAGGTTGTACGAACGAAACTTCTTGTCATTTCGATTCAGAAACATTTGCGCTGGATCCATGTCGCTGGGTTCGAAATGAAATTCTCTTATTCTTAAAACACAAGTAAAAATCCAACTCAAAAAGCGCTGCAATGAACATCTTCTCCATGAGTCACTCCGAGAAGGGAGAGTAAAGATGCGGAGAACAAGCCTTAAAATTTTTCGAGACCTCTAGGATGAAGATATCTCTCCGCGCCGGCACAAAAATTTCTAAACACGTTTTGAAATGAGTATTCAGGCCTTAAATTCTTAGCAGAAAACAAGTTTAGCGACTTCAGTTATCACAAACAATCCTCCTCTTTTTTTTTCAATGACATATGGCTGTGTATCTTACTAGAACAGTGATTTCGTATCTTCTCAGAGCAGCTTATGGATTGCTGCAATCATTTCACGACAGCAGGTTTAATTTAAAATAAAATGCGCTAAAAAAACCTTACACTCAATATCCACGCGATATAGATACAAAATCTCATGCCTTAAATTATAATTCCATTTACCTTCTAGAACCAAACTGTGCAAACACTTGATAAAAAGGTCAATGCTTTATGGTGAAGCTTAGTGATAGGAACACAATCATTCGCTTTGTTTTTCCATAAATATCCTCATGCGTTTCAATTATGAAACTATAGTCTGCTTTCTGTTTTAAAAAGAGAAAATAAACCACGACAAAGTGGTGTTATCAATTGAGGATTTATGTATTGCACGATAATAAAAAATGGAAAATAATCTCAGTAAAATGTTAGATACTCATACCTGACGTTTTAGAATAATGAAAAATATCAACGGATACAAATATTAAGCGGCTACGGCAAAAACGAGTAAGATGGCCTCAATACATAAAAATCGTAATAATTACTGTTTCTGAGTGCTAAAAATCACGATTTCATCATTAAAAATCACAAATGTTTCCGGGAGAGGATCTGCTTGCTTTGAGGTGTTTTTCACACACCCCGGAGGCCTTGGGGCCCTGAAATTTACGGTGACCCCCAAACCATTTCAAAATTCTGGCTACGCTGCTGACCACCTGACCACATTGCCGACTTGAAACAATGGGTATTTTAATTAAGATTATACTTATGTTTTAATATTATTCCTCAGGAAATATTATTTAAATAATTCTAACTTCATTAGGTGTATTTTTGCTATTCAATAGTAAGCATCTGAAAACGTAACAGAAATGGTACTTACTACAATTAGATTTTTGTCATTGTCTTGACCTCTATTTTTAAATGATCATAAATATCTTGGAGTTTAGGTGAAAAGATACTTATAATCCAAGATACTTATGATCATCTACAACAACGAAGTAGATTGATGAAGTGTTAAAATAAATGTAGTACTCATTCCACATTGAAAAAAATAGTAAGAATTTATGTTTGTATCCGTTGATATTTTTCATTATCATTCCATAAAACGAGTGCTATTGTTAACAGGAAGTAGATATTTTAAAATATAAAAGGGAAAAAAATAAAAAGATACAGTATTTACGATTGCAAGGGCGGAACGGCTCAGTTGGGGGAGCATAAAACGTTGTAAAAAGTCGGCCTCGAATAAACTAAGATCACGTAGCAAAACATTCTCATTAGTCTATAATACAGAAATTAAAATCAAAATCGGAGGTCCGACATTGCCAACACGGAAATCAACTTCCGTAAACATGGTTGAATTGAGGCAAGAGTTATCAATCATCCAAATCTATCCCTCGAGATATTCTGACGATAAGACTACCTGTTTTTCAACGCTCTGACTGCTGTAACAGTAATCTTCGCTTTAATGTTCTTCATTTAAACCGATTCAGTAGTTGACGATGAACCCGATCGTAAACCCGAAATTCGATTTGGTTCAGCGAAGGGTAATGAACGCCCGGTGGGCCAAGAATACTGGTTTCGCGAATAATGTAATTTCAACAATCGCTTGGCACACGTTCAGGGCGTAGCAACGGGATCCTCGGGCCGTTGAGCAGTAGTGACCGCTTTCAAGCTGACCGACCAGGATCAGAGGATAAGAATAAGGGTTCACGCCACATGCCCTAGCGCTTCCCTATACGAAAAGCGGATGACTTCCAAAAAATTAGGTTTTCGTCGAGAACGTGAGCCAGCGAATCTTCGTTCATCTCAACCTGTCAGGTCTAGATGTCTTGCGCAAGACTAACGAGCCGCTATCGTAATCAGAACCCCCATAAGTGTTGGCCGGACGGGCAAGAAGCAGGAGCTAGCTCAACTCTTATTTGACATCCTTTTGCGCTGAAAAGAGAAGGAATGAGACATGGAATATCGGGGAAGAAGCATATATTTGAGGAAGAGCGTATTAATAACAAATTTTGTGGTCATGTCTTGAAACTGCTCTTAATATCCTTGAAAAAGAAACAAATATATATTGCGATGTAAATAAAATAATGCTACATGGAATTCAGCACGGCGATAGGAATTACCCAAAGTTCAAAGTTCATGCGAGCTGTTTGGAAGAACGCCTGGTGCTTGTGGCAAACCGAATTTGATGAAATAAATATCCCTAACCACCATGTCAACTTCAAAAAGCATGAAAAGTTTTCGAATATCAAGCAAAATGAATAATTTGGACCACAATTACGTGTTTGATTCAATTATGTGTATTTACACATAAAATTACATTTGAATTAAATTTTACACTACAGTTAAATTTTACACATAATGTTTTAAATAAAGAGTTAATGCGAGTGAAGGATGGGAGTGGACGGTCAGTTGAATAGGCGTGTTTATAAATCCATATTTTTTCCATTTTGCGCAAACACTTCAATGAAGTGACCAAAATTACGCACATAATTAAATTCTGTGTTTTTACGGAACAAGAAAACACGGTAAAAGATGAAGGCAAACGTTGGTCATGGACTCTTCTGCGCATTCAAGGATAAGAATTCACGCCGCATGCCCTAGCGGTTCCCTATACGAAAAGCGGATGACTTATAAAAACATTAGGTTTTCGACGAGAAAACGAGCCCGCGAACCTTCGCACACACAACCCATCAGACCTAGATGCCTTGCACAAGACTAACGAGTCCATGAGTTTTGTATGGATAAGAAAGACCAGAAGTTTAATCTTATTTATTAAACGTAGGACCTGAGCGGAATTTAAAAAAGATACAAATTTTTTAAATGAAATGAATTTGCCAATCAAATCATACTTCATCATAGATATTTTGATTTTACCTCAGCTATAAAATTTTATAAAACCAATTTTATGAAATTCACGTATTTCTTGATAAGATCCCTCTAAACCCTTAAATTGAAGTGCTCCGTTACTTTTCAAAAACTCCTACAAATCACCTCACGTTATTTATGACACCCAAGCAGAGAGAAAAATGGTGATGGTTGCACGTGATACCCTCTCCAAGGGATACACATTTTTTCCATTAAACAACTGCGAAAAAAGTAGTATTATCACCACCCCGCCGCGCCGGGTCGACTTCAGTTTCTCTAATATGCAAATCTCAACTTACAAAATACGAAGGTGATTTAATGAGTCCTTGACTTTTTGAATATAATATATTTTTTTCGGCAAGAAAAGGTTTTATTTCTCTATATGGTCTCCTTTTAGCTCGATTCAGTTATTCTAAAGTTTTTCCAAATATTTTTTTCCTTCTAAATGATAGCTTTTATCAAGGCACTCCAAAAAAGCGTCCGTTACAGTGATAACCTCTTGGTTTGACCCAAATCTCTAACTGTTTAGCTATTTCTTTATATTTTGAAACAGAAAGTAATCTCAGGGAACTAAATTTGTAGAATATGCAGGATGAGGTAGCAGTTCGTAGCCTAATTTATGGCTATTTGCCATGATGATTACACACGTGTGTACCCTTACATTGTTTTGATGAAACAGAACTGTTTTCTTCTTCAAATACGGACGTTTTTCCTTCAAATGGATATCGAATCCACTCAAAAGCTCCGAATAATGTTCTCTGATGATCCTTTTACCCTTTTCAAAGTATTCTATGCGGATGACACCGCGTGCATTCCCGAAAACTGTGGTCATGACCTTGTTAGCAGAGTGACCACCTTAGCCTTCATTGGTGCACGTTCACCCACAGAAACCAATCGTCTTAATTGCTCTTTGGTTCTGGTGTGTTGTGATGGATCCATGTTTCATTCACGGTTAAGAAACGGCGCAAAAACTCGCTCGAATTGGAACTCAAAATCGCCAAACACTCCTTTGAAGAGGTCATACGGTTGTGCTAATGCTCGAGTGTGAGCAATCGCGGCACCCATCGCGCGGATAATTTTTTCATGCACAAACATTCACTTAAAATGTAATGTACCCACTCACTTGAGATGCCTACATCATCAGTCATCGCACACACTCATTTTTTGATCGCTCAGTATCATTCCATGGAATTTATCCGCGCGATTTCTAGCGTGACGACCTCTTTCGGGCGTCCTGAAAGTTCGACATCACTTGTGCTGGCAAGACCACAGCGGACTACAATGAACCATTTATTGACGATTAAAATTGATGGTGCAGAATTTCCTTAGTATTTACAAAGTCTTTCCTTGGTTTCAGTGTCAGTATTTTTGCTCAAAAAATAATGTTTAGTTAGCAAGCAAAATTCAATTTTATCCGTTATTGTTAAAATTCACAAGTTTGTCTGCTTTCGATGGCTGTCAAATGCAAACTAAACGACGGAACTAGTTCAAAATTTCACAGTTGTTTATTAATAGATGGTAACTGACGAGATGGTTGTTGTTTTTATTCAAGGGAAATTAAAAGTCACGGACTTAATCAAACAACCTTCGTCCTCAATCTAGCATTCGAAGGAACGGATTTGGGCACCACTACTTTTAGTCAATATATATACAATCACGATTTTAAAATGCGTGATTTCGCAAGTTGTTCATTAGGATAATTTTTTTGGGTTGGAAAGTATTTTTTTCCTGAAAAGTTGATGATATTTGACCCAAATCATTGATGAGAGTTTATAAAAAATTTCAAGCAATTCCATTTTCAAATTATTTGTAGCTATCACTAACACTAACAGGTATCACTCATATCCATGAGCAACAATCTTTTTCAAAAATTCTTTTCTAAATCACAAGGAAATTTAAACTGATTTGAATTTGCGGGAGAAATCTTACTCAATCATAATTATTTACCAAAAGAGCTTGTCAAAGATCAATTTTTAACGTTCAGAAACATACTTCTACACTTTCCCCAATTGAGAATTCTTGGCATGTAGGATACTAAAAGCTTCACGAGATTAATCCACCATTCACACGGAAAAAGATTTTATAACCAATTCTAGTTATAACATCTAAGGCATATTGATTTCATTTCCTAACTTTGAGTTACCTCGCTATCCGCGTGGCCGACAGACAAGACGACAAATAAAAATATTATACTTACAAAATGATTTGAGTAAAATAAATCCCGTTACCTAGTGACAAAGTAACTATATTTAAAAATAAATAAAATGAGAACAAACCACCTTCTACGCAGACACTTGAACGAATGGGTGCTGTTTTCTTTCGAGGAATCTTAACGCAAGCAACAATTACCGAGTAACCTGTTGCTTGAAATATTTTGCAATTATAATTTCATCAAACACGAATGAGTATAATGAAAAATAATAGGGTGGTTTCCTATTATTTTTTTATTGCCTAAATCGAAAGATTATTACTCCTGGAGTACGTATTTCACGCTTTTAGATTTTTAAATGACGATATCTATTTTTCGCGATTAAATGAAAAGTGAAAGATTTCAAGCGCGCGAAAACGCGACGCGTAAGTAGGAATGATGGGAAAAAGTCGGTGCGACGCATTTCTGGTTCCCCCTCCCGCCTTGTGAGGTGACCTTGATCGAGGCTCTGAGCGCTGATAGGACGCAGGATGCTAGCGGATAGCTGAGTACCTTGCTGGCTGGCAGCGCTTGACTTAAAAAAGGTTTATTAATACCTTATCAAACGAAGAAAACTTTCCGACCTTAGTCAGTTTTTATAGGTGATTATTAAGACATGTTTCCCTGAGCTCTGTGCCTCATGCATGCATTGGTAACCTCAGGCGATGTATAACTCCTATCCTCTCGTGTAGAAACTAGGTCCCTGTGACGTCACGTGGAGTGGAATCGCATGGGCGCCAATCTGGCCTTTTTCAAATGAGGATAAAATTTGACCCTTGCCATTCGTCTAAACCGGTATTTCAAAAACCAAATAATTTGTGTATTAGGAATACACTAATGGTGGGTAACGAATCGTAATCAATGCCTTTCGTTTTCTTTGATCAAGGAAACTACCCTATTCAAGAATTCAAATAAACTTGAATAAAGTCATCTTTCATTCCTATCCAACAATCTAAATAAATGAAGAAGACCTCGTACTTGGCACACAATTTGTGAGATGGTTACGTTTTCATGTACACCCCGCATCATTTGATATATTGGCAAATTTTGAAGGGATTGAGCCCAAGGGCTAAAATAACATGCCATTCAGTGAACCACATGGCAGATTACGTAAGAGTGAAAGTATCCTTCTAGGTATTTAAACCCGAATAATGGAGAGCGAGTTACCAAGGTATGTCTTGAGTAAGATAGGGACAACTACATAATGGTCGGATATGGCAAGCTGTGTCGGTTGACTTAGATAGAGGAGCGACTGGAACTTTTCTCTGACGTCACTTTGCGGGCACTAACTGCGATGTATAAAAAAATACATGTTAGCCACAATCGTCGACAATCAGGAAAAAATAAACACCTCTCCCGTTGACGCGGAATCAATGCCAAAAATCATAATGGAAGTAATCAACTCCCAGAACAGGAAGTAAGGGGAAACATGGCAACATATCGACATGAAAAATGAGGGAGACCATAATTGCTCGAGTAATTGCTACAAATGATGGCTGTCATCTTCCACGAGCGAGAAAAAGGCTCAAGCTCCAGGAAAGACGCAGCATATGACAGACTTGATGTATTATCCAATCTGACAAATTAATGAGGGCATCTGCTAACATATATGCCTTGGGCAGCAGGCTATTTACTATAAATTAACCATATTGCATTTGAATGGTGAATCAGCAATTAATTCGTACCACCATGCCAGGAAGAATGAATTAATCCACACATAGCTCACAAGAGACATAATAACGTTTGTACTCATAATTAAGGCTGCTGATGGTTAATCGTGGTGCTCGGAAAATCTTCTATGGAATGAGATAAAAGTTGACATCAATGTTATTATTAGGGAATATTTTTGTGATAAACGATATACCAGTCCTGCATCAAAAATAATAGTCTAGTATGACCATAGTTGTTTCCACAAAATACTGGTTTTACAATAACACTTCCTAAGAATAGAGGAATCACGTTACAGCTCTCTCAGAAATAGTATTTCATAAGTTACTTTGAGAAACCGGCATCTAGTTGGCTTAGTTACGAAGTTCTTAGATGAATGTAAACCAATTCTTACGCCACTCACTCAGTTTTATATCTGGAGATTGGTTGGATTCATGAGGATTGAGTTGATAACGTCATCACTGCCAAACAATCACACTATCCAAGTACGTACGAATAAATGCACAACTCTTAGAATTATCTCCCTGCAAAAAGCGATTTCTGAAAAAGTTCAGACAGCTGGAAAATTTCACCACGAGAGAATTTTGTAGGTATTTGAATTTTACTAAGGAATCATGTTATTAAAACTAAGGACTCTCCATAGTTTCCAATCCAGCGCTCCTCTCACTAGATAGGCACGTCTCCCATTACAAATTCTGGACTCAATAAATTTAAGACCTATTTTATTACATTCAGTTTATTATATTTTATGCAATAAAATTGAGACTTATTTTACGGGCAGCTTAATTACGGTTGAAAGCGCTCCAATTACCATCCAAAAGTTACCTCCCTCGCTACACAAAGAAGGAAGAGAGGCTACAAACGAAAAGTTTTGAAACCACCCAAGTCTAGAACACACCGAATAACAAAGCAGAGAACCATTCGAAGAATCAACTGCACAAAACATTTGTAACCAAAGAAAAAATCATGCGAATCATGATTGAACATGGCATGATTAATGACAGGGAAAGAGATAGCCAAAATATGAATTTTATTTTTACTTACCTAAGATGAGTCAAAATCCTCTTTAAAATTCATCAAACGACTACAGGTAAAAACCTTATGGTTTTCCGACTGGTAAGAAACAAAATGACTTCTGTAAAATATTAATGAATTCACACTTGGGTACTAATGAATTCAGTAGGCTCGTCTAAAAACCCGGAGAGCAGGTCAAAGAGCCCTTCTGCGACCTAAAAGACGCTCATTTTCATAAACCAATTCAGTCATAACTTAACACTCATAAAATACCTACCAGATGCGCACGACGGGAATATTCATTATTCACCTTTTAAAATAATGAAGTACAACAGAAACATTCTTTTACCTTTAGAAAAAAAATCAAGTTTTCCCACGAATAATTCATGGCCATAACGAGCTTGTTTACACAAAAAGTTTGGCCAGTTGGTCAAGGACTCCCTTCACGAAGATAGCCACTGGTGTCGCTTTTCACGTCCACATTTCGGAATAACCTTGCCATGGGCGCCTAGCCCTCTGCAGAAGAGCTTAAAAGTTGTAAATGACGCACGGATCTCCGCCCTACCTTTCACGGCTTTTCGCACCACATTTCTCTCGGGATAACCATTTTCTTGAGGGAGGGAGGCCCCCTCAGGGCGACACATCATTGAGCCATCGGAATGCTATACCCTATCGAAAAACATGCTAAAGGTCGAGAGAGACCTTGCGCTAGGGCATCCTTGACTCGAATCGTTCGTTTCAAGGACACGAGAAGGTCGGCCAGTTGACACTTCTCACGGCTGACCGGCTGACGGAGCACAGCCGAAAATATGCTACAGAGGTTTTGCTATCGTTTCCGGGATGAAATAGTGATCATACTATGACTAAAATACGTCATTCTCATTAAAATTACAAGGGGACATGGCGAGAGTGATATTCGGGATTTGAATGCCGATATTATTTATTGAGACTATACTGGAATATTTTTCCATATTTAAGTTTCCCGCTGTAAGCAAATCTCTCTTTTGGTGGAATGCTCTCTTCGCTTGGGTTATGGAAGCAAGGAAACAATTTATAAGAACCTACATTTGGAGCAATGGCGCAGCGAGGGGGGGATTTTGGGGGATAACCCCCCCCCCCCCCCCCAGAGCTCAGAAAATGTTTTAACTTTAATCCATTTTACTTAATTGGATTGATATTACTAATAGAATAGTGTAAGGATAAATAAAAATATCCCTCAGAAAGCCGTAAAACTCACCATTTATCTTAAAATTCCGCAATTTATTAGTCTCGCACCTCCCGCTTATCCTGATGGGTATTCCATAGCCTTACACACCCCGGTATTAGTTGCACCTAAACCCCCCAGCCTTAATTCCTAGCTGCGCCCCTGATTTGGAGTATGCTCCTATATGGAAGTGAGGCTTGGGCAATGAGAGAAGCGGAGAAATCAAGGATATAGGCCTTTGAAATGTGGTGCTACCGAAGAATGATGAGGATCAAATGGATCGACAGAGTCAGTAATGAGGAAATCGTAAGAAGAGTATAAGAGAAGAGGAGCCTCGTGAAAACTTTAATAAGAAGACGGAACAACCTTATGGGCCACATCTTGATACATGATGACCTGATGAAGACAATCGTCGAGGGACAAGTGGCAGGAAAGAACGGAAAAAGAAGACCTCGAATGAAATACAAGGAACAGGAAGAAAAGGATGTGAAAGAGAAGAAATGCGTGGGTGTGAAAAGATCAACTGATAGGAGAATTGAGTGGAGAGCTGCGTCGAACCAATCACAGGATTTTTGACCAGTGATGGTAATGATGATGATGATGACAAGAAATGTCGAAAAAGTGTCTCGGGTTTCGAGAGATAATTAAAAGTAAAGATTTTTCATGGCATCACTCCCCTGGAGTTAGCACGTATCGTCGACAATGGGCGTAGCCTGTAGCGTTGAAGCGCGTGGTCTTAAATTTGTGACTCAGGCCACCTGCGTTCGTGAGTGATAACATTGAAAAGTTCGTGGTGGTTCGGAGGAATTTACGAGGGCAACCGTCGCAGTGTAATCATCATTCAGTTGAGGTAGTCCAGCGAGCAATTGCAGCTCATTTGTCATTCATACGAGTATTCACGGGTCTCCAAAATCCAAGCCTAATTCGACGGGAGGAATGTGAGCCAATAATGGGAATATAAAACTATCTAAATCGCGTTGTAAGTCCTCATTCGGAGGTACATTGAAATTTCATATAATTGGATGACAATAAAAAATACTTATATGAATGGGGTTGGGTTGTAATTGTATTTTCTCAAAGAATAAGAAAGAAAAAAAAACTTTGCCCACACTCGAACCCAAGTTGCCCGTGTACAAATTGCAGGGCCACGCGGTTCAACATACCTTTTTTTCCTAAGCGGGGATCGGGTTGTTGTGGTGGCTAGGGTGCTGGCTTCCCACCCTGTGGGCTCCGGTTCAAATCCCGCGGTGGCAGAGAATTTTCAGACACTGGCCAATCTCTGCTTGAATGTTGTGTGGAGGACATTTCAAGCGCAACACTCCGTCCGCCGGATAGGACGTTAAGCAGTGGTCCATTTGGCGCCTTTCCTTAAGAGCAGGCTAAAGACGCCGGGTTTCTCTCCACCCTTCCTTACCTATCCATGCCTCATGACGCAAATTACCTGAGCTGTCGGTGTCCTCCTCCAAATACCTTTCTCTGATTCCTTTCTCCGTTTCTCGTCAAAACGTCGTCGGTAGAGTTTCGAATGCACACTCGATGGGAAAACTGTGTGAATAGTTTATTAGTTGGTTAATTTTCTGAAAAAATGAACGAATTTAATAGCAGTCGATAAAATTTTACTCACGTCAAGGTCGGGTTAAATTGTTATAAGTCAAACTTGTTCCCGCTATAAGGATGACCATACATTTCTTAACCTCTTTCCGGACAGAGATTTTATCTTTTAATATCATTGTTCTGAAAATGACCTGACTTAGTACAAATCTCTGGTGATACTAAAACTCATTCTTAAGATGGTATTACGCTCCTTCACTCTTTACGAGACCGGGTCGTAAACGACCCATTCGGCGTTCCCCCAAGGAAAGGCCTCACATTGAAAGATATTTTTTTAAATAATTCTTTCCATATTTAACGGTGTTACTTAAAAACCTTTTTAAATAACACCGTTCATAATGAAATACAAAACTATAAAATTAATTTCGTAAATATTTTTTAAATATAGCCAGAATCATGCCAGAAAGCTTATAAATATGCATTGTCATCAAGGTCTGAGCTAAATATAATTTTTCAATGCTCCAGCTAGTCATTAAGTGTGTTAAAACTGAGATACAAAATTCCACCGTAACAAACAGATAGACAGACACGAAAGTAAGTTAAGAAAAACGTTGTAAAAACAAGAATTTGGATAGAATAGAGCCAACTACATCTCCCAAAAGAGTTAAGGCAGTCTAATCCTTAAATAACAATTAAGTGATAGAAAATCGGAATTATTTGATTCTATTCTATCCAATTTTAACATTACCGTAGAAAGATCTAATGAATTGGTAGGTAGAATGAGGAAGTTGCCTGGAATTTATGCATTCACTCAAGAATACTAAGCACCGAAGACCTTTAGGTCAAGGTCTGCTTCTATAATAATAAATTAGCTATGATACACGAAGAATGAATACCAGTGCAACAAGAGAATACTAAAGCATTATGAGTGGATAGTGACGCAATTTACAGCAGACCCAATGGCACTAAGTGTGCAGGCTTCGGCGTCAGATTGCGAAAGACATTCGTAAATGTTGGTAAAGCAGTTCTTTTTCCTTTAAGGGCTACGTTAAAAAGGAAAAGAATAGAAATTAAATTCACCTAAACCAGTCTAAAAGACAGAAATGGAGATACCTATATCTTCCGGGCGGGATTGCTATTTGGAAATAAACGGAGGGAAAATGAAAGGATTGATAAAAACAGCATCAAAAATTTTTTTCACCACACTTTTTCGAAAAACAGCATAAATTGTACCAAGTAAACAATTAGCTCTTTATTGCTCGAAAAAAAGCGTGAGTTTGATTACATTCATTATAAATGAGCATAGAAGAGCTTGATATGTAAGGATTGACACCTAAGATTTATTTTCTGAGTGATGAAAAGCTAACTTTTCACTTTTTGGTGAATTTCATAATGCTTTTGGAAAAATTGAGTTATTTATTGTATTTTCTCGTTTTTAGTTAGAATATAAATGTCAATTATGTATTAATTTTTAAATGATTTTAAACATTATTTTCATAACTTAATTTTATTTAAATTGAGGCCAATAAGGCTACCTAAAAATTCCTCATATAAAGTGCGAAATGGCAAAGCATAAAACGATGGAAGACGTGTGTATTAAACTTGTTAACAACATTAAAAATAAAGGGAAAACAATCACCTTTAACAGAATTCGTACCTGTTATCTTCAGGTGTCTGGGCAGACTCATTAAGTATTGTGCCAGATGACACCAATTCCATTTATGAAGAATAAAGTCATTAATAATTACCCTGGTAATGAGCTATTAATACAAAAGTTAATTGTTGAAAAAGGTGGTCAATACTGCCAGGGGCGGTCTGGCCAGCTCGGTTGGTGGGCGTTCGCCGAGGGCCCCGAGGTTGTGGGGCACCCACAACGCTCGCAACGATCATGAAGCGTATTTGAAATGTGTAATAATGTAAATGTAAATTGAAATGTGTAAGACTTGGATTCCTTGAAGCAATTTTTTTGCTATTATAAAGTGTTTGATTTCATTAAAAACACATACCTACTCAGTGTAAAAATATCATATAAAAATAAATAAAACAAATTCCTCTCCATTCTTACTTCCATACCCTTCCCTCATTCAAATGACCTCAGCTTTTGGTTGCCTCCTCCAAATACCAATGATAAAAAATATCTCTTGAAATTGAACTTGCGGGACAGATCCTCAATAGTATCACGGGGTTTACTATACTTAATATTTCGATAGCTAATAAAGGCTAATACGTTAATAAAAGGTCCCTAGACTAATAAAAAACGCTATCGAAATATTCAAGACACCTGAAAACATGAACAGAGAAGACGGCTACCCTCTCCACAACTCGTGGAAGAGGCTCATACGAGAAAAAGGAGGTGGACCAATCGGCATCCAGCATGAAAAATTGGTGCCAAGAATGCACTATATAAGTCACCAAAAATTGGATCCCGACATCGACCTGAAGACGCCGGAATACCGGAGAAATTATCGTCGCAAAGAAAATCCACGCGGTGAAACCCAGAAGCATGGAGACATCATTTGTATAGGTAATTAAATTTTATAAGATGTGAAATTCTCACAATTAACATTATCTTTTTCCGTCGAAAATGCTATTATTACTAACTTTAATGTCGTTTTTAAGAGCTAGAATGGCGTCAAACTCCATTTCCGTGCACGCAATTTCCTAAAATTTTCCTGGCGAGGGGGGGCCTCAGCCGAGGGCCCCCATTCAAACTAGACCGCCCCTGAATACTACCTCTGAAGACCTGGTAATAATAGAAGAATTCATTGCTATCTGATTCTGATCTGTAATGTAGATTTCAAGCCGATTCAACAATGGGAAGCGGTTTAAAATTCAATTACAAGACTCCATCGATGTACAGACAATCACAAAGCGAGTCAAGAAAAAGCGTGTAAAAAAAGAGCAACACATGGACTAAAAGCCTTATAAAATCTGTAAGGCGGGCGCAAAAGTGCATAAAGCTTGGAAAATAGGACGTGGATACGAGGAGGTGAAGCATACCTTGGGAATAACTTAGGGTTTATTGTGGCAGGGGTAAATAAAGGAGATGGGATTTCTGGTGCCGTTCCTTCATTGACATGGTAAACTTCGATTGCCGAGGGGCACGGTCAGATCCTTCGAGAGCAAGATACCCAACGCGCCGAACGCAACGGATTTTCTTACAGCAATAACGAATGACCTCTGGCGATATAACCATCTCGCCAAGAAATGAGCATTCAGGATTTGAGAAAGATAGACGGATTATTTTCTCTCGTGCATTAATGATAGGATAAAAATTGTAATCGTGGCCATAAATTCTGTAAATAGTGAAATGGTTTCCCATTGAAAGGCATAGATTCTAAATGAGCTGGTGACTAACACCACCACTTTCCACTTCCTAATAATACAAACGAGTATTTCTTGGTTTCCGAGAGAGTAAAAAAATCCATGGTCTTTTTTTTACCAATCGCAGGTTTCACCAGCGCGCACGACTAATGGGCTTTACAGATTCACATAGATGCTAGATTTTTTATTAGATTATTATTATTATAGTATTCTACCGATTAAGGTAGGTTTCCATGGAGTACTAAAGAGGTGATCTGGGAGCCTCCCCTCCTTCCAGCACTGCCTTCTTTAATTCACTGTAAGGCCTACTCTCTTTCAATCTATCTAAAAATCCTATTCTTTTCCTTCCCCTCCCTCGTTTCCCCAACATTCTACCCTCCAACACCATTTTCAACATCCCCTCACCGCTAAGCACCAACTCCATCCAAACCTTCTGTCTCCTGCGTATCTCATCTAAAAGCTTTCTCTCCTCGCCAACCATATCCAGCACTTCGTCGTTCCTTTTCCTCTCCGTCCATTTCACCCTCTCCATTCTTCTCCATACCCACATCTCGAACGCCTCCAATCTTCTCTCGTCTTCTTTCCTCAGAGTCCACGTTTCCGCACCGTAGAGAGCTACACTCCAAACCAAACTCTTCACTAACCTTTTCTTTAAACTCTTACACAACGATCCTCTCAGAAGCTCCTTCCTGCTCATGAACGCCTCCTTCGCTAATGCTATTCTCTTCCTGATGTCCTTACTACTGTATCCGTTTTCCTCTAACGTACTGCCTAAATAGTTGAATTGCTCAACCTGCTCAAGTTTTTCACCACCCACCTTTATCTTGAGTCTCACATTCCTCGCTCGTGATGCTGAGCCGAATGACTTCGACAATTTTCTTCATAATATTTTTTTTTCATTTTATGTTCCGTTTAAGAGAACTTCTAAGGCCACCTACGATTAAAATTAGATTGTAGTATAAACTATAATTTCCTGAGAAGGTTAATTAATAATCAACAACAAAAAATTATATGCGAAGGAAAATTTTGGCAATGCATATACTCTAAATTGAAAAATTAACATTGGTACTACCACCGCACAGTGGTCCCAAATCGAAAAAAGCTGGCCAAAATTAATTACGCCGTTGTTATTATGTATATATTTGACCTAAAGGTCTATTCTTATTGTTTTTGACCCGCTTATTCTGAATTTATAACTATTTTTTATGTATTTGCAATAATTTTATTGCTATTTCACATTTTGTTTAAACAATTAATTTTTTTAACATTGGAATTTGAGATTATACTGGTGATAGCAAATTAAAATTATACATATCATAAAACTGAATTAGGTATTTAAAACATACATAAATGCATATAAAATGACTGCATTGTTTATTTTTGGACAAATTTTGAACAACTTATTTTGAATGAACCAAGAGAACATTTTCTACTTTCTCATTTGTTTGATCGTATTTTATACGAAAAATAAGTTAATATTAATTGGAAATTTATATTATAAGTATATTATTAATATTATTGTACTGCATTTTTTGTTTAAAAATTATAATATCTAATTCTAATTAAGTAGACAATTTTATAGTTCCTTGTAACGTGCCAATGGATTTGGAAGCAATTTTAAACGGGGTTCCGTATTTCACAAGTTTCAACGGAGGCATTATTACAATCATTAAAATGTTATAAAACAATATTTCATAACTCCTATAACTCAAGTTAAACGCCAAATTTATTGATACGCTTGCAATAAGCTCTTTACGAAGTGAGGCATCAATTTAACGAGCACATGATTTGGTACGAAAAATTAAATGAGATTTTCCATTAATTTGGGCTTTTTTAATTATCAAAAAAATAAGTTAATATTTCTCCTTATCTTTCTCAGTCATTGTTACGAAAAAAATTTAAATACATTCATGATCACTATCCGACAAATCCTCATCACAGTCGTCATCCACTCAATTCTTCCAGGATTAATAAACTCTTTACCTCGACTGGTAATTGAAGTAATTTACTTCTTTGAGCCTTAGAAATACTTGATATCATTGCATCTGAAGTTAGGAGTAATCTTTTAAACAGGTCTTCATTCGTTGCTATCCAGGAAAATTTCCTTGCATGATGCTCCCTGAATCTTCTTATGTCCTTATTCCTCGCCTCCATTGCCTCCTCAGACAAGTGGACAATAGGAAGGGCAGCTTCTTTAGATGTCCGTCGGAGGAGCAAGTACTGATGTTTCGTGAAATTGCCAGAAACGATCATGGAAAGGGCTTCTTCGTGGGAGATTTTACTTTGCCTCACATCCTTGGCTCTCCATTTTGATAACACTCGCCGCGCTCTTGAGAGAGTGGTTGTTGTCACCTCATTTATTATTTTCGCCACGAACTCATCACCTTTGCTTCGATAACTCATGGATGCTCTACTGACGATGTGCTAGCTCTAAGATCCTCCGTTTTCCATCTCTAGGCCCTTTCACTGGACTTCTCAAATTGTTTAAATAAAGGCGGAGGAAATTTCAACTTCTCATTTAGGCAGTCAGCGAACTTTCTTCTAAAAAACCTGTCATTTCTTTTTCTTTCCTTCCACCGGCGAAGATAATTTGAGAGAAAAAACACTTCTCCGCAATTTTTTTAGGATAACTTTTGAATCAACGTCCTCATCTAACTCTATCTTGTTGCTCCAGCAATCCAATAAGTATTGGTTTTTAAACGATACGGACCCTTTTCCACTTTCAAGAAATTTTTCATGCATCTCAAGACGCGTGAAAATTTTCAGAGTTATCGAACTAAAACACTATGGGCACTTTTCTTTAACCCCACAAGTCTTCTTTAAAAAGTTCGAAGATACTCGAATTTTTCAAGACTCGATCTTCACGCTTGAGGAAACTAACTTTCACGTCTTTCGTTTGGCAAAACTGAGTAAAACTGAGTTTTGGCGAGAAATTTTCGGGCAAGCGATGTCTAGAAGTAATTTGGGGGTTCCACAGTGTGAGGTTCGCGATGCTATTATCTATATTTTCTAGTAAATATCACATTTGAAAGGTGAAAAGGCTTACTCCGTTCATCCCCGGTGGCCAAAGTGCAATTCATAACAAGTGTATAGAGAGCGGTGGTTGTGTTTTCCCGATGGGCGCAATCAATAGCCTAGGCCTTTTCGGCCGTCGTTTGCCCTGCATGTGGTTGAGGGGGCCGCTAAGGAGGCGACAGAGGGACAATGTGCCGCGTGAGGGCGAAAACTAACCCGTCTAACGGAAGGAAAGGGTGGAGTAGCATTTGAGGGATTCTTTTTTGTTTTGAATGCATTCATGTTTTTGAGGATTACTATAAGTACAGCTGCGAACTTTCGTTCCATAAATATATCCTTCCGCTCGAGTCCTTAAGCAATTTTTATCAGAGCATGGGCACGCGTAAATAAAAGGTAAGGTCAAATGGAAACTATTAATGATAAAACGTTCTACGTATGACAAGAGATGTTTATTCATAGGGTAAATATTTTTTGTAGAAATAAAATATCCAACAATGTTGAATAACACCCATAAATACTGGATTTCCTCGAGCCCTACCACGCGCCAGCCAGGCCGCCGCCCGCGTCAGCGCATTGCATCATTATAGTTAAATCAATGCTGAGGTCGGAGTAGCAACTGGTAGCAAAAATTTTCTTCACTACTGCGTTGCATATACTTTTCCCTTTGTATTGGTGCAAAAGACACCGTGCATTCACGTGCCTTTCTAAACGATATTGTACATTTTATTTGAAAATTCGGGTAAAAAACACTAAAAGTTACAAAATATATATAAAATAGTAAACATAGTAAAATCCGAATAACATTTATGTCCCACTATGTAATAATGTTTATGTTTGTAGTTAAAAATGTTTTTGGCCAAATATATCGCGTAAAGGTTGTCCTGCATGACGCTGAACTTCCTCAAAATCGACCGATTTCACGCAACTGTGATTTTTACGGTGAATGCTCCATGTTTGACGGATCACTGCAGCCGCTCTGATGAACAAAAATACTAACTTAGTAGTGTATTTTGTAGACCATATCCTGTAGAATCCGAAAATAAGGTTCAATCATTCCTTGAACATTTTCGAAAAAACGACTTTTGGCCAGCTTTTTTCGATTTGGGACCACTGTGCACCGTCTATAATGCTATACCATATTAATACCTGAATTTAAACGATAAACCTAGAGTTATTAAAATAATTAGCAAAGCTGAAGACCTCGCGTAAACATGTATTTCTCGGGTCAAAAGTTAAGGTTCCCATCCCCTGGAATTTCGTTTAATAGCTACAGGTACAGGCTATTAGGTAGAGGTAGCTACGAGATTTGCAATCAAACCTGATTACGAATAAATAATACTTTCCGCTCAATATCCACATACTCTCAAAAGCTGAATAGTTTTTTATCTTTATTTCAAGTGGAGTTGCATCAATATGTGAGCAAATGGGAGCAACGCCTCCGTTCTTGCGATAATTGCCAATCGTGAAGACGGATAATCCCGGAAGGTATACGGTCAGATAGCGAGGACTCACAAATGATGGATAAATTATAAGTAACAGGCTGACCGGGGATGGAATGCTTGATAAGTAAGACGCAAGGTGAAACGACTGGAAAAAACAAAGTACAAAAATAAACCCGGGCTATGCACTAAATCTGGATCTGTGACGTAATACACCGTAACTAACACCGCAAAGAGAGGAATTGCAAACGCTTCCTAGTCAGGGGAATCCGGTTATCGGCAGAAAGGATGTCACCTCCGCGTCTATGATGGCGTAAGTTCAACCTCTCGAAGGGTGAAATATACATCCTCCAGGGAAAAGAGTGGGTAATGCATGCAGTAAACTTGGAAGGACCGTTTAACAACAACGAGTCTCTTGCGCGCACACAATTCCTCTTGCTTCGCAACGATGGAATTACAGGTTATGAGACGCACGACTGTTCCAAGGATAGCGAGTAACGTTAAGAATTTCAGCTTAATTACGTGCGGAGTTGAAAACGCCCGGGGGACTCATAAAAACACGTGTCCGAAGCGTAAATGCCTTTAATCGAAGATGCCGTTTTATCAGAGGCACACGGAAACGATACCCTGAATCTCGCGGGGAAAATTCACGCCGTTGCGTTTTCGACCACCTTCACGAATACCTTTTGCGGGTGATTACGCAAATTTTGTACTCAAATAAGTTCACTGAAACTGGTGATTGTATCTCGCCGAAAATAATTCCGATGGAAAATAATCGTTTTGAAATCAAAGCTTTTAGATTTTATACTTGCTGTTGCACACGTTAGGATTAATTTGGATAACCTAATTCTTCCTTCATTCATTGAAAAAAATAGCTCCCTCACAATATTTTCTGATATTTAACGGAAAAAGTTAACTCATGATTTTTTCGACCCAATTCTCCGACTTGCACTACATTACCTTCAGATGCGCTACTCAAAGAAAGATCTAAATCCCATTATAAAAAGTATTACATGAACGTGAAAATAATCGCTGATTTAAAAAAAATATATTTAAATGGGTTTCCACTATTTTGAAGTCCTGATCTTTCTGAAAATCAGTACCACCCAGGAATATTTCACATCTTTCCCCTCTCAGAGACGAAATATTCTCAGAAGTTTACGAGAAATTGATATGCCTATGAACCAGTTGTGGTATAACCACATAGTTTGATCTGAGATTTCCGCGGCGTTTCTTCATATGAGTCTTCCGGGCGTTCCTCCGCGTTTAGATGTCCATAAGTTACGGCAATTTCTCCAGCCATCCTGCTGGCGTCTTCTGACCTGAAGACGCCAGCAGGATGGCTGGAGAAACTGTCGTCACTCATGGACATCTAAACCACATAGTATTTTTTGCATAGGAAATGCAAGGATACAAACGATGGAAAAAATATCGACTGCAACCAGTAGCCGGAAGGATCCGGCTGGCGAGCTACTTGGAAAGTCTGAACAACCATGAACCAAGCCCTCATCTTCCGCCAAGACGGGTTATCATAACCATGGCCGGACACGTGAATATCTTCCACCGTGCTCGGCGCACGTGACCGCAACCAATGTGATCCAGAAGGAGCGGAAGCATTTTCCTCAGTTTTTCTCGGAAGTAGAATATCACCAGAGTCACTTATCCGCTGCATGCACCAGGGCTGTGAAACAACACGCTGCAACCGGCAAGAAACAGGAAAGACTAGAGCAATGAAGAATCGATCTCGGAGCATTCGTATGCTGTGAATACAAAAGAATTGCACGTTGAAAGAAAAAAAGAATGCGGAAAGGTATCCCAAAAAGGGACAGTGGTTTATTTATTACTCGTTACAACCGAGGGCGGCGAAAGATATCTTAATTATGTATCCGATTTAGTGAACTAGATTTTATTATTCGGAAACAGAGGAGATATAACAGTTTAAAATACCAATGCGGCTTCGAAACTCACCTATTCAATAACCATAGAATTCTTACCAATTCATGAATTTCGATTGAAAAAATGTCAATTTTACGCGAGCAGCAGGCGGAGATTTATTCAAAAAGGAGACATAGTGGTAATATTGTTTTTAAACGAAATTGTCTCAAAAGTAAAGTAAGGTGTACTTGGAACTATTTTCAGTATGAGACGATGCACGCGAAAATAAACATAACTGTTACAGAGGGAAATCTTGTTCTATCCCTCGAAATTGGTAGGATTCAGATGATACCTCAGTAAAAAAGGAAATTATATTTGTAGATGCAGAAAATAAAATGAAAATTAACAAAAATCTAAGTCATCGAGCATACGCGGAAAGGCAGGAAGAAGAATCACACACTGCATTATTCACGGCCATAAAGTGTTGCCGATGGGAGATATTTCTGTTCCGGGGAAGATGGACCATGGGCTTGGAGTGGGCGGGTAGCGACCTCCGCTCTCGGCCCACGCGGCCACCAAAAGACCCAGGAAGACCCCCTCGAAGGCCCGCAGTCAAGGTGCCTCAATAACTCAACACTCCATTCCGGCACACGCCAATCGTTCCGCCCACGAAGAAATTTCCGAATTGCTTCGGCTACCCGGAAGATTCGATCAGGAAGCTTATATCTTCCGAATAAAAGGAGAAGAGTATAATAACTCAATTAAAATTGAGATTCAGCAGCTGAGGTAAGCAGAAGGTCAATGTAAATAACCCATGGATGTAACTAGAGATTGGAATTAACTAAGCAGTAGTGACGGATGTACCGGTAAGTTTACGTTTCAAGAAATGTGTACTCATAACTGTAACAGATACAAATAAGTAACTATCAACTATAAACCTACTCAGCGTTTTGTTACTGTAGCCGTAACTACCTCGATACTACTGCAGCAATATGGTATTAACGTGCTTGGGCTAAAATCTTGAGTGAAAATGAATGCTCACCTGCAGTCACTTCATAGGGTAGTCATTGATCTAAGGAATTAATTATTTTTTAATAAAAAATGTGTAAATGCATATAAAAACCACACTCTAGATTCTCGTGAAAAGAGATTTTTTTTATTGAAAGGATGAAAATTGATTAAAAGGAGCTACATTTGTAACTGCTATTAGTGCTGATCAACATTGTAATTAATCTAACTAATTAATGTAACTCATTCGCATTTACAAATAATCACAGCAAGTAGGCCCAGATACTTATCAATGGCACTTCACCACTCTCTGAGTATAACACCGTGCATATATGTAGGTAGTAGTGATTCTGAATAAATCAGGTAACTGCATTCTAAATCGTGCCTAATCGACTGAAATTATCAAATTCAAAATATGGCGAAAATATTCAGCAGATCATAATACCAAACTGAAATTTATTTGAGTAAAAAGAACCACTACTCTCTAATCGATGTCAATCTATGGTAAAGAGATTGAATTAAAAATATGGTTTAAAAACACAAATATTTGTTAAGAAGCCGCAATAAATTCATACATCAATAAGCGGCAAACAGGATTGCTGTGATGAATAATTATTGCGCATTAAAACGATATGCAAATGGGATTATCGACTTTGAGAAAACCCCAGAACAGATCGCCACTAAAGTCACGATGCGTTTTGGTCGGGACAAGTATTGTGCATCTGTACGGAGGCGTGGTGGGGCCAAATTGTTAGGGCGATTTGCGAAGTCTTCTAAACTTCCTGGGTCAGTCCCTGGTAAAGTACCTTTCCATGATACGATGTTTTTACAGTGCAAGGAGGTTACTACTACTACTACTTGCTTGAAAAGTTACCACTGAAGACACAATATATGTGAAGTTCAAAAAGTTATGATAACAATAGGCTCTTTAACTTTGAATAATATATATGCATGCTATCCACATTTAAGATCATAGAGTTCGGAATATTTGGAACCATTTATGCGTTTTATTTTCAGTTCTATAATGCAGTTTTAATTTTTTTTTAATTTAAGTAACGTATTTTTCAATATTTAATTCTGATTTCATTAGATGGCATAGGAATTATGTTTTGCGGATTATTGGTGATATAATTTACAAAGAAGTTACTATTGACTATAAACCTACTCACTTTTTTGTTACTGTAACCGTAACTCCCTAAATGCTACTGCAGCTACATGGTACTAACGTTCTTGGGCTGAAACTGCCGAGTGAAAATTCATGCTCACCTGCAGTCCCTTCATTGGCGCTTCATTCTATTTAGGTATCAGAAAATGCATGAAAATAGGTAGGAAACAGCATAAACGTTCCCTTTTAAGGCTGCTTTTCGCCAGTATTAGCACTAAGCTCAATAAAATCTCGAACGAATAGGGTGGTTTCCTATTATTTTTTCATTGCCTAAATCGAAATATTATTACTCCTGGAGTACGTATTTCACGATTTTAGATTTTTAAATGACGATATTTATTTTTCGCGATTAAATGAAATGTGAAAATTTTCAAGCGCGCAAAAACGTGACGGCTAAATATGAGCCCTGGGAAAAGCCCGTGTGACGTCATTCTGGTTCCGGCTGCCGCCGTGTGAAGCCACCTTGGTGCGAGGCTATGAGTGCCGCTACGATGCAGGCTGCTAGCAGGTAGCAGAGTACCCTGCTAGCAGGTAGCGCTTGGCTTAAATAAGGATTATTAATACCCTATCAAACGAAGGAAACTTTCCGACCATAGGCAATTTTAATAAGTGATTATTAAGAGATGTTTCCCTGAGCTCTGTGCCACATGCATGCATTGGTAATCTCAGACAATGTAAAACTCTTTGACTACTCGTATAGCATCTAGGTCCCTTGTTGTCACGTGGAGTGGCATTGCTTGGCCGCCAATCTGGCCTATTTGAAATGAGGTTAAAATTGACCAGAAGCATTCGTCTAAACTGGGATCTGTAAAATCAAATAATTTGTATATTATGAATACTATAATATTGGGTAACGAATTGCAATCAATGCCTTTCATTTTCTTTGATAAAGGAAGCTACCCCATTTCAAATTTACCGATTCCTTAGAATACATTGAAAAATTCAAGGGATTGAAATTGAGTAATTCAAGCGACAAGGCCAAGCTATGAATCGGATATTTTGCTTGAATGATGTTCTGTAGTGACACTTCCCGCACGGGGCAGTTTATCTCCGTAAAATTTAATGGTGAAGCGCAAGTGAGGAGAGGAACTGACCTCTGTCTGAAATCATCACGCCAATGTCTTAGCGGAGGCTAAAATCTACCCTCACCGATAACACACGTGATCCATGAAAAAGTATACAAGTTTGTCCATTACAATTCAATGCTGGCTGATAATTATTAATGCAGTCATTAATTTGGGACAGGCAGAAAGAGTCAGAAAATTTTGTTGCTGTTGAAAAGTTGACGCTCTAATGTTAAACTCACCCGACTACAAAAGGTACTTGCACATTTTTTTCCAGAATAATAAACTTGCAAGGCTTCAAATAAGATTTCAATTTTTCTTAAGCTTTTGGACTGGAACAGTACAATTATAGGTATTTCCTTCATATCACCAAGGTATATTTTGAAACTGGATCAAATAACCTTGTATCCATTCCTAAGAAAATTATTTCACCGCCTAAAACTGGTCCAATTGGAATGTCTAAGGAAGTTTCCTTGAAACTAGGTCGGGAAAGACTTAAAAGCTTGATATGGAAGAAAATTTGACGAGATTATAAAATTTAAGATACTGGCCATTCGAATTCGACCTTCTATAATCACCCTTTGTATAATATGTATTTGAGAAACAACTTTAATAGACTCGTTCGGGCATCTTGTCTGGCACAAAAATATAATAACTTATAAACTTGTATTACAAAAGTTCAATAACGGATATGAATAATTTATATGATTAAGGTATTTTGAATTAAAAAGGGACAAATTTAGTATGGCAAAGGTCACGGCCATTGAAAATGGAGCAAAAGTTTAAGCGGCAACAGATCACGAAATATTGATTTATGGCATTGAAAATTAACCTAATATCACATTTTCTGAGTATCCAGGAAATTGACCAAACAATAATATTATTATTGATCTATATAAATGATAAAATGATAATAGATGATAAAACTGTTATTATTGATCAATAAATCACCAATTAAACGAGCCAAAAGTAAAAATTAAGGAAGGTTATTTTTAATGGCGTCAATTCATCCGTATGATTGTTAAAATTTTCCACGATTCGACTGCTTTGTAGAGACATAAGAATAGCGAATACAATATGAGGCCTTATGACAGCCACATGCTATGGAACCTGTACGTTTCTCTGGTTATTTCTTATGACGGTCGCCTTCCCACAAAAGTAGTTATTGTCGTAAAAAAAATTACACAATATTTCCTTCTGATTGTTTTTAGCTAAAGTTAAAAAAGATTCAGTATCACGCATTAATGCATAGTTTTTTTGATAGTCAAAATCATAAAACCGGTTTTTTGTGGATAGTATTTGGCGAGTCAATGAGGGGAAAAATGTAGATAAACGCTACAAGAGGAATATGTTATTGATTTTTAGTGATGCTAGGTGCATCATAATACGAAAATATAAATAAGAATCTAACACTACGCATAAAAAAACACCGAATTGTTAAGCAAATAAGCCTTACAACTTAATTCAATCACAAACATTGACTGAAAAACGCGCTTCAGTCGTCTCAAGCCGATAGAAAAAGTATTGACCGAAAAATATGATAATTTACTGCCAAATGTTATCTGATTCTCTTTTTTAAATCAAGGGATATTTCGTACATTATTAATATCTACGGAAGCACGAGATTTGCGTTGCGGACGTTCTGAGCGGTACAAACTAAAATACTATAGCATTTAGATAACACCGCGATGGGTGGTAAGCTTACTTCGCACTCATTTTATGGGTGCCAGTGAAATATAAATACAGTCGGTTAAATTTATAAAAAAAATAACATGTAAAACAAATAAAGGCAACATACGATCCCCTGGCCCTTGGGAGTTGTCAGTAAAATGGATAAAAATTGCCAAATAATAGGATACAGACGATGTGATTTTAACGAAGTAGGGAATATATGAATTAAAATTCGAAAAACTTGTTCAATTGATCATCTTTGTACTCGGTTACGTGCAAAACGCTGATCGAAGGCAGCAACTGATATAAGATGTAGTTGGTGCCAGCTGGTGGACCTTGCATATTTAACTACCGTCTCCGTGGTCCACTGACGTTTACAGGGTGAGAACCGCTTGGGATTGAAATACGTTAACTTAATTCAACGATAATAGAGACAGCGTAACTCGGAAATAACGTATAATATTTTCTTTTAGAGGTAAGAGAAACGCTTATGGCAGATTGAATAATTTATGAAAAATTCGCTGGTAATCATGTAGAATTAATGATATTTCTAGTAACTGCCCACATATTTTCTCTTTCTCTTTATTATTTTGTTTGTATTTTAGTAGTTCATTCTACAAAAAAGAATGCTTCACTAGACTCAAAAATCACGCTGTCAATGCATACTCTTCATGTATGTCACATTACATTTGTTCCAAATACACGTGCTCCAAGGTGCCGCTAATGATCCTCCACTGCAATGAATCAAGATGGCAAGGCTGCTTTGCGCAATACCGGTCATACTGGTGGTGGACAGGGCAACTTTCATTTCGCAGCACAAAAGGGCGGAATTTTTGCTTAAAAACTCGATTACTCGCGTCGAACTCTGTGCCATAGTGGTTGGAGGTCGTCGGGTAATAAACTTCTTTCGCATTTTCACCTTTATCTATGCTTTAGCCTGTGCTCTGATAGCTATTTCAAAATAGAATTCGCAGAACGATTCCTGAAACGCAAGGCAGACCACTGTGTGGAAAGGTGGCAGGATCAACTCCAGTGGGCTTTTTAAGTTGCCAGAGGAGAAGAGCGCACTCTAGGCGAATGAGGGGATCAAACGCAACGCGGAAGGAGTGGGGAGGCAAAGAATTTGAACATTTGGACTGCAGGGTTCTCCCCAATCCCAAGGCACAATGGTCTGTTTTTGAACTCTGTTGTTACGTCCAAAAATTCCCAAATAACACCAACACAACATTTATAACACCAATCATATCTTATAATTGTAAGAAAATCACTAAAATAATCTTTCATAATGTATTGTAAGTTCAACAGATTCAGGCTTCCATTGGTGGAAGTTAGACATATTTAAAGAAATAAAAGATCGTAGCACTTTCCCACAAGATTTTTAATGCGTACAACGCGTTTCGGCTCACTGAGCCATCATCTGGTACAAGACACGCGTTGTACGCATTGAAAATCTTGTGAAAAAGTGCTACGATCTTTTATTTATTTAAATATATTATAATAATGTAGATTTTATGCAGTAATGATAAGAAATAACAACTGATATTGGATTTAAGAATAGTTCGTGGGGGTTTGTATGACGTAAATTATTTAGTTACTGGCTGAAGGTTCCAACAGAAATCTCTGGTTTGGGAACCGCTAAGAACTTTAAAACGCATGGTTAATGATGTGAGTACAGAGATAGAGTTCTCAGATTGAAGTCCATCAAAACAATCTGATTCATTTAAATCTACAATCCACCCCATAATTCGCCTCTACAGATGTGTGGCGGGAGACGTTAGGACACAAACTACTAACGTGTAAGACAAAAGTTAAAAATTAGGAACGAATTGTGGGATATATGAATGCTTAAGTGCAACTTAGCATTTATTAAATTCCTTTGTTGTTCGTGGGGCAAACTGATTCATAGCCCTATGAAGTTAGGCAATGATTTTCTCTTATTTTATCATTTCTGTCCGACCTGAAAATATAGTAGTTGGTTCTCCGTGCCATCCTAAGAGATCTACCGAGGTATCATTTGAAGGCTTCTGATACGAGTAACTGATGTATAATCCAATCCAACACATGAATATAATAGGCCTGCCTTCATTGTTGGCATAAATATAGAATAACCTGAACGAATAATACCGTCTTGCCCATCTCATTAAATCCTTTAAATAGAAGTGTTTTGACAGTTAAGACCAAGAGAATTTTTTATATTTTTTAACCTCGTGAATATTGAAGAAAATGGGTAACAAAATACGATGATACACTTCACTGCACACACTATCCATCTTTTCTCGTCAATCCACTCAACACGATCGTGCCAAGAAAAATATTAAAAAGTGACATCGATGACGCTAAGCTAATCGGAGAAACATACGATACGTTATGAAAGAAATGGAAATGAGGAAATTTTGCTCTCGAAATCGCGTCAATGGAAACAAAGCGCCAATCAGATTCCGAAGTCCTACATGGGAATTAGTATTAGATTTGACTATAACCTTTATTGTCAAAAAATTATGCATAATATTGTTCAGGATATTATAAAAACGAATTTAAAATAAAAAAGAAATGGAAATGATTGTGATGAAAATTGAGAAATAATTGCAAAAAATTATGGAAAAATGAAGAAATGGGATGAAGAAGTGAAGTGAAAATTCAGTAGCAATATTTGAACGAACAATGAAGTTTAAAGTATACCGGGACCAGCCGTGCGAAAGAAGAATCCCGGTCAAGGCGGATGATTTATCCTCCGTGGATCTTTCGAACAATGAAGTTTATAGATGCATAAAATGCCAAGACAACTAATTAGATGAGCAAATGTCAAACAAAAAATACAAGACTACTCTAGAAATACATTGATCGATAAAATGTATAATACTTTCTTCTAACATCATTTTAAACATCTCATTTAACAAACGATGCGAATTAGATGGAAAAAAGCCTGCCTCAGCACAATTTAATAGTTGCCTATCGCCTGATGGAAAAAAATTGTTGGCTAAGTTCCGTTCAAACTACGTCTATACGCTTGGTTAAAGAATGGGCAAACGATTCAGCAATGGTTCATCAAACGCGAAATGGGTACAAGGGTTATGTATGAGACATTACAGGAAACACGGCGGAATCCGGACTGAAAAACAATGAGGAGCAAATGAGTTCCTCAGGCTAAAATAGAATAATCTGGAGGAGAAAGAAAGAAAATAGGCGAAAATGACGATGAGGAATATGGAGAAATAGTCGACTTGAGCTTTAAGAACATTTTAGGAGGATTTGAGTTCAAAACTCTTCTTCTTCTATAACATTCTCAAAATGTGACAATTCATTTCATGCTGGTATTAAAACTAGAAAAAAACCAAGACAAAGGAATTTAGAATTATAATGATTGAATCACAATGGAACTAATACGCTTTACTTCCAAGCGGGACGTACCAATTCAAGCATTAGCTCGGGATAAGAATTTTTTCGTCTATTATTATAGCTTAGCTTGGGATGCTCCCCTAACTACCAGTCATATTTTGAAATAGAATTTTTTAGATGTAATTTTTCCCTCTTACGTCACAGTACCAGGGTGTTACACTATTCCAGATACGGCACGGCTATTCCTTAAAGTGCAGCCTGGCCTAATTAAAATACAATAAGAAGGTATTTTGATTGCTAAAGAGACTTACTTTTCATAGGTATAGATAGAGTGATAGAACACGAAGGTGTTTTTAAAAACTTTAAGGGTATCTAAATATGAAAATTAGCATGCATTCATATCTATTTTATATTGAAATACAATCCGTACATCCACAGCGTACTAATCAAGTCACTGTGAAAAGTATTTTGCCACAGAAGTACCTTCTCCTAATAACATACTAGTGAATCGCCCTATTTTCTATTTTAATCCACGAATTAATCATTGTCTGGCTAATTCTGATGACAACTGAAATGAAGTCAACCGTCAAGTCATAAGAATATTAAAAAATAAATGCTCACCTACAATCCACTAATCTTAGCATGGCCCGTCATATGCTGAAGAGAAATAAAACTGAACACCTTAATACGTGTAAATAGGAAAAAGTTGTATCAAAACTTCGCGGAAAATATAACGCCTTCCAGCGCGGGATCCCTTCAATTACTCATAGAAATTACATACTCCTTTCCATAAACTTATTTCTTATGCATCACTTAGCGCATAAATATTGATGCATTAGTCCTACATGGAATAATACACTCTTATTTCCTGAGATTCTTAAAATACTGGAGCCCATTTTGCAGATATTCTTCATGTTCTGAAGTATTAACTGTAAGATTCCTATCGCATGACCTTTAGCCGAGAGCAGTTGACCTTCCAGTATAGCCGATGAATGTATAGAGGAACTGCTTAGATTGCGAGAGCCATAGAGACCAGATGCACTCACTGCACAGCACGAAAGTAGTATACAAACCTGTACTGAACACATTCAAAACGAAACTTGCATCACAACTGCCAGTGTATGATTAAATCGTATGCTAAACGTGGACGTGGGAATGACGGGTTTGTTGTATAAGGAAGAAATACTTGTGAAATTGCCCAGGGTCAAGTTATAAGATTACGAAACCTAGAAACTGAAAAGGATAATTAATAGAGTTTTGTTCAAGTAATTGTTGGCATTTGCTCAAAAATCGTGATAGACTAAAATTCATTCCGAGAGAAGTCGATGAAGAAATTATGAGAATTGGAATCATCAGGAAATGCTTTAATTAAAATATTCCCGCAGGCGAGTTAAGGATGGATTGGTCATTAATATTACTGAAGCATAAAGAGGAATTGATTTGAAAGGGAAATATATATAAAAAACAATCTTTGACTGCTAAACGAAAAATATTCCGATTGCCATTGAAGCGGCTCCCTAATGCCACATGTTCTTCAACCCATTTCGGGAATAAGGTAAAAAGGGGACTAATTAATCTTTTCCTACCCTACCTTGACTTGGAACAAAATAATTACAGATCAATAGCTGAAAAAATCACCCGCAAGTCACTTACAGAATTTCTGGCATCAGTAGAGTACACCTGTCTTTAAAGTAGGCAACTGAAAAATACCTGAATACTTGCTAAAAGATTCACTTTCCAACGTCCGTCGAGCACGGTAATCCCCGTGGCCTGCAGCCGCACGTTCGAAAAATCGATCTTTATTTCGGCGTCCCAGGTGGTTGCAATACTCCTTTCGGTATCGTACTCTATAGGTTTTGTTGTATATGTGGTGTAAATATCTCGAGGTAACTCGTTGATACTTTTTTATAATCCTACACGAACACAAAATTTCGACGAAAAACAGGATCCGCCATTTTGAATCGTATCGGCCACAAATAACACAACCAAGTCGTGAAAGTTGCCCAGAATTAACAATAATAAACTGCATAATAATATTGTAAATTTTTGTTTCTATTGAATTACTACAGAAGGTGTGACATTAGTTTTAACATGCTGAATTTCGAAAAATATTCAAGGAGGGCAATTTTTGAGAAATTTGTTCTACTTTGAGGCCAAGTAATTTGTTTAAAAACTTTACCTATGAAAAATGGCTTGCGTCAAAAAAAGCGCTACTGTATTGACAACAGCTGTGCAAAGGTTCAATTTCCACACTCAAAAAAATCGATTTCGAGGTTTTGTCCAGCTTTTTTCGATATCAGCCCACTGCGCGCCGGTTTTCTCTCCACCCTTCCTTACCTAACCCTTTCCTCATGGCGCAAATGACCTCAGCTGTCGGTCGCCTCCTTCAAATACCGTACCGCCCTCCACTGCAGATACACCGGGCCATGTGATAATCAAAACCTTATTTAATGCCCTACAAGTCAACACTTTTTTCACTATGATTATTTCAATATTGAAAATATATACAATATTCTGCAGCTATTTCATAATACCTACTCATATACTAGCCACCTTGTAGACGGTCGGTACCAAATTTACGGATTACACATAAGAAATTCTCTGAAAGGTAAGCGACGAATTTCATTTATCATCCTCAAAAGGGTTTTTGCTCTAAACGATACAATAAGCGACGGCAAGATCATAAATTTCTCTCTGAAGCAACCGGACTTTGAGGAACTCATAGTTTCTGCACCGATGCCTTATTCATAGGAAAATTCATGCAACTCACTGAAATTATGCAACGTTACCAGAACTATTTGGACCAATGTTCTTGATAGGAATGTAACCTAATTCCTTAAGGACCTTGAGTCAGTTAGTCAATCCGACCTTGATATAATTAAGACCTCCCAATTTAGATATTTTCTCTGGCACGATGCAGCGACGGAGAAAATCTGTAGCAGAGCATATAGAACACATGCGAGAGACAGCAGGCAGAAAACCATAGAATACGAATAGTACGCGATAATTAACCGTTTTCAGATTTCCTAACAGATTATAAATTATTCAATAGTTACTCCCTTCAGTACCCAACTCGTTCAAGGATTTGAAATTATTAGAAGAGACACTCCGTCGAATTCCATGTCTTTAATTTCGGCAAAAATTAAAAATATAGTAATGAGAGTGATGAAAAAAGTTTGTTCTAACTATTGCACCACACTAATCAACCGTTTCGGTAACGGAAGTAATACGAAACACAGAACTGTGATTTCAGTGGACGTATTAAAAAAAAAAAAACAGGTGCAAAGTTGCCTTCGCTGAAATAAACGCTCTGAGCTCTCGTAACATTGTCTCACACGGGAGCCAAATTAAAGCGGATTGGAGACTATTAATAGGTGGCAAAAGCCACATTAGCAGAAGAACAATGATCTGTAGGAGGGATAAACATGAAACGCATATGGGACGGCTTTGCATAATCACTGTTGCTACTGTAACAGAACAAAAGAAATCGTCAGCATCAGGTTTCCATCACAACAATGGGTATTCGAGATGAATGGAGCGCCACCCAGCAGGTGGTGGGAGAATGAAGCAACAAAACGTAGCGGACGCATGAACGAATTCTAATATGAAGCTAACGCCTCAAGCACTTAAATTCCAAAGTTAGATTTCTGATTGGTGCGATTTTTTTGTACAGTAAGATGCTCCGCACCAATGGATAGGATGTGGTAGGAATTTATCCAATTTATCCCTGAGTTCTTAGCTTAAACATACCTTGACGCTTTTTCTAGTCAAGTTGCAATTTATAATTTCCAGGGTAAATTAAAATCATACTCCAATGCCTCGAATTTAGGCATAAAAACGCAGATAGCTTACCGATTGAAATATACGAATTTAATTAAATTATATTTAAATGTCGGCCACACTTACGGAAAACTTCTACGCTTTTTATTCGCCGATATAATAATGTCGTTCACTCCCTCCGTGCTGTCTGATTTGGTAACATAAAAATTTTGTGACACACCAAAAATATGATAAAAATTGAACGACTTATATCACAATTTATAATGTATTTACGAATCTCAAAGGCACATTTTATTTTACATTAAAGGCACAAAAATTTATTCAAAAGGTTTGAACCTATCTTCTAACATGAAAACACACTCATTTATTTTTAAGAATTATCAACATGAATTTAAAGCAAAAAAAGGAATGTGGCAGAGTAAGTTGTCGTAATTTTGAAATACGTCATCCAAATGGGAAGTTGACGACAAAAAGGAGTGCCGAAGAGCTTACACCTCGCCAACAAAACCATCGCTGCGTCCATCTCTTTCAAATGGTTGAGCATAAAGACGACTAATTGTGACGACGCACCGCGATCTTCAAAAGTGAACCTCGAAAACATATGTGGGAATCCCCCGAGTCTTCAAACGTCGTCACTTGACGTTCATCCCTTAAAAAAGATAACTGCCCCCGACGCTAGAAAAAAAAAAGAAAAAAATACCGTCGCCAATGGCCTTGGACCGCGAATACGGTCGAGCGAACGAGCGAGGCAAATTACGGAGGCGCTCCATCGGAGACGGAGAAAATAACACATTACGAACGCATGCGCAGCCCAAGATATCGAGTAGCACAAACTCTCTCTCGTATGTACAGGAGGGAAAGAAATCGGCGCGTCATCTCATGGGGATCGTCCGCTGTGAACGCCATGTGCTTTCGCTTCGCATTCAAAACTCCCGAGGATAATTTAGGTGCGATTTTTTGGAGAGAAAATGTTGGTGATTGATGGTGCTTGACCATGACGGCCGTGGACCTCCATTATCCCTCGATGAAGATTCATACCTGTCGTGTCATCAGGTTCAAGGGCAAATGAAAATAATGAGAACTCACTTGCGTCCATTGGTCATTAATTTTTTTCGTTGTCTCTTGCTAATGAAAAAAATATTAATATCAAAGGTCAATATGCGACACAGGGGTAATGCACCATACAAGTCATCTTTGTCCAGACTTCTATGAGTAGTTTATTTTCAGAATAATCACGATCAATATACTCTACAGTCTAAAGCGAGTGTCACATAGAAGTCTACTACCTCTAAGTTGCTACCTCGGGCAATGGGTTGTGTTTATCACCAGATATAATATGTTCTTCTAAGATTTATATGCGCAAACGCAAACCAATAATTTTGCATGACAAAATAGGTACATTTGTGGTTGCAACGTGGCGTAGAGAAATGCAGCAGCGCCAATTCTATGGCATTTAGAAGGCGCTCATGCCCTTGCAATGGTAAATTGCAGGTGATGCACAGGGATAAATTATTGTTCTGAAATTGAGAGATAAATTACTGCTCAGGAATTTTTACCATGAAAGTGATTATGTATGCACTAATGCAGCAAAAAATATTAATTACTTAAATCAGAATATAAGATATGTTACAGGGATCCCGAATGAATGACGGACAATTTAGAATTTGCTATTTTAGAAATTTCGCCTACATTTAAATGATCACCTGTGGTTTCTCTCTTCAAGTTATTCACTTTTCGAGGCTTTAGTTAAAATACCTTATAATTTTTCTGACGTTTTGGATTTTTCTATCGAAGCTTTTATCAGGGTTTATAGGAATTTTAATAAATTTCGAAGCCAATAAAAGTTGAGGAACAGAAACCATTTTCAAAATGTCAATAAACGATTTAAAGTTAACATAAAAAATAAGCAAAAAAGAAATAAACTATAAGATAAAAATATATGAACTTCCTCTTATATTTATGCAAACACTGACTTTGGAAAACCATCAACGCACTAGCTAAGTGTTCAGGGGGACAGCAAACTTTGTTATTATTTTTTATTCAAAGTTTATGAACTTGTTATCTTTCATTCTTTTTGTTTTTAATTTGAAGTCCGGCCCCAACAGCACTGATGGTGAGAAAACATTCGCTGACGACAGCGTTCCAGTCACCTAAAATAATAAGATTTTCTTCCCTTGTTACCTGCTAGATAGCTTCCGTTATATCCTGGTAGACATCTTCTACTTCTTCATCTTCATAATCTGATGTAAGCATGTAAACCTGCACCACTACAGTAGCTACGGGTTTAGTATCTATCTTCACCATTACTATCCTTTCATTAAACTGCAGGTAGCTTTTAACACGCATCCTGGCGCTCTTTCTAAGCATTATCTCTAATCCATCATCACCATTTATCGATCCTGTGCGTATCATTCTGTAGCTTCCACTCCAAAAGTCTCCTTCCTGGGGCCCCTTTCATTTTGCTTATGCCTAATACGTCGAGGTTCATTCTTTGCACATTCACCTTCAAGTTCTCTAGCCTGCCGCAGACACAAAGCGGTCTAACGTTCTATGTTCACGTTATCATATTTATTTATATCCATCGAATACATTATACAGTTGTCAAACTGAAAACATATATTGGACGGCATTGATATGGACAACTGAGGATTTCTAGCGAGAAAAATAAAAATACACTATTGGCGACATTTAAAATATTTTCTTTCTATGCGAGGGGATATTAAAGTGGCCGATATATGATATTGACCGATTGAACATAACTCACCCTGAAAATATTACGATGCCACTCTCTGATTTTTTTCAAACCTATCGGGAGGACGAAAAGTCAATTTCCATATCGGAGGACGAAACTTAACATGACAAATGAAACTCCACATGCGATATGGCGAAGAATTTGACACCGAGACACAGGAAAAGTAACGCGACCTTTCAGTTATTTACAACTACCGAACGAAAGTGTGGAAAATGAAAAATAACTGCCTCGAGCTACGGTTCTTAATTTACGAAAACTGGTTCCTTCTTCCATCGTCATCTTATAGCCGGATTGCTTGTCACATGTGTTGCGTGGATTAATTATACGTGTTGGCGAGAGAACTGTACCAAATTCAGGGGAGATAGAGAGAGAGAGCGATTCGGGGCATTTTGGAGATCCATAGTGGTTCACAGCAAGATTCGGAGAGCAATGTGCCTCTGGTGAACTCCGTGGGAGACCCCATGAAGAAATATTAATACAGACACATAACTGGAAATAATGTCCTCTGATTCAATATCTATATCAACAATTGAGCCTGAGACAATTTCATTCAAAAAGAGACACAGGTGGAATTTCAGTAGTCAAACGAATTGAAATCACTATTTTATTCTGAGGGCTAATAACGCGTTGAAAGGCATGAGCTTGAATCTTACCCTTTCTTCCAGCTGCTTGATTTTACGACTGCATCTACGCATGTATTTATCAGGTATGCCTTATCTATGCATCAAGTATGGCAAATAAACTATATATTTCCGGTCCTGCCGTATGCATAGTTATCTATCTATAAATTATCCTGCTACCAGGCCCACCGATTTCGACCTTCACCCCTTAAAAGTAATAACGGCGAAAGAGGCGTAGTAGGGATGTTGACTCAACGTCCGGATTACTCATTCTCGAAAACAAAAATCAAAACGAGAACTTGCAGGTCTTAAAAAGAGCGCAACAATCTCCAGTTTTAATTTGTTCCTCAAGCAACAGTCGCGTCTGTTTTACTCATCTAACAACATACATAATTGCATCGATTGCGAAGCCAGTTCACTATAATTTAATGTATTATTCTTAATATTTTAGCAAATTTTACCCCTTCTACCAGGTGTACTGGACGGGGAATGGTCATATGAAGGCTAAAATTTGGCTATACATTTTAATACATTGAATTTCAGGGATATGGGGACTCTAAAGGTAAGGATAATGCTAAGGTAGTTCAGTTGGAAGCAAACTGGGGCAGTTTAAAGGGAAATTGAAAGGGAGAAAAAGGGGTGGTCAAGGGAGGTCAAATATCTAATATACTTAAAAATATTTTTAATGCGTGGGGTTCAACAGTTTCGGTTTAAGTCACGATCATGGAATTTCTCCTAATATTGATATGCAGGTACACAAGATAAATTTATTTGGTTCAGGTGATTCAAAAGGGGTTCTCAAATGGCCGTAAAATTTGACACCACTCGTCAGAGGAATAAACAAAAAACACTTCACCAGAATGCCCTCCTTTGGCATTTTACCTGTTATCTAATTTGGTTCAAACGAATACTGTCCAATATTCGCTTCATATTGTAAGCTCATTTCATATGAAACTAAAACTGTATTTTACTCTACATCTTATTATGAAGAAACCTCTGCCAATTCCTTTTTTATAAGTAAATGTATCACATTTTTACTTATTTTGAAAACTCTACCCAGAATTTCCATATCATATCACCATAAACAGCTTTTACTATCGAACTATTGCACTGAAAACACACAAAACACAGGGAAAAGTATTTAAAAACAAGAAGTAATAAATAATATGCCCAAGCGATTGCACATAAGGTCAAACTTGTGGACGGAAGAACGTGCGTATACGACGCTTAGGCATAGGGCGTTACCACGAGTGGTCTAGAGGCACGAGATAGGGCGGGGGACGCGTAGATGCGGTGGTGAGAGGATAAATGGCCCCGGTTGAACTGTCCAAGATTTTGCAACTCCGTAATAATCTTATTTTCTCCTCTCTGGAGAGGGATTTCTCTTCCCACCGTCGAGGGGCTGTGAGGCCAGCCCCCTCTCGGCCAGCCACGCTCAATTCTCCGGCTGAATCAGGTGCATGGGACCGAAATCACAATCTTAACGGTTAGCGCTTTACCTGAAGGGGGAGGAGCTGGAAGGGAGGATGGGGTATAGAGAAAGGCTAAGTCAAGCCCCCGAGAATTCGGACCGCAGCGTGCTGAACGCAAGCACGAGGGAATGCGACACGACGAGGAAAAATCGGCACGAGCGATATGGGAGCCGAGTGGAAACCACTAATTTGAAATAATTTGTGCAAAAAAATTCAAATTACATCAGGAAAATATAATAAAAAATCACTTCCATTTAGGTCAATAACACGATATTTTAAGTATTGTATTAGAAAGGAAAATTCACCAGTTCCAACAGTATTTATTTTGGGCGAACTTACCGTGTTGAAGATGGATTATATTTTGGCACGCAACTTCTTCACTCCCTTCACTTGCCGTTCACAGGTAAACAGCACGGAAATTTCAGTGAGATTGACGTAATGAGTATACGTCACTGCGTTCTCGTGAATACATGCTTATCGATCATTTTTTTGATAGTAGGTACGTGGTAATTTAAAAAAAACCTCTCTGATATTAATCTTGCAATCTTACACGTTCAGGCTATCATGTGTGAAACACTCATTTTGGAAAATCTTCGCTGCCTTCTAACGTACTTAACTTTGAATATTGCAGAATAAAACAAAATACATTTTAAATAATAAAATGATTAGGGTAATATCAAATATAAACCTGAGAGTGACTTGAAAACATAGTGAAAATATTAGGGGAGAAAGAGGAAAAACTGTAAGCTCCAAGGCAAAACTTATGAAAAGGAATGACTATCATCAAATATATGCTTGATAATCATCAACATAGTTCTAATATGAATAAATAATAAGCAGCAAATGTGAAATATATCTGAGAGCGCTGTAGATACCATGAAATCTATTGAAACCTAAAGAAAATATTAGGATAATTTTCCGTTAGTAAACAAAATATTACAAAGCAGAACTACTTAGGCTGTTAAAGTTATTCTTTTTAACTTGAATACGCCCTGCAATGAATCATCAAATAAATTCTACTCCCCAGAGCTGAATAAAATTTTTTTGGGCAACCTTTCAAAATGCCACTTGCGGTTAATTAATGACACGCTCCGAGATCTAATTAACCTTCTTTCACGAGGGGCCCTCCCAAGGCGAGAATGAGATGGGATTACGTCTTGAGGCATTCCTCGGGACCCCTGCGGCGCTGGGCAAAACAACGTGGAGGAAAGGGACAGCTCCACTTGACTCTGAATTGCGAGGTGCTCTCAAGAAAGTCGTAATTGAAACGCATTGAGCTCGAGCAGATAAATAAATCCAAACTGACCTCTTTTTCTCACCTCACTCCATGCAAATCCTCGAGGAATAACTGAGGAGACAGCTGCGGTCAAAGCCACATTGTATACGGAGAGGTGAAAACACAAAGAATAAATGGTCGATGGGTAACTTATGTCATTAAATTTTGGAAGCTGCATGTGAATGATGAACTCATACGCCACAAAAATGAAAAAAAAAATCTTTTCGAGCCGAAAACCAAAGGCTGTCGTTTATCAAAATCAATCCTTGGTCGATGTTAATCGGCAATCATCGATGAATAGTGTTGCCTTTCGGCCGAAAATAATCTGAAACAAAAAACTTTTGCCATCAATGTTCAACGTTCCTCGATCATTATCCAAAAATATATAGTTATCAATATGTATCATCGCGAACTTTTATTTAAGTACATCGATTCCGCGAAAAACTCAATTCCAATGGCCAATCCAAAAAAGAGGAGCGGAAGCCAGAAGATGACGTAAATAGTTACCTTTTTCTTCCTCCTTGGTTATATTATTAAACGGTGATATCGATTTACTAAACGATAGGAGAAGCCAATGGGGTTGGACGTTAAGAAATGGAATACAAAAAAATCGCCTGCGTTGGCCAGCACATGTGCACCTACCACTTGAACAGATGTAATATTCGGGTCAATAGCCTTGGAAAAAATTCACCTGGATTTGGAACAGAACCGCAAAGCTTCAATGCATCAACGACATACCACGGGCAATTTAAACGGAACAAGATTGATAGGTGAATAACCATTTCGGTCCATAAGTCACTGTATAGAAACAAAATAATGAAAGAACTTTAAACCGCTATCCTTCGCTCACCTCATTAAATTTGAAGGTGAAAAATTCTTCCGGCTGAATACGAGGAGAAGATGAGTTTGCTAGAGGGGAGGGAACTGCTCATTTTATATGGAGTAGGTCCAGGAGAGGAAAACAGCGAAAAGGGGTGGCGCTCGAAGGAAATGGAGAGTGATCATTCCTCCCTGTGGACCTGGCTGGAGGTCGGAGGTGATGACGCACTAAGGACGGTCCGGGCGACGCCCACCATATCCGCCACCACACGGGTCCGCGGACGGAGACGGCGAAGGAAGAATGGGACGAAAAAAAGAAGAATATGGAAGCTGGAATTGCAGAGAATGGAGAATGAGGAGAGGATGGCGTCTCCGAAAATCGGAACGAGTTTTGCTGCGCCCGAAAATTCGACCCTAAAAAAGAAACCCGTTTGAGGAGGAAGTAAAAGTCGTCCTACAGCTAAAGGAGAAATGGGGACGCCGCACCGCCCCGTCAAAAATGGTCTTCGAAGTTGGGTGCATCCTTATATTAAAAACCGACCTCCAAGGAGCGACCACGACCTAGTTGTACGCATCACGGCGTGGATCTCCAATTTGACAAACAGAGTTACGAAGAAGCAAACGATTTAGCTGCAGGTTGCAGTTCGCTCTGCTTCATCCATTGTCCTACGGGGTTGGAAACTGTCAGTAACTCGAAGACAATACGGGCTGGAAGTTTGTACTGGATTGCAAACAGAGAACTGAGATTGTTCAGTTCGGTTCAAAATACGTTTAATCACGAGCAAAACAGATACATAGAATTTGAAATAACAACAACAATTACAAAAGCTCGTGAAGCTGCTATAGGCTTGCGCCTCTTCAGCGTTACTGGGAATGAATCACTGGTGCGGGAGTGGTGTAGGCCCGGCATTCGCCCTAAGGAGGTGGGAAACCCGTAAAACCACCGTCAGACCACCACGGTTCAATAAACTATATACAATAAACTCAAAAACAGTAGTCGTCAACGTGCCAAGGTACATTACGGTGGTAACTTAACAATATATAGACTCTGAAAAATCTCTGCAACATTAATATATACTCTGAATAAATAAATAAATATCACTGTATTGGGTCTGAGACCCATCACTGGATATCACTGGATGGGGATACATATCACTGGCTTTCTCATAATAGTTTATATTGTCTGTGCTCTATCTACCATTTTAGGGGACACTTTGGGGTCACCCAGTTCGTCGGTCTTCTTTGGTTTCCTCTTCTTCTTCCGCACCAGCGGGAGTCCGTGGATGCTGGTCAACGACTCGGGGGCTGGGATGGCTGGGCGGTTGAGATTGTTCACGCAGTTAGCCCTTTATAACCCAGAGCTGCTTCTGAGAGAAGTTAAATTTTAAGACTTCTCATTTTGAAAACTTATAAAATTTTGCACTCAATCATAATTATCACAGCAGAAGAATATTTCATCATTAAAATTTACACTACAAATAATAAGTAGTTAAGATATTTCCTAAATAGAACATTATACATTTAATTTATACATTTTTGATGTTGCTTAGAAGCGACATTGGGTTACAATGGGTTGATAATATGGTACGGTAAGCTATGCTATGGCATGAAATTTGGAGGAGGCAAGCGACATATGAGATTATTTGCGCCATAAGGGTATGGGAGGGAGGGTGTGAAAGGAAGCGTATGGAAGGAGGGCTGGAGAAAAACTCGGCGTCGAAATTAGTCTGCTCTTCTCGATAGGCGCCAAAGGATTTACAGATTAACGTCCCATCCAACGGACGGATCGATGTACTTGAATTGTCTTCCACTCATTGTCAGCTCCCAAGCAGGGATCGAGAAGCCTCTGAAAATTCTTTGCCACCGCCGGGATTTGAACTCAGGCCCACGGGGTGTGAATACAGCACTAGAGCCACTACGTAAACCCGATCCCCGCCGTTGAGTAACGCTAGTAAAGGGGTTATTAATGGTTCGCAGGATGGTGTAAGGAAATAATTATACGGTAAGTGAAGTTTGCTGCCCATTAGAAGACCACTATTCCCTAAACCCTATAAAATTCAACATTATGTCTTTCGGTTATTCAAAAACACCTAACAAATAGGCCCCGAATTGTGATAATATACAGAATTATGAATAGTGTGCAAAATTTTAAACTGGAAATTTTCATAATAAGGGCATACTGATGTTCCAAAGAATTCCCTATAACTTCGAAATAAGTTTCATTCCTGAAAAAATTACATATTAGAAATGAATACCCGGTAAGTTACATTTAGTGTATGATTAAAAAGAATTCACTTCCACGGTGAAACAAGGGTGGTCACTATTCCTCTTCAACCGGAAATATTCTGCCTAATTTTGGTGGCGTTTTGCTAAATAAAAACTCGAGCTGTAGCCTTAAAATTTTCAAGATTTATTAAAGTAGAATCTTTTTACTCCAGTATTTTAAATATTTTATTTCTGAGAAGTTACGCGGGGTAAAAATGGAGATATAGGCAAATATTGTACAGGGTCAATTCAATGTACCTAACCTTAACAATTTAAGATGTTAACCATTTAACAGACAATTCATCACGAAAAAATACGTAGATGGGAGGTGATATGTCTTCTTAATAGATAGCCATAAAGGAGCAAGGAAAAACAATTGTTGGGTTCTCGATTCCAGGTTTCTTCTTCAAATTTACCCTTTAACAACCCACATACTATTTCGAAATTCATCGGATATGAAATTAGACATTTCAAAGCTTTAAAAAATATTAAAATATTAACGTACGGCATTTTTTAGCGTTTTAATCCTTATCAGAGACATTAATTCAATACTAAACGACTAAAAGGAAGGGTAAAGCCAAAGCTGTCATTAGCGTGGTTTAAATAAGAGACAAAATTAGCATCAGGTCGTAACGCTGCCAATACCTTGGAGTGACAATAAATAGTTAACTACCAGGTTAATAAACAACCAGGTTGGTAATGAGGAAATATAAATAAATATTTCATGTGCCTTCAGCCCTTCAGATAAATGAAACAAGAGGCAAGCAAGATTAAACTTCGTTGGGTGGATAAGCAATGTGAGATAACCGGAACATGTAAAACTACGGGTTAGAGATAAAAAAAATACTTCCATTGAATTTACAGTCTTCAATAAAAACGTTCATGACAGTTTCAGTACCCCGGGGCTATAGCCACTGTGATAACTTAACGGAGTCACCCGCAATGCACAAATTGTTCGAAAAATCCAACGGGGAAAAAATCATTCGTCTTGACCGGGATCACGGTCAAGGCAAATAATTTTTTCTGTGTGGATTTTTCGCACAGTTCATACCAGTGCGTTCAATTATTATGTGATACAAAAAATAAATTCTCCGTCCATTCTCGAAAGAAAAATGGATAAAAGTTGTCTAGAGATGCTAAGTAAAGACAAAAACTAGAAATCGTTATATTGCCATTGTCATTAGTTCTTCAATTCACTGCTCCTGAATCAAAATATATTTGGTAACCAGAAGGCCTCCTATAGGAAAAAAAAGCTTCGAAGAGATTTGATACTCCGGCCATTCGGTCATTAGACGAAATACCTCCAAGCTCACTCAGTACATTTTATTAATGTCTCAACGAGCGAGCCAACGAAATTAATAATCACCCTCCTCTGCCTTATGGCAATAATTAAACACAAAGACTTTATATTCCACCAGAAAATACTTTTTATTACAATGGAACCGCAACTATTCGCTTATATTACAACAACTGGAACCGCAAGTATTCGCAATAGCCTACAATGGAAGACCGAAGTGTAAAAAGATTCTCGACAAAACCATCCATGCAGTTACCTCGGCCAAATTTACATGTAAAATTGGACGAGGTAAAGGAATACAATGCCCTTTGTGTTCATAGGAAGAAGGAAAGTTTGAATTTTATGGCGAAAAGATCGTTAATGCTCCGCATGTGTTTGTGAATGCATGACTGGAAGCAGTGCGGAACCCTCTGTCTGAGCTGTGTCAGTATGTGCATTGAAAGACGGTCAACAATGGGGAAGTGCACCAAAAGAGGCAGGAAGCTTTCAGATGTAGGGCTGAAGGCTATATCAATAGAAAAATTTCAGAGTGCGTGAATAATGGAGAACAGCATACCATGCGATGCAGGGGCGCAGCTAGGAATTAAGGCCAGGGTGGTTTTAGGCGCAACTGATACTGGGGGGTCGCAGGGTGTGGAATACCTGCCAGGGTAAACGGGAGGTGCGAGAGTCCTCACCCCGAAAACTTTTTCAGATTAATGGTTCAAAATATTGAGTTTTACGGCTTTCTGAGGGATATTTTATTAACCCTTACACTATTCTGTAAGTGATATTAATCCAACTAAGTGAAGTGGATGAAACTTAAAAATTTTCTGAGCTCTATCCTCCAAAATCCCCCCTCGCTGCGCCAATGATGCGATGTACCAACTCTATTCTTCTTCAGTGTTCAACCGTGAGGCCGGTTTGCAGCGAACGTCATTCTTCTCTTCTGTCTGCTCTGCATTTCTCTTCATTTTTTAATACGCGATGGAATCCATGTAATTAACACATTGTACTGAAATGACGAGTCTAGCTCGTAGTAAATTTTTCATAATTTTAGCACCATTTTTAGCAGCAATATAATTATTTTGAAATTTTGACAATGTTAAAACATCCATATAAAGCAAGAACTCATATTTCATGAAATATGATGCATTGGAAGAACTGAAATAATTTTTTTAAGAGTAGCGATAACTGTGTTCTCGATGTATTTGATTACATATTTTACAATAAGAAATAATAATCACTTTCCCACATAAAAAATAAATAGAGGGTAGGACCGCGATATTCAGATAGAAAAATTGAAGTGAAAGCGGTTAATTATCTACTGCGTGAATGAGGTTCTTGGTCGTCCGCGGCTATTCCTTCTCTTTTTAGCGCCCTCTGCTATTGTTCTGATGATGTCGTGTTTTGAATGTGCCCCACGAGTTTGTCTCTTCTCGTTTGGATATGCCTCCACAAGGATCTGGTTTCCTGAGCTCTTTCTCAGAATTTCATTCGTGGCTCGCTCTCCAGCTGAACTTCGACATCCCTCCATAGAACCACATCTCCAAGGCTTCTAGCCACCTTCTGTCTGGTTATTTTATTACCCATTTTTGGCTCCCTTAAAGGGTCACACACCAAACATGTTTCTATCATCCGCATCCTCATTTCCAAACTAATTTTCTTGCTGGTGAGTAGGTTCTTTCTTAGATACAATGCAATTTGGGCTTGCTTTATCCTCCCCACAATTTTTGGTGGCCTCGACCATCTCTTGTTATTCTGCTCCCCAAGTAGGTAAATTTCTTTATTAAGTCTAGCTTTACTCCTCCAATTCTTGTTTTTGGACGTGCATACTGTTATCGTTACTGTTACCATCGTGTACCCTTTATAGCTCATCTTAGTTTCCGCGGTCACAGCAATATCATTTGCATAACGCAGCATATCTATCCTCTGTTCATAAATATTTATCTCCTCCTCGATATTTTTGTGAAATTGGTCTCTATTTTACTGAGAGTAAGCGTTGAATGCAAGAGGAGAACGAGCGCAGATTTTTCTCGCACTTTCTCATACTTTTGCTTCTTAGCTTTGATGAAAACTCAATTTGTTACAGCCATTTTGTTCTTAAATGAGCTGACTATCATCTTTTGTCTTCATGTTTTACTCCTACTTTCTTCAGAACTCTGAACATCTCTATCCAGATGTCATCGTCAAATGCGTTTTTCAAGAGAAAGAAGGAAATATGAGTACTTTGTTTGCCTGCAATTGTTTTTCAATTGGAAGTCTCAATGCCAGAATGGCCTCTATTGTTCCTGATCCTCCTCTAAATCCAAAACGATCGTCAACCCTAATGACCTATCTGTTTCTTCCAATTCTCAGTAATATTATTATGAGGATTTTCAATGCCTGCGATATTAGGCTTAAGATACGGTAGTGTTCGCATTTGTTTGTTTTTTGTTTTCTTTCCATTATAAACCTCAAAGAGAAAATATCTCGTAAAGAATACCGTTTCAATATGGCATTCTGCTGCTTAGCAGGATCTCTTGGATCCTCCGAACATACTTAGTTTCTTCTCAAGATAACTCTCATTCATAAATGCCAATCTGTTTTTCTTCCTTGTTTTGATTTTCATTATAGCACTCTTAACAGCATTCTCAATCGAACTTAACCTCTCTCTCTTTCTGTGTTTCTTTCGCTCCTTCGATTTATCTTATGGATGGGACACTCTCAGATAAGATTAGAAACATAGGTATCCCCAAAGAGAAGTCGACAGAAATGACGGAAGGAGGCGAGGAAACTTCCATCACTCCTCACAATTGTCACGGGCTAAGATGGATGGAACAATTTTGCCGACTGATTATGATTTGCGCCTTCCGCAATTTCGGATGAACTTGCTAAGTCACCTCGCAACAACTCCGGGCATTCAAACAAGTTCAATGTAAGTGCATCATTCCCAGAGAGTTCAGCGAAGAGGAGTTGGCCCTCTTCCTTTCCGTGCAAGCGGGAATGCATGGTTTTGTATTGGGAAAACGAGGATTCATCTGCCGCAGATACCGTGTCCTTAAATTTGAAGAAGGATGTACTAAAGATTTTCATTGTGCGTTGGCCCGAATACGCGTAAAGAATAGCGAGGGACTGCCCGCAAGACGGACGCGCCCACTTTAAATGTGCAAGTTGGACGGTGGTGACCGAGTCCCCATTGATGTTCCGGACGTGAAAATTGCCTATCGTGGGCTACTTCGGCCACATATGCCAATATCATTCTCCTCCCTGGTCTAACTACCCCCATCTTCATCATACACACACAGCCAAAACTACCGTCTAGTTTTTATTATGTTGAAAGTGATCGAGTACCTAATACTTAAATTCGCGTACTACAGTATCAATGGAAACGTTACGCTAATTATTTATTTTATGCATATACTATTCCAATGCTTCGGAAATAATCGAAGTTGAGAAAAAGGAGGACAAAAAATTGTGATTGCGAAAAATGCTGAGTTGCGAGACTGTTTCAGTTCGGTCTAGCTTTTATTAAAGTCCTTTATTGTTCGAGGGAATACGAATTCGTAAATCTATCCGTTTGACAAAGAATTTCTCCTAATTTATAGTTTCTTTCAGCATGGAAAAATTAAATTTTATTCGTTAATACTTATATTGCATTAAGGTAGCTTTCTATTAGTTTTTACACAGAAAAAATAAACAATACGTAGTAAAAGAAAATTGCGTTCGACCCTTTATAAAAATCTAGCCATGTATTTTCAAGAGGGAGATTTATACTCAGTGAAATTTAAAAAAATACTAATCCAAAACGTCTAATTACATGGCTTACACCGGAGATATAAGGGGTAAAAGTGTCAAGTAGAAATAAATGGGAATCAGACCGATCAAACGAGTGAATAGAACGTCCGCTTGTTAAAATGAGAAGGGCTTTGAGTGAATGAAATACGAAAAGAGATACGAGAAAATCTGCAACTATATTCCAAAATATTTTATTTCGCCCCTTCCGTTCCAATTCCTCTCTCTCCCGTGTCTGGACAATCCCGTTACATTTATCGATTGGAATGCAAGGAGCTTCAAATTATTGAATTCAAAGCCAACGTAAATAATGTTCGTTTATGGAGACATCCTTAATTTTCCAAAGTCCCAATGAAAAGATGTATTGGGACCGTGCACCGCTTTGGGGGTTGGCTTAAGGAGACTTCTAAAATGAAAATTTGTCCCAATGACCCAAATAAAAATCACGTAGACACCATGGTAATGATAATCCTCAATAATAAGTAGGTTATCTTTCAAATAAGCACGTAACTTAAAGAATCAAGAATGCAAGAAAAGTCCAGATGTGTGCACAACTTATTGAGAATTGAACGCAATTTATTGACATAGAAGACTGATTCGAAGTAAATTCCCGTATACGGTTCATTGAAAATCTTTCCTGTGATAAAAAAATAAACTTTTTTTTAAATAAGTGGAAAATGTTTTTCGACACTATTAGTGAGTTCTAGGAGACAATCCGAACAAGTAAAATTAAAAAGACTATAGCTTTGATTGATTTTATATAATCTATATACTGAGAATATAGATGCAAGGCAATAAACTAGATGAAGTGACTGTATTAAGAAAAATAGCTAGCGGTCTTCGGGCTCACTCTTGATTCCGCCCGCAAGGGTTAGATAGACTGCAAGAGACGATTGCCATCCTCAAACCCGAGAGAAAAATAAAATGCCTGTGCAAGAGAAGTAGGTATAGAGTGATGGCAGCCAAAATTTGCAAATATATATGAATATTGACGATCAAAGGTATGAAATGTATCAAATGATGACGGTCTAATAAGAGTAGGAAAAAAGAGCGAAAGGCGAATAACCCTGGGAGGAAGACGGGGAAACCTTGACTGCCACATCATGAATATTGGCACAGAAAATTAAATGCTGCAATAGCTGAACCTGTTTTATATAATCTAAATACTCAGTACTGAGGAAATAATGAAGTTATGAAACATGTTTTTAAATTTATTATACCGAATGACCAATGTCTTAAAAATGTATCTCATAAATTCTAAATAGATTTGATAGACTTAACTCATTTTTCAAATACATGTATATCACTTGAAAACAAAATCACCTCCTAAAATTTTTGTTCGTAATTTAAAATAATTTATTTTTTTAACTTTCGCTGCTTTTTTCATTGGCATCGTCTCAAATGTTTGCTTAAATACCTCTTCAGCGGCACAAAATGCTTAGCAGTTTTTAATACCTCCGCTTCCGTTACATCGCGATTAGAATTTGTTATTTTATGCATTTCATAGTTCCTTTAAAATTGCTCTTATAAAAGATATTGACAGAAAAACCATCGGAATATTTGTAATGTACACCTTTGCGATTAATAATTACCGGAAACAGCACCCAAGCACCGCTAAAAGCTCTCACTTGCTGTCCGCCGAAGAACGAAAGATAAATGGGTCTGTTCATATGTCTATACACCTGGCCTTGGTGATGACGGATTATGCAGTCGATGCAATAGATAAACATGCTAAACTCTGGTTTTTGCTCGAGACACCGGTGCATTTCTAAGGTCAGTCCGTAGAAATTGCGTAATTTTATGCCTGTACGTAAACACATCCAAAAACTAGAGATGACGCAAATCATGCTTTAGTTGAAGGTAGATATTACGTCAACAATTGTATATGGATTGAGCACATTAAAACAACGTCCTATCGATAAAAAGAGCAAAAATAAAATATCCAGAACCGTGGTAGTCCCTCTAATGCGAACCAAATATTTGGAATATTTATTTTGAAATCGTATCCATTGAAGAATCATCTCGTAATATGCTTGCTTGGTAACAGGTTATGATTACATTTCCTGCCCCGCTTCCAGCGCGAATCGTTTGACAAATTTGATGGCATATCCACCCCTTTGAAGATGGAATTATTGTATGAAACACATAGTTTGGATAATCGTCCGCTTATTGATAAAATTTGAGCTGAATCATCATCCATTCGCAAGTTACTTCGACTATCCGCGACTGTGTCTCCCACGCTGATTAGGCGTAATGGAAAAAATACATTCCCATATACTGCTTAGTTATACCAGAGTAGAGTTGTGATGAATGTCCCATTTATTATATAGTTCATGTCATTTGAATATTATTATTAATTGCTTGAGTGTTGAGTGGTATTTCTTGAGTGTTGTGTGTTATTTCCAATCAATGGGCAGCACAACTTGAGTGATTAAGAGATAAACTCAAGTCATGATTTATATTTCTTGTTTAAAATTGACACATGAACGAAGGTATAATAATCTCATCAAGTCTTACTTTCTTGAGAGCTTTTAAAGATAACTTAATTACACTCTTGAATCTGACAAAAAAGCTGGCATTGACCAATATGTCAATGTCACTAGATTTGAGTCCGGTACGGCACAAAAAAATTGTCTTATCTATACAGAGTAAGGTATCAATGTCGCATGGTTTAGCGAACCGAGTTAGGCTTGACAATCGTCACTTATTCAAACTTGAATTGCAGTGTGGCTAGGCTTTTTCCTGCATCACTCATGGGCGCCATTATTAGTAGTTTGAAACCATCTTGAAAGAAAACTAATTCCTTAGATTGGTTGGATTTATCAATACAGCATACACGTTCTCCTTAAAAATTTTCAAGTTTTTTTCCGTGATTTTATTTTAAATTCCGTTGCAGTGGACCCCTATATCTGTTATTTTTGTCTTCCCTGCGGGGCATTTCTAAATATTTACCTTGACATCACTATTCTTGCTAGTTCGTTTTGCCTATGGATGCGTCCTATCCAACTAGTTGATCTCTGAATTTTGTGATTAATATGGCTTTCTTTTCTATTCATTCGGTCATTCACACGCGAACCTTATAAGGACCAGAGAATGCAAAACCTGACGGGGAGCAAAAACGTTATTATTTGTGCTTTCTCCAAAGTATAAAAAAAAGAAATCGAACTCTTCATGAACTTTTCACCTTGTGTGATGGAGAACAATATTCCTGGCGGCGAAGAGGTGTGATACGCTTGTCTTTGCTCAGTAACATCACGTTGATTTGTAGAACGGTGTCGAGTACTGAGCTAAATAGCATTTTCATCGTAACTCAATCTCCCTCTGCGTAATTCCTTTACTGCTTCGATCCGTCTGAAGGATGGCAAATGAACAGAGAAAATAAGAAACGAATAACCCCGCGGAAAAAACATATGAAAGGAGGAGAAAGACGAGGAAACTTCCATCACTAAATTTACAGTTACGGTACCACCCCCGTTCATCACTCACTACATCTGTCGTGATGTGAGACGAAAACCTCCGTCACTAGTTACAACTGTCATAAAACAATGCTAAACTATCACTCCTAACAGTTTTCATGGACAGATAAAATACTTTTGCTCAGGGATTGCAGTTTGTGCATTCCTAAATTTCAGATTTAAATTTGCACAATGACATTTGGTCTTCTTTATCAGAAGAGCTACTGCGAGTTGTCTAGAACCGTGGTGGGCTCGTAAATGCGAACAAAATTTTGGGAAATTTCTTTCGTAATCATACTAAGATCTGCTTCATTTCGAAGTGATCAATAACGGCTAATGGTTTCCTTTCCAATCTTAATTTCAGAAGAAATAATTTGATGTTTTGACGGTCTATTAGCTTTTCATTATATATTTAAAGGAGAAAACATTCCATGAAGTATTTATCTAATGAAAAATGAAGTATGAAAATATAAAATTAATCACGTGCCAGTTTGCGGCACTGTAGATCCTTCTAGCTCCTCTTCCTCCGAACCAAGGTAGCCTCTTCTCAAGATAACTTTGCTTCATGTGAGCTAATTCATTTTGCTTCTTATTTTTATTGTAATAGTAGAATATCAACACCATTTTCAATCGAACTTTATCTCCCTCTGTGAATAGTGTTCACTTTATAAGTTTACGTGATGGATGGTAAACTCTTAGTAAACGTTAGAAACATATCGCCAAAGAGAAGGCATAAACGATGGAAGGACGAGAGGAAAAATCCATCACTCCCTACAAATGTCAAGGACTAAGAGGGATGGAACAATTTTGCTGACTGATTATGATTTGCGCCTTCCGCAATTTCGGATGCACTTGCTTAGTCACCTCGCTATCACTCCGGGCATTCAAAACGTTCAATATATGTGCATCATTCCCAGAGAGTTCAGTGGAGTTGGCCCTCTTTATTTCCGTGCAAGCGGGTGTTGCATGGATTTGTATTGTGATGATTGGGAAGCATCTGCCGCTGATTAACGTGTCCTTAAATTGAAAGACGGATGTGCTAAAATTTCTCATTGTGCGCTGGCCGAAATTCACGTGAAGTATGGTGAGGCACTGCCCGTGATGCCGACGCACCCATTTTGAAATTTGCAAGTTGGATGGCGGTGACCAAGTCCCCATTTGAGTTCCGGGCGTGAAAATCGCCCGTCGTGGGATACTTCAGATGACTCTTTGATATGTAGCTGATGATGGAACGTTTTGGAAATCTTTTGCCGAAATTCGATTAAAAAACAACGGTTTCGGCATCATTTACCAATATCAACTCCTTCCTGCCCTAATTATCCCATCTTGAGGATGTACACACAGCCAAAAACTTAGTGGAGTTTTCGTGTATTTAATACTTCAATTGTTGAGTGTTATTTCTTTTAGGGAAGAGGCCTTCGAAATTTGGTGCAACAGAAGAATGATGAGGATCAAATGGATCGACCGAATAAGTAAAAAGGAAGTCCTAAGAAGAGTAGGAGAGAAGGAAAGCCTCGTGAAAACTTTAATAAGAAGACGGAACAATCCTACAGGCCACATTTTGAGACACGATGGCCTGATGAAGACAATCGTCGAGGGACAAGTGGCAGGAAAGAACGGAAAAGGAAGACCTCGAATGAAATAAATGGAAGAGGTGAAAAAGCATTTGAAAGAGGAGAAAATAAATACGTGGGTGTGAAAAGATTAGCTGATAGGAGAATTGAGTGGAGAGCTGCGTCAAACCAATCTTAGGATTGTTGATGATGATCTTCCTTTGCCCGGAAACAGAGCAACTAGGTCTTTACATCGGCGATTGACAACAAGTAACAATGGATGAACACTAACATATAAAACCACTACTACTACTCTGGCCGCACTTGAAAGCACGACCATAGGTTTGGCAGGTAACGACTTAACCCAAGCCGCAACCAAAGAGGCCGGCAGCCAAAGCCTATTATAGCTAAGTTATTACAGCGGCTATCCAAAATGAATCATTTGGAAAAGTGTACCAAAGATCCGGGGAAGAGGGGATTCGATGTAGCATGGAATTCTGGCAACCTGGAAACTTTTTCGCGAGAATTTAATGGTACGAATGTTTAGTGCCAGATTCTGGAAGTCTCAGATTTTGATTATTCGCTAATATAATGTGCTGTCGGGGGTGCGGAATTTTTTTTGGGTCATATGATGCTTTCGCGCACATAATCATCATCCTATCTTAACATTTCATGCTTGAGCTTTTTTTTTCTTTATTGTCTAAGATATCTTGTCCGAAGTGCCAGATTCGAAACCTTCTTTTGTTGTTCTTCCGTCTCTCGACGCGACGTTTGCCTTCATCCATCGAAATGATCACATGCCTCATAATGTGGTCATCTATATTGCCCCGTCTTCTTCCTGGGGATCAGTACAGACTTCAGTAGAATTAACTTTAAAACATGATTCGTAACTACATTATAATAAACTACTGGGTTTTTCGATTCTATTAAAAAAACGCTCAACTATAGCGGAATTTTATTTTCTTCGCCGCTACCTTCTTATCTAACACCACGGCCTCTACAGATTCTACACGAAAGTTTATACATCTAAATTATTCCACATTAATTACTAACCATAAATTCGTTACTGTTGAGAAACTACAATAATCCATTTACATTCATGTATCATTTGCAACAGTTGAAACAGATGCATACCTCTAAACAGGAAAGTTCTAGCTATAGACTAGCAAACGACGTACCTTAACGGATTCAGTCGATGATGCGAAAATTCTTCACGTGGAAATCATACACGGCGAGTAATTTTTTCCCCGTTGAATTTTGCTCCAGACATGTTTTTGGAGTAAGCAATATTAAAAATTATTTCTTTTGTTGCTTGTGATAGCATCTCACTCAACTAGAATAACTTCGTTCAAATACATAATTTCGTCAGTCACCGAATTATGACATAGCTTAATGCATCTGCACGGGAAGTACCAACATGTACTTCAATAAACCCAAAAAATAACATAGAATCTGATAATTATTACTAATGGCTAAAACTCTTGGGCTACCTTGGATCATTTTTCATGAATTGATGCAATCTTAAATTGGACATCAACGTAACACACTACGCGTGAAAAATTCATGCATGGCTTGAATGGTGATTAAGCTGTTTAGTCATCATTGGCGGTATCATATGACCTCGGTTGTCAGGCTAGCCTCTACCTAAATATTCTTACCGAAAAAAACTGCTTGTTGTCGGAGGTGCGAAATTCATTCAATTTTTCAAGAAAAAAGAGAAAAGTCTGTAGGGTTAATTATAGTGTTTAAGGAAAAATTGATCTCCTCTAAGTGACAGATCTACGATAAATGTTAATTATTTCCTCTTTTTTTCATTCTTTGGAGCCACAGTGAGGTTCTTTCTCTTTCGACAGTGGCATTGACACACTATTCAGAGGAATTTCGCGCGATTGCATGAGAACAGAAAGCTCGTAATCAAAGGTTTATCATGGATAACATTTTTTTAGCGTCATTGGATATTTCGTTGAATATTTTCCTAAATAAAACGCATTGCAGCTATAAGAAAACTATGAAGTAGATATTCTTACTATTGAACAATAAAAAGTTATGGTACTTTTCCACACGATTTATTCAATACGACAGGTTTCGTCGCAGAGGCGACATCATCAGGTACAGAAATCGTTATATTAACAGTTATTTTGTTGTTGTTAATCCGGTTGCTAATACGCGTTGGTAGGGGAGGGTTGCGTTGGGGTTGGAGCGTTACTCAGCTTCAGGGGAATTTCCAAGAGGGGGGAATAGTTGATAAAAATATTTAACATTATTTAAATTGATATTATTTGATTTATTAAATAACTGCTAATATAACGATTTACGTACCTGATGATGTCGCCTCTGCGACGAAACCGGTCGTATTGAATAAATCAAGTGAAAAGGTACCATAACTTTTTATTGTTCAGAATGGATTTTCACAAGGTAAAGCCAGAAACAATGGAGTTGATTCTTACTATCACCCAGAATTAAGTGGAAGGGATATTGCCGGAAACTTCGTCGAAAGGGCGATTTGAACGTTTCAATTGCTTATCTAGCTAGAAATACCACAAATTATCCTCAAATTTTACAAGCCAGATCGCCTCAATTACTTTCATCTTAAAAACATGATATTTTTCATTTTTACTCAGGTAAATTGAAATACTCCATTTTTCCTATGGGTATCGAGAAAACAATTGCAAATGCATCGAAAAGTACAGGAAACATTTGAAGGCATTATCTATACCCTATTATTTAAACTTGAAATGGATGTAGAGCAAATTATAGAGGAAAATGGAAAATAATGGAAAATTATTCAGGAAAAATACTTTAATTTGAAAAAAAAAGCTTTAAAAAACTTCTTACAATCAGAATCATGACAAATACGATAAGAAAAGGATAAAATGGCGAGAAAGATATAACGTAAATTCGGGTAAAACTTTTGTCGAAAAGTCAATAACACTAAAGGCAGACATTTTCAAGGCGAAAATTTACAACAAAAATCAAAGCCGATGTACCCAACAACCAAACCACAAAATTTTTTCTCAGCGGCCTGAGAATTCCCCTGAGACGGCTGGAGATGTGGTTCAAGGACCCTAAATCGCTTGGGAGAAAACGGCAGGCGCAATAAGAAGCACCAACCAATGGGAAAAATGAAACGGTTGAGACCCCAGCTGACTGAAGCCCCTTACTTGAATAACACCTGGAAAAGGGATTGGATGACATCTACAACAGCTATCCAGCACTGAACCTTTGCGGAGTCACGCGATAATGCACCCAGAGAGAGAACATTTTACAGAGGGAAAATCATTCACCTCAATCTGGGACCCGAGACAGGATGCATTCCTCAATTCTTGCCGGGGGCTTCAACCAATATAGCTACCAAGGCTAACTTCTCTTGAAAGTGATTGCTTGGTATTTTTGAGACATGAAGGAATTATGTAACCTACACTGTGTGGCATCACTTATGATAACTGATAATCTGCTTTATATTGATACATCGGAGTTAATCAATCACGAGATAATGCTTTCCTCCTTTCATAAACGGAGGAAAATCTAAGGATACAGATAAGGACTAAGGAGACAAATTATCTCGTAGGAATGAAATTGTGGATGTAGACCGACTAACTCCGTTTCACAGAGCATCAACTTCGGCGCAGGTGCCCTTAAAATTTTCAACAAACACCGTTTTTCATCGTTTTCCAACACAATCCCATGTCTTATTTAACTCAAAAAATAATGAACAATGCATAATAATAATACCGTTAATGGATGACATTAGGGGCGACATTAATGGACGAAAATGCACATGGGAATTTATATATATACACATATGCATTCTATAGTTTCATTTTCCTTCAGTTCCTAGTTATTTTTACTAGTTTTTACTTCAAAAATTAAAAGAAAAATTACATGACAACAACCTGAGTGATTGCACTTGTGGATATACATCCAGACATCAATCAATCAAGTTTATTTCCCTTTTTTTTATTTTATTTTCCATTGTTTTTCATCACTATAAAAACATTATGAAAACAGCATGGATGATTGCATTTGTGAATAGGTTAAAAAAACGCACCCATATTTCAAGGTAATTACCCAAAAGTTTCTAGTTTTTTCAATATGATTTAAACGTTAATTCATCTGAAACACAATAAAATAGTGTATTTTATAAAGACCAGAGGACCCAATGCTCCTCTTACTTTACGAGTGGTACGATTCTAAGCTAGATCGTGTGCCCGCTCAATATCTACCCCGCAAGGATTCAATCCCGATTCCTTCGAATGAGTATTCACTGACCGGGTGAAGAGACTCCCGAAATTCTATAATTTTTTATTCGTCGCGGTGAACGATACGCGGGAGTCTGTGACTAAAAGCATGTACATTCCCGCGATCTTAAAGATCCCAAACTGCACGAAAAATGTCGAAATTTCAGAATCTATTGAATAATTCCCGCACCAGTTGCAAAACGCGAGTCGATGAGAAAAAAGAAAAAAGAAACTAGATTGCGTAGAATTACGTCAAAGATAGTCAGTCATTCGGCCCCTTCCCAGTGTTCCCTTCGGATATGACTAACCACCCCAACCCCATTCGTGCGTGTGTGTTTGAGCGCGTTTTCGGGCGCCGACAACCGTGAAGATAAGCTGCCCACCGCCGGCAAAAGAAAAAGTGCACGTCTACAAGAAGAGGGGTAGGGGGAGGCATGGGACGGCAACAGGGCGAGGGAATGGGGGAAGGCTGCACAGAGGAGTGGGGGGAGTTCAGAGAGGATATGGGGGTGGTAGAGGGAGATTTGGGAAGGAGACATAGCGAAGGAGGTCATCAACAAATTAAGGTTCTCTCGAATAAAAATCCCAAGGACGAGAATCCAGGTAGAAAGTTCGCAAGGACCTCCTGGGCCGGACCAGCAGATTGCCGGGGAAGGTAACGAACGGAGAGATAATCAACTCATACCATAAGCCCGAGAGAGTCGAAAAATTGAGGACCCACCCCACCCTCCTCTCCCAACGCATACGGAGTTGCTCAAAAAAATCCCGCGTGGATGGAGGTAATTCACCTTTCCACGTGGTTTTCGCCCAAAGCATGCCTCGTTTTGATGGGAACTGCTGCCCCCAATAAAAAAATAAATGAATGGAAAAAAAATTAAAATGTCAAAATCTTGCGGTCGAGATGCATGGAGGTGAAAATGTAGAGTTTTTCGGATTTTGAAACGGGTGTAGCTTAGGAACTGGGGCTATCCCTAAATGTCGTAGTTATTCATCATCATTGGGGTTGGTAGTTAGCCCTTATGATGATAATGATGATAAGAGACCACTTTGTTGCATGTGGCTTCATTAAATGACGCATCGACGATGATCAAAGATTACACCGGGTTGAAAACCCGAGAAAAGTTAACTCATTAGACTGCTTGGCGGGGAGAGTCACACGTCTTTCATGGAGACTTAAGCAAAGATTTTACTTTTTAATCCGTTGTTTTTGCCAAAAATATGGATCATTTTGATGATAATTGCAACACTTCGAAAGAACCGATTTGTGATCGTAAGACATGAGCATACGATGATTAAGAATTCTCGATTTTTCAATTCTGTGTTGAAGGTACGTTTCAATAAAGCAATCAATTATTATCATTAAGGTTATTCATCTTTCCCCTCGATAATATATCCAGATTCCATACTGTGCCACTGAAGCATCCAAATTGTCGGCGTAGTTAATCGATAATGCATGACTGCGAGTAAGAGAGACTATTATGAGAATCGACTTCGCCAGGATATCAAATAATCCCCAACCATATCCCGCATCAATTTTAAATTTCAATGAAATTCCTAGATGGGAGTCGAAAGTTTCAAAAGTTTTTCAAATTCCAAATCAAGGTCCACATCCTAGGAGATATTTTTATTTTATTTCTCGGGATCTAGAAAGTGTCTTATTATACGAGGGCGGTTTTTGGAACCTCCGAACGCTCAGCAAAAACACCATAAAAGCGACAGGCGGGTAATGCGAGGATAGGGCAATCGCGCGTCCTCCGCACTACACGCTCAAGTCATTTCCAACCTTAAGTTGTTAATTTTAGGTTAGTGACAATCTCATTGACTACTCTGCCTCATTTGGTTCTCCCGCCAAAAGTGCACCGCGGAGCAACAGTTAGAAAACTGGCCGAATGGCTTCAGCATTTACATGTCTTGACCTTTTTGCCGATAAAAGAGAATTTTTATTTTATGCAATGTGGCTAGAGTGAGAAACATTACGTCCATTCCCATTCAAAACAAAAAAGAGACACGCTGACTTATGGAAGTGTTCTGATCCATGACAACGCCCGTCATCTCAGCGCTGATGCATCCTAACTGCTCCTTGAGTAATTTCAATGGGACATTTTCGATCAACCTACCTAGTAATGCCAACCTGATGCCGAGTGACTTCCATCTTTACGCTGAAATTAAAATGTGGCTAGGAGGGAAGCGTTCTCAAACGGACGATGAGCATCAGGACAAAGGCAAAATTCATTGGAAGTCATTGGCTGCAACATCCTTTGAAGACGGCATAGTAAAGCTTGTCCACAGATACGACCAATTCCTCAATCGCCGAGGCTATTATGTCGAAAGGGCACTACAATAGTGCTCAATATTTAGCAACGAAATAATTTTTAATCAATTAGTTCGCCTACTGTTCATGACCCATCGGATGTTGAAAACAACCGCCCTCGCACTTATCGCTGCATTAGATCGGACCAATGGATCCAGGCAATATCAAAATAAGCGAAACGGGTTGAATTTTATCGTATAAGAGTTACGTAAGGAAGAATTATTTTTATGAAGAGTTATATTTCACTTGGGAAACTTCTGCAATAAAAGTTTCGAAATCAACTCTGGGCACGGCATCTTGCATTAACTTCCCAAGATGACGTTAAACAATATCTCTTTAATGAAAATTGCAATTCAGCTTATTCAAATCAAATATAAATCGTGATCTCTGGATAAGAAAAACGTCCTCGCTTTATCCTTGCATACACAATCCCGTATTTATCAACGCATAGGGTCAAATAGGTGGCAGTCTGAGAATGAATGTCAAATCCCAGTCACTTGATACCGACAATCCACGGTTAAACTCCTGAACACTTGGGCTACACTTAGTCTCTACAGCATTCGATATTAACTAACTACAAATAATTACTTAAAGAGCCATTTTTCGTTCTCGCATAGTTGCTACAATGTCACTACTGCGATCAATGTATGACGACCTAAGCCATAGATGAAGAACATGGGTTACTACTGTAATCCTAAAAAAAGCTCTTACTCATTATTTTCCTTAGATTCAGTGGCTTCACGATTCAGCAAATTTTCATAATGGAAGCTGCCAAGCCCGGTGACATGAAGTACTCTCCAGAAGATTTTTTCGGCCCAACGACTCATTTTACCATCAACCAAAAGCCATTTTTTTTCTCAACCATTGAGCACGAAAAGTATGTTGAGGATAAACGCATAGTGGTGCGCACTTTATTTTTTAGGCATGGTTCATGCATTTAAATATCTACCAAACAAATCAAGGCATAACCCTTTAATGAATTTCATTTACTCGATGGACATATGGAGGATGCTTAAATTTCCATAAAATCTTCAAACTTAAAATGGAAGCAAAATTCCTTTGCAAACACCTTAAAATGAGTAGTGAGGTTGGGATTAGTTTAACGATTCAGCATATTAATTGCTATTCAATCCATACTGAGGAAAAGGAGTACGACATTTATATTTCCTAGTGCTGTGGGTGAAAGAGGAAAATAACCTCATGCTGAATGATCCAATAAGAATATATTTTCTGAAATAGAAGGTAATCGTGAATGCAGTAATTTTAATTATGCAGAAATTGGTAATGCAGCGGAAACTCCCGCGTCTCTCGCGTGCTGGTTGGTCTTTAAGTCTTGAGGAACATAATTCGACAGCTAATCTATGAACTCCTTGGGTTTAAATGCTTTAGCGAACATGTTCGGACGGATTCAGTTCAGGGGATCAGTTCGGTTAACAGGCATGAGGTCAGTCAACAATGAAATCGCAAAACTTGCAATCGATGGCTCGCGATTACCACTTCTGCCACATTAATAGACATGCCTGCTTACAAACTCGCCTATATGAGACAAAATAGTTCACCAGCATGAAAGCAAGGGCAAATATCAATTACTTTCAGCATGCCATAGAAAATTAATTGCCACACAAATACTTCGTGCCGTTTATAGTGCTAGTGAACAGGTACCTGCATGTCAAAATCGCGGTCAAAATTCACAAACTCTTGATTTACTTTGTGGTATTCCATTAAAAGTTTTCCTGGATATCAGACAATTACTTATGCCACTTATTTTTTATCAGAGCGCGACCCGGGTTTCAATGAATTATCATCATCTTCAGGCGCAAATTATGACTTATTATTTGCGCCTGAAGATGATGATAATTCATTGAAACCCGGGTCGCGCTCTGATAAAAAATAAGTGGCATAAGTAATTGTCTGATATCTAGGAAAACTCGCGGTCAAAATCTTTTCAGCATGACCTGCTGACTTCGCTTCCAAACAATATTCATGTAAAATTAATTTCATTTCCATGTTTAAAAGTGACAAAAATTCGGCAATGTGTTTCTTCTAAACGGCTTCTCGAAGCATTTTTTTATATCTTTAACACTTGGATGAAAAATCGCACATAGAGTTTTAGAGTAAATAGCCCCAATGTTTTTTATTGTGATCATCATATTAAAGGACCAAATTCCTAAAGCTTTACTAAAAAAAACAGAAAGTTGAAGCAATAAAACAACTTCATAGCCTTTTTACATAACTCACAAACCTTCAGGAAAATTAGCGTTACTTTAAAAACGCACAAAAGAAGCATGTTTAAAGAAAGTATTGATAAAAGACTTGTTGGACTAAGGTACGGTGATAATTTCTTAACAATCTTTTAGAAATCTTCCCGGAAATATAAGTTTGATATAACGAATCTCCGGATGAAAGGTGAAAGTCTTCAAACAAGTATAATTATTTATCAAAACAATTGCAACGTGTATGAATGCAAATATTGATAGAAAATGTGAATACTATCCAAGATAAAAGGAAATTAAATTGGGGACAAAAAACATTCATTAATAGTCAATTAATTCAGAAGATAAATACATTGATGTGATCTTTTTACAATATCAAACTGTCAATAATGCATTATTATGCAAATGGAAAAATTATTGAGGTCAAAACATCAAAGAAATCAAGATACGGGATGTCATCAGAATTCGATGAAAACGTAAGTATGGTTAGCAAGATTGGTATGGTATATTTATTAAGGGAAAGACTTTCTCACAGTTTACACGCAAACTATTATCACTAGGCATATCATATAACGAAAGAGTGACGAAGCGAAATGAATGATTACAAAAATAAATATATACCTTTCAAAAATGAAAAGACGCAGAAGTAATTTCACCCGTGCCCATAAAATGTACGTGAAATTAGTTTTTTATCATTTTCATCTAAATAATTGTGTTCATAAGATCGAAAACTGCTATGGTACGTATTTTTAGTCAATACATTTTCTTTAGATAGCAAAAATTCCAAATTCTACAACTAGTATAAACAATAGGAAAACGAATGGGGAGCGATTATGAGCTGCACTTAAATTTTACCCAACCAGTTATTTTTTATCACCATTACTCACGCAACATTTAGAAACGGAAAGAAGAACAGCGAGCCGATATAATTTTTTCTACGGATTCCACAAATGACATCGACTAATCGAAAAATTCCACTCTTCAATACAAAGCGAACAGGATTGGAAAAACCACAAGAATGATTTTTATATGTAAGCATTTATTTCTTATTTTGATCGCCCAATTACATATTATAGAGCAAAATAAAGTATGTAATTGGAGAATAATTCCAACAATCACTCTTCATTATAAGGAAAATCGAATGCTTGAGAGTTTAATACAGACATCCTAGGAGTAATGGTTGACACGGATGATAAAAATCAGCCGCTGATACGACTTTGGCAATAAATACTAGAATTGATGATGGAAAAGTATTTGCAGTCGTATAGAAAGAGCAGCTTCGTGGTATCAAATTTTGCCTTTATTAAAGGACGCCATTATTGAAAACTTGAAGCAAATAATGAATGCTATGACTTATATTTGCTCGAGGACCACGTATTTCCAAAATAGATGTGCCATTTAGGGAGGAAAATCAAAGGATGGTAAAATTTCAAACAGAGGCCCCTTAATATCCCAGTTTTTCCTTAAGTAATTTCTCATTCTTTCAAATTTAACATCCACTGGAAAAATGCATTTAGAAATTAATAATATTACAGTTAGATTTTTTAATTGATGCACTGTTCGCTAAATGTAAATAATGAAACCAAAAACATGGCCAATCGACGACGAAATACGACACGGCGACGGTGACAAAACTTATAAAATTTATTACTCTCTAAAATATCACACTCAAACGAACGACGGAAACAGAACGACGTCACATGGAGTTTTCCCAGCATTCATACTTAGCCGTCGCGTTTTCGCGCACTTGAAAATTTTCACTTTTCATTTAATCGCGAAAAATAGATATCGTCATTTAAAAATCTAAAAGCGTGAAATACGTACTCCAGGAGTAATAACCTTTCGATTTAGGCAAAAAAAAATAAAAGGAAACCACCCTATTACTGGAAAAAAAGATTATTTGTACTTTTCTGGTCTCTTTTGTAGCATCATTAGTCAATTTATTAGGTAACTAAACAATTTTGCCAAAACAATTTACATTAGATTGTGTGTCGCATGCTGCCACATTTCTGAGGACTGGTAACATTGGGTCATCATTGGCAAGGAATGTAGACTGGGCTTTTTATTTCCTATACTGATATGATATGAATCTCAACGCCACTTCAAACTTTACACAATTTCATTCCTGGAAAATTATTACATTAGTTATGCATAAATTTGCATGCTTATATTTATATAATGCATATTTATATAAATAAATATATATGTATATATATATGCATTATATTTATACGTGCATATATATTTATATAAGCATGCAAATATAATATTTATTATAATTAATTACCTCCATGAGGCAATGAAAATTTCGAAACAGGAATATAAACATGTATTTTTCCACCCAAAAGCCAATTAAGCGTTCGGGGCTAAGGACAATCTTATTTCAATGACGACTGGTTTATAACTGGTGGGTTTCTAATAATAAGTGGAGAACCACGCCATTGTTCACCAAAAACTAAACAACAGTGCAGCGTACACGACAAAAGAAGTTATGATGTTGGCTGAAAAACGAGTCTACCTATAGTTTCCGCTTTTCAAAATGGCCTCTACTGGAGACAGCTGGTGATAGGTGATTGCATCAAAATAGCAGAAAGCCTGAAATGATTAGAGCTATTTAAAAAAAAAACATGCAAATGAAAAATTGAACACGTTCTTGACTTCAATCTTTCGATGTGACTGAATTGAATGCTTTCATCGACGATGTCCACTAAAGTTATAAAGAGCAAGGCGATGGGGACTACTATATTATCATATTTTTTTTAGATCCGCCTAAGCACAAATCCTGGAGTGCACATAAAAATACATAATTTCCATAACTTTGCAAATGAACTTTGAACTTATTTAAAAGTTTTCTAATATTATCATACACACAATATACCCAGATGGGAAAAATGCAGAACGCTTGAGATCAAAATCTGGAGCCTTTGTAGACTGGCGAAGATTTAGCATAATCAAGTGGCACCGACTAGCACTTTTCCACCATATATATGAAATAATTAGTTCAACATAGGCATCACCACATTTTACTTGAGAGTTAAGAGAAATAATAAAACTTAAACTTATAAAAATCATTTGAAAAAGATAGGACTGCATAATAAGAGTAAAATATACTACTACTAATAATATATTAATATATATTAATTTTTGCCATTAGCATATATATTTGAATATGGCTGGAGTAAATTTTGCGATATAACGGAATGATTACAATCATGTCTTTTTTCACGAAATTTGTTCAACTTTGGCCGCAATTAATATTGCTATAATTCAATTTCAGAAAAATATTAATTTGGCATGCCATGCACGTCGCACAACCTTTAATAGTAGGAGCATGCTTAGCTTAAACTTTCTGGGTTAAGAAAACTGTTTTTAAGGTTTTGGCCATCATTTTTTATTACGTAAATCTTTGCGCTCATCACTTCTCAAAACCTTACAATTCATAATTGCCGGAGCTCTTCGGCGGCGTATTTTCAATGTATTTAAAGAGATTGTATTTGTCAAAGTAATTGATCAGATGAGAATTACAGCACATAGTTTTCCTTAATAAACATCTTCCACTTTGCAACTCAATCCTTTTCTATTCTACTACTTGAAATTCTTCCTTTCTCCTCTAACTTCCCCACCTACCTTAAAAGCATAGTCACCGCTATGACCTTCAAAATACATTAACTTCGAAACTACCTCTCCATTCACCAACTGTGCTTCACACTTCCTTCTAGAAACTTCTCTTATTTCTTAAGAATTCCTCGTATTACGCTGACCATAGACATAAATAACGGTTACGCGCAACAATCACTCACTCAGCGAATCAAAACGTTTGTTTGGTTTGAATGGGTGAGAGAAAAGCCAACTCCTAGCGAAGCTTCAGGCCTAAACAACACACTCAGAGTTCGATATAGGGGCCAGGGATCGCACATATCTTATAAGGACCAGTTCTTTTCACTGGGAAACTTCTCGCTTCGAGTATTTTTGATTTGGGGAGTCCAAAAACCTCACGCGGGATCCTTCGATCAATAGTCAAATGATAGCATGACTAATAAATGTTCTCTTTGTTTTAAGATTATACATGCTCGCATGCACTAAACATTTGTATACAGTAAAAAATTAACTTGCTGGAACTCAATAAATGAAAATCAGTAACCAGGGATTTTGGTTGCGTGAACCGGTTTCAATTGAGTCTACGAAGAGCAAGGTGTATGTAAACAGAAAATTGATTTGTTCCTTTAAGCAATAGCAAAAATACGAAAGGGATCCTTTCACATTTTTGTACTTTTTTCAGTCCAAAGTTATTTTTGTCAGCAAAACAATAATAATTTGAGAAAAATTGTTAACTTCTTGAAATACTTTATACTTTTTGGGGGAACCATTGATTTTTTTATTTTCATTTTTACACCAAAATATTATGGTTCAAATGCACGAGAAAAACTGTAAAAAAAATCATATCAAGCCACATATATCTGTTATTTTTTCCTCATTTATAAAAATTCCTATCATAAACAATTACGCGTGAATCACCACTGCAAACATTAAGCATCGGAACACATCAAAAACTACCAGGAACCTACGGGTATTAAATCAGGTACTATCGAAAACAGAGTAAACCTTCGTACATATTTTATGATGTACAAGCCATTTTCAAAGAAATTAATATCAGTAGTTAATTAATTTATATCCCACACACAACCACTCGATATAGAAACACGTTGAATCCAAAATTCACAAAAGTAAAACATACGCAATAATTAAATTTAGTAACAATAAGAACTCTAATGCCTCGCAAATTAAAATTTAGAAGTATTCAACGGTGCTCGGCGAGATGTTGTGGGACATAATGATACAATGATAAATGAAGAGCAAACTTAGTGCATGTCCACAGTAATTTTATTTGGTACGACGCGTTTCAGCGACCTTACTTCGCTATCATCTTGTACCTGATGATAGCGAAGTAAGGTCGCTGACACGCGTCGTACCAAATAAAATTACTGTGGACATGCACTAAGTTTGCTCTTCATTTATCATTGTAAAATTTAGAAAATAACACAAATATGTATCACAAACGAAAATACTACCATTCTATATCAGATTCAGGTCAGCTGTATCTTGCTAGAATTAGTCTCTAGTATTAACTAAATAAAATCGATAATGGCACCAGTTAAATAGTCACTCAAGGTGGCTTGCTAGGGACTTTTGGCGATTGAGATAACTTCCTATTTCCACGGTCACATCTCGGCCGAAAAAAATCTCCCCTGCTCCTTCATCCCGCATTTAGCGCTACCACAACGAAAAAAACGTTCATCCGCTTCGCTCAAAGCGCTCCCAATGAGCGGCTGTCGTGGAAATGGATCCATTAGGAGACGGGCAGAAGTAGGCGCACCCAAAAGACGCTCGGAGCCACGAGCAAAAACGCGCGGAATTTTTCGTCAAGTCATTCCGCTGAGAGCGAAGGACCTGTTTCTCTAGTTGGCAAACAATTTTGGACGCTTGCTGCGGGTTTAGGCATGCGGTCTTTCGCATGGAACGACAGCAAACGCATGGGATATCTCAGATAGAGATTAACATTAAAACACGGTCGAGCAAAATGCTTACTTATGGAAAATAAAATATGAGTGGAGGTTAATTACATACGAAAAAGAATATAACAGAAATTACGCAACAAAAATAATCTTTAGTAATTTGTGGAGAAAATTCTAGTTCATATCTCCTCGCCTATGGTCCGAATAATTCAAGTGACTCCGAGGGTTGCAAAGGTAATTGTGTGGTTCCGCAATATTCAAAGGGCCTAACGTAAGTTGTCACTAAGCTTTGACTTACTGTAGCCAAGGAATAAAATTTACATTCCCATTGACAAAATTTTAATAAACATAACGCACTAAGCGAAAACAGTTACGGTGGGGCAATGCATATTTATGTATCGATGCAACAGAAATAATTCGACGCAACATACTGAATAGTTTTTACGGAAGATGCATTATAACGATTTCCTTTCCAAAGCCAGTTCATTCTTTTAACGCCGGTGGGGCAATTTATACCTTATCAACTGTAATTTAAGTAGAACCGAGTAGACAATTCAGAACACGCCTAACACTACCGTTGACCAGAAGCTAAGACTTCAGTCAAATTCAAAAGGTGTTTAAAAAGGTATGTAGAGCTTCGTAAAATTTCTTTTGAGATTCCTAGTATAGGAGAAAAAGCAACGATTAAAGCAAAATGCAAAAAATATTTTTATATTATTACAACATAGCTTTTTTGCTAACAGTAAGGAAAAAAATTGTAAATATGCACCCTCTTCGGTTTGATAAAACGGAAATTTCATCATGCATTTCACATTTACTTCTCTAGTTTGAATAATATAAACTGAAAGGGGAATGTGGTTTAATTAGTATTTTCACTTAGAAAAATCTGTTGAAAAATATGATGCTAAATTATACATAAGGGTATAAATAAAATAGGGAGAATAGTATACTTCACTACCTCTAATAGATCAAAACTACAAATCGAAATAGTATGTTGTGTGAATTACCAAACGCTGAAACCATCATACATCCCCATATATTGCTCCACAATTTAATATCTGCAACTTAAAATTTAAAATTTCATACGGTTTTGGAAGACAATTATTCAATATGATGCAAAATTCACGACGGAGAGACCCCTTAAAGCAGAAATTAATTCACGCCCCAGGGGGTAAGAAAGAAATATTATCCCCAAGGAAACTTCCTTTTCTTTCAAATTATTCACCCCAGAAAATTGGGGGAACCGTTCCTTGTGAAGATGTTTCCCGCCCTTTAATATTCCCAGGCCGTTGAACCGATCGGAACCTCTGCACCCAATAAGTTTTGGTGAAACGGGAGGAGCTACGCGAGGATGAATTCGAGCGATGTCCGTGAGTGTTGCAATCGCCCGTTGGAACTGAATGCAAAACATATGGCCAAGAGATGACTGCATTCCAGGATAGATAAAAACAAAGGGTAACCGATAATAATTGATAAGTATTGCTCTTATCTCCTTTCCTGTGTTTCGAATATATATGACTATACACGAGTATCTAAAACGAATCTATATAGGTCCAAATTTTCCAGGGGTCTGACGGAATTTTTCGCTGAGCCTAGACTAACTATAGCCAACGAAGTAATCATATATTCCGATGGAAATAATTTTAATAAACAACTCACTATAAGCGAAAACAGGTACGGCGGTACGATGCACCCAATACGTTGTGGAGAAAAGTGAAGGATGAAATTTTGAACGAGAAGAGCTACACGAGGACGAATACCGACAATACCCAAGAGTGTTGCAATCGCCCGTTAAAACTGGATGCAAAACACATGGCGTGGCTAAGAGACTACTGCATTCCAGGAGAGAAGAAAATAAACTTGAATAAACCCGTGATTCAAGGATAACCCATAAAAATTGATAAATATTGCCAATTGTTATTCATCCGACTAGCTTCTAACCATTATTTGTTAATCTGTAAACCCCTTCCTATTGATTTCTCCTAATTGAGCAACATATCTCAACCAATAATTACCTCTGGCCATAAGTAAAGTCGACCAAGTCGAATAAGAAGGTTTTACTTTCGTTGTATCAATAAATAATTTATTAAAGTACCTATGCTTAAAAGTGAATCCCACGGAGTATTGCCCCTAGCAAGATGTTTTTCTTGTTCACTGATATTGATGATTTCCTCTAACGTCACCGTGAATAAGTTACCCGTCTACCAAGCTAACTCAATGAAGCAACAATTTCACCAGTAGGAAAATCAAATAAAAATGCATGAAGATAACAAAACCAACGAATGAGGCCTCCCAAAGCCTCCCTAACCGATTTTTATCCATAATACATACATCAAAATTTAGTAATTTATTGTTAACATACACGAATAATCCTATTCATTTCTTTAAAAATAATTCGTTGGAATAAAGCGTACAATTGGTAACTGCGTTTGACATCATTGGTTACATGTAATGCTATTGAATCTAGCAGTGAAATTATATCGTATAAATTTTATACATCCGGAAAAACTTTTCCATTCTTCCACTGTAAACTTGACATTTCATTTAGATTACTTTAATTTTAATTCATTACTGCTTACTTTTCCGACCCGTAAGAAGTTTTATCTTGCATTCGTACAAAATTTGAAAATGAATATGAACTGAATTTGCACCAAATGGTACAACAGAAATATTTAAAAAAACTAAGACAAATAGTTACAATTAATACAAATATTTACCTGCTTGTATGGAAAATGCATCCAATCAACCGATAGAGAATGAAAATAGCCATACATCAAATCGTATCCCTTTGGTTACAAGCTATGATCTTCGGGGTTGGCGCCCTGCAAGCATAAACAAGGTTTGTTTACCATAATGAGGGGGAGGGGATGGGCTTGGGTTGCCTCACCTTGGAAGGGAGGATGGGTGGAAGGCGAGATGATGAAAGGAAGCTGCATAGAATGAGCGGAGGAGAATGAACGCCGTGGGAAGACACGCTCCAGATTGTTTGTTTGCCTTCCTTCCACCCGGCGCGGCTTCCTTCCTCCCGAGCCGTGGCGTCGCGGGGAACGCATCGCATGTGTCGGACGATGCGTTGGGAGGAGGAGGAGGAGGAGGTGGGATTCGACGCCTATCTCCACGGGTGGAAAAAAGATAAGAGATACAGCCGATCGACCTCGCTTCCCGCCCCCTATCTATTCGTGCATTTTTCTCTCCTCCTCGGAGGTCAGCGGAATTTTCCCAGACGAGCACGAGGACGATGACCGTGTATCAGTTTCTGTTATGTTTACAGTAAAATTCACGATGACCCAAGAGAATATCAATGTTTCCTGATCCTTCCTGACCATTTTTCTTATTTTTTTTTTAACCTTAGGATTCCTCAAATTATGGGTTGCATCATGAAACGGGATGATATGATAGAGACGATCATCGAAAAAATCTGAAAGGGGAGAATGCGATACTTCCACTGCACAAACGCTCAACAATCGCCCACCGAATCAAATCCGCTCATCCAGTAGCCCTTGTAGTACTAGATTAGCGGATTTGATTCTGTGGGCGATTTTTGAGCTTTTGTGCAGTGAAGGTTTGTGCAAGAATGGCATCGGAAGGTCTAAAATAACATGCATAGATAAATACTTTCAGACATAGTGTCCATTACTTTAAAGGGATGTTAACCTCCAAATGCGAATACTTGTCCATGAGTATTGACAAATACCAGAAAATTTACATAAAAAATAGCCAATCTTTTTGGTGAAGTGATCGTGACGATATAATAAGTAACAAATAACACCATAAGTTTAAATAGCAACAAGAATAATTTTCATCGACGTAGAGAAAAACATGTCAGATTGAAAAAGTTAAATAATGAAGGGGAAATGAAAATAAAGCTGAGAACCAAATTTTAATTTTCAACTTGTACAAAAAGAATTTAGCAACTAATAAATTCTTGTATATATCAACATCAAAATTGGACAGGTCACAACAATCAACCGATTCGTCCACCAATCGAGATAATTTTTTGTCGAAATAACGTTTAAATTTCGTTCATACGCTTTAAGTTGATACGGAGGCTTCCGCGGTGACTATATTGATAACTGTTTTTCGGGTTTATGTCGCGTTGATTCATTTTTGGTGAACGACAGTTTCGGGCGCGTTCCAGCTCCAGTCTTTGGATTCGGGAAAGATGAGTCAACGCGGCATTTACCCGAAAAAACAATTATCCATATGATTTAAGTTTATCGAAGTCTTCATCACACCTCAAAACTTGAGAGAAGGTTGAAAACTTGAGTGAAGAGAAACATAATATTATCTTTTTTCTTTGCAATAATATTTTCATTATTGCAAACAACATATCCACTATTTCCCAAAGTTTTCAATCACATCAGAAAATATTTCGTGAAACCTTTTACACATCCAGTAAAAATTAGCGGTTTCACAATTGTAAGATGCAGTACCATTTTCCGAAAAGAAATTAGAAAAGCGCATGCTGCTAAAATATATCCGACTCCAGCATATTTATACCATGAAATTAAAATCGGCATTTAAAATATAATATTCCTAAAATTTATAAAACTGCAAAAGCATCGGAGGACTGAAAAATGTCATCAGCAGCAAGAATAATTTAAAATTATGCTTAAACTGAAAAATTTTAAGGAAAAAATGTTATCTTCGATTCAGTTATTGCCGATGAACCAAAAATATTAGGTACTCATAGTTTAAAAGTTATTCTTCCTGATTTTCTCCCGTTCGTATACTATTATCTTCCAAAATTCCAATAATAATTGTGAGAACGAATTTAAAAGAAAAATGAAACGGAAAATCAGGACACAATTTCCTCAAAATCAATGTCAGCAAAAGGATCATAAACATGAAATGAACAAAAAAAATAATAATTACTGACAGATTTCTTGGATTACTAAGTAAGGTAGGAGATTAAAAAATCTAAATCCTTTAATTTCGACGCTGAATCCCGAAGGAGTCACTTTAATGAATGGGCAAAACATTTACACGACAGATAACATAAGTCAATTCATAAGAACGTATGAATACGTAACGTGCAACGTATTTCATATATAACAAAAGAATATGCAACAGGAAGCATGTTATTCTACGTTTTAGGTCATGGGAAAATAGTATTATGCCTAAGCCCCAACTATCCCTTTTACTTTCAAGGAGAATTTTCGTTTATGCTTGCAATGCTTCTTCCGCCGAGTGACATGCCTGTTTCCCTTTAATTATTCATTTGTTTTCTAAAATAGCCTTTCTCCCTTAGTTAGCACATTTTCAAAGTGATAGATGACCCTGAGCCTTATTTTTATTGGCACTCCAAGGCAGTCAAAACCACCGATAGGAATAATTTACAAATTTTAAACGCTTTCATGGCGTCACGTGGGTAGTAAGTTTTTTTCAATCCTCTGGACTTCCAAGTTTTCCATAGCCATATTCTAGTACATGAGATCTTTAAAACTTGTAAAAATATACAAAGCGATATTCCCATTACTAGAGCTAGGGTCTTTCGTAAATTCTATTTACATCGTCAAATTCAGCAAAATTCCATTGGGAAGCAAGGAAGCAGATTTTGAAATAGCTCAAAACTTTCGTTTACCGTAGCTTTTTTTTTCTTTGAAGGCGCTTACTCAAGAGTTTTTAAATCGTTTAAAATAAATCCCCACTTTATTTACATATGAATGCTTTAATCACCTGATTGTACTAGCCAGATGCCTCAGGTGTGGTATTCCCAGATGTAGGACGCATATTTATCTCAAAATATCCAGTTTCCCAAGTGTTTATAATGGGAGATCCTCGGTTTTTCCCGGTTCCGCTTTCCGCTCCGTTTAATGAACCGCATTTTAAGTGTAGCAGGGGAGGAGAGAGGCTGTTGGACCCGGGAAGCACCGCATCATAATCTCTCGCTCATCTCCACCAGCGAGTGGGGAATGCCAACAAATGCTTCCCGGCGGGGAGGAGGCTCCACTCCCGGGAGGCGAGGGCGGAAAATCCGGGAGGTGGATGGAAAGCGAACGGCCGGTCGGTCGGCTTGTGGGACGAGAGAGAGAGGAGTGGGATTGTTGTGATGGAGGAGGCAGGGGAGTGAGATGGAGAAGAGGAGGAGAAGGAGGAGGGGGGAGGAAATGTGGACGATGGGAGCGGGAAACCTGTTCCCCGAAGGTCAGCACGCCAACTCGCCAAGAAAAAGTCCGCCTCACACCGCCACACGCTGACGTTCCCGCGGCCCTCCTCCGCGAGGCCTTTGTCCGAGCCCCCCGCGATGGACTTGCGAGACGTCCCTCGGATCAGCTATCGAAACTGCCATCCACGCTGCGATCAATCGAAATTTGAAGCGAAAGTCAGGGTTCCATTCGTTGAAAAGGAATTAGAAACTAAATTAAAGGAAGGCAACCAGTACTAATTGATTTTCGATATTAAACAACCTTGCAATGCTAGTGCAAATTAGCGTTGACTGCAAAAGATCTGATCGAAATGTTTACAGGGCTGAAAACTTTATAAGGTGATCACCTATTACATTAGTTCGTGTTTTCTTGTTCTTATCAGCACCGGTGATTGATCGTGATCAAAAATAATTAAGAATATAAGTTGACAACCGAAGAATTATGGTGAATGAGGGCTATCGACAATAAGCTTCCACTGGAAAACAGTCAATCGATATTCTTCAACAAAATTTGACTACTTACATAATAATTACATAATTTAAACGAAAAACCATATGGATATCAGAGCTCGACATTTGATTTCATCCATCGGTCGTTAAAATCTCCTATCGAACGAATCTACGGCGCGCGTACAGCTCTCCGCGCGCAACGCCGTCAACTTTCGGACTGACGGTCCGTGACGTCAAGCCGTCAACAATGCTCCCGGCGTCCCTAGAGAGCCGGTTTTCGTAAACGAGGAAAATATGGAATTCTGCCGACGGTCGTGTCCGACGGAGCGTTAGAAATGCGACTGGGAAACAAAAAGAACGAAGATTTCCGTGCTTTGAAAAAGTAAACAAACAAAGAAAAATTGGATATAACATATTTTCTGAACCCTTCAATGACGTCAATATGACGTCTTCCCGTGCGTTATCTTCAGTTACACGGAAATATACGTGCGTTCGTTATTTTCGGACGTGATGGAGATGATGAGGAAATAGAAAATAATTGAAAATCAGAAACGCCCTCGCAACTCGCTAAAACCGACGCGAATCTCAGCAAAGCGATGCTTCTGAATCCTTGCCTCGTGTTACAGCTTTATCCGCTCCATCGGACGGAGGTTAAACCCGGTTTCTCGCCAAACATGTTTGATATTTGTAGTTACCCATTGCGATGACGCAAAACATTAACCTTAGTGACTTCAATAGTTCCATTTCCTCCTCTTACAGGAGCGGTTCGAATATTCCGAACGCACGGATTTACATAACGGCACGAAACGATCGTAAAGATGATGGTTAACAACGTATGCGTAACATTTTCAAGGTACGGAACCACCAAACCATCCCTTTGCTAACTAGAGCGGCAATAATTTTAAATCATTACTGAAATAATCACATAGCTCATAAAAAAGTAAGATCCGCTTCCGATTTGCGGGGAGTAAATCGTTAGCAGATGCTTGGAACCGCGACCAAATGGCCTCGAACATACAACCGTGAACATGAATTTTTTTAGCGAAAAAATGACAGAGTGATATTTTTTCGGTTCGAAATAAAAGAGTATCACTGGGACGTGCTACATCTCTAGGTTCCAAATTAAATATTACACGAGATATACCCATTAAGGAATAGGTTAGAACAATATCACAATCTTTAAATAGACAAAAATGACCGTAAATTATCTATATATTCATTTTAAGCGTAACGTCAAAGCGAAAATGTTTGGATGTTTTAAATGTAAAGCGACCACCAGAAGATGGACAATCATAATTTTACCCTCGAATTAATCGGCTTGATGACCGAATACCAGAATAAAAACCAAACATGTATTCCAGAAAAGCCTTGAACTTACTCAGAGCACAGGTTTACAACCGGAGAATTGAGATGATCGAGGACCAAAACGGCTAATCCATAAGATTAGCAGAGGGTTTGAAGTTCTCTCCATGGTTTTCGGGTTAGCTGCGTTGAAGTTATTTTCAAGATGACTGTTTCGTGGCCTATGCGGCCAATTATTGATTAGATTGGAATCCAAAGTTGGCTTCATGAATGGGGGCCGCAGGTTGAGTTGATAATCATTAATTAAACAAACTAATGGATCTGTTACGGAGGAGGAAATAATTATATCATCATTTCACCAGCTTTTGGTGTAACAGCTTTCGGCAGAAATGGTTTGATTGCGTGAGAATTGTAGAATTTTCTGAGCCTATCTTCTCATCACTAAGTCAGCACATACAAGTGAAGTATTACAACATTGCATCCAACAAACAATCACTTCAATTGGAACACTTGGATACAAGCAAAATTCATTTTGCACAATTGATTCGCAAGCAATACAAGAATCACATGCTGCAGCCAAAGACCTACCGCAACTTACTCGAAGTCACTGCTGCTACATTTACAAGACGCAATATTGTGTCCCGAGAGGAAAATATTAATTGTGACGTAGAGCAACGTGCCTGCAACTATGTTTTCGACATTTTGTGAACCGTGTTTTCCCTCGGCAAATGAGTTTTAATATTTAAGTACATGTTTTGGCTGAAAATCGTGACAGAGTACCATGAATACTAATTTCATGGGAAGATTATTCAACCGATAGAAGGACTTTGTCGTTCAATATATTGGTAATAAATGTGCAAGGCCTGAATTTTTGTTTTCATAATACAATAACCATACAATTTCCTGATTTTGCTCCCAGTTGAGAATCAACTCTCACTATTCAATATGCATAACACTGTCAAGATAACTTCAAGTTTTCACAATATTTTTGACAGAAATCGGTGACTGCCTCAACAACCCCTGCCATACTCCACGCATAGGATCATGGGCTTGCGCTTACATTCTTCTGTGATATATATTTATTTTTTTTAATTTACTAATGCATTTACTGATGCACTAAATGATATACTTTCAAATAATAATTACGCTCTCATTAAGTCACCATCATTGTTATTGAGGTGTAGCTAGTTGTATAAGGTTTTACCATACTGACCTCACCGTGATATTACTGACTGCCACTTATCTAGAAATTGATGCTGGGCCAATGGACTCTATAATATCCTTCAAATGCGACAAAATACTGGCGTCTCCATTAAATAGGGATATCATAAAATAATGGTGCCATTTTGAACGTGATTTAAAATTAAAACAAAATTACTTACAGTTAATGCTTTTTAGATTTTGTCGTCTAAAACAGTTCTTTTTACATAATTAATAAATTTCAATATGTGCGCTTTTCGTTGCACGACAAAAAAGATACCCGGCGTCGACATTAGCCCACTCTTAACGAAAGGCGCCAAGGGAACCACAGCTTAACCCATTATAGCCCAATGTTGCTTCCGAGCAACATCAAAAATGTATACATTTTCAGCTCTATTTAGGAAATATCTAAACTTCGTATTATTTCATGGTGTAAATTTTAATGAAGAAATATTTATCTGCCACGATGATTATATTCAACGCAAATTTTTCAAGTTTTCAAAATGAGAATTCTTGAAACATGATTTTTCCCAAAAGCAGCTCTGGGTTAGAAAGGGTTAACGTCCCATCCGACGGACGGAGTGCTGAACTCTCTATCAGCCTATCCCTCCTGTCTTCTACGATGGTAAGTAAACTACTTAGGTAAACTGCACCTATTAAATAATTGCCTCTGAATATTAGATTAAATGCCTCTCCGCCAAAATACCTAAACTAATTCAAAATAGATTCCGAAAAGCGTATTGATTCTGTGATTAACAAGCCAAGTTGATGGCCGAAAATTTTGATACATTAGAGCTCCTGATGCATAATGGCGCGTTACTCTTATTTAAACAAAAGCCACTTGAACAAGCTCCAATGAAGTTGCAATTAATGCTTCAACGTAACCACCCACTGAGAAATACCTCCATTACAAAGTTCCTTGCATTTTTCGCACGCATACAATTTGCGAGGTATTTTACTTCCGATTCGATGTCTTCAGGAGTCAAAGATCGTAGAAAGTGCAACAGACTTCAACTTTTTGTATAACGTGTGGCACAATGCGGTGGAAGTTATTAATATTGGTGAAATAGGCAAAATTATATTTAGTGGAAATTTGCTGTGTCTGTTGTTACTAAGACTTTAGGTAACTTAAGACTTGTACGAGATTAAATGAAATCACTTTAAATAAGAGGTGCGTTCGAAAGCTGAAGGTTAAGGCATCGAAATGCATAGTAGCAGATTCCTTCGTGGCTAATTTGGCGGGAAAAACAGATGAATTGGAGAACTCATTTCCACAATGCTTACCCAAGAATTAAAATGAAAGATGTAAGTGCCATGAATGTATTTAATTATCAAGGGAAAGATGGCGCTTCTGGAGACAACTATTTTAGACCAAATGAAAAACTTGGTTTTACACAACTAATCATATTTAAGTAAATGAAAGGTCGTAGCACTTTTCCTTGTGGAAAAGTGCTACGACCTTTCATTTACTTAAATATGTCTAACTTCCACCAATTGAAGCCTGAATCTGTTGAACTTACAACTAATCATGATATATTCCACTAACGATGTATGAAATATGAGGCTTAAAGATAATCAGATTATTAATGCAAGCTAAAACTTAGCACTGATATTTTACACGAGTTTGATAGCGCCTCAATAATTGAAAGATTATTCGTTTTACTAAGTTAAAGTCAAAGAACATGCTATTTGAATAATACCACTTGCGAGGACAGCACGCTTCTATTTACCTTAAGGAGCGTACTTGAATAAAATTAGTTGTAAGCTACACGGCACTGCCAGTCACAGCCTATCGTAACGTTCCATCATTACCCACGTCTCCCGCGTATCAATGTTTTTTCTCACCACTCTGACGCAACATCTGATTTATGGACAAAATCTTGAGCTATTTTTTTTCACCTGCAGATATAATGCGAGAAATGAGGATTTCCACCATGTAAGAACGTCTAACTTTAAAGTAAACTCCTTGACAGGAAGTTAGCCTCGTCGAGTTGATGGTTGGTTATTTATTGCACAAGGTCGCAAGAAAGACAGTTTATCGCAAACATGAGATCAATCCATGGGTACCTAAGCAATGTACCATTATAGAGCGCCTTCTCAATAATTTTCCCATTACTAACAGCTATATAATGCAATGTTAATTTAACTGACGATTGTTTTACTTTTACATTTCATAACTTCTACATTATTTTTAAAGTAAGTTGTAAATATTTTTGATTTTTATTTCAAAAGTTTTCATATGCAAATGCTACGAAATTAGGCTTTTCATATTACTTAAAGCTATAATATCTTACGGAAAAGTGATGATCTTTTGAAACAGCAGACGGAAAATCAATAATGGGTACGCAAATAAAAAATATTTACTCCGATGATGGAAGCAATATCGTTCGAGAGATCCTAATGACGGCTGTTAGAATTTTTTCCTACCAAATGTATGCTCATTGAGCAGAAGAAGAGATTCATCAGCAAATTATGATGTATTTTCCCATTTTAAGTACCTAAATATTTATTCCTCAAGCAGACATAGATGGGATGGGTAAAGTATAAGCAGGATGCGTGCTCTCCAAATGTGATTCAAAATCGAGATTATCAAAACATAAAAGTTATACAAATCCAAAGATCACAAGGTTATTGATTCGTTACATGTTCATTGTGTTGTTTACTGGAATTTCAAGAAATATACTTCTCTTTCTCATATTCTGAATCAATTGGCAAGATCTTTTTGTTCCCGATCCTCAAACTCTTTCGGTCTTCCACAGCAAGCACTATTCCAGATAATTCTCGAATTATCTCACACCTCTACCTTGAAATAATTCATTGCCTTGCGAAGAATTTTTCTAGACTGTTCATTTTTTGCATCCGCTAAGTGACCTTGCAACGTGTTCCCTCGCAGCGACTGTCAACAGCCTTTTCCACACCTTGAACAAAGTCTGATTCGCTCGGTCAACCCCATTTCGTGCACATTTGAAAAAATTCATTCATTTAGCCCAATTACTTACCTGAACTCTTTTTGAAAAATCGTACGCCTATTTCTCTAAGTCATCACTTTATGAACATGCATTCAAAGTTATAAAAAAAACAGCAACTCCCCAAATAACTTGATGGGTTAAGTAAATGAAATATCACGTTAAGGGACTCATACAAATAATTAATGCATGCCTTGCTTCGAGGAAACTATACCGAAAAAACGAACTCAAACATTCGTATACTCCACAGAAGGAATTCATAGACAAATTGTAGAAGAAATGCATAGGTTCGGTCAAGGCCACAGAAAGGAGAGAGGAGGACATATTACGGGGGAAACTCCCCATAAATATTAGGGAAAGAGCCTTAGGAGTGCCGTTCCTAAATGAGCCTCCCTCCTAAATTAATTCTCTAAATGGATTCCCCTCTACGTTAAATCCGCCAACGAAAAAATAATTGGCAAATTTTTATCTAGTTTAATTAAGCTCAAACATCAATTGTTTCAGAAAATTATAATTACATATAAAATTATAATTTAACGCCCTTAAAATTCCAGAATTCAATAAAATGTGGAAAAGGCTGGATGCCCAAGAATAACCGTTTTCGTGGTAAGAGCAAAGTGCATCCAGGAAAATGCGACACGCGGGTGTTAGGACACTAGCCGTTTAATATGAAAAGCAAATGCTCAAACAGGATTATAAACCAGCATTTATGAAAATACCTTATGATTCGGGGAAAACGAATTCCCATACATATCCTTTCGGCGAAATATCTCTAAATTTACCGTTTCTGTCGGACCTGGAAATATAGTGGGACTCTCATGTGATGACCTTCGTGTCTTTCTGAAATATAACTATTCTCAATTGCTCAAGCAATCTAAGGTTACTTCTATCTCCACCAATAACCTTTCTGCATGCTTCAAGTAAAATTTTCCTCAGTTAAAATGATGAAATTCTATACTTCAAAATACTTCAAAATGATGATGCCAGTTAAAAAAGACCAAATGTGATCTGATGAGAAAACAAATAACCTGCCTCACAAGTCCTCAGCGTTTTCTTAAGGAATTTGACCTTTTTCCTTCCAAAGTATCAAGTTGAAAGTTGAAACTCAAAATTGACTGAAAAACATATGATACGTTAAGTGAAAAATAAATATTGATATATTTTCCATTAGTTGTAACAAATTACATAATTAATGACACTTACGGCAACCACCTCTATATACAGAAAGGAAATAACTATGAAACCTTAACTTCATTGTTCCTTTACTTCATGCTGAGACGATAAGCTTGACTCGTGGTATTCATAGAGCAAGCGCTATCGTATACCGGGATCTGTTGGAGTTAATGAATTCGTTCAAGAAGAATGGCTAAGCCTTTTAATGGGACAATACAATGAACATTAGCGATTGGAGAACATAAATACACCCAGCGATTAGCAGAACATTCATCATACCCACGTCTTACCCCTGCAAAGACTCGAGCTGCTGAAGGAAATAAAGTCAAAAGGAAAGTAATATATTGCACGATTATAGCAAACAGATCTAATCTTTACTCTAGACTTCACTCAAGACCTCCCTGTGAAATAATTATTCCGAGGAAATATAATAAATTCATCACAGAAAGAGCAGACGTAAACTAACGTCAAACAAAATTAAGAGGGCTAATTTATAAAATTCACAGAAATCGAGCACACACGAAATGAATGAGCTCTAATTCTCTATTAACATAATCCCTTCAAATTATAGTACATAGGCCAAAACTTTGCGTGTGCAAATATTACGCGGTAATTGTGACTTATCATTTGAAAAAAAATGTTGCATACATAAAAGCTTTACTTGTCATAATCCTAAGAGCTATAGAGCACAGTTTAAAGAAAGTTGTTTTTTTTTCAAACTTTAAGAAGTTATGGTATTTCATTTTACTATAGCGATTGCAACTAAATTCACAATTGCCATTTTTTTCGTTTAAGTAAATAAATTATTACATCTGTCAACTTCAGAGAAAGTACCATTATCAAGACTAGTCTTGATAATGGTACAGTGTAACCGAAACTAGTCGGCAATAAAGTGTGTGTTTTGTAGAAAAGCTAAGCAATTTCCTTTCCAAACATTAAATATGGAATTCTACAAAGTGAAGGCCTCAACAATTGAATTCTTCAGAGAAAGTTTTTAGCGCAACATTTTCAAACATTTTGAGCGAGTTACATCTCTGAATTAGCCGTAGAAAACGCCAGAATCAGATACCTCCAAACGACGTCCTATATGCGTGGTATCTACCCATGGCATTTCTACTCAGGTCCTCCGCTCATTATTTTTCCATCAACTAGGAAGCAAATAGACTCCATTTTCCGTCGCTGAGCTCAAATAAATCTCGTGAAAATAAAACAGAAGTGCCACATAATTACCGAAGAACTCACCCCTGATATTACGTTTTTAATGCATAATATATACGATACAACTTAATGCCAGTAAACCTCCTACTACTAATGCATGACGCATTTCATTCATAAAGATCATAGCAGCTTTAATTTAAATCAAAATTTTATAAATTTCCGCTTGCATGCTACCAAAACGAGTGAAATAAAGAAATGAGTTCCGTAAAATCATGTGCCTAGCACAAAGGGCAATAATTGCAACGAATATGAACTAGGAAAAACCCTTTCGACACGTTTTATACCAAGAAATCAAAAATGCAAGGTAAATCGTGAACGCCAGGCAAAGGCATTATTTCCAGAAGATGATTACATATCAGTTTCGTCATTAAACCATTTTTTTCGATTCCACATATTTATCACGGATTGATTTCGAAATAGACTACGACAGAAAAAATAATGCTCACAACTTTTCGCCTTTTCAAGTAAACTTCATTCATTTTTTAATTAAACGTTCGTTTAATATTTCAATGCTTGAGAAGCCTTATTTTTGCCAATAGTTAAGCCAATTTTGCCTTAACTATTGTCGCAATGCGATCTCTATCGTGGCGGATCTGAATCTGAAAAGCCGAAATAATAAAAAGTATTCGAATAAAGATTCGGATTAAAACATTTAACTAAATCATAACATTCGTTGGTTATGGTAAAAGATTTTTTGATTTTTGAAAATGGTTCACGTAAGAAATAACTATAGACATATACAAGTGAATACACAGGAAAATCTGATACAATTTTCTGATGGCTTCATCCATTCAACGACTTCACTGAAATACCTGCGATAAAATTGAAATCAAGAGACGCTGATAGTTTACAAACCCTATGCTTTTATCGAAATCGTTGAATCAAAGTCCACGCAACAGACAAAACGATCATTAATTCCAGCATTTAACGGTAAGTTCTCAACCACTCTATGGAGTGAAAATACTGCAGGATTTTTTATGCCTTGCAGTGAATTTCACAAGCCGACTTCATGCCCACTATCCAAGCTCAAACGAAAAATGCAAATCTTACTTCTTTCTTCCTGAATTCTCACAGTAAAATAAGTCCTCATTTAATAATGACTCACTAGCTCTTGCGTGGCATTATTTTAGTTATTATATCATTGAAAGAAACTCTTCGTGCTATATGGTTTATAAAAGTAGAAAGAACCATACGCAAAATCAAAGCTGATTGATTAATTAAGCTAATGGGAAAAAATAATATTTAGTTATACTTTTACTTTTTTTATACTTTAGCTCAAACTACTAAATGAATAAGCAATATTGTTTCTTTTTGAACAGTCTTTACAAGGACATACAAATTTGTCGTATGATTAAGATTTACTCTCTTCTGGCTTAATCGCTTAATGTTTAAATTTTACTATGGTTAAGTTTAACAACTCTTAAGTTTTGACGACGAATTGATTTGTATCATGATCTTGGCCAATCAAGATGACCTTGGTAAATGTGAAATCCTTTGGAGTGACTTATCTGGATCTTCCTGCATCAAAGTAACACATTCTGTGCGCAGACTTCAAGTAAATTCAAGAATTCAGAAAGAAGAGAATAAATAAATGAAAATGCATCGGCCCATACATACACAGGTAATGGAAATTTCAGAGGTTGGACTCAAAACCCCATCACACAGCACCGACTAGTTGAATAAATAACCTGAATACATTTTCCATTATAATCATAATATTACTGCATCTTGACCATATACTGCGCATATCTCATCTGCAAAATCTCACACCTTTTCATTAATTTACCTTGAAAATAAAGTATCTACAACTAAAATCCGTCGTTTTTCCCAGGAAGATTTTCGATATTACATCTATGCTTCGGTAGATAAAAAGTTTATATCGCTAGTAAGTGATGAAACAAAACTTGTCCTAATAGAGAGATATTTCACCGGATTACCAGCTAAATATACAAGAGGACCAAAATTTTAAACGGGAAAATAAAAATTCCGAAATAATTACTTTTGTTTTGACTTCAGAGAATGACAAAACATATCCATCGCAGCTGAAAGACACCAGCGTGAAAAAGCAAGCGGAATAGTCCAAGCTATTTCATTTCTATAGATTATTTTCCAAATTCGAATTTGGCTTCGTTCCGAGATGACATTAATTCTTAAAATTAAAAACAGACATCCTCATTGTATTTAAAACAAAAACTGTATTTTTTCTAATAAAAAATACGAGACTTCATTCGTATGACCTTACAAATTTGCAGCATATTTGACAGATCCATTTGCACTACAATTGGTTGCATACAGAAATAATTTAAGACTATGTTCTCATAAATACAAAATCTATCATAAAATGGCAATTAGTACATTAGCTATACGTGATGAAATATAATATCCACGAAATTGAACATTACAAAACTGAAAATAGGTTGAAATTACAGAGATGCGTAGAGCGACCTTGCTCTAGCGGTACGGATAAATGCAGCAGGGAAAAAAACGATCTATATCTATTTTGGCACAATGTTTCAGCATTAAAAATGGTTTGCGCAAAGTCTTATCACCTAAATGGACGTCAATAGACCGCACTGTAAGCGCACATTTTCCACTAGACCAAAAAAAGGACAAAAAGTAATTACCCGCAGAAAGCATGACGCAGCTAGACGGCAAATTCCGCGAGGGAAACCCTTGTATCCCGCTTGTAAACAGAGAGCTTTCAAGACTTCGCCTTCGACGAGAAAAATTGACGGGGAAACACCGCGAGATGCAGCGTAATGAAAATAAAATGCTCTCCCGGGAGCGCGGAGACTATTAATGCGTAGTTAAGTCAGGGAAAATTCCACAACGTCCTCGGCAGTACAGCCACTCTCTCTCTTTCTCTCTCTCTGAAAACGTATGTAACTAAGAGGCGCAGCGTCGCGTAGCATCGAGAGCGCAAAAGGATATTTTCTTTGACGTCACTTGCTCGCTAGTAATTTGCCGACCACAGCCCTCCACGGGCGAGCTCATTCGATGCACAATGCGGATCATCGTCACCATCGCCGACGTATGAGACCAACGGACCACAACCCTCCAGACGTCTCCACAAAGATCTACGCTCCGCAGATTCCGGTTTTTTATTCGCCCCATCAACCCCTCCCGCAACCCTCTCCCCATACGCCTACGCCTCCCGTCCGCCGATTGGCCAATCCCTTCATTCATTTCCTCGGGCACTTCCTCGTTGAGGGCCCATTTTGTTTACACTGCGGAGAGAATGCTTGGTGTGTGCTGCTCATTCTCAAGGTTGCCTTAAAACAGATCGCTACTTCTCAGTGGCTGTGCAAAAGGATTGAAATTATCATTAGGTGCACTAGTTCTCAAGGGATTTCGTTCCCGCTAATAGTTTAATAACATTATTAAATGAATTTTTCAAAGAACTTGGAACTTTTCTTCCTCTTTCATAGCGGCAACGTTGAGGGTCCATTTTATTACACCGTGAAGAATATGCTTCGTGTGTTTTGCTCATTCTCAAGGTTGGTTTAAAACAGACGGTATCGCTAATCTACTTCTAGGCGATTGTCCATAAGGATTGAAATTATGATTCGATACATTAATTCTCAAGAGATGTCGACCGCGCTAAGGCTTCAGGAGGGGACCCACTGTGGGCTGAAATCGAAAAAATTGGCTAAAATATTTTAAATGAATTTTTTTCAAGGAACTTGGAACATTTCAAAAATATTAAATAAAGGTTGGCAAACAATCGATGGGTTACAAATGTCCATACTTACTCGTCCTGTCCAGAAATAGCCATGCAAACATGGCAAAAATTCCAAAGGATTTTTTTAATTTTCTCGGAAAATTTAACCCCAGTGTACTGACGTTTATAATTTTTATTGCTTGGAAATTTTCAAAATGAATAAATTACGAAAAAATATATAATTTATTTGGTCACGTCTGACAGTGAGAATTAGTTGCCAACGCTTTGCAATACTTATACAATATGTAGAAATGCTACCATCCAGTTATAATAAATTTTTTAAGTCCTTTAAACTCAGTTTCAGAATTTTTTCCAGAATTAAGCGTACATTACGTCACAAAATTTGCTCTCGTTAACGCAAAATTTACATAAAATACAATAAAATTTGCCTTTAAAATTTTCTTCCAAATAATTTACAATAGGGATTAACATAATCGATGTGGAAACATGTATGACGAAAAATAAAATATCCAACTGAACAAGCAGCTGAAAAGTTGAGCTGATTTTTTTTAGCGCGGGGCCAGGATTCGGCTTTATGAGTAGGAAACCGCCACTCACTTATCCCTTTCAAAAGATGGGGACTTATATCGATGACTGAACGTCGCGGCATCTCGATTCCTCATGGCCTAGTATAATTGCAACGGAACACTACAGTTCCACGATAGCAGTCAAAATGTCGGCTCACATACACCAAACACCTGGGTAAAGATCCCAGGGGATTACAAGATTTATCTGGAGACAGGGTATTTAAATGGCTTAATCTACCTCATTATAAGCAAGTAGAAATGATACTTGATAACGACCCATACATCGACATCTAAAATGTTTACCTAGAGGAAATCTCAAGAGAATTACAGGCGGTAAGGAATCAGACCTCACGATCATCGTTATGTTTTTTCAGGTGCAACAGGAAGGGCACTATATATGCTATGTCCAGTAACTGATATCGTAGGAGATTTTAGAATGAATTTGGACATTTAAAGTCGCCATCTTAAATGTTTACATCGCGTCAGAGTGATGGCTAAAGACCATTTAAAGAGCGAAATTACGGTGTACCGCCAATTATTTTTACCGAATGACGGAGTAAGATCGAGTATTTAGGCTTAAAGTCTGGCATATGACTCGGAGAAAAAGGAATCAAATGGAACCCCGATTTCTACTCTAGTGTCTTACCGAGGCCACTTAAAGAATAGCTCAACCGTTTCTCGAATGGAATTCGAAACAGTATCTCCTCCGACGGATTTCATTGCGAGTTGGCGAAAGCCGCTAACAAGTCTCTCCTCATCATTTCTCCGCTATATCGAGGTACACTTCTTATTAAAAACCTTACCACATACTCTTGATGTCGCAAATGACCTCAACTCTCAGTGTCGCGTATCCTTGAACATCAAGAGAGGAAAAAGCAATTCAGAAATCTTAGTGCAAATTTCATACACTACAAAATACTACAAAGAATTCTGTGGTGCATGTCTATTGCACAAGCGTGAAGAAATTACTGGATTTTCAAGCGAGAGAGAGTTTCACTGCAGCAGAGGTATCGGACCTCACAATATAATACACTGATTCGCCAGGTTCACAGCCCGATTTTAATCCAAATTCCCTGAACCGTATTCCCAGGATTTTTTTTCCCAGGACGGCAGTTTTTGTCCATTAAATATCTGTCACGCAGTTTATATAAAGTCAGATTCAAGAAATTCCAAAACAAAGCAGGAGAAGCAATTATATTTGCATAGATTGCATTCTCCTCAAACAATGACATTAAAACACAGTAATATTAAAAGGAAATGTAAACCAAATAAGATACTGAGAGCAAATAACACGAAAGTACTTCTCAGGACATCTTTAAATTTTCAATGATTCAAGGGTCTTACCTTCAGAAAAAAGAATTGTGTTGAGGTTGATATTCATCAGTATACGGTCCAAAGCCACGCCCTCTAAGAGAACAGGCAATGATCTCGTAACAGCCGCCAAAGACCAAATAACTCAGTCATTCAAAGACATTGAATTCTTCTCACTGCTGGGAAATAAATCCAGGTATATTCAAACAAGGTTTTCACGACAAAAAGGAAGAAATTATAATCGAAGGAAGAAGCATTTAGTTCTCCCGGAAGTGAAACAATTCTCTTCTTGAGTAACCACCGTCATCCACTCCGTATTTGTCTCGACGAAGGTTTTTATAAAACATGAAAATTCCCAGGGAAAATGGTATAAGTTCGCATTTATGCAGCGATTATTCAGTTTACACCTTTATTTCCTGTTTTCTCTTGTGCATACAGCAAAAACGGATATAATATAGGATAAATACCAGAGTTATATTTACCCAGGCCGCTGTAATTATACAAATATTAACCTTCAACAGGCCCCGCTTAGACCTGAGTATAAACTAATCAGTTCAACAAAAAAATCTACTGGATCAGAGAAAGGCGTTTAAACGAGAATAGTTGAAATGCATCCAAATTAAGCGTCACACCTTGGAATTTCTTATACTCGAGATAATATCTTGTACAAGGGATTAGCAGGTATTTTTTTCTAATATGCAAATATTTTTCACATCCTGCCCTGATCAATAATGTGTCTCTTTTTGCAGACCAAAATAAGTTTAAGAATCTGCAAGAGATGATGTATCGCAGAATTTATACGTTTTACCGGATTTTTATTGTTTTTTTTTATTTTCATTTACGATGATAGATGAATAAAGAGGAGTTCCAAGTGTAACATTTTCCTATAAGTTACGAAATTAGTAAATACAAAATCGTCCGAGGGAGGATAACCTTTATCTATTCTCTAGAATAGATGCACGTAAATAAGGCTCGAGAGAGTTGACTCGATATCTCTTTCCTTGATGGTTCGGTTGCTCATTTTGAGTTTCAATCCTTCCTCAAAAAAGTAAACCGCCTCTCCGAGGAATCGAACCCACGGTCGAAGTGTGGGCGTGCTTTTCCTAATAAAAATCATGGATTGCCATCCCTTTTTTTTCTTTTTCCTGTCCATCGCTCTTTAAACTATTGCTGACGAAATTAAAACTACCATAAATTAGGGAAGGCACAAACGAATTATTTACACTCTCGCGGTACTAGCATATTTAGTTTCCAGCAATTCAATCAGGAACGGGTTGTCCCATCGAAAAATACACTCAGAATCGGCTTTACCCGTGATTTCATGACTGGTTCGAAAACGAGTACAACAACCGCTGGAGTGGCATGGCAACCTTTCAAAGCTCCCATTTTAGACACGAGCGATAGCGTGTGATGCAATATCGCAATGATTATCTTCTTATGTAACACCGCATTCAGTTCCATTACTTTGTGGAATCTTAAATGATATACTGGACGCATACACTCACGAAATACAATTTTTATGAATACAGATAACATTTAACCCCATGCAAAAAATGGTTGCTTGAATAATTTCCACATCCTAGAAATTTCCAAAATTTGTTTTGCCAAAATATGTGTTCACTGTATTTAGAGCATTAATCGCCAATGAATGGAACAAAGGGAAACATGTTCAAAAAGTGCGTCAGATCGCAGAAATTCACAACGAAACATTCATATCGAGGTCAATGGTTATTATATTTTGAGAATGAAAGTATGTAGATTGGCATTAGAAGAAGCATTAATTAGCAAAGAATTATCATTAGAAGTAGAAGAAGCAACTTTTTTTCATCAGACATTATGACTACTTGCAGATTTAAGGCGATGCAAAAACGGCAAAAAATTAATACTGCCGGAGATCGATTGGTGAAGCTATCGAGAATCTTTCACCACTTACTTATGGCTATTTTTAATGAAATACCTTTGAAAGAATATTATGACAAAATTTGAATCCCATTGAAAAAATTAAAAACTGAATACCGTAACAAAAGCAATACAGTATCTGGAACCAACAATTTCTAACTAAAACTAAATGCCATACTTACCGATTGTAGAAATAATATTTACACTAAGAACTGCCGATTAATATCACAATCTGACTCATTATTCGATATTTTGAGTTCGGACGGACTTATTTTGAGTTCTCATGAAGATACATAAACAAATAGGACTGATTTATGTAAAGGTGGTACATTGAGTTGCAACTTGCAGCACATGCAAGTTCGTTTGTTATGTAACCATTCTTCCATCACTGCAACAATTCTATGTTATGGAATTATACACCCATATTCAAAGTCCATTGTGAGGAAATATATCAAATTAAAGACCTATTTAAAAAGAAAATACAAAGGAATATTCAGTAAGAATTACAAAAAATACGCAAGATTTAAATAAGTATTCTCATATTTAGGTGCGTTTTTTTGTGTTACCAGACAGAGGAGAGGAAGATTTAGACTTTGATCCGATCCTCAACTTTCACCCAGGGTATTTTAATGCATACCATGGTAAGGGGCCAGCTGCCGGTGAGTTCCTAGACTATCTCTTCAGCGTGGTTGATTGTGAGTTTAAACTCACAAATTGGGCTAATGACATAATTGTAAGGGGACCAGAGTAACCTTTCCAGTGTTAGTGATGGAATTAGACTTTGAACTAGTCGCACATTTCATTTAGGGTATCTGAATAAAGGTTTTCCTAAACTTTGCGCGACGGATAGAATATGTTCGAGAACATTTCGTGCTCCGAGTGGCAGATCTCCCAAGAGAGTTTCCCTCAAGCTTCATTTTTACGCAAATAAATACTCTTGCATTGTGAAAGGCAATGATAAGAGAAAAATATGCTTCTCGGCCACAAGGCCCCCCTCCCCCCCTCCCCGCAGATAAGTGTGTCATCTTCAGTAAACAAAGAGAAAGAGTAGAATGCCTTCACCCGCTGAAGTGTTTATTCCCCTACACAATATCGAACCGTTGCAGCCGTCGAGTTTTCCGTGAAGGACACTGGAACCAAAATTCATGAAACTTGCCCCGTCACCAGCAAAAAGAAATTATTGGAGGGGATCTAAACCTTTTTCGTCCATCTTATTCACGGTTGACTTTACCCCTGAGAGACTGGGTGGACTCTTCGAATCCCAACACACAATTTTCCCCACATAGTTGTGGAGACTTGAACGAGCGCAGATATGGTGATGGGAGATTTCAATGGTGGTCAAATGGGGTAAAGTTATAGCAGAATTGCAGCACTAGTGTACCTTGACGACCATAGTCATTTGTTAATAACTATTCTAGAAAACGCCATTTGAGTAAAATATAGACAAAAACACCTAAAGAAATCAACTTCCTTTAATTTTCCTCAATTCATTCGAACGACAACTATTCATTTTTCTAATTTTATGGAGATAATTTAATTCTAGCCAAATTTATGACATTCTAACACACCGAATAACGCGACTAGCTCCTAAGAAAAGACCCAAAGAACGATTATCAGTTCTAAAACGTGAATCAGCGAGCATGATTGTTGAAAAGTCATAAGGGGATGTATTTTAGCGAAAATTTAGATGTAGGGCTAAGAAAGATGCATTCACCCGGGAATTACTCATCAACTGTACAGCGAATTCCAAAATATCATATTTTTTGGGTAGGGCATTGAGATTGAATTTATTTCATCAAGGTTACTGAAGCAACTGCTCCAAATTTCTGCAATCAATAAACAATACCAATTACATAATATTTATTCATAGTTAAACACCGAGATGATAGCTTTGATTGCTAGAAAGATGTAGAGAGAGAGAGATTTTGTTTTCTAACTTCACGTACTTCACTCACGCTGTTTCTGAATCCACGGTTTCGATCTACATGCAATCTATCTCATCAAATTCATCCGCAATAAATTCAATATGAATGAATTCATTTTTTAAAGTAAACTGAACTGTAGCTTTAAGAATTTTTTGCATATTTACACTTATTGATATGTATTAAATAATAATAAATTTAACTTATCATCTGCTATTATATCGAATAGTTAAAATCATGAACTTCTACCAATTAAATTGCCTTTAAAGAGTTGAGAACGTGGTGCCCGTGAAATATGAGTTGATTCGTTAAGGGTATTGTGGGAAGATTTTCGGGTGAGAAAGTAAAAGAAAGGTGCTATTTCAAACTCGTCCGACCACACCTTGAATATGCAGCGAGCGTATGGAATCTGGTGCAGAAAGACTTAATCCGCGAACTGAATAAAATACAAAGGAAGGCTACGCAATTCGTCAAAAACTGCTACAGGCGTGCATATAGCGTTACCCAGATGTTAAGCAAATTGGGCTAGGAGCCGCTGGAGACTTGGAGGCTTAGATTGCTTGAACAATTGAGAATGAAGAAAGAGCGACACGGAGAACATAATATCAGAGCCCCATAATATTTCCACGTCCAACAGAAGCGTAAAATTAAGAGATGTTTTGCCCAACGGATAGATATGGGGATTTATTTTTCCCCCGAACCATAAAGGACTTTAATAAATGCCAGTCGTAATTTCCTTGGAGCGCTTCCTTTTTGTGCGGAAACGGCTGGTGTCCTAACACCCTCTGCTGCACGCCTCGTAGGCTGCTTGAGGGGTATTACGTAGATGCCTGAGTAGACACCGGCCATAAAAAATGCATCCCTGCACAATGAACTCAACCTACACGCAATTAAGTATACAATGGATGCTAAATGAGTTTTAGAGGTCAGCATTGTAATATTGGTCAGTTACACACGACCTATGAGATATCTTTAAGGGGATTTTCAAGTTTCATGTCACATTTCCTTTACCCATTTCCTTCCATCGCCATGTTGGTCGACAGAAGTCATAGTCACATAGTGATGATTCGGATAATGCCTAGTGCTCGTGTGTACTTTTCATTCGAGCGAGGAAATCCCACTATCTATCGTATCAATTACGACGGTATTGAATTTTTTTACGCCAGAGATTAAACTCCATAAAACTTTCAGGGTCACGAAGGCACTAGCAACACACTCCTCGCAGGTGGTAATGCGCAACATGGTCGCGCGTTACGCAGAGCAAATACAAACATTTTTGCGTCAATTCGTACGCGTTTGCATCATTTTTTCGCTCGTTCCAAGCGTCACCTCAAAGTTCTATCTGCATAAAAAACCGGTGGCTGTTGTGAACGCACACTCTAACGCTGTGAAACGCCACTTGACGTCATTACGTCAACTCGGATCTCCAAACGCGGAACACCGCCGCTCGCCTTGGAAGTGGCGCACTCCAGGCTTTTCCCCCTTCCACTCATTCACTCTCTACACCTGCAAACTCACACTTCCATCTCCGTAGAACCATCCTTCCATCCTCGTTTTGTAGGCCTCCGTTACTTCCTTACGTACTATTGTATTCAATAACGTAGAAACACTCACTTATCCCATTATACTCAGGGGGCCTGGTAGGTGAAAGCTTGGAGGGTTAACACAACACACAAAAACCCCATCCTATTTCCTCCTCGTGCATGAAAAAGTTCGGAAATACATGTGTTATCGTAGATACAGCCATCATTTCATTAAATTTCGTCTTTTAAAAAAATCAATGACAGCTTTATCGGGAGTCAACTGAATCGATTGCGCAGATGTTATAAATGCATATTCTCTCTATATATATAGTAGTCTCTCGCAATATAAAAAAGGATAACAACTTCAGATTCAAACCCTCACTGAACATCACCGCAAATACCGCTCATGGAGTTACCCACTCGGCTACGGAGTCTCAGTCTTCATGATTTGTAAATGGTAGTCCAAATATGAATCTGAAGCTAGGAAAAAACCTCGCCACGGAGCCCGAACGGAAACACGCCGACGCGACGGCCAAACAGGATTATGGACGAGAGTTTCCTATGTGAATTCCATCCACAAAGGATTTTGCCCCTGGGGCTTGACTCCTGCTCGCTAGCCAGTTCGCATCCACGTCCGACCTGATCCGCCCTCACCGGCCGTAAGGACAAAACAAGGGACTGCATTGAGAAGGTCTAATAGGGTAGTTTCCTTCATCAAAGAAAACTAAAAGCATTGATTGCGATTCGTTACCATTCATTGGTGTATTCATAATATACAAATTATTTGGTTTTAGAAATCCCAGTTTACTTAGACGAATTATAATTGTCAATTTAAAACTCATTTGAAAAAGGCCACATTGGCCACGCGATGTCACTCCACGTGACGTCACAGGGAACTAGATGCTATACCAGTAGTCAGGAGTTTTACATCGTCTGAGATTACCAATGCATGCATGAGGCACAGAGCTCAGGGAAACATCTCTTAATAATCACCTATTAAAACTGCCTATGGTCGGAAAGTGTCCTTCGTTTGACAGGGTATTAATAATCCTCATTTAAGCCAAGCGCTACCTACTAGAAGGGAACACTGCTACCAGCCTGCATCGTAGCGGCACTCATAGCCTTGCACCAAGGTAGCCTCACACGGCGGAAGTCGGAACCGGAATGACGTCACACGGGCTTTTGCCTGGGTTCATACTTAGCCGTCGCGTTTAAGCACGCTGGTAATTGTTCACTTTTCCTTTAATCGCGAAAAATAGATATCGTAATTTAAAAATATAAAAGCGTGAAATACGTACTCCAGGAGTAATGATATTACGATTTAGGCAATAAAAATTAATAGGAACCCACGCTGTTCTATCCCATATAAGGCTGTTTTCTGTTGCCACTTCGCTCGAATTTTAATCGATTATCAAAAACGTCCGCGGCAGTGATGAGTGCAATGCGATCCACTTTTTTTCCAATATTAGGCAGTATAATATTTGTAACTACGAGGAATAGCATTGAAAAGTTATGAATTCCGTAGATCACATCTTCATGCGCATATAATGTCAGTTAAAACCCCTAATTATGCCTTATCTCCCCGTGACACTCGGATCACTTTGTCCGTAAAGGCCGTTTTACACGGTACACGGAATTGCGCAGTCTGACGCACGTGTGAAGGCGCAATCAAAATTGCATCGTGTAAAGCGGTGAATTGCTAGAACACATGCGAGAATGCGTGGATGCGAGACGGCAAAATAGCCCCTGTTCTAATTTCGTTCATGCATTCGCGCAATTCCACGCCATTTTAGAAATTAATGCAGCTCTAACCTGCGCTATTCCGTGTACCGTGTAAAACGGCCTTAAGCGACACGAGTGGCGACATTCGTAAACCCATTTAAATTCGCGGTGGGTGACAACACATTAAGAGGACGACTTGAGGATCCTCTTTTATAATATTCATGGGGCAAAGGATGCAGGTTGTACCATATGCCAACCTTCAAAGTTTTCACCGAACTGGACCCATAAGTAAAACGGGACAGGTCTACATACTATTGAAAACGATAGTACTTACCCAGCCACAAAGGCTAGGTGCGGTAATCACTACCATGCTGTTTGCGATATTGATAGTCATATTTTAAGGGAGAATAGGCCACTATTAATTCGAATAAATTGTTATGATAGGAGCCAACCGACTTGCAAACGAACCAAGGAACTTAGGCTTTACTGGCTATTGGATAGATCAATATAAAATATATATCATTTAATTCTCACAGAATTTACATCATGAAAATAGCCCCTATCAGGCTATCTACATTAAAAATGGGAATACAAGCAGAAAATCAGCCGCTCCCAGCACCAAGAAGAAGAAACATTATCCGCAATGAGTAAATCAAGCAATGAAGCAGATATAAATCTATCTAATCATCAAGTTAAACATCATTTGCCGTTCAATCAAGTTGCTGTACATCGTATTGTGGAAATTCCGTGATGGTGGATTTCAACATTGCGTAAATAACACAGTGCGTGTAATTGCTTTCAAAGTTGACTGTTGCGAATGCAGTATGGAATTTTTTTATTTATGAGTTTAAAATTACATTTCCACTACTAGGTAACCCAATTCTTAATTTCTACATTTATGGACACTATCTTAGTAATCTAAATACTTTTTTTCATAAAAAAATGCGAAATATATTTTTTTCAGTTGTGTATTCGCGGCTTCATCCCTTAGGCATACGATCACAGTCATTAGATCTCTGCCAGCTATTTTACCCTGATTTCATCCCTTTCGTATTAGAAAAGTATATTCATAGAAAAAGAAGAAAAATAGATGGCAATAAACCGACTTAGAGATAAGCAACTTTTTTTAACAAATGCGACGTTTTTTCGAGGGAATCTATCTCTAATTTCAAGCGAATAAGATGCAAAACAAACAAGAATATAATCACAACAAAGGATGACTGAGTAGCTTGAAATTAGAAGTCAGTCGCGCGAAAATTTCCAGGGGAAACCTATGACTACACAATGCCTACGAATAGGTTTAATGAATCTGGAATTTCGAGAAAAGGATGACCTTGAATGCTTGATTCGACCATTGCCATACCACTCAAAATGACTGTAAAATCTTATGACACCATTGTAAGTAAATAGAATTTCGTTCACCATTCCAAAGTGTACATTTACGATACATCCACAGATTCTATGAAACACTACCCCGCAAGCCACTTCATTAGGTGCTTGGTTGGGGGTGTTAGGACACCAGCCGTTAATATGTAAAAGTTAACTAAATATTTATGAGCGAAATATGACTGGAATAGTCCGACCGAGCAATTACCAATTTAAGTCCCTTATTTTTCGTGGGAAAAACGACATCCTATGCATGCCGGAAAAATCCAATTAATTTCATCATTTCTTTCTGAAGCGGAAATACAGTAAGGTTTTAAGAGGATTCTCTTTGAGTCGCTATTGAAGTTTTTGACGAATATGTGTGGCATGTATACTTAGAATCTCTTAAGCCTTCCAACATAATTCCTATAAAAGCTTTGTAATGCTTTGAGCACTCATTAAACTGCTATGGGACAAATTTGGGCGATAATATTGTTGACCTCAATGCTTAAGTGAACAGAAAGAGTAGATTTATGAATGAACTAGCTGACCCGGCGAACTTCGTACCGCCTAACAATCAATAACTTACAGTTTACTTACACGATTTATAAATCAAGAGCGGCTGTATCGTTTTTAATCATGTTTAATTTATTATAATAAAATAAGGATACAAATTCAATAAAACTACGTAAATGAGAACCAAAATTGCTTGTCAGAAAGACATTTTCTTTATCGAATCTACATAGGGCGAATCGGAGCACGTTTACGCAGATTTTTTTCAACAAATTTTCTTACGTTTTAGCTTAAGAAATTTTGGGCATTGTGGTTTAATAAAGCAGTTCATGAAATAAAAATTATACGCATTCAGTTGTTGGCTATTTGCGTTATTAGCTGTAAAAAAATGTTTTTAGGTCCAAGTCTGTTGCATACACTTGGCCCATTCAGGGGGCAGGTTGACACGACCCCAGACCGACGCTTGACTGATGCTCAAAATTGTGCAAGAAAAGCCCCTATGAAGCAGCATTTGCATTAAATGACTTAACACACTAAATGCGGATGCCTTGAATTCAAGGCATCCCGCGCTAGCCTAGGACGCGGATGCCTTGAATACAAGGCATCGGTCCCGTTCGGTTTCTCGGCCCGCCATCTGCCTCCGCGTCTCCTACTAGACCCTGCAGTTGTGCCCAGCGTCTCAGTGTGTCTTCTCCTGTGACTGGATACAAGTCGTTTGCTTGCAGCAGATTTTTTGCCTTCTTTTTGATATAATATATTTATTATAATTTTATTATAATATTTAATATTTTCTTTATTAATAGTGCAAATTTTAATAATTTTGAACTATGTATGATTGTTTACGATTGAGGAAGACATAATATCTGATATTATTGCAAAATATTTTTTCCGCGTGGCGGTGTGTTATGATAAATTTTTTCAGCATTGAATGTGTTAAGGCGCGCCAGTTTTTGTATCTCTGTTTGGAAAAAATGCACTGCGTAAACGTACTGCATGCGTAAACGTACTGCATGCGTAAACGCACCACGGTGAGCCCTACACATTCGGGTTTAATGTCTTGCGTCAAGCACCTTCTGAGAAACAACAGTTTTTGTTTTGTTATCAGGCGCAAGATGAAGCGGATGAAGCTAAATAAATATAGCGAAGCAAAGCAGTGACGCAGCGAGGGGAGGTTTTGGGGGATAACCCCCCCCCCCCCCCAAGAGCTTAGAGAATTTTTTTATGAAAGATTATGTTATTAATATTAGGGGGACGGATGACTAACAAACAAAACATATTTAACTATTCACACAGCCACAAAACCCACTATTTTGAACCATTTATCTAAAAAAATGTCTGGGGGAAGTGCCCCCACACTTCCCGCTCACCTTAGCGAGTTTTCTATACCCTACAGACCCGTGGTATTAGCTGCACCCAAAACCCCCTATCCTAGCTACGCACTTGAAGCGAAGGAAGAAATACAGAGGATGGTTTATCGACTCGTGAACATAGCACGCTAAATTGACCATGAGAAAATCATGGGTTTTCATTAGCACATGAGCACAAACAACCCAAAAACTGAAAAAATGACCATGCGATTTTTTAATCGTTATCACGAATGCAACACGAATTGTAAATTGAACACGTTTAAGCTCAAAAGGGCATATGAGTTGAGATCATGGAATCTACAGAATGAGGACTTCCTAACCTTTGAATTTTCCTTTGAGTAAAGTTGCGTGAATCACATTCATCATCAATTTTTTTAATGACCAAACACGTTCCGTTGGATAGTTATGGTTGGTTTAGGCTTCGAAAGATCATGAGCACAGAAACTATATTTTTCTGTAAATCGTGCCTTGGTAAGCCAGGTACGTCCAAGGACTTAAAATATTCAGATAGATATTTGGTGATTTCGTCTTCGTTTGTTACACATTTAAAAGATCGAATCCATGCAGAGTACGAACTATTTGAATTTACCTCGTTTTAGTCATCCACATCTTCGTTCTTGCTCACTAAATCAACCATCTTTGATTCTTTTGGTGATCAATCATATTCTGGAACTCTTTGTTGATGAGCTCACCTCCCGCTGAAACTAATTTACAACCATCCCAAGGAAATGAGTTAAAACTACTCGATTCCTCGACAGGAACACGGACATTACCGTTTGTCAACAATTGCTTGGAGATTTGTTTACAAACACGGTAGTGAAGTGTCAACTCGAGCTGGGCCACGGCTGGGCTTACAATCAGCTCGAATTAAATTTTAAAAATGTAATTTCAATTTAATTAATATTTTGAATATATTTAGTAATTAAAATGTTATATTACACACCTACATTTCTTAGATAACAGTGAGTGCTTGTAATTTAATATGAACTTAATATAATAGCAATAAAGCTCAAATTGACTCTACGTTTTAGTTAGAAAACGTTTGTATGTGAAAAAGAAAAGGGCTGTTTTTAAGGTTTTCCCGGCAATTATTCGATTTTTTCTCGCCGTAAGAACCATCCTTGGACTTCAACGAACATTTTAAAAAAAGGATTGGCCAAATTGGTCCAGGCGTTGTTGAGTTATGCGCTTACCAACACATTTTGCGATTCATTTTTATATATAAGATTATATTCCACGCCCGCAACAACGTATCTCCTCTCAGCTAAAGAACGATCGTCAAGCATTCAAGGTGAGAATAATTTTGCTCTGATCCATGGTTTTTACCATCTCAAGTTCAACTGTGTTACTCTCATTAAACCTCAAACAAATTAGCCTCCTAACTTTTTTGTACGCGTTTCCATTTTTTCCACTTCCAGTTCAGCCACAATTTTCAATTTAAAAAAAAATGCTTCATTTTTCCTCGTCTTTCAATCCAATTCACGCTCTTAAAGGTCACAAAGGCTTCAATAATGACAGCGTAAAAACTATATACCTTTCATTAAATTTTAATATAAACTACATCAGAATTATATTGTCTAAAATACACCTATTAGCAACCATAAATGTGTTAAATGTACATGAAATCTTTGTATGCTATTCAACTTTAGTCAAGTTATCAAAGTTAGTGCTTTTCCATCTATTTCAGCCAAGATATCATCTGCACCTAAAAAGTAGGCGAAACCGCCATCCACAGACAGAGAAGGCTAAATGAAAAATGCGGGGATCATCATATTAACAAGGTCACTGGCATAAATCCTTTTCTGAATTTAACTCTTTCCTAACATAAAGAACTCCCTATCCTCTTGTCTTGATGAAAATCTTGTGTATTATATTTAGTACACATGAGAAAGCAGTATTAATGTAGCAATGAAACTAATCGCTGATGCCAATGGGAAAATAAAATTAATGCTTCTTCAAAGAAAAATGTAGGGGATAAAGCGATGCATTCCTAATAGTAAAATAGTAAAATCCTTACCTAGTGTATTTTATTGCTCTTTTTTCTCTCACCGTTCATGCATTTCTCTACATCAGAGTTAATAGGCAACCACGACAAAATATGGCTTTGCTGAATAGAGGTAGAGTGACCTGCGTGCGATAATATAACCTCTTCTTCCTTCAAAACTTACATTAATTCAAGAAACCTTCACTATGAATGGTATCAAACAGACTGAGCAGGGGCGCCGACTTATAAAAAATATTGGGGGGGCCCATATCGGGGGTGTTACCCCGGGAAGAGGTTAAATTCAAAGTGTGTCTCAGCACCGTAACACTATCATAATTCACACCACTTGTTTTCAGTTAACCCATGCTTACTACCTTAAAGTTATTTGTTTTAACACATTATTCAATGCATTTTAAAAGGTATCTATCGTCAAACATGGGAAAATACCAATATATTTTTGTGATTTTCCCAAAGCATAATATAACTTAATTATTTTCTTGAATTATTGAGGGGGCTCAGCCCCCCCTAACGAATCTTTGAGGGGGCTCGGGCCCCCTCAGGCCCCATGGAGTCGGCGCCACTGACTGACTGAGCTGAGGAAAGGACTGTCAGAGTAATGGTACATCCAATGAACACTTTCAAAACAGTCCATTCTCACATCATTTAGAAAAGTATTTGATTTTTATACTGCGGTGTCATCTTCCTTTGCAACTATTTACTATGCTGAATATATTAATAAACATACCAACTTGGAACTTGTAGAACAGCAGTGCCATTCATGTATTGTACCAAACGGAGTGACTGGAATCATGATTCTGTGTTAAAATCTTTCAAAGTAAACGACATCGTTCGTCATGTACGATGAATTCAAGTCCAGTAGAGCTGGTTGCGTTGTAAGTTAATCAAGTGATGCAGCTGCTAACCATATCCGACGCTCATAACCCATTTTTAAAGAACGATGCATGTTTAATGGATTCATATTGTAACAGATTAGGATTTTTATGAGAACCGTGATCTCGAAATTGGTGAAATTTTGGTTGCTGAAAAGAATGACTTTTTATCGCTGTGAGCTGATTTCGACTTAGTTCGATATAAATTCGACATTAACAGAAATGAAATATGCTGGTTTCCTTTAACGTTCGTCAATGACGAAACCAAGAATCACTTTTATTCACTACGCGAGCGTTATGGATTCGTGGCTTCGGTTTAATCCTGAGAATAGTCACTCCCAACGATTTCGTTCATTACGAACAATTTGAAGAATCGAATCATTAAAATTAATCAAAACGCGTGACCACAATCCTTCGAAACTCCCAGCTCTAATTTCCGAAATAATACAATAAAACCTAATTAATGGTCGCTGCGGGATATTTGACACGTAAAAATGTCTCAACATTTCAACTACACATTAATAGCCTCAAAATAATTCCCCTAGAGCTTAGCTGCCCTGATAGCCAAAGATCCGTAGTTCGATTCCTGGTCCATGGGAATTTTTTTCATGGCAATTCTAGTTTATTTTAACACCATTTCACGCGGCAGGTTTGAAATAAACAACTACTCAGACTAACCACAGTCATCAACTATATTAACAGAGAAAATTGTGCAAGGCCTCCTCATAAGGCACATAAAATATTCTAAGATTTTCCGCAAAGATTATTACTGACGCAAACAAAAATAGGAAGGGCAAAAAATCTTTTCAGCAAGCTATTTAACAGTTGAAAGCTTTTCAATACATTCTGCATGATAATGTGGATTTTTCCGATTTTTTCCTCGGAAATCCAGTTGGCACGTTTCCTCCCACATTCTCACTATTTCCTACACTATGCACACGATCGAATTAAGGCCAGTAGACAATTAAAGAATGTTTGATGTAATTTATTCCGAGAAACTTATCTAATCACAATATCCTATCAGAATTGCACGTGGGACTCGGATCCCTACGCAAAGTTGTATCGTTGAGCCGAACGAATAAAATATTTCCTCCATACAAACAAAAGTTTCTACAGATATATCATTGTTCTCAATTTAATTTAAAGATATTTGGTAGTGGGGGACCTCAAATCCGTTACGTTAATTTTTACAATCAAGATTTTAAAAAAATAACCAAGACGTAAAAATTTGTTCCCTTCAAGTAAGATGCCTCACTAATTATTCGGTTCCTTATTGTCCAAGTATGAGTATTCCTGGCTTCCTTGGCACAAACAGAGTCAATCGATTTGAACGATTCGATTAGATGTAATCACGAGTTTGCTGGGGTTATTGTCAACAATGTAAGTGCAATTTAAGTGATATTAAAAAAATATCTTTTTATGATATTTCTTGGAGTTTAGGTCAATATAAACCAAGTTATAGCCAACGTTTCGATTTATTTAAAATCATCCTCAGGGCTCTTAACTTTGTACATATTTATTGATGAAAATAAATATGTACAAAGTTAAGAGCCCTGAGGGTGATTTTAAATAAATCGAAACGTTGGCTATGACTTGGTTTATATTGACCTAAACTCCAAGAAATATCATAAAAAGTTATTAAACAAGGTCAAGAATAGAAGAGGAAAAGTAATAAAAAATATCTGTATTCAGCACACAAATACGAATAAACCAACCCTTTTTAATCAACATCGCGAGTTCGTGAACTTGAATTACGGAAAAGCATCGCATTCACGGTTGTAAAATTTGATTTTACGGAGCAGAAAACGGGAAATTTTAGGAAAAATTGAATCGAAGAAATAATAAGGGTAGGAGAATTTTTGGCGAAGGTAATCGAATGAAGAAATAAACAGCTTACCGTATGAAATCTACCGCTCTCAATTTGGTCTCTTCGTTTGTACGAAAAAGCCTCTGGACTCAAGTACCTTGATTTGACTTAAAGTAATAGACGTAAAAATTTAGTCAAATACGCTGATTCACACTAATAAATATTCCAAACTCTTATGCTGGAATTTTGTGAACGTGCTCGTAATACGACTAATGCAAAGCTATAAATGACGAACAATCTCACACGTCTTTCATAGATGCATTCCGCATACTGCTCCCGCTCAGTCATGGCCAAACGATTTCTGCAGCCATGACATGAGTAAGAGATGGGTGATTCCAGGAGACAGACTGTATACATCACACAACCGTCACAAGGTAAACAAATGGTGGACATCAAGGGCAGAAAGAAAACATGAGAGCTCAATGCTGTTTCCCAATATCTCTGCCTAACATTTACGCATAATGGGGTCATTCACTGAAACAAGAAATCGCAATCCATTAAATGTATTCGGTGGACGGAAAGGAAACATAAGTCAATGATAAAACAATCTTCTCCAAACAGCCAATCACCCGCAGGGACAACGAGAAAGTTTCCGCCCACTTTGCCTGATCTGGTGAAATCATTACACATGTGGCTAATTTACTCATTTGGGGAGAACATTTAACTGAGGGAATGACACGCTCACAAGAGAGTAAACAACAACGAAACAAACGCGGCCCATGCACAAGGTCGGGGACTAGCGGAGAAGCGGGGAAACGCTCTACATGACTTCATGATGACGTAATCAATTTACAAGCGAAAGGGGTAAAGCCGTCATTTTTTTCTTCAGGAATTACTCGAGAAGTTGGCGGTTGATCGGAATAAGAAAACATACAAAATTCATAATTTAAACTTTAAATCTATCATAATTTTATGATATTTAACTCTATCACAATCGTTAATAAATAAAAAATTCGTGAACACATTACTAAATACCGCTATCGCAGCAAAACAGAAGTGACAAAAGTATCACGAATGCGAGATATATGGCGTAATGACAGAGGCAACGATATTGCATAGAGCTCTGAAACGCATCGCATGTAAATCAAGTTTAAGGAATAAAATGGTGGCACATAGGAATTCCCCCGCATTTTATGCTCGGTTTAGGTTGTAACATTTAAATTTTCATTAAAATGGGTGTGATATTTTTTCTTTAAACTTGATCTTCTAGCAAAAATTACCAGTCGAATAATGATGAGTCCTGTAAAATCTGTGCACTGTTAGCACTTAGCTGAGTTTGTCGACTTACATCTCGTTCCTTTGTCTTCTATTGGTTTGCGGATTAAATATTTCCGCGCCTGAGTGCATACGATAGTCTCATATTAAAGGTTCATTCTCTTGAGTGCGAGAGAATCCAGTTGCGACCGAATTAAAACTAATTCTATTCGCACATTTTGTTCAAATAGAGAATTTATTTCAATGAAGGCACCCACTGATGTAAAAAAAAGCAGAAGGTTACAATGAATGCTGAAAATTTAACGATAATATTTCAATACTTAACTTACGTTTAGATCTTTGATGGGACAGATGTAAGGGAAGAACGAAAAAGTATTCATATTGTAATTGGTCACGTAACCGGATCAGGATTGAATGTATTTCACAAAGTAAGTTAGCTTAAATGCTTAAATCTATATACATAAAAGTGGATGTCTGTCTGTCCGTTATGCATTTTCATACAGCCGCACAGATTGGAACCAAAGTTGGTACGTGGGTGCATTTCATGCTCCTAAAGCCCCCTGCGTTACTTCTGGTTGCGTCCAACGCGTCCTTGAGTCCATTGCGTCGTTGCCTCGTTTGTCACGTCACGAAATACAACTTCGGTGGTTGGACATCCTACCGGTTAGGCACACACATTTACACGCTTAAACGGAAAACATATATATTTTTTTTTTTTATTTATCCTCAAACCACCGAATACAGCTCCTATTGGCCATTTTACATCGGGGTATTCAACAAATTTTAACAAGTAAACGTACACGAACAACCATGCCCTGGAGTAGGGAAACCTACCCAGGCGGGACTCGAACCCGCGACTTCTTGTTTGGCAGGCGAGGACGTTACCCCGCCGCCACCGAGGCCGGCAACAAAGGATTCTAAGCTTAACTAATAATCCTCTTAGTGCAATACGTTTTGATGTGGTATGCATTCGCAACTTTTGTTTGGTCTACGCACGTACAGACACATAATCAATGTTATGGAGCAGGGTATAACCCGATCCGGTGCATAGAAAACTGAAATAATTTTTTCCATTGTTCGCTGTTACATATGCATATCATCATCAAATCTGCTTTGTTCCTTTATCTAAAAATCCTGCCATGTGAACATGAATTCCAAGTTTCCTACTTCTCTGGGCACTATCCTTCCCGAGCAACGCCGGGTGGCCTGCTCGTTTATTAAGTATACATTCCGGAATTTTCATTAAATAACATTTCCTGCAAACCACCTCAAATCTTTGAATAGTTTCTGTAGCAAGGGATTGTTTACTTGTAATTAGAATTAATTGCCGCTTTTGCTAGTTTTGCTGTCCTTGAGCTATGCACTTATAGCACCGTCATTCTGTTCCTCCTAATGGTCTTCGTATTTCTCATTCTTTTTGCCACTCTACCTCGAATGCCATGATCATTTGTTTCCGTTGGTCACATTTTCTGCGTCTTTCGCAACTGCAAGACATGAATTCATTAATAATATTCGTCTCGTGGAAAATTCCTTGACATCTTACGCATCGCAGTTCTTCTCGCCGTACCCCTGTTGACTTTGTTAAGATATGATGGCCGTGAATTCCTCCATCAAGCTTAAACCTTTTTTTGCTTGAAGAAACTGCGCATTTACTAGGCCACTGGCTCGCGGCTAACTATACCGATTGTTATACTTCATAAAGGTGATATTTTTCTAATAGCAAGCTCAAAAAAATATCTCCGAATCAGTGAGCAATTGACTAACCACAGTAAAAGATCACTGAGGCCGACCGCTTACGTCTTTACATCCAAAGAAAATATAGGGAAATAAAAAAGAGGGGAAAGAAACCCAGCGACGAAATTAGCCTGCTATAACTGAAATGTGGCAAGGGGACCACGGCTCAACAACTCCTATCGGATGGACGTAGGGCTGTATAGTGTACAATGTGGGAAGAATAAATCACTGCTACTAATTCTAAGCCCGTTTTGGTATAAACAGTGGTACAAATAGCATTCAAGGTTATGTTGACGAAGTTTAAAGTTTACGTAAAGAATTATATGGTTTTAGGATGGGTAAGAATGGCCAACAAATGTTGAGCGTATGCAACCCGCGTGCCAACCAAAATGTCTGCCTAGGATGGCGCGCGCTCAGTCTACCTTGCGATATCCCAGGAACCAAAGGGCAGAAATGAAACATATCTGATGTGATACAACACAAATAAATTTCTAACGAGTCGTTTTAAAAAACAGAAAAGTGATAGAATAATCTGAGAGTGACATCATCTTCAGTTATGTCCGAAAAACGCCCAAAAAATATCAAAATTTCGAAACTTTAAGTTCTATGCGGCATGTTTTCCCGGTATCCGATTGCAAAAAATAATTTTAAAGATTTACTTCATAACCAAATAAAACAAATATGCGGAGGCGTCGCGATAGAAACTTGAAAACTTAAAAAGTAAGGACCACCCTAGTGTACATGGCTTCCATGAAGCACTTAAGTCGGCATGAAAAGTCTCTGAAAATCTCGGCAACCATTGGGATTCAATCCCCGGCCCATGGAGTATGAAACCAAAACTCTATTAAACAAATAACCTAATCCACGAAAAATTGACTAAGATTTGATATCCCAGAAAATTTTAATAAGACTTTTGCACCTCTCGAGTTTTCTGCTTTAAATTTTGTTTTTATCATTTGATCTAGTGAAGATGAACGAGCGGCTGCAGGAGTACGGAAAATATTGAGGTCACTTTTCATACTGGCCGTGATTAAAATTCAGAATAAATATACGCTGAGCGCCCAGCGTGGCTATGCAGTGGATCAGAGATGAACCCAGTAATGAATCTCATTAAATGTCCGCATTATAATGAAAAATGGAAAATCCTTGTATATTAAAGACCTAATTTACATTTTACGATATTTATTACATATATCTTCCTCGGTGAGTTCAAAATTTAAATGAATAAAATTTTTAATCGGAATAAACAAATTTACCGTTTCGACTCAAACAATTCAATCGACATAATCAGCCAATTAGTAGTCTTCTCCATTGTGGATAGGTTAAAAGATTAGATTGGTACACATATTTTCTTTTCAAACATAAACGCGTGCAGTTAAGCTAGACATGCGCATTCATTTTACGACACCCTTCCCAATAACCTCGTTCAGCCAACAAAATTTCCTTTCTTAAAATATCCATCCACAAACTTAAGGGAATTGAGTTAATCATATCGGAAAGCTAATTTAAAATACCCGAACAACACAATTTTTAGAACTAAACGCAATCGCAGATACATTTAAAACCAACATTAGCATTTACACATTTTAATTCGCAATAAGTACGTAAATTGGCTTGATCCTAAATTTTTAAACGAAACAAGGCTATAATATCATGTAACTTTTATGAATCTGTTGATTGTTCATCATATTTGTAAGAGTAAAAACCACTTTGATTTTTTGGATAGAGTATTCCCATATAGCGGTCACAGTTACCTTAATTCGCCAAAATTTTTTGCTCAGTTACTTTGATAACCAGAGGTAATAAGCGCACTAATACGTACTTAATTACGCATAGGGTAGTTTAAATAAAAATAAGACAGAAAAAACTGCTTTTTTTCCAGCCAACTTCCTCAAGGTAGAATGGATACATTGTAAGAAAACAAGGCGTTATTCACTCAGATATCAATGCGAGAAAGAACGCATTCCTCCATTCGCCGATATAATTTTAGCTTCATGAATCTTTTAAAAAATGCTTATCCAAAGGAGATCAGATTGCCTCGGCTATTCAAAGTCACTTCCTTCCAATATCACCACTGCCAGCGCGAATTTCGCTAACTTTACACGTCAATCGACGTCTGCCATGTGACGAGTGAAGGGTTTCAATTGTATCAATGAATACGGGTCTATGAGCAATCCGAAGGAAAAAAAAATAAGGCGAACGATCGAAACCAGGCGTTAAATTATTATTCCGTTCATGCATGCCGCTCATCGTTCGAAATACGCTCAGCTATTTGATATTTTGAAACGAAACATTCACGACAAACGCTAGTTCCTTCCTCAAACGGCCAATGTCAACGCCTCGCCACCGCTCAGAAGGAAAATATCGAGCGCGCGTTTTCACGAACCAATTACCCGCTTCTATTCCTCCTGAATGATATACGGCGTAGTGGACGTTTTCCACGTGCTCCGAACAATAAATGGTTTGGATTTAACTTGAAGGTCTCCCCCGATCTTAGCAAATGCTAAATTAACATTCCCACTTTTCTGGATACCACACTGATAAAAACTACGCTGAAGTTTTAAGTATAGAGCGACATTACAAGGCTGGACAATGTTATATTCAAAATAATAGCCTTGTTATACATGCTCGATTCCGTTGACAAATATTGGTAATCACTAATTAAGTGAATTTCACCTCTTCCCTCATTGTGAGGTCATCAGAAGAGAGGTGCGAATCGCCATCTTTTCTTTTACATCATTTTATGTCACATTCCCTATTATACAACTAAATGCAAATTTCACCCGAAAAATTCTAAGAGGTCCTGCAGAAATAAAAGGGTGATATGATGTAAGGAACGGAGGCGGACCACGCATTTAAATTTGAAACTTCATGATGAAACTGATTCTTAAACTTCATGGATCCGAATATTATGATTTACACAATTTCACAATGAAAACACTCGAGAGTATTTACAAAGTGATAATATATACGATTCCAGACGCAAATATACATATAAAAACTATTTACTACTATAAGAAGTCACGTCATTTCTTAACCCGCACTGCACTTAAAGAGTCAAAGTTTATTGCCATATTTTACACATCTCTTTTCACAATTTTAACGAGAAAAAAATAAAATATGATATTCCAAGCTACAAATATTTTTGGATTTTTTCACGTTAAAACATGTTTTCACGCTTGCATTCCGTGATAAGGTATATTAAATTGTCATCAATGATAAAATTTGGAAGATTGGATATCCCGGATACAGAGAAATAAGATGTCTGGGAATGCAAACGAGAACCACTTAAAATCTGGTCGACCATCACATATTGAATCCAGACCAGATATAGGATGAGTCATTTATTTTTCAAGCCATGAAAAAAGTGATTGACGGTTTGGACAAGCGTGTGGTTATGCCCAATTCATCTCACCTGACAGATGCGCGACATTAGTCATCAAGGAAAAGGGAATAAGAAGGAGTAGTAAGGATACAAGAATAAGGGGAAGAGTGGAAAATTAATACGCATATTTCCCGAAATCCTGACCTACCGTACAACCATAGATGTAAGCAAACCCACGCTAAAATTTCACCAATAAAACAAAGCAGAATTTATCTAAGCGAAAAAGGTTGTGATAATTTAAAAAAATCCAGTTCCACGCGCAAATATATATTAACGAGCCAGCTCTCCCGGGCGATTTAAACTTTCGGACAGTGCTGAACTTAAGGCAAAGGCCATACAATGTTATTTTATTTCCGAAAAAAATATAATTTCTCGAAAGAACATAATGCAAAAAATTGTAAAAGAAGGAACACCAGTTACATGCTCCATATAGACGATCCCCAAAGTTACCGCGGATTTCCGCCCTTTGAAATTGACGAGACCATGTAAAACATAAATGAAAAAATAGAAAATAACCGAGTAGGACACGCGTCATGACTTTATCCTGCACTCAAGAAAAAGTCGGCGCCACTGGACTCACAAAGTATTTTTAACTGAGGAATAAATTTCTCCGCAGGTCATTCACATAGACAGGTTTTTGAGGACCCACGGCGGAGATCTCACTGATAATTATAAAAAATATTAAAAAGCAAAAGAAAATTCAAACTCACACGCTCACTCACACACATCGCAAATTTTACTTAACGGAACAACTTCCTGTGTAGGTCACATGAGCAAACACATACATATTTACGAGGAGATCTACAGCAGTGATCTCACACACGAGCAAAGAAAATACAGTAAAAGACAATAAAAATTCCTCACGCTCTCTCACACACTTCGCAGATTTGATCAAAGGAACCAATTCCTGCTTAGGCTGCATAAAATACCGGGTATTGACTACCTATAACTTGCCCACTGAAGAATACGACCAACGAACAAATTTTATTCATAAACCTCACGGTCGCAGAACGTCAATTATTTATTCCGGATGTATGTCACGTATTTTTTCACCTTTCCAGATCATTAGTACTTAAACGCTTTTTACCTTGATTAAATTTTCATAACTCAAAAGTAGATCTGTCATCGATACATTTATTGGGCAACGGACATTCCTAAGTAAATGTTTTTTTCGCCATATTTTAATGATAAGGACATTCTTACAAAGCAGCCCTAAAAAATTATATACTTAGTGCAATAACTTTAGTAAATTACAATGGGGACTTAACAACCGTAACGTAAATACATATACCGTAATCTACAGGTTTTATGATAAATCTACTCTACTTTCGAAGATGACATTTGCATTCACGCTTTAATACGCAAGATTATGAACCGCGAGCTTTTGAAATGATTGAATTCCTAATTTATAAAAATCTTTCACAAGTAATTTGATGCCCTTCAGCTTTTCACTTGATATTGGATTATTTTATTTTAGATACTTCGATAAACATATTTCTGAGCATTAATTTCACCTTTTCTACGTAAACACCCTTTATTTCGATACATATATGGGACAAAGGGCTATCATTCCCTAAATGAGACTCGTTATTACCAGTAACGATGCAAACAGCTGCAGTAATTTTCCACACTATTTCTACAGCAGTTTTTTGATCATTTCTATAGATGAATTACCACAAAGTGAACACGTCAACAATTGATTTGATTGTTGTTACCGTCAACGAATCGGTTTGCTTGGAAAATCGGACTTCCACTTGCCCACAAAAGATGGATGGAAGACGAGGGTTCAACTGTTTGTAGCGGGAGTGAGAAGAGGGAAAGCGGGGGAGAAATGCATTGGGTAACCTTCAAGCGATCCAACGACCTTGTGCCTTCCAAAGCGGCTGAAGGGGAAAGTTTTGTTGGAGGCGGGAGGGAGAGAAAAAGAGTTCAAGCGCCAAGGAAAGTGAAAGGGATTGGCGGGCGCCTGGGCGGGCGAGGAGTGTGGGATACGAGAGGGTTGGGGACCGCGGACGAGTCAAGCTTATGACCGGAGGCGGCTGCACCTGTGTCCCCTGCAAGTGTGCTAAATCCGTGCACCAGAATACAGGCATCCAAATTCACTTCTACATAATATCCTGCGAGCCACCTCTAGGGCGTTTGGCAGGTGGTGATCAATCACCAGCATGCAGTATGAGAGAGGATTGTATTGAAATAAACGCTTGCAATTTTTCGCGATTATAAAATTATATCCCGAACTAGGTTACGATCTTATTACATCATCTTTAAGGTACAAATATTGACAGTGTTTCATTCAATATGGAAATATTTCACTCCATAGCGATTATCTCTTCTGATTTTATGAAAGAGGATTCTCACATGCACACCACACTGTCATAAAAATGTTACGCATATTAACGAATTATTATCCCACATTCATGCATAGGCAAAACTTACCATCTACTCATGAAGGCAATTTGCCTATGGTGCTAGAACATGCTGTTGGAAATACTATGAACATTCAGAAACGTGCGTTAAGGATGCCCTTAGATAAGATACATAAGTTAGTAGGCTACATTACCAGTAAACTAGCTTATTAGCAAGTCCTAACGCTGCCGTTATAGTCACTCATCTGCCGACATTTGACATTCTGATTCTGCCTGTTCTACAGTCTTATTTTATTCTCTCATTTAATTTTAATGATCGCATCTACCGTACCACATATTGTACTCAAGAACCTAGACTGGTACCCGAGCGCGCAAACAAAAAATTTCCAAGGATTATTCGCCTCGAAACGACTCTCAACGAAGCACCTACACGTACGTCTACATAATACTCTGCGAGCTACTTCTCCAGGATGTTTGGCAAGGGGTTCTGACAGGTCATAACAATATCAAGCATAATTGTTGTATTTTAATAACCATGCGTTGAAGGGCTCATGCGGCATACATTTTGCACGCTGTATTCAGGTGATTGTTCATGCCTCACCCTAGAGATAGCTCGCCGGGTATTGTGAAGATGCGTGTCAAGCCTAATTAGAAAAAATCGCCGAGTAATGCGTATAAAAATGCTCCTAATCGCAACGCACGGGTGGGAAGAGGTGAAATATTTCAAACGTTTTCATCGCATCTCTTTCAGGATTACTATTTATTCACTTTTTCGCTGAATACCATTGCTTGGCATGACTTCTTTAGACAAGATGAATACTTCGACGAATACATGGGCACTCGATACCTGCCTAAATATTTTATTACCAAAGGAGACCTAAGTACATCTCTGGGTAAAAATCAATCATCTTAGTAATCGACTCCCATCCGAATACTCAAGTAGTATCCATCTGTATAGGCACTAAATACATGTACTACCTACCTGAAAACTTTATCACCATCAGGGCGTATTAACTGGGTTGCAATAAGTTTTCTCTAGTGAAGTAGATTTGGCGCATAGCAATTGTGCACGCAGCCTCTGATGGGGGAGGAGCCGTAGGGCAAACAAGAGAAGCCACGTGTGGCAACGGGACCGGAAATTCCCCGAAAGAAAATTCCATGCAACGGTGAGAGTTGTTGACAGGACCGCAGTGGATACTTGTCGAGACTCACCGATGACGTTAAGACTTGGGACGTCATTGGGATTAAGATCGACTCACAAAATGAAACACGGAGTCGAAACACTGGAAAGCGAAAGGTAGGAGAATGTGTGACGGCGAACGTACCGTGGAATTAAACGTTTTAATTCGCAAACGACGAGATTACATAATTGGACGAAAATCCTAGGTTAAATGATATGGAAACGTCCACTCATGATACAGCTCGGATTTTGTATAACAGCGTTGGTTAATAATTGTTTATAATCCTCATTCTCACTAACTTTTACTTTAAAGTTTCTCTTTTAATACGTTAAATTAACTTTCAGAAGTCAAAATCTCAATATCAGCGATACAGAGAACATAATATTAGATCCCCACTATATTTCCAGGTCCGATAGAAGCGATAAATTAAGAGAGATGTTTTGCCGAACGGATAGATATGGGAATTCGTTTTTCCCCCGAACCATAAAGGACTTTAATAAACGCTAGTACCAACCTCGTTAGAGTACATCATTTTTTTTAAGCTGTAAACGGCTGGTGTCCTAACACCCCTACCACACGCCTTTTAGACGGCTTGCGGGGTATTATATAGATGTAGATAAATGCTACTGCACTACTCCAAACTTCCAACTGATGTAATGATAACTTCCAGGGGTGGATCCAGGATTTATTTCTAGGGGGGGCACAAGAAAGGCTGTATCCAGGATTTTTTTCTGGGGGGCGCAAGGATACCTCTTAATACAAAACGAACGCAATCATAATGGGACCATATTAAAAATCTTGCATATTTTTTAAGGGTCTGGGGGGCACGTGCCCCGTCCCCCCCACTCGCCTACGCCTATGATAACTTCCACACTATTTCATCAAATATCTATACCTTACAGACTCAAATGATCCCATTCATCATATGCTATCCCATGTAACCAAAAGAGCATCGCATAGCTCAAAGCAACAATAAAAAACTCAGTTTTATGTAATGTTTGCTAATTTAAATACGATGACAATAATGGTCAAACTTATTCCGCATTAATGTATTATTATGTCCCAATAGTTTCACTTTTCATTTTCAGAGATTCATAAAAAAAAGGATTATACATATATTTAAGCGTTCGTCCAATTCTATCATTATCTTCAGCATACCAAGCCTATTTTGTCACCCGTAAAAATCTATCAGCTATAATCTCATAAACTGTCATATTTGAATTTTATCGCGTAATCGATTTTTTTTTCAACAGGCCCAGCAATGATTAATTACCTTTCATTTTCCTGATTCGACCCTCAGAAAAAATTGGCAAATTCTTAACACCGAAAAGCCCCCTCCATAATATGGCTGCGTTAGTTCTACGCCCTTTACCATAGACGAGCAATAAGTTTTTAAGGCCAAGGGGCAGTTTCACATTTATTGATAACACAGCACAACCTAAAAAATTAAACCAGGAAATATAAAGTTTTAAATGTATTTTTGCCGCTTCACCGTGAGGTTGTTGAAACCCTGTATTTGGTTGCAGCTCAGCACATCAGAGGGGTGGATACAAAGGAGGCGTCAACGTTCGCGCTGCATTGTGCGCCGACCGTATTATTATGTGTCTCGTCGGATCTCTCTCACCCATTCCAAAGCGGAAAGGTGAAACGTGCGTTACCTTGGAGTCGATGCTGTAATTCAACAAATGGGACGGAAGGCAACGAGAGTCCTTGTGACTTTCTTTATTATCCACTTCCGGGAACATCATAAAAGGCTCAAAGTTCACGTTTATGACCTCTCATTAAAATTATCGGACGCGAAACTTTCTAAATCGAGTTCTTGAACTCATCAACAAATTATAATACACACTTCGACAAGAGGAGCGGCTTTATTGGGGACTATATACCATAAATTTTGGACAGATTCCAAAGAATTGAGGAAGCGTAGAAAAGGAAATGACATATTTACTTTCATCTTGATCGTATAAACCAGGCACCCTATCACACTCGTTGTGATAAAAGCCAATAAATGTCTTCAATAAAAAATTATAAAGAGCATAATGAATGCAGGCAACATAACATGTAGGGTATGATACAACAGAGTATTATCTCAGGGCACTATCAAAATAATTTTTGAAACTTTTTCGGTGGAATTTTCGTAACCAACTTAAGCCAACTTCATGGGGGTCTTCAAGACATAGCAAAAAGGTCTTCAACAATCAGGTTTAACTACATAGAAGTAGGGCGGTTCACCATTGGCTATACTACAAGCTACGAAAAACTTAATGCCTAAGAAATTCCAAGATAAAAATATAAATTGTTGAACGGATAAGTTACAGAGACAAAGGGAATAATGATACAATAATCCGATAAAATTGACAACAGATCTCAATTTTTCATGACTAGTGAAAGCGGAGGGAACTGCTAGAAAAGGAAAGAAGGTAGGTAGCGTTGACAGAGTGCTTCTCAGAGAAGTGGGATGCTGATAACAATAACAAAGAAAAGGATGTTGGATAAGCGGCGAAGGAATAGTAAGAGAGTTGAGTTCACGGGTTAGATATCTCCTGGAGAATTAAAGTGCTGAAAATTCAATTTGGAAGGGAGACGGACAGAAGTGATTTTAGTAACACTTTTCAATAAAGCCTGCCTTTCCTGGTAGAAAATTAAGGAAGATGAAGACCAATAAATCACCCATGCATCTAAGCAGTAACCGGAATCGCTTATATCGCTATTATCGCAAGTACAGTGTATATTTTACACTTTGAGGGTTAAATACGTCTACCCCGTTTAATTTTTTTTCATTCCAAGTGACACAGATAATTTAATTTTATATCATTTCACCCTTCCGAAAGGAAGAGGAGCTGACATTTAGGTAAAATAAAAACCAATCCAATAACATAGGCAGAATATAACTGACAGATTATGGCAATACTTGAATAATGGCCCACAATAGCAAAGGCATTCTTTTAAAACAGCCCACCCACTAAGCATTTGGTTCTAAAAAGTGACATTTTCAAAGTGTTTCATTCGCAATGGGACAGATGCGCCGTACTAACTAGTATCAATCTATTCGACACAGATTTAATCAATCATTTCGAAAGGAACTTTTTTCAATTTAATAATTTTTTATTTGTAAAAATTGGAAATATATATGGGTCATTTCAGACCAACTAAGACAGGAGTTGACCCCTAACCTCTTACATTTTGAAGAAAATCAATGCACACGTTTTCCTCCTCAAATAAAAATACTATGTGAAGCGTTTCGCGAAAAACTAAATAAAAAAAGCTGAATAAGGGTATAGCCGAAACGGTGGATTCTCGGGAGCACGAAGTTTTATATGCCAAATTATTCAGAGGAGAATCAATGTAAACAGATTTATGACAACTTGTGGCAGAAAAATTGCTTAAAAACCCAAAAATGTAACAAAGAAATATATTCATACAATATCATAGATTCAATAGTACAATAATATTTTTTTCTTTCAATCAGTCATTTTCCCTTCTATTTAAAAACTGCACTCATAGCTACACTTTGCACCTTTTCATGCTTCAAGCAGTTTTATTTTATGCTACAGTGTAGTTTTACATTTTGATCTCTTGTATGCTTTAAGCTCTTTTTTAAATAATGCTCTATTCTTTTAACTCAGCAACAAATTAAATTCCATGATTTTCTCGTTGAATGGGTTGCTCCTAAAATGATTATTTTTTCCACATCGTGGATAACAATTTATTCACACAAGGCCATGACCTATTCCTCGTAGTAGTTATAAGAAATCTCACGAAAAGAAAGGAACTCCAGTAATTATCACCTGAGATTTCTGATAAACTTTCCACCTCTCACTGACTCACTAAAAAAATTGATGAAAAACGCGGAAAAACACATTCAGAAGCATTTCTAAACAAACTTTCTATTGCCAAAATAAAGCTGAAGAAATGTTTATTTCTTTGTAAAAGTTTAAAACGACAACAGGTTACTTAAATTCAACTGTCGAAAAAATTCTTGTATAATAATGAAATCTTCAAATGTGATAGTACCTAATATGATGTATTACGTATCGAATTGAGCATATGGTTGTTGTGATGATTGGGGTATTTACTTCACACGCTGTGAGCCCGACTACAAATCCCGGAGTTGGCAGACATATTACACAGAATCCCCGATTCTTACACAAGTGCTTTCAGGACGGCAACTCAAGTACGTTTAGCGGAGATTACCTTGACGCCTTTCGTTAAGAGCAAGCTAATGACGACGCCAGGTCTCTCTCCACCGTTCTCTCCCAACTTGAGATGGGCGAAGTCGTTCTTTTCAAAGATTCGATCTTAATGATTCAATTCACTGGGGTGATTCCATCAAATGATTCAATCATTTCAATCATTCAATCATTTTTATTGACGACTTGGGATTGACTGAAATCCCCGTTTGAATCAGGGAATCAGAAGATTGAAACCGTTTAACCAATCAAAACCGATCATAGACGGATGAAGACCTATCCATTTAAATGAATCGCATGGCTTTAGCGAATTATGATCTAGAGATTGAAGAAACTGATGCCAATAAACGCAATATGAAAACTACAGCCATCCGCTAATTTTAAATAAATCATCTCCTGTAATAAAGCGCTAATAGCGATTTGGTATTTTGAAGATACGGAGAAATATTTTTGCTTTGTTGCATATTTTTGGAGAGATTTACGAATTTTGCGAGATATATGTTCCATGAAAACATTCATACCTGCATTTGCAAAAGCATGTCTGAATAAAAATAAATCAGATTTCGGATTTAGCATGCTAAACACAATTGATCTAATCTCATTAATTTCTAATTTCACTCTTGAATCACCCTACACCAATACTCATTGCCACACTGAAAATGTCCAGTGTGCGCATCATAGACTTCCAAGTGCAATGTTTAATTGAAAGCAGAATTTTTTTCACACATTTCATCAAAAATGACGATGCAAAATAAAAGATGCAACCCAAGTTCTGAAAAGTTGTTTTTTTAGTTACCGGATTTTTCCCAGTGTTGTGGAAAAGCAATATGTTAACATTATGTAGATCATATTAAGATGAGTATCATCATTAGTCAGTAATCCTACGATTGGTTTGATTCAGCTCTTCAGTATAACAATTTTTTTAAAAAATTCATCTTAATTCGACCAAAGCAATCCAAAAAATACGAAAAAAAGGAAGTTAAAAGCCCCACGTACGGTCAGGGGAATTACGGGTTAATTACGTTCACAAATTATCTGTCGTATGTCAATTAATATTCACGAAATTCGCTTCTAATACAGCACGAAGATTAAAAATATACTGCGGAGTGGGTGAAAAAAGCGAAGTATACTGGAAGTATACGGATGAAAACATCAATTGACTTCACAAAAGCACAACGCCAGACAATTTCACACCAAATGTAAGAACTCAGAATCAATCACTGAATAAACAGGACTCTGGCTGATTGGTAATCGATTGGTCATCGCGGCGGCGCCTCTATCCTTTTTCCTATCTCTCCAGCCCCTCCCCGGGTGATCGGACGTATAAGCCACGGGCTTGGTTTCCGGCCCCGGTGCCTTATACCCTTAAGAGGGTTCACCTAGAACCCTCATAGTCTCTGGTGATCGACTTTATTTTCTGCAACGAATCATGAGTCATTTGAATCACTGGAATCACTACTTTCAACCCTTCCGGCGACTTATGGCGCAAATGATCATAGCTGTCAGTCGCCTCCTCCAAATACCATACAATCTGTCGCCAACTTACCATATTCTGTTTGAATGTACAATGGCATTGTTACGAACACACTGTCATACTGAATGATAAGTTAAGAATATTTCAATGGTGATTCTGAAATTTTTTTAGCCTTTCATGCTTTTGGATGAAAGCGTGGGATGTATGCTTGCAAGAGGACTTTAATCTGGGAGACCCACGAGGGAGAAGCTGGCCTTGAATGTCGTCGAAAAATCTTACGCCTTGTTGATGAACGAAAACAAAAACAAAAGATGCTGCACCCACCCTTGACAAGTTTCTGGCGCACACGGTATCCATCGTTGAACAATGGTCACATTAATGGACACTTTGATGAGAACGCGGAAGTGCTTTGGTTTCAAGTGAATGAGCCGCTTGAGAACCTTCAATTAGTCGACCTTTGCCCGTCTCCCCCGCATAATTGCCTCGTTCAAGCGTCGCCGCATTCGGCCACTCATCGGGTGTCCGCCATTAAGTCATTTTCAGGAGGAGAAAGTTATGTTTGCTCAACCTGCGGACGGAATAACATTGGCGAAGTCAGGAGATGATACTCAAATGACAAATTTAGCCTTGCATCCGTGAAGAGACTTCCAAACATTTCAATGAATTTTGAGACGCGATTTTTTTCATTTGGTAGGTGCTAGAAGAAATATCTTTTGTACCAAAAGAGCACCTATCCACAGTAAGTTTAAAAAAATGACTTACAGGTAGATTCTTATACAGTTGAAATTAGGAAAATTTTAACGTTTAAGATAATTCAACGACGGATTAAAAGGGTACCGAGTTGTTTTCCATTGCAGTTTTTTTAATGAAACTTTGTGTCCCTCCAAATTATATATTGTGTGGTTGTCACTAAATTTCCCTTTCTTATATAATATTTATGCTCCTTTATTGCTTCCCCACGCTAATCCTAGTCTTTCCCATATTTAAAAACTTCAAGAAAATACACACCAGGCATAGTGCTTTAATTGACAGCATTGATTTTATACTTATCAATAATAGGCTTCTTTTAGGAGTTAACAGAAATTCCAATACTGAAGCCTCCTCAGCTTCGGTTTGGTAAGTTCACCAGTAATTGAAAATAACTGGGTCCTTATTTTCAAATCCAATTTGCTGCCATCAATGAGGGCGATAGAAATCTTATAAAGATCGAAGGATCAACTGAAACCAAGTAGAACCACAAATATTACGGCATATTAATTTTAAATTGAAAAGACTATTCAAATAGCCAGTTAGTTTATAAATCTCTTCTATAACCTTTTTATGAAGACCCCTTGAGTTAAAATATTCCATAAAAATATAGATTTATAGGCATATTTTCTTTCATTCTTACATTGATCATTAAGAAGTTATTTCCTCGAAGTAGGTTTTACCTACACGTACTCTAATATCTTTACTAGGGGTTAATATTTCCAACAGGCAATGGCGATTAATGATAAATGATACGGTACACATAACAACTGAATAATGGGGATCAAATTACAGTCCAGCCGGCGAGAGTTGTCCGATGGCACTTTAAAAGGAGTGACGGAGAACATGGTTTGCAACCAATCGCTGTCCCCCAAATGCACCTCACACCCTTGCCTAGTCATACAACATATGAAGTACTGAAACACTTGAAGCACTGAAAAAAGCCTGAACCACCAAAACAACCCTTTCTGCGAATCGCCAAAACAAAGGATTCTTCCTTTGGATCCTTCACGCTCGTCGTCCCTTCTGGCTGCTTTCTTCACGGAACCCTTTTGTTTACATGTGATGTGGGCGTTTCCCTATCTTACCAGGCAATCTTGCCCCCTACCCCTTCTAGCTGTCAACGGACAACTCTCGGCGGCCGGACTGTAGTCACAGGGTAATTGCCAATTCAGGTAGAGTAATATTTCATGCACATAAACATAATAATGGGGCATATATATGGCATATGACGTATAGAATTTAGAAAGAACGTTTATGTCACGCACACATTTTGTGCCACCATATTAAAATAATGGAATTAACCTTGGCTACATACACACAAGGTAATTCCATCAGCACGACTATCAGAGTCTGTAGCACAAAAGAAAACAAATTATATATATGACCCACAGCTAATTTTATTCAAATTTCCGTAGTGTATTATTCATAGGCATGCTATTAGAGAGGAAATCCATTGCATTTGATTGGTTTCTCATGATAATAATCATACTCGATGGTCTCACAGGTGACATGCGTAAAACAGATAGACCACAAGAGAGCTGCAAGCGGAGACATTATCTGCATATCTTTTCACATGAACAATAAAAGGCATTTAAAAAATTATTTTCAAGGCTTTGTAATTAGAACGTCAAACACAATGTTTACGGGCGCATTAGAGCACTCGGGAGCGAATCCACACAAAGTAATCGGCTAATCTCTTAGGACGAAGACAAGAACAGCACATTAAACTGGCGAATCTACCACTCACGGAATGACAATCACGCGTTTGAGAAAAAAAGAGTGAAGACGCCAGAACTGGAAGGTGTACAGCGCGACGCTGGCTGAGTAGCCACCGCGCCGAATGCACTGCATAGGAAATGAAATGACTCGAACCGGAAGCATTCGCGGTCGGTCGTATGGGATCTATTCCGCCCCCTACGGGACAAGACGAAGGCTTTTTCCTTGAACAGACACGTTCATTGAGATGATTTAATACTAAGAGCGTGAGCATAGAAAGGCGGAGAATCGAACAAATCAAAAAAGAAACTAAACAAAACGACGTCATTTTCAACTCCAGTCCCGTTGGCAAGCGGAGGTCACGGGAGTGCATTTGAATGGCTAAATAGGAGCGGTTGCTAGGAGGAAGGCCACGGAGGAAAGAATGGATAAACAGATACAAGGGAGGAGGGGACGGGAGAATTAAATAAAATGAAGCTAGGACAATGTAGGTAATAATATGCAAGCGTTCAAGATTGAGGGGAAGGGAGGGAGGGAGAGAGAGGAACGAAGGCTTTCTTTCGCGCCAAGGCTGGGAAAGGAGAAAAAAATTGAAGGCGTTGAAGCGTGGGAGGGGAGCGAGCCTAGTCCACGCAAGGTAATAAATTAAGAGCGTAGGTATGTAGCTATGACGGAAACATAATTATATCCCTGACCTGACAGCCACTGGTTAACAGTAATATTCACCACGTAGATCTACCTTAACCGGTCGATTACCTTTGATAACAATTGCATTGCATTGCATAACAATTACATAATAATAATATGGGCAAGAATTTTGCAAGTTGCTCGTATCCCACAGATAAAATGAGAATTTGTTGGGAGATATAATAAGAGTAAATACGAAAAATAAAATTAATGAGGTGCGTAGAAGAGAACGAAAAGAAAGGACACGACGAAGTATTTGAAGAGAATCACGGTGGACTGAGAGAGGCATCAAATATATGAAAACTAGCATCATAGGAAAATCCCAAGAGGAAGACCAAGGAAGCTTGATGAATGCTCCCTCATAATTCATGTGAGTTAGAGTTAGCTCTGTAGCGACGTTTCATCCACTGACTCGGCTGCCATCTCCAGGATGATGGAAGCGATACCGCTAAGAAGTGAGTTAATGTTAGAACGGCGGTACGGAGACGACTCATACTCGGGCAGAAATCGATAAGCATTCATCAACACTAGTCACCTTGAAAGTCTAAAATTATTAGCTAAAATGCACTGTACTATACTATTCCTATAGGATTATCATAATAAAAACTAATTTTGCACGACCTGATAGAAGATGGCCATCACCTCATTACCTGATTGCATAATAAATCGGGTACTAACTGAATATTGTAGTTACTTTTGAAGTAAAAGTAATGGTGATACCATACTCAAATAATAAACACGGTAAAAAGAAGACAATACCTAACATTTCAACAGTAACATTTAAACATTAAAATGTCATAACGATCATTAGCAACAAAAATAGACAAAAAGATTACTAAATGAGTGATAAATACGGATATGATGAAAATGTAAGAGTTCTGAGAGCTTTGATAAAATAAACAAAGAACTTTGGCAAGAGCTTTGTTTATTTTATCAAAGAGACTAATTTACAATATGTAACACTATCTATAGAAAAATTGAATGAAATAAATGTTCTGTTACCATGCATTAAATGACAAAATATGATGAGGAAATTTTTAAACAAAGAAAAGCAAATGAAAAATGAAACCACACAAATTTGAGTAGCTACAGCGGCGAGTAAACGGGTCAAGACGCAGTCGTCCAGCATTAAATAAGACAGGTAAACACACTATGATCAGATAAGCAGATGCGATAAGGATATTACAATGCGACCGCCAGACTCGCATCTTCATTCATAATATGGACCTTAAAACCACAACTTTTTCGGAAAAAATAACAGAAATGACATAGCTCGACCAATACCTACTATACCAAACGTATCGATTAACATTGCGACATATGAAGAGTGACACATGTATTTTTTATAAGTGACACATTTCTTGTGTTATAAAATATTTTTGCTACCAGATTGTGTAATTTAGGCGATGTTATTAGAAATCTAAATTTTTTTAAATTATGCCCCTAAGTATCTGAGCTTTAATTAATAAAAAAATGACATCGATATGAAAAATGAAAAATCCAAATAAAAAAATACGCAGGGGAACCGGGGCGGAACGGGGTAAGCGATTTTTTTAAGTGCGAAAAAAGGTGCTGCGCAAGCGGCAATGACTATATCTAGTCCAGATTGGTTTTGCTTACAAGTTAAGCAACACCAATCTGGAATAGTAACAGTAATTGCCGCTTTTTTCCGCACTTAAAAATCGCTAACCCAGTTCCGCCCTGTTCCCTATAGTTCCAATTGAAAAATATGATGCTACTCAAATTTACTTAGCTTTAATAAATTTTTTAAAATGTGATCGACATATCGAACTTATATGATTTCCATCATTAATTAATACCACTACTGTGTTCAAAACAACGTCAAAAATACGTCCTGCGAAGTTTTGACTCATTTAATTAATAATAATTACGGTCGGCAAGAGGGTCGCTCAGTTGGATTGGACATGAAAACTTACGAGAATGGAGTTGTATCGGAAAAATAAAGGGCGAGTTATTTCGGAGATCACGGTCATCGGCAGTGAATGGGCTCTTGCGATGAAGAAAAAGTGAAATGACGCTGCTTGTTAAGCTCACACCGACGCCGGCATGGAGACGCGGGTGCACGCGCAGACAAGAGAGAGGAATGGTGAATGGAGAGCTGTCCGAAATAGCGCCGCGCTCCGACGAGACCACGAAAACAACGGAATCCGTGACTTATCGGAATCACCGTTAGGCCCACCGTCGCTGCCCTGCTTCAGGGAACTCCCGCCCGCGCGCGCAAACGCGTGGGAGAATTCTTCTGTTGAGAGAGAGGAGGAAGTGGAGGGACTTCCATTGAAGAGGTTTCAGCTGTCGGCCGCCGCTGTCGAGTGTCTCCCACGGGAAAAAAACATTCCAATCTAGTATGCACAAGCATAGTCCTTTTTGAGATCTATGGCAATGTGACGGCGATCACGTAGCTTCGAATTAGGCGTACATTTTTCGGCGCACCAACCTTCGATCATTCGGTTTGCCCTTTACTAACACTGCCCGGTATGCTGGTCGCACCCTCTCTTTTGCAATCTATCATGGGATCACTATGTGCTCGACGTATCTAAGTAAGGAGATAAAGTTACTAAAAATTAACTGAAACTGCAAAAGAAAAATCTTCCTCTTTCCCCTAGAATTATGCTTGTTGGCTGTATTCTATTTTCCATTATATATCGCCCTATATTAGTTTATAGATACTTATCGGTATACTTGAAACGTTTTAGTGCCGGCATTAAACTCTTGCGTAAGATTCGGTTTTGACTTACGGATGGACATTAGTCCAAGGTTAATATTGATCTGAACTGGTTACCGCTCCATAGCCCATATATTTTATAGCTCCATAGCATTTGTTTTCACAATATTACAAAACCAGACTCCTACATACCTCTGCGATGTCCACGCAATCTAATCCTGACCTTCAAATTCCTCAAGCCCGCAACAATATGCACTTCAAATCCTTTCAACTTACTGCTCCCAAATTCTTGAATTATCATTCGATTTATATCAAATAATTCCTTCAAACTTTTAAAGAAAAAAGTTGGTGTCATTGGAAGACCCGCATTTAAGTTCGTTTAGCATTTTTCTCTCATGTATTCTCAAAAGATTTTATTCTTATTAGCGTTCGTTATGATTTATTTAACCAAAAAACATATTTTTTGAATCCTTGGCATTGAATATTTTATTTACGAGCATATGCTATTTAATTGTTCGTGAGCAAGTATATGATATGTAATTTCTTATCTATGCTCTCGTGGGTTACCTCAAAGCATTCATTAGTTCATGGGGATGGAAACCTTCCTCTCGATCGGTGTTTAGTTCGTTGTACAGTTTACTATTAAAATTATAATGACATCTTGACGGCTTAAAAATCATGATGGTATCATCAAAATTTTAGGGTAAGCAGAGTAGACCCTGTTCAAATTTGCTTATTCCTCAAGCACAAAAAAATTACACCTGACAAAGCAATTAAAATGAAAAAAGGGGAAATGGTCAAATTTGAGATAGGTATATGAAAATGAGTAAAACGGTTTACTATACATCCCCAGAAAAATTCAAGACGATAGCGAAAATTTAAGCAAGAAATCCCAACTTTCAGACTCCCAAACCCCATCCTATGAATAACCTGGCCCTATGCCTTTTATGTCAAAGCATATGCTTGTATTCACAAAATTTTTACTTGGATTAGAAATGCAATACATGATTTGCTCGAGCCGTAATGTGTACAAGTAGTTAAACTATTGGAAATCATCCACCCTCATGAAATACCCTTTTTGAAGGTTATGCTTTGCATGAAGAATTCATCGATCATCAAACTCGAACCGTCTTAATTTCAAGGCAAAGGTTATGATTTGAAAAAATACGAACATTCAAGTTTAAAAATCAAATAGTGGAAAAAATTCGTAAGCCATAATACGCAGTACGAGTAAACCACAGTCCGCAATGTTCCTCCTGTACGATAGAAGATGGCGGGAGAGAAGAACGCCAGCTCTGTCTACTCCAGCCATGAAAATCTCCGCCAAATGCTTGTCGACCAATTGAGACGATTAACCCTTTCTAACCCACAGCTGTTTCTGGGAGAAATCAAATTTCAACCATTTTCATTTTGAAAACTTGAAAATTTTTCACTCAATCACAATTATCGTGGCTGCTAAATATATCGTGATTCTAATTTACACCACAAAATATTACGCAGTTAAGCAATTTCCTAAATTGAGCTGAAAATTTATACATTTTTGATGTTGCTTAGAAGCAAAATTGGGTTATGATGGGTTAAATATATATTTCTCCTCAAGTCTTTAATATGAATACAAATTAAAACACCAGCGTTGTGCAATGTTTTCCAGACTGCGCATATTTATAAGAGCGTCGACTTGCGTAGGTAGTTGCCTTGATGAGCTGTTGGGACCGAGTCTTTCCCGATCCACGACCATTTCTATTCACGAGAGGGCGCCTCACGACGCGGCAAGGCGAACGCGTAATTTATCTCGTGGTACGTACGTCGACGAGCCTTTTTTTTCCACCCGGCGAGATTCTCCCTAGTATGGAAAGGCGTCCCATCCATCCAATGCCTCGAGCAACAATCCAGTGAGAAGCGTTCGTATTTCCAATGCAATCAAAGACGATTCTCGATCACCCATACAATGATGATTCACGCAAGAATTCCACTTAGCTTTTACGTTTACGCATCCTCAGTTTCGCTTTTGATATTCACTTCATGATTCCAAAGAAATTCAAGGCAAAATCAAGAACGCAAAACAGGACTGTTCAACTGTTTTTAAGTATCAACGTAACGGAATCTGCTGAGAAAAAATAGGGCAATGAGAGAAATCTAAATATTTATGGTACATTTTCAACCACTATTTAAAAATTATATTTTGCCCTCGTTGAACGCAAAAAGGAAGCAATTAAGAAATCAAAACTGAAGGACATAACTAAATTATGACATGAACGAATGGCCAAAATATGTATTGCCATCGATACAGCCCCCAGGGTATGCATGCTAAATTCTTCCACAAAAGCATCGCAACGATTGAACTGATTTCTGTAGACTAAGTACCACTTTACCTTTGAAGTTTCTAGGAGTGGCCTAGCTAACAATTTTTGAAGGAATTGACTTCCGTTTCTGGCCGGAAGTGGCAAGTTATCATCCTAAAAGGTATGCTTCTTCGAACATGCATGTGAAATGCATGTTGGCATACTGAAAATCACCCACTTACAGGAAACAATGAAGTCAAAATGAATGCGAAAAAATTGCATCACCTAAAGTTAAATTAAATACCATGCACGACCGTTAAAATAACAGTAACGATTGGAGATTGTCAACCGTATTTTTTACCACCATGTAGGACTTGTTTTATGCTATATTGAATTGATGAAGCCGAAAATATGATGCATAAATCCACGAATCACTTTATATATCCATGAATTTCCAATGCTAAGGTAGCCACATTCTACCATCATAGCCCATACTATAGAGGAGTACTCGCCCATACTAACTGTAAGAGAAGCAAGGCCATAAACAGCGGGAGAAAAGGGGTTCAAATACCCCGAAATGTTTAGGAGATAGTCGTGAATCATCTCATTAAGGAGAACGACCTAAGCCACGGAAGCACTAGCTTCACGAATTCATAAACCATACGAATGAATAAAATTGCGAAAATTTTCTCACTACTTCTAATATTGGTAGAAACAACGTCCAATTTCGGTAGAAAAGTCATCATTTAACGAAGACATTCAAGGTCTCGATGGTTCAAAAAATACAACAATCATCCAATAAAATCAATTTACTGGTGAACAGACATTATTAATCTCGCATATAATACCACGGTAAGCAAACTGTCGATATTGTCCTTTGGAACATGAACTAGATTGTAATGTTTTTTTAATGACAAGACTTGAATTTTTTGTACGTTAACATTTGGATCACTTAGCATCAACCAAAATCACTGCTGGCCTAGAAATACGCTACAGATAAGCATCATTACACAGAAACGACTAACGTATTACCGGCCTATTTTTCGAGTTAAGATGAATTTGCTTCCTAAAAATTGGTAATTTAACGCAGTTATGTCCCACCAAGCGTAAATAATACCAAAAATTCACTCAGAAGAAAAGGAGGCCCGCACAAAAGCGCCAAGGTTGGAAAAAATATACCTTTAAATCATCACCTTCGCCGAAGACGTGGAAACTACTCAACCCAAAGCATTAAATTAACTCGCGGCCACTCCATCCGGTTGGCGGCAGATGTCCGTCCAAGTAGGTACAACCAAGCCACGCGGTATTTTTACGTCCTCGTAACGAGAAAAACAAATTCATGGGAGAGGGGGAGACGAAAAATATCGGTCTCTGGGTCACCGATGGGGGTTGCCCCGGCGAGATTTTTTGGGCGTAGGAGGAGAGCTTAGAGACCGGTCCTCGCGCGACAACCTCGTCCCACCCCCCTTCTTCCCCTTCCGCCGGTAAAACAACACGGGGAAGAAGTCACCCACGGATGAGACACACTCGGATCGGAAAACATCCCACATTTTATCGGAAGGAAGATTTGCAACATGGTTCGTTCCTGATGCTCGCTCTTTGGGGAGAAAGGTCGGGCTGAGTTGTTCAAAATATCTTGAATAAAAAAATCCACGGCTCAGTTGCAGTCTTGGTAGAATCAACCCCAGAGTTGGGGTTCGCCAAAATCATCATTTGCTATTTAAGTGCCCGATTGATTGATAGAATGCCCAGAAAATTATTTATATTTTAATTTATTACATATTACGTACTTAATTTATCATAAGTATTCGAGTACTGGCATGGATTCATGGACACCAATATGGTTACTTGAGTACTCAATTTATTGCAGAGCGAAAAAATAGCGGTTACGTTATCAGGCTCGAGACAGAATACTGATAAATAAGACTTTCTAAAATGAATATAACAGCGAATGTGTGAATGCCTCGAAGAATACACGAGGTATACTCAAACAAGAATGATTATTCCGATATAACTTAACTCGAAAAGGGTCTGTTTTGCTGACCTCGACGACTGCGTTTGTTTCCATGTTCACAGAAAATAGAAGTACCCTCGACATACCGCTCATGCAGAGATCGAGCGACACCTGAAAAATCTCCGTCACCATCAGGATTTGACTACGGAAAAATGAGATGGGAAGTCGACCCTCTTAACCACCATAACAGCCCGACCCCTTTCTAAGTCTAAAGCAAATTACAGATCCAAAATGAGTTCATCAATTTATTTGCTTCTGCGCGAGAACAGCCGGAAATTGTCTTAAAATCCATAAGCATACAACTTTAATTTAAAAAGTTAACTCATAGCAACAAATGGCGAATCAAATTAAAGGAATAACACTATTCCTTTAATTCTATTATTTTCATTATTTCTTCTACATTTCTCTTATTCCCCAAATACCTTCTGCGTTTTACCTAGCTTAAGTATATTTTGACTGAGTTATCATTGTAGTTTCTGAGGGACTCTAGATGTTACAAATCCAATCAGTCCAATGGTGATATTGATTTCAAGTTCTAGCGCATTTAGAAAACTCGCTTTGTAAATGCCAAGTCGAACAGTGGAAAATAAATAAAAAAGTGAAGCATGCTGAATTAATCTTTGTTTGAGTCTTCCACTGATTAGAAGTCCCCACTGGAGCTGGTATCAAATATTTACATTGTCATCACCATCATGAGTTTTTCGTCCAACCGACAACGTCAGTCGGATCTGAGGATACGCGGAAACCTGATGCCAATGATGATTATACAACGGTGGGGCACCCAGAAAAGATTCAGTCCACACATACTCCAGAAAAAAGCAAAACACTTTTAGCAACCTATGTGTGATCCATTACTCACTCAGTGACTCAATGGGGGGGATAATAAAAGCAAAGGAGTAGTTAAAATCCTGGATGAAATTCGGAAGCACGATAGCAAGCCAAAGTTTATGTATAAATACATTAAATAAAGACATGCGCATACAGAAAGGAGCGCAAATAACTAAGAACTATATTTTCGAGCGTCCATCTAAAAGCAAACGCACAGTCTTGATGAGGGAGGCCTTTACATCAATATTTCATAGAAAAGTAAACTGAAAGAAACTGCTGCTACAAAGGAAACAACTGCCCAGACTTCTAAATCCAGGGAGAATCACATGAAAAATTCTCCTATTCGTCACTTAACACTTCTTTCTACTTCTGAGGAGCAGAAAATAATCGCAAATACATGATGTCAACGCTAAATAGAAAAGGAAAAAATATTTATGGAGCATTGGGAATGCTTGAATGTAGATTCCTTATCGACTTTACAAACCAATTCAAATACACACAGCATTTAGTCTTTTACAGTTTACCATTTTTTTATTGGTTCATCGATTATGTACATACCTTAGGAATCAAACAAATTTAAAATACAAAAATTTATATTTTTGACCTCTGTTTTTATAATGAGAACTTCTGGCAGCAAGACAGAGTTACTATGGAATCATTTGCATAAAACTGACAAATACGAACTAATATCGTTTTGTTCTTCTTACTTGCATCCCAAATATTTTCCTAGGAATGCCGTGAATATGATCACGATCATAATTGACTGTGCATTAATTAGACAGTTCGCTACCTTGGTTTGACAAGGTTCTAACTGACATTTTTGCAAAATTTGGTGTTTTCACTCGAGATAACTAAGTTTATGTTTCTCTATGTGTAGCACCGGTTTTTATTCCTCTATGTAAAATAATAACAGATTTAGAACAGTGACAAAGTTCCAACTGCAAGGAGAAAAAACTAATATTTGGTGTGACAAGGTTCTAACTGCATTTTACTTATTTTATTACTCATATAAACATGTAAAAAAATAAAATAAATAACATATTTTCTTAAAGTAATAATTACTAGTGTATCTAGTGGATCACTAGTGTATGTGCCAAAAATCAAAAATAAATTCCTATTAATAATAGAAATAGAGCAGTTTAAATTTTGACAAGGTTTATCTCAAAACCAGCTGATTGTCAGTTAGAACCTTGTCAAACCAAGGTAGCGAGTTGTCCTAAAGCACTATATATTATATTATTCTTGAAGTATTAATGTCACTTGGAATTACAAATGCCTCCTTCGGTGTAACCTCTAACCCCTCGACTCCACCCTGCCCGAAACCTAACTAGACTGTAGGGGGTACGGTTCCGCCCATGACTTTCTGTCATGCTTAGCACTCACATCATGCGAAGTCAAGATCATTAAGTACGGAAGGTATTAGAAAGGTAAGAGTTTGCTTTCACAGTTACTTGGAGTCCTTCATTAATATCGCTTTCAAGGATGAATAAAATATACGTTGTTTTACGCTGGAAAATATAAACCGAGAGTCATCAGCCTCGGTAGCATTACACTATAAAAACGTTGCGAAAACTTTTAATACCTCGGTAGACTTTGATGTGTTTCCAGTTGGTTGCAGTTGGACCAGCAACCTTTAGGATACCCAGCCCAGCCAGTCCACACACCGAGACTACGACTGGCATTTTGGTGATGGAAGCTGCGGAGTCAATGGATTGGAAAGTTCTTGGTCTGTATGGCCATTAGATTTTGTACGTGCTTCTACTGCTCCGAGGCTCACTCATTCATTGCCTCACTCCGACATAACGTCTCAGTGTGCCACAAACTCGCTAGATCCAAACGCTAAGTACTTCAGCGTTGATATTTAATAAACGACACGTCTCTGCCGTTTATCTGTGGCACATTAACTAAGATGGTAGTCCACATGCACTAGTTAAACTTTAAAGTGTAGACTAACATCAAATTTACCATATTTTGTGTTCAAATTTATTCGAAAATAGTTCACACTTTCGATTCAAGAAATTATTCTGCCGTAACATCCAAGATAGCATAAACATCCTACATTGGGATGAATAGGCTTATTGCCCCAAATTAACTATTTCTATGAAGCTTATTAAATAATTCTCCATTCACACCCACGCAATGTCTCGGTATTTTATCCGGGAAGATCAAATACACGTTACTCAAGTATTATTCTAGTGCTAACTATCACTTTTAACAATAGAACTTTATTTGAATCGTAACAGATACGATATCTTATCGATGGCAACCCACAAGATCCGGAGTGGATGCGTGAGAAACCTACAGCCGAGCAATAAATGAACCTATTTCAGAATTAATTCTAAGAAGAATTGTAATAAAAATATCAGGTACTTTTCTGAAATAATAGTACACAAATAATTAAGCTCCTGTGCATTGGCGTTACTATAGGGGAGGATGAGGGAATAGAACCCCCCAAAGGCCTCAAAGGAATAAAAAATATTTAAAACTATTGTCTAGTTATGAGATATAATTACTGCATCTGCTTAAAGTAACATTTTAAGTGACAAAATGATGTAAAATTTATTTCCAGGCATGTAATCTTTCAAAAAAATTTCCAAACCCCCCATTGCCTTGGGGGGGGGGTCTACCCCCAGACTCCTCATCACCCCCCTAAATCATACTCTTAGTTACGCCACCGCTACTGTGTATATAAGTTTTGTATGCCATTGGTATTCATCGATAAAATCTACAGGAAGAATTGCCATGCCATCGTAGACGAATATTTTAAAATAGGTATAGGTAGATAGGTAAATAGGTAGATAGGATACATGAGAATATGAGTAGATAGATTAGACTTTCATGAGTACACTACCATGTAGAGTATACCTACATCGAGTTCAAAAACTGAGCATGAACGGAAACAAAAACACGAGGCATACGACACCCTAATACCTTTGCCCTAGAATGCAATCCAATCCGTCATTGACAATACGATTGTATTCTATTCCAACAAAAAAGGGCGAAAACACCTTGAGAGGAAAGGAAAAGTTAAAGAGTTCTCACGGATCAGATATAGAAAAAATAATGAGACTCTAGCAAAAAAACCTTCACAGCAACAACCGCCCGAAAAAAGCCACTTTTCCCCGTCAAAGCCATTCTAGTCTAAAAGTCACGCATATTACACAAGAGGATCCTCAACGCGGCTTCTAAATGTGTTGTCATCCACCGCGCATTTAAATCGGTTTACAAAAGTCGCCACTCGCGTCGCTGACGGACAATTTGATCCGAGTTTCACGGGGAAATAAAGCATAATTAGCTGTTTTAGCAGAAATTTATTTACATGATAATTTGATCCATCAACTGCATAAAAGATAAATTCTATTCCTCGCAATTACGAACGCTACACTGCAATGTATCACATATTGGAAAAAAAGTGAATCGCATTTCACTCATCATCGCGCCGCGGACACTTTTGTAAACCGATTAAAATGCGACCGAAGTGACAACAGAAATCACCCTTCTATTGCATGGAATTGGGCCATCTCTATGCAGACCCCTTGCTAAAAGCACTCGTAATCACAATGTCCAATGGTTCCTTTCATCTTGATGCTTTCGTACCACAAGAACAGGATTGAATAGAAAATTGAGTGAGTTTCATTTGAAAAAGTGATCTTCCACAAATAATGACTTTCCGAATAAATTTTTAAATATTGATATCCAGAATTAAAGCTGCAGTGTACATATATCTCACCCGCGACCTAGCTTTGTTCTGTCGAATCGAATTCAAATCTCATGGGCATTCTCTCTAGGGCATAAGTTATCCTTCACATGACTGATGACATTTCCAATGCGGGGAAAAAGAGCCTTTCGTCCCGAGGTTTATCACAAAGACAACCGCGCACCAGGGCCTGTCACTTACGGTGAAATATTAGGTATAATATTAAACTGAAAATTATACGTTATTTACTTTAAGCACCACTTTCTTCCATAGTCACACCCATTCAAACTTGGAAAATAACATATTTTTTACCTTCTTTACCAGGTAGAGTATATTTACATCGAATGGGTATGGGTTCACTTGCGAAGGGTGTACATTCGGTTTATCATTCAAGCGGTATTCAAACTCTTCCTCTAAACCGGGGGCCTAGCCAGGACTATGTGTTGGGGGGCACGACCCGAAGGTCAGAGGGGTGGAACCCTCTTCTGGGGAAAATATGAACATTTATATCTCTAGAAATCACATTTTATGCTAGTTTAACGCTTCAATATTACACAATTGATGGGGTGTTGAGAAGCTGTTTTGCTAAAACAAATTGGTGGAGTGAAATAAATTTTTTTATAGGTTAATATTTTTATGCTAAAATTAATTGGTTTGGGGGGGGTGCGTGCAACGAAACTGCTCTTTAGAATTTCGGGAGAGATATTTCATAATTGATATTTTTTTATAAACGGGCCAAGGCCCAATTACAAAGCAAAATTCTTTATAAAATATCATAACAAAGTCAATTGAATACATATTGTAGAAGCTCTTTATGAATTAGGTAATATCCTATATGGTATTCCTTTCATGTACATCATTACAGAAGGTAAAGAAGCAAAAAATAGGTCCACTTTAAGACATGAGTTACCATCACACATTGTTTGCTCTAGTGGGGAAAAGTAGGAGTAGTTACGTGAATGATAACTATTATCAAAAAGAGTGTCACATCTAGTGGAATAAGATGGAA